>NC_047108.1:60779846-61417346 GCF_902500255.1 Thalassophryne amazonica
GGGAGACAGAGAGAGGGAGAGAGAGAGACAGAGGGAGACAGAGAGAGGGAGAGAGAGAGACAGAGGGAGACAGAGAGAGAGAGAGAGAGAGAGAGAAATACATATATGTGGGATGAGTCACGTGTGTCATTGTGAAATGACCACATAGTTTACAAGTTATACAGAGAATGTTGCACATATAGTCTGGCAACAGTTTTTGATTTAGGTTTTATGGTTAACTGGTTATGCTAATTGCTCATTTGCAGCAATAAAAATACCTCTTTTTTCACCATATAATTTATAACATTTATATGTTTCAGTGTTGTTTTATGGCAACTCAGCCCTTTGATAAAGCAGTGCCATTTGAAATAATTATTTTTGTTCTTTATTATAAACTGTTTTATTCTTTATTATTTTATATTTCAACAGCCAAGGGACATTTGACAATTTGTTGATTTTTCAAGTATTTTAAGTTTTCAAATAATGTTCTGTTGTTAAATAAAGTGATGGAAGGAGAGAAAAATTGTTTCCCTGGCACATTTTAAAAAAATTCCCCGCTAATCCGATTAATCGATTAATCGTGTCGAAACCCCATCAGATTAATCGATTACCCAAATAATCGTTTGTTGCAGCCCTATTGTTATGTGCTCTTTTTATTTGTTAAGTTATACAAGATGATAGCATTTATTGTTTTTGATTTACTGTCTGCATGAGCTAGCTAGGATGGGTTGTTTCACTCATTCATTTTGGCATTTCATGGTCTACAATGTTACCAGCACAGTGAATATGGACAATGATTGTAAGCAACATGTTGCTGGAGACTGCAACTGAAGAGGAAGAATATCTGCTGTTAACTGATCACATGTTGGTGGTGTCTGAGTGGTTTATGCTGGGCTTTGAGTTGTGTTTGTGACAGGCTGTTGCTGATCCATGACCACTTTTCTTCCCTCATATACTGCCAAGAACATTCATGATTCAGCAAGATGCTGTCACAAAACTGCCAAAATGCACTAATACAACGTTAATGCCATGACACAAAACATCAATATGGTGGACAGTTTTCAAACATTTCAAAAATGTCATGGCGTGTTGTTGGTCGTAGGATGACCAACAACGTGGTGTCACACATCTTTGAGACATGAACATGACTAAGCAAGACTTAGAGTTACGCACATATTGTGCTAAACATCTGGAAGGTGGAACCCATCCTCAGCATGAACAAGCTGAATATTGATGTCTCACTGCTTATCCTCCAGAGTGACTTTTCAGAGACTAGTTCCTTTTTTTTTACCATCATCTTGCCTCACTGTAACACTGACATTGTTCACATTGTTGACTTTGGCTTGCACTCATTTTGTGATCTGTCTTATCTTTAGGCTTTGGCCCTGATAGAGTTATTTAATGCTCCAGATGGGCGTTACAAACAGGATGTTTATCTCCTGCCTAAGAAAATGGGTAAGATAAAGCACAACGTTAACACAGTAATTAATATTTTGGCCTGAGTTATGATGTACAAAGAATGGTGGCCTTGGTGGCCACTAGACCGAGGCTTTGGAAATAAAAAAGAAGAAGAAAAAACAGCTCACACAAGCTCATTTCAAGCTACATGTAACATCAAAACCACACATATGTTGAGAGCAGAGGTGCCCAAATTCTTTGCTTTGAAGAGCCATAAATTAATCTGGATGGAGGAAGATGGGCCAAAATAAATGTTATGTTAATTGTATATATACAATTACATTACAATTCAATGCATTGCATTTTGAGAATTAACATTCTAAATCTAAAATAACATTTCAAAAGTAATAAATATACTATTGTTTAATTTCCACAAAAATAATCTATTAATTTGCAAACAATTTGCCAATTGCCATGGAAAAAAGTAAGTGTGGACCAAATGTGGCCAACTGGCTCCACATTGGGTAGCCTTGCTTCAGAGAGACAGAGACAGACAGAAGTGTCTGGTCCACCTACAAAATCCTTCCATTGAGTTCTGTGGATTTTTTTATTATTATTATTGTTGATTGAGTTTTAGAACATCAATGTTGTACAATTAGAAAATAAATTTTTCTTTTTTAATAAATTAGCAGAAACGCTCTCTCTCTCACAGACCCCATTCACTTAGCTCGGTTGACTATTTTCCTTGCTTTCTTTTTGTTTTATGACTAAATTAAAAAAAATATTGCTGTTGGTGTGTGTTGTGGTATGATTGTGTTAAGTTTTAGAGCATAACTGCCATTAAACAGTCAGAAGGTAATGGTTTATTTCTCTGAAACTAAACTTACAGTATACAGTGGCTTGCAAAAGTTTTCAGCCCCTTGGTATTTCATGCATTTTAATTTGTTAATGGTGTTTCAAATACAAAAAGTAAATGAGGCTTCTTAATATAAAAAATTCTAAAATTATCTTCCTTCGACTCAAACTGAAAACAAATCTCTACAACTTGATATAAATTCATTAAAAATATAAAAGCCAAGATGATTAGTTGCATAAGTAGTCAGCCCCTTTGGTATAATACCTGTAAATAATCAGTTTAGTAATTGCCAGTTTTCTTCAGACAAGTCAGGAGATGGAAATTCTGCAGTGCAAATTCACAGTGCAAATTCTGCGTTTTGTGTCTCCAGTTATACAGCTTCATGATGAAGTGGGATAGTGGAGGGTCTTCTTTCACTAAAACATCAGATCTAGGCTTGCATCTCAGATGTACTCTCTGGCAAATTGTAGGTGAACTTTCAGGTCTTCTTTTTAAGAAAATCCTCATCTGCTGCACTTCATCATGCAGCTGTATAACTGGGGATATAAAATCCAAAACTTGCACTGCGCACAGTTTCTCCAATCACAGCCACAGAAGCCTATAACTTCTTCTGGGTTGTTTGGGTGTCTTGGTGGCTTTCCTCACTCTTCTCCTTATTGCACAGTCACTTAGTTTTCAGAACTGTCTACTCCACACCGATTGACCATAGAGTGCCATACTGTTTGTATTTCTTCATAACTGATGTAAATAAAGTTCAAGACATATTCAGTGACTTGGAAATGTTCATGTATCCATCCCCTGACTTGTCTGAATCAAACTGGCAATAAAAGTCATTATTTCCAGGTATTATACCAAAGGGGCCCATTACTTACACTTCCGGGGCGCTGCACTGTGGCGACTCGGGCTCCCGTGTTTGTGTCTTTTAACTCTTAAATACTTTGTACTGCTCTGTGTGGATGTGGCGAAAGGTGATACGGACAACGGTCAGTATATTCTGCACAACCAACTTTGAACGGATCGGTGTAGATCACAGATTGGTGAAGATCCAGGAACTCTTGGACTTGTTTAGCGGCTAGGCTAATAATAATACACCTGGCACTATGTGGCATGTCCCTGTCGTGCTGCTGCTGCTGTTTTGGGCAGTAAGTGAATCAGTTTGCAACAACCTTCAAGGTGGATCCTTATCAACAGCACGCAGTGGGCTTAATTTTGAGTTTTTGTTGTCGCTACAATCCAGTGGCGACGTGTTCCCGAGCGGGTTACCGAAGTAGGTGAGGAGTGAGTACCCGATCATCGGTACGAGAACACGGAGGACACGGGGCAAACGTGGAGGTGTCCGGCAACGGCTTCGGAAAAGGGGTAATAAACCGCCGCTCCCGTCCATGATTCTGAGTAATGTTCGATCTCTGCCCAGTAAAATGGATGAACTTCGCCTCAACTGTCGCTATAGTCACGCATACAGGGAGTCCTGCGTTATGGTTTTAACTGAGTCGTGGCTTCGGGAAGATATACCGGACAGTTTAATTTACTTTGAGGGGTTCTCGTGTGTGCATGCAGATAGAACCCTGTCATCTATGTTAAGGAGACGTGGTGTAAACAGTACTCAACTAGAGTGCAAATGTGTGACCCAGACTTGGAGTTACTGTGCGTGTCAATGCGACCATTCTGTTTACCCCATGAAATTGGAAATGTCATAGTTATTGCAGCGTATGTTTCACCGAACGGTAACGCAAATAAAGCTGCTAGTCGCTTGGCAGAATGTGTGCACAGTCAGCTGCAACGCACTCCAGGGGCTGCTGTCTTCGTACTGGGGGACTTAAACCATTGTTGCCTTGAGCGAGCGCTCCCTGGCTTCCACCAGTATATTAAATGTAAAACACGAAAGGTTAACATCCTGGATAAATGTTTTGGCAACATCAAGAGTGCATTTAGAGCTAAAGCACTCCCACCCCTGGCAAATTCAGATCATGCCACTGTCCACTTGATGCCCACATATAAAACTGTGCTCAAGTCCTCTAACCCACTACACAAGCCTGTGTTACAGTGGTCAGAGGACTCTGCTCACACTGATATCCAAGTGTTGAAGCTGTTTTGTTAGCCGTCCCGGAATAAACACCATGTTCGTCTGCTTCAAACGCTATTCACAATCTTCGACGCCAGCTCCTTCCAAGTGCACACACTAATCCTCCGCCGTCGCTCACCCGGTGCTCCCACGCAGCTCTCAGCGTCAACTTAAACACTCTGCTCACACTGATATCCAAGGGTTGAAGCTGTTTTGTTCGCCATGCCGGAATAACAGCAAGCACCGTATTCGTCAGCTTCACACGCTGTGGGTGAGGTGAGGAATACGCGTCCAACGTTCTGTTCTCTGATTGGTTATCGCGACCAGCGTGACTTATAGGACGGCCGCCATACTACAGTGTCCATGATGCATTGCATTTCCTTTTCTGGTGGCCATTTTAAAACATAGATCGACTCTGTCACGTAAAATTGTTTTGTTACAGTAAATTAATTGAGATCCTACCGGTATATTTTTCATTTATAAGTCGCACCGGAGTATAGGTCGCACCCCCGGCCAAAACATGTAAAAAAGTGCGACTTATAGTCCGGAAAATACGGTATGTATATGTGTATATATATGTATATGTGTATGTATATGTATATGTATATGTGTATGTATATGTATATGTGTATATGTATATGTGTATATATATGTATATGTGTATATATATGTATATGTATATGTGTATATGTGTATGTGTATATGTGAGTGAAAGGGTTTGTCCTCATTAGGGATGGGTATTGATAAGATTTTATCAATATCGATGCACTTGTTGATTCCACTTATAGATCCGATTTTTTATCTATTCCCTTATCTTATGAATTTTCTGTGTACTAAAAGAAAGACTTTACAGGTTTTCTATGTCAACAACATTTTATTGAGTCTTAATGTGAATAAATATGAAATTGGTCACTAGATCCTTGATCTCTGGACATAAATGGAAATAAACAAAATCTGTAGTTTTTGTCGAAAGCATTTCCTTTCAGATATTAATGACACAGATTTAACTCTGTAGACTCTGAGCTGAGGTCTTGCAGCCGCTTGCACTGCATGTTGGGATGTAATCATCATCCTCATTTTGCGGGGAAGGTTGTAGTTCGTTGTCACCTGTGGGTTCACCACCTGCAGAGGGGGCCATGGGGGTTGGATGCAGAGAGGATTGGGTGGCGGGCAGGCCCAAACGTATCGTGACGGTCTGCTGGGAACGACTGGTGGAACTCTCTGTCAGCGAGGTCTTCAACTCCCACCTCCGGGAGAGCTTCTCCCAGATCCCGGGGGAGGTTGGAGACATGGAGTCCGAGTGGACCATGTTCTCCACCTCCATTGTCAATGCGGCCGCTCGTAGCTGTGGTCGCAAGGTCTCTGGTGCCTGTCACGGCGGCAATCCCCGAACCCGGTGGTGGACACCGAAAGTAAGGGATGCCGTCAAGCTGAAGAAGGAGTCCTACTTATCTTTGTTGGTAGGTGGGACCCCAGAGACAGCTGACAGGTACTGGCAGGCCAAGCGTGCCGCAGCCCGTGCGGTCACAGAGGCAAAAACTCGGGTCTGGGAAGAGTTCGGGGAGGCTATGGAGGAGGACTATCGGTCGGCCTCGATGAGATTCTGGCAAACCGTCCGACGCCTCAGGAGGCAGAAGCAGCTCTCCACCAGCACTGTTTACGATGCGGGTGGGGAGCTGTTGACCCTGACTGGGGATGTTGTCGGGCGGTGGAAGGAGTACTTCGAGGATCTCCTCAATCCCATCGTCACGTCTTCCGAAGAGGAAGCAGAGATTGGGGACTCAGAGGCGGACTCATCCAGTCCTCAGTCCTCAGCCTCCCCAGTAAGGTCTATTCCAGAGTACTGGAGAGGAGAATTCGACCGATGGTCGAACCTCGGATTCAGGAGGAGCAGTGTGGTTTCGTCCTGGTCGCGACACTGGACCAGCTCTACACGCTCCATCGGGTGCTCGAGGGTTCATGGGAGTTCGCCCAACCAGTCCACATGTGTTTTGTGGATCTGGAGAAGGCGTTCGACCGTGTCCCTCGGGGCACCCTGTGGGGAGTCCTCCGGGAGTATGGGGTCCGGGGTCCTTTGCTAAGGGCTATCCGGGCCCTGTAGACTGCAGCAGGAGCTTGGTTCGCATTGCCGGTAGTAAGTCAAACCTGTTTCCAGTGCACGTTGGCCTCCACCAGGGCTGCCCTTTGTCACCGGTTCTGTTCATTATTTTTATGGACAGAATTTCTAGGTGCAGCCAGGGTGTAGAGGGGGTCTGGTTTGGGAACCACAGAATCTCGTCTCTGCTGTTTGCGGACGATGTGGTTCTGTTGGCTTCGTCAAATCAGGACCTTCACCGTGCACTGGGGCGGTTTGCAGCCGAGTGTGAAGCGTCTGGGATGAAAATCAGCACCTCCAAATCCGAGGCCATGGTTCTTGACTGGAAAAAGGTACTTTGCCCTCTTCAGGTCTGTGGAGTGTCCTTGCCTCAAGTGGAGGAGTTTAAGTATCTCGGGGTCTTGTGCACGAGTGAGGGACGGATGGAGTGTGAGATTGATAGACGGATCGGTGCAGCATCTGCAGTGATGCGGTCGCTGTATCGGACCGTCGTGGTGAAGAGAGTGCTGAGTAGGGGGGCAAAGCTCTCGATTTACCAATCGATCTACGTTCCGATCCTCACCTATGGTCATGAGATTTGGCTCATGACCGAAAGAACGAGAGTACAAGCGGCCGAGATGAGTTTCCTCCGCAGGGTGGCTGGGCGCTCCCTTAGAGATAGGGTGAGGAGCTCAGTCACTCGGGAGGAGCTCAGAGTCGAGCCGCTGCTCCTCCATGTCAAAAGGAGTCAGTTGAGGTGGCTCGGGCATCTTTTCCGGATGCCCCCTGGACACCTCACTGGAGAGGTGTTCCGGGCACGTCCCATTGGGAGGAGGCCCCGGGGAAGACCCAGGACACGCTGGAGGGACTACATCTCTCGGCTGGCTTGGGAACGCTTTGGGGTTCCCCCGTAGGAGCTGGGGGAGGTGTGTGTGGATCGGGAGGTCTGGGCAGCTTTGCTTGAGCTGCTGCCCCTGCGACCCGACTCCGGATAAAGCGGAAGAAAATGGATAGATGGATGGATGGATGTAGTTCGTTGTCTGTATTATAACATTTGGAACGAGGTGTCATTTGGTTTAAAACGGCGATTCGCTCTGATGTTATTAATTCCAACCAAAATCTGTGTGGCTCTTAGGAGCTGCGCATGTCGTCTGACAAAAGAGAGGATATAATTGTCGTTGTTATTATTATTATTATTGTTATTATTGTTATAATTATTTCCTTTGACTGATGGACAACTTCAGTTTATGCACCACTGGTGCTCAAGCCAGAGAACCATCGTGTAAAACTCCAGTGTGGAACGTTGGATGATTTTGATTATTCTCATTTTTTTTGCCCACAATAAGACAAGAGTCCCAGTTTGTGACTTTAATCCACACAAAGGTGACTCACGATTGACATCTTTAAATGGCTTTGAGAGGAGTTAATGAAGAAATTGTGGACCTGCCGCTTCTGAAAACCAGTGGAGCAGAGAACCAGCGAACAGCGGGTCGAAGCGCTGTTTCGTTGCTTCAAGCAGACCCGCTGCAGCCTGCAGTCAACTTAGAAAAATTATAAACGATAAACACCCTCAAAAACAACAGCCACTCCGGTGTCCCGAACTGAAGGGCCGATAAGGGAATCGTTAAGCAAAAAGGCTATTGATGTCGGTGGATCGAATAATTTCTTAGCGATACTTAAAAGGAACCGGTATTCGATACCCAACCCTAGTCCTCATTATATGCGCTTTTAATTTGGTGAGTTACAAGATGATAGCATTTATTGTTTTTTTTTCAGCATTTATTGGTTTTTGAGTGTTAATCTGGAGGGGATGATGTCTTCCTTTATCTGTTCACTCACTGCATTTCTTAGGGTACATGCCTAGTCATTTCCAAAGCCTAGGGAAAAAAAGCATGAATCTAGGTTATGTATTGTAGTCAGTTTAAAATACTTGCTTATGTGTTGCTCTTTATTGTGATGAACAAATGATGATGATGTGTCTTTCCTCCAGATGAGTATGTGGCCAGTTTGCATCTACCAAACTTTGACGCCCACCTGACAGAATTGTCTGATGAGCAGGCCAAATACATGGGCCTCAACAAAAATGGCCCCTTTAAGCCTAACTATTACAGGTAGGCTATAGCTGTTTCCTCCAATGTGTATTTCTGTGTGTGTGTGTGTGTGTGTGTGTGTGTGTGTGTGTGTGTGTGTGTGTGTGTGTGTGTGTGTGTGTGTGTGTGTGTGTGTGTGTGTGTGTGTGTGTGTGTGTGTGTGTGTGTGTGTGTGTGTGTGTGTGTGTGTGTGTGTGTGTGTGTGTGTGTACAACCCCTGGCAAAAATTATGGAATCACCAGCCTCGGAGGATGTTCATTCAGTTGTTTAATTTTGTAGAAAAAAAGCAGATCACAGACATGACACAAAACTAAAGTCATTTCAAATGGCAACTTTCTGGCTTAAAGAAACACTATAAGAAATCAGGAAAAATAATTGTGGCAGTCAGTAACGGTTACTTTTTTAGACCAAGCAGAGGGAAAAAAAATATGGACTCACTCAATTCTGAGGAATAAATGATGGAATCGCCCTGTAAATTTTCATCCCCAAAACTAACACCTGTATCAAATCAGATCTGCTTGTTAGTCTGCATCTAAAAAGGAATGATCACACCTTGGAGAGCTGTTGCACCAAGTGGACTGACATGAATCATGGCTCCAACACGAGAGATGTCAATTGAAACAAAGGAGAGGATTATCAAACTCTTAAAAGAGGGTAAATCATCACGCAATGTTGCACAAGATGTTGGTTGTTCACAGTCAGCTGTGTCTAAACTCTGGACCAAATACAGACAACATGGGAAGGTTGTTAAAGGCAAACATACTGGTAGACCAAGGAAGACATCAAAGCGTCAAGACAAAAAACAAAGCAATATGTCTCAAAAATCGAAAATGCACAACAAAACAAATGAGGAATGAATGGGAGGAAACTGGAGTCAACGTTTGTGACCGAACTGTAAGAAACCACCTAAAGGAAATGGGATTTACATACAGAAAAGTTAAACGAAAGCCATCATTAACACTTAAACAGAAAAAAACAAGGTTCCAATGGGCTAAGGAAAAGCAATAGTGGACTGTGGATGACTGGATGAAAGTCATATTCAGTGATGAATCTCGAATCTGCATTGGGCAAGGTGATGATGCTGGAACTTTTGTTTGGTGCCGTTCCAATGAGATTTATAAAGATGACTGCCTGAAGAGAACATGTAAATTTCCACAGTCATTGATGATATGGGGCTGCATGTCAGGTAAAGGCACTGGGGAGATGCCTGTCATTACATCATCAATAAATGCACAAGTTTACGTTGATATTTTGTACACTTTTCTTATCCCATCAATTGAAAGGATGTTTGGGGATGATGAAATCATTTTTCAAGATGATAATGCATCTTGCCATAGAGCAAAAACTGTGAAAACATTCCTTGCAAAAAGACACATAGGGTCAATGTCATGGCCTGCAAATAGTCCGGATCTTAAACCAATTGAAAATCTTTGGTGGAAGTTGAAGAAAATGGCCCATGACAAGGCTCCAACCTGCAAAGCTGATCTGGCAACAGCAATCAGAGAAAGTTGGAGCCAGATTGATGAAGAGTACTGTTTGTCACTCATTAAGTCCATGCCAGAGGTGGTGCAACAAAATACTAGTGATGTGTTGGAGCGTTCTTTTGTTTTTCATGATTCCATAATTTTTTCCTCAGAATTGAGTGATTCCATATTTTTTTCCCTCTGCTTGGTCTAAAAAAGTAACCGTTACTGACTGCCACAATTTTTTTTTTCCTGATTTCTTATAGTGTTTCTTAAAGCCAGAAAGTTGCCATTTGAAATGACTTTAGTTTTGTGTCATGTCTGTGATCTGCTTTTTTTCTACAAAATTAAACAACTGAATGAACATCCTCCGAGGCCAGTGATTCCATAATTTTTGCCAGGGGTTGTATATCTATAGATAGATAGGCCGCATCCACACGTTGGAGTGCCCAGGGCATTCCGTACAAAATTCTGCCTGAAGAGTGGGTGGGTCAATGCATGAGCACGGCCAACATGGTCATGGTCATATGTTCTTGGAAAGCCCATTTCCATAAGAAATAAATAACTCACGCATTCATGTCTGGTTTGTCTGATACAAATCCTTTTCGCAGTCATTAAATGTGTTCCTTGCCAGCTGATGTCTGGTGCATCCTCCGGAAAGTTGTGCACATGCTCAAAACTTGGAGAAACATCAGGCAGAGAATAGTAGAGAAGCTTGATTCTTCGACTGGACTGGGTTGCTTGACGCGAGGACATTTCGCTTCAAATCGCAGAAGCTTCCTCAGCTAAAATTCTTGCTCTGGTAGTCTGACTTCTCTCCTTACTCTTGTAGAGAAGAACAAACAGAAGGCAGACTGCTATTGGCTAGTGACCGATTGTCTGGTTAGGTAAGTACTATATATATATATATATATATATATATATATATATATATATATATACATATACACTCAACAAAAATATAAACGCAACACATTTGGTTTTGCTCCCATTTTGTATGAGATGAACTCAAAGATCTAAAACCTTTTCCACATACACAATATCACCATTTCCCTCAAATATTGTTCACAAACCAGTCTAAATCTGTGATAGTGAGCACTTCTCCTTTGCTGAGATAATCCATCCCACCTCACAAGTGTGCCATATCAAGATGCTGATTAGACACCATGATTAGTGCACAGGTGTGCCTTAGACTGCCCACAATAAAAGGCCACTCTGAAAGGTGCAGTTTTATCACACAGCACAATGCCACAGATGTCGCAAGATTTGAGCGTGCAATTGGCATGCTGACAGCAGGAATGTCAACCAGAGCTGTTGCTCGTGTATTGAATGTTCATTTCTCTACCATAAGCCATCTCCAAAGAATTTGGCAGTACATCCAACCAGCCTCACAACCGCAGACCACGTGTAACCACACCAGCCCAGGACCTCCACATCCAGCATGTTCACCTCCAAGATCGTCTGAGACCAGCCACTCGGACAGCTGCTGAAACAATCGGTTTGCATAACCAAAGAATTTCTGCACAAACTGTCAGAAACCGTTTCAGGGAAGCTCATCTGCTTGCTCATCGTCCTCATCGGGGTCTCGACCTGACTCCAGTTCGTCGTTGTAACCGACTTGAGTGGGCAAATGCTCACATTCTGGTGGTGTTTGGCACGTTGGAGAGGTGTTCTCTTCACGGATGAATCCCAGTTCACACTGTCCAGGGCAGATGGCAGACAGCGTGTGTGGCGTTGTGTGGGTGAGCGGTGGTAGACCAAGGAAGACGTCAAAGCGTCAAGACAGAAAACTTAAAGCAATATGTCTCAAAAATCGAAAAATGTACAACAAAACAAATGAGGAACGAATGGGAGGAAACTGGAGTCAACGTCTGTGACCGAACTGTAAGAAACCGCCTAAAGGAAATGGGATTTATGTTGGGTATTTTCGCCTCCAAATATTCTTAAAACCTTGATAAGACAAACAGAGTCAAGAAACACCAGTGAGACAGAATGTCAATTTTAGCTCGCGAGGAGTGCAGTCAGGCTGTACACCAAAGCTACACTAAAGTCTGGCCTGCGCTCCTGCTCTTTTATTGGAGAAGCCCTAACCACATCATAAAACTTGTCCTAAGGGTGGGGGGGACAACGCAAGACAAGTTTCTTCCCGTAACATAAACACATACGTCAATAAGTGCATCTGCGTGGAAAAACAGTTTCTTTAATCTTATCAATGGAGGTCAGCACATCCCGTTCGTCTGTTGCACTTATCATCTGTTCTGCATCTGCCTGGAGTGTCCTGTTCTTTATACTAAGCATCACATATACAAGGCCATAAATTCACAACGGTCAAAACAACCTCCAGTTCTTTACTCCCAGTTCAGACTGACCCCAGCATGCTAAAACAAAGTTGAATAACAAGTACATTCCCAGGGTTACTTTTAAGACAGGTGCATAACAGCACAATAACAGAACAAAGACAAAGGTACAAATGTTTAACAGTGATAAAAATATATATATATATATATAAAATCTTTAACAATTTACATACAGAAAAGCTAAACGAAAGGCATCATTAACACCTAAACAGAAAAAAACAAGGTTACAATGGGCTAAGGAAAAGCAATTGTGGTCTGTGGATGACTGGATGAAAGTCATATTCAGTGATGAATCTCGAATCTGCATTGGGCAAGGTGATGATGCTGGAACTTTTGTTTGGTGCCTTTCCAATGAGATTTATAAAGATGACTGCCTGAAGAGAACTTGTAAATTTCCACAGTCATTGATGATATGGGGCTGCATGTCAGGTAAAGGCACTGGGGAGATGGCTGTCATTACATCATCAATAAATGCACAAGTTTATGTTGATATTTTGGACAATTGAAAGGATGTTTGGGGATGATGAAATTATTTTTCAAGATGATAATGCATCTTGCCATAGAGCAAAAACTGCAAAAACATTCCTTGCAAAAAGACACATAGGGTCAATGTCATGGCATAGGGTCAATGTCAATGAGCAGATCTGATATGATATGATGCAGGTGTTAATTTGGGGGATGAAAATTTACAGGGTGATTCCATAATTTTTTCCTCAGAATTGAGTGATTCCATATTTTTTTCCTCTGCTTGGTCTAAAAAAGTAACCGTTACTGACTGCCACAATCTTTTTTTCTTGATTTCTTATAGTGTTTCTTAAAGCCAGAAAGTTGCCATTTGAAATTACTTTAGTTTTGTGTCATGTCTGTGATCTGCTTTTTTCTACAAAATTAAACAACTGAATGAACATCCTCCGAGGCCGGTGATTACATAATTTTTGCCAGGGGTTGTATATAAAATCACTTCACACCTGGTCCTTTTTGTGTGGAGTTTACATGTTGGTTCCCTCCAGGCATTCTGACTTCCTCCCACTTCCAAAGACATGCATCTTATTAGGTGCATTGGAAACTTTAAATTGAGTGTGAATGTGTCCGTCTGTTTATTTCTGGCCTTGTGATGGACGGGTGCCCTGTCCAGGGTGTACCCTGCCTCTCACTCTCTGACTGCTGTGATAGGGTCCAGATCCTCATGACCCTTGATTGGTGTAAACGGGTATAAAAAAATGAATGAATAAGAATAAGTGTGTGTGTGTGTGTGTGTGTGTGCGCGTGTGTATTTTCTGTATTCCTTGTATAATTTAAATAATTCACTAGTCATATCCACATATTCTCAATAAAACTATATTTTGTTTGCAGGTATTGAGTGTGTGAGATGGAGTCTTCCTCAACACACAGATGTCCCCAGAAACAGATATCTATTTTATCAGTTGGTACAAAATGGAAGAAATATTTTACTTATGCTGAATGTAACTTATTAATAGCACTCTAGACACTGAATATAAGGAATGATGTAGGAAACATGATATAACCAGCTAACATTTTCCCCTGTCCTGTCATAAAAAAGAAGCCTGCCTGCATGCTTTCATGCGTATGGAATTGTTTAGTTTCTCTTGGTTACTGTTTGTTGCTTGATAGACAAGCTATTGCTTTGTCACTTTATCTACTTCATGCACAGTGCTAAATGACGGCCCTGGAAGAGATCACACAGAGTATGTTTATGTCTTCTGTAGTTCATGCATTCCCCGAAGTTCAGGCTGAGGCACACACCCTGTGTAATGATGTACTTCATTTTAGAAATGTTTTTGTCTTATTAATCCCATTTAAATCTCATTGCACATTCCTTAAAAGGTAACATCCAGTCAACATGTCACTAAATCCAAGCAAAATGAAAACAGATCTTGCCCTGTGTGACACACCCACTGAGCTCGTCTGTGCTCAGTGACTCTTGCACACCGTGTTTAGAGTAAAGATGAAGGGCATCTAAATTGATGACTGGTGCAAAACTGAGTTGGACAGAGAGCGCAAATATAGTTGCCAGATGTCTGAGTGCACATCGGTTTTTAAGCCGTGGGACAAATCAGTGGACAGCAAGGCACTGGGTGCAAAGAGGTTGGACTTATGTTCATTAGGCATGGGTGCATTGTAGTCTGACTGTAATATCAACAGAGGCATTTGTCCCTACCTTTAAATCGGTTGTCTTAAATGCAAAAATAAACTAAGTGTGTTTCGATAAGTTATTGCTAGCTTTCTTTTTCACACCAAATGTGGTTGAGACGGAAATGCATTAGTCTGCCAACCTCGTAACATTCACGCAAAAACAAGTAGTGCGCCCCCTATGGTAGTACATAAGCACTTATATACAGTAGGGAGAATTGTCAAAACATGCAGTGACAGTAAATATGGATGCAGCTAAGCATCCATATTTACGTAGGAGTCCGACGTTCATAACAATAGAAGGCCTGAAAGGACAACCAGGACGTGAAGACTAGAGGCCCCGGACACACCAGTCAGTCAGACATTGCACAAATTCCAGATCAGTTACAGAATTTAGGATGCTCCCCAATTCCATCTCTAAACCAAGTGTTGCTCCAAACCCCCCACAAAGTGGCGATATGTGCAGGCAAGCAAAGTGTACATGCATTGTGAATCTGTAAATTTTTCTCTGCAAAATTTACTGTGTAGGGTATTTATAATAGAGCTGGACTTTAAACATGGTCTGTCTAGTGAGGGACACTGTCAATGCACCGTCTCTGTGTTGGGTGGAAACTAGCAGTGATACCAATGCTGCGCTGTGCGCCACTTTGCGTTGGGTGGGAGGGTTCCATTGAAAGTGACAGGCACAGAAACAGGCACTTCAAGGCTACAGGATAATTTTACGATACCTCAGCTCGGTGTCTATTGGACACGTTTGGCTACAACTTTTAATGTTTTTTTAAGACACCTGTTGATTAGCCGTATATGAGTTTGTTTTAATAAAAAAAAAGAAGTCATATGACCCATTTTAATAACAGGTTATATGCATGTATCCCTAGAAATTATGAAAATGCTAGAATGTGACAAAACATAATTACAATAATGAAACATTTAATACAAATTTTCCATTTGCAATTTTAATCTGTCTTACTCTAAAGCTGACTACATGTAGTCTTCTGACTGGATAAAACCTTTAAGGCTGGGGTATGAAGGTGTGTTTTAAATAATTTAACAGTAGATCCACACTGAATTGAATCTTTTAGTCACTCGTCCTTTTCTGTAACACTGCATCTGTTCATGCTAAATGTAATGTCTTTATTTTACTGCTTCTGTAGGAAATTGTAAGTCTCATATGTAACCTATATTTTGGGAAAAAATATAAGGCTCTATTTGCTATATAATTTTTAATGTCTTAATTTGATCCAACGGGGTCACATACTTAAAAAATAATATATTTCATGTTATTAAAATTCTATGTATGTAAAGGAAATGCATTAAATCAGCAATAAAATTATTTGTTTTAAAAAGAATGGGTGACTGATTTTTTTTTAATGCATACTTCTGATTATGTTGTGGATGAAGCTGCTGTTGGTGGCTGACGTAGCTCTGTGAATGTGCCTCAGTGCTGTGTTCCCTCGCTCTCAGCACTGCTGGCAGAGAGTCAACCTGCTATCTCACTCTGGAATATTCTCCAGCTCTGGTGCACAAACAGCTGCTAATATTAACAGTTGAGTCACTGAGTTTGAGGGGCCTGGGAGTGTTCTGGAAACCTGCTTTTGACTATATAAGCCACAGGTCAGACTCAGTCCAGGCACACGTTTCAGAAGAACCACACAACCGAAGAGACTCCACTGAGATACTTCAACATCTTTGAGCAACAGAGATCCTATCACTGAAAGTAAGTAGCAACTGCAATGTTTTGTTTTATGAAGGTAGTGGAAACTGACTTTGTAAAAGTAATGTGTACTTTATATGTTGTGTGGGCTGTGGGCAGCACTCTGGTGATGAGTTCACTCACTCCTGCCTTCTTAAAATAATTTAACCTAACTGATCCCGAGCATCCTTATCAGTGATATGAGATTGATTTAAAGTAAACATCTTCTGGTGACCTGGGAGTTGTTCTGCATTTATTTTAGGACTCGACAGTAACATCCTCAGTTTTAATTCTAGCCACATAATGTTAAAGACCTTTTCTCAAAATCACACAATCCTCATGGTTCCAAGTCATTTTACATTTTTGAATGAACAACTTAGTACAGAGTTTAAAATACACTTTGATTTGTCCCTAACCCGAACTGTAACATAGTTAACACTAAGTACTTTAATGGCTCACTGAAAAAGAACCAAATTAAAAAGTTGTTTCAATTGGTAACATCTGAATGAATTAAGTTGTTTGAACTTAGGTTTGTACAAACTTAAGGTCAAACAACTTAATTCATGGAGATGTTACCAATTGAAACAATTTAAGTTGGTTCAAATATTTTTTTTTTCAATGTAGGGATGGCACAATACCAAATTTTTCCTGTCTTATTCAATGCCGATCCTGGAACCTTCAGTATCTGCCGATATCAATACCAGTTTCCTGTTTCTATGCCTTAAAACAGCAAACTCAGTCCATTGTTCTGGAAGTGTTTTGTTGATGTAGCCATGAAAAAATAATAATCTCAAACTGAAACATACTCTACTCCCCTCAAGGAAAACATACAAAGTGCACAATGACTTAGATGTGCAATGGAAGATTTTTTTTATTTTAAATTACCAATGTCTGAACCAGAATGTTTCCTTTTTAAGACCACCTCTGGCAATTCTCCATGTAATGTGGAGTTGCATCAGGAAGGCCATCAGGTGTAAAAACTTATGCCAAATCAACATGTAGATACATGCATGTCTGATCTAGTGACAAAAGGGGCACAACAAAGTAACCTACGTATCCAAAACATCAGTTCAACATACCTCTAGTTTGAACCCACATTCAGTTGGTTATGAGGCTCCTGCTGTATTGTACAAGGCCTAAACTGAAACGTTTTGAGCCTGGCACAGAAAAAGTAGGGGGTGGTTCTCCAGGATAAGACCTATGAGAACGGTATTAAGGTACTGCAGTGGTGCTGGAAAAAGTGTGTGGACTTAGATGGGGATTATGTTGTATAATAAAGCAGTTCAGCTGTGGTTTCTTCTTGGTCGGACTCAAAAACATTTCAGTCATCCCTCATACATCTATCACTGAAAACTCTTCTCATTTCTTAACAAATTTATGAAGAGCTAAAATTACACCTTCAGAGTGTTAAATTACTCTTGTACAAAGTTCAGTCAACATTGATATTGTCAACTCCAAGAAACAAACAACTCCCAAACCTGCAAAGTTTAACACAGACTTAATGGTTTGAGTAACTGACTGAAGTTTCTACACCTTGATTTTTGCTGTATCTGAACTAATGAAACAATCCTCTCAATTACTATTAAGCTTTGAGCATTCACTCATCAAATCCTTTATGCCCATATTTCTAACATACAGCCTTTAAAAAAAAATAGAGAAAAAGATGGAATCATGTTTTATTTGTGATATTTCAGCAAATTTAAATGGCATTTGCTGTTTACTTAACATTAAGTTCCATATGTTGCATTAAAAACAAACTTTTTTCTCCTCTTAGGAATACTATTGGAGTAAGATGTCCTCAGCTAAGGGAATATCTATTGGCATTGACCTGGGTACCACCTATTCATGTGTTGGGGTTTTCCAGCATGGCAAAGTGGAGATCATTGCCAATGACCAGGGCAACAGGACTACTCCCAGCTATGTGGCTTTTACTGACACAGAGAGGCTCATTGGCGATGCTGCCAAGAACCAAGTAGCTATGAACCCCTCCAACACAATCTTTGATGCCAAACGGCTCATTGGGCGGAAGTTCAGTGACCCTATTGTGCAGTCTGACATGAAACTCTGGCCTTTTAAGGTGATCAGTGACAGTGGAAAGCCCAAGGTCCAGGTGGAGTATAAGGGAGAGAGTAAAACCTTCTATGCAGAGGAGATCTCCTCTATGGTCCTGGTTAAAATGAAGGAGATAGCAGAGGCTTACCTGGGCCAAAGGGTGTCAAATGCAGTCATCACAGTTCCAGCTTACTTCAATGACTCTCAGAGACAGGCAACCAAAGATGCTGGGGTGATCTCTGGACTGAACGTCCTGAGGATCATTAATGAGCCAACAGCAGCAGCCATTGCTTACGGCCTGGACAAAGGAAAAAGAGGAGAGCGCAATGTACTTATCTTTGATCTTGGTGGAGGCACTTTTGACGTGTCCATCCTTACAATTGAGGATGGCATATTTGAGGTGAAAGCCACTGCAGGGGACACACATCTTGGCGGTGAGGACTTTGACAACCGGATGGTCCATCACTTTGTAGAGGAATTTAAAAGAAAACACAGGAAGGACATCAGTCAAAATAAGAGGGCGGTAAGGAGGCTGCGTACAGCTTGTGAAAGAGCAAAGAGAACCCTGTCCTCAAGCTCCCAGGCTAGCATTGAGATTGATTCTCTCTTTGAGGGAATTGACTTCTACACCTCTATTACAAGGGCACGTTTTGAAGAACTCAACTCCGAACTCTTCAGAGGAACACTAGAGCCAGTTGAGAAGGCTCTCCAAGATGCAAAGCTGGATAAGGCTAAAATCCATGATATTGTTCTAGTTGGTGGCTCCACAAGAATCCCCAAAATCCAGAAGCTCTTGCAGGATTTTTTCAATGGCAGGGAACTGAACAAGAGCATCAACCCAGATGAAGCTGTTGCCTATGGTGCAGCAGTCCAGGCTGCTATCCTCATGGGAGACACTTCAGAAAATGTCCAAGATCTGCTGTTGCTGGATGTAGCTCCACTGTCTCTTGGTATTGAGACTGCTGGTGGAGTTATGACGCCTCTAATCAAACGTAACACCACCATCCCCACCAAGCAGACACAGATCTTCTCCACATACTCTGACAACCAGCCAGGTGTACTGATTCAGGTGTATGAAGGTGAGAGAGCCATGACTAAGGACAATAACCTCTTGGGCAAGTTTGACCTCACTGGCATCCTTCCTGCTCCACGAGGTGTACCGCAGGTGGAAGTAACATTTGACATCGATGCCAACGGTATCCTGAACGTGTCTGCTGTAGACAAAAGCACCGGCAAAGAAAATAAAATCACCATCACCAATGACAAGGGCCGCCTTAGCAAGGATGAGATTGAACGGATGGTGCATGATGCCGAAAAGTACAAAGCAGAGGACGACACACAGCGAGAGAAAATTGCAGCTAAGAACTCACTGGAATCGTACGCCTATCACATGAAGAGCAGCGTTGAGGACGAGAATATGAAAGGAAAAATTAGCGAGGATGATAAAAAGAAGGTGATTGACAAGTGCAACCAGACGATCTCCTGGTTGGAGAACAACCAGCTGGCTGAGAAAGATGAATATGAGCATCATCAGAATGAACTAGAGAAGGTGTGCAAGCCAGTTGTAACCAAGCTGTATCAGGGTGCCGCCCCAGGAGGAAGTGGCAGGAGCCAGACAGGGGGTGCATCTCAGGGCCCCACCATTGAAGAAGTGGACTGAAACAAAGGGACTCAACTAGTCACCATTTTTATGTTTCGAGAAATGACGGTCACTGTTGGTTAGAAACACAGATGCTGTATTTTCATAATAAAGGTTAACTCACAAAGAAGTCTTGCTTCATGTTGCTCCATAAATGTTAAATTTTCAAAATCCACCCATTCCAACCAAAGATGGATTTCACAGTTGATGTCTTCAAGGCTTGAATCAGTTTGTAAATGGATAAGCAATCTGGGCACAAGTTTTTATAGCATCAAATACTGTCTGATCATCACTGTTTAGTACCTGCATCATATTCTCACTGACAAATGTGTCCTTTCAGACAGTACCAATGTGCGTTATCTGACAATACATTTCCAAGTTAACCTTCTTAACCTCTGTGTCTTTTCAACACTTTTCCACCTTTAAACATATTGTGCAAAACTGTTTCACAATTAACTTTAATGGTGAAAGATTTCAACAACCTCAAAGCTCCACAAGTAAAATGGCTGCTTTAAGGCCTTGTTACCCCTCAGCCTGTAATAGGCCAAAGGGATACTGTCATCACTTCTGTGGTTGACCTTGAGGTCAAGGTCACAGACCAAAAGATCTTGCTAACACCACAGGACTTCTGCCATCCCGGGGTTTCACTGCCAAGGACACTGAGAGGTAGCACTGGCAGTTGCCAGTAAAAATTGAATTCATAGTGCGGTGGCACAGCTAAATAAATAAATAAATAAGTGCATTTTGTGATAAGGGCATCAAATTTGCCACATATGTCACCAGATATATTTAAAATAAAACTGGATATTGAGCCATTGTGAATTTTCAATATGTCAGTGAAAGTTGTAAAAAAAAAAAACAAAAACAAAACAATTGCTCCAATCATATTCAAAAATATACCACATTATTTGTCTGATCAAAATGATTCAAAAAATGTATAATTTGGATTATCTATGAGTGAATGTTTTGGAGTTATGGAGTAAAATAAACAATTTCAGTTTGTATACTGGTCAAAAGTTATTAAATTTGCTCCAATTCTGGTTAAAAAAAAAAGTGATGAAATTTATTGGTTAAGCTAATTAGTGGGGCAGCATAGGAAAACAATTGTTCATTTTGTGATAAAAGCATGGAATTTGGCACACATATTCTAAATTAACTCGTGTTTATTGTCAGATATGGAGCCATCCTGGAGCTGACCTCTAATGAGCTACTGGGGTCAATAAAGAATTACACAGTGGTCAAAATTTAAAAATGCTCCAATGATGTTGAAAACTATACAGAATTATTTGATCATAATGATTCCAAAAAGGCATAGTTTGGGCTATGACTGAATGTTCTAGAGTTATAGGGTAAAAATGGCAAAAATGGTGACAAAGACCAGTTTCAGTTTGTACAGGGGTCAAAAGTTAAAGTTGCTCCAATTTTGGTAAAAACTGATGCAAATTATTGGTTGAAATAAAAGGATTAATAAATGGAATAGTTTTGACTGTGTTGAATGCTTCGTCTCCAAAGTACGGTCAAACAAGGTCGACGTCCACTGGATTCGATGACTTATGACATATGATACCCCGTAATGATAACTAAGCATGACAGATGATGCAAACTATTCCTTTTTAAATTCCAGGGTGTCGACTTTTGAAGGAATACAAGCAACGGTCGAGTGCTCCATAAAATATTGGTACTTGATAGCTGCGGTTTTTGAGGTAAGACACCGAAGCTCGGTTCACAATCTCGTCTATCTGCTCCCCCAATACACACCCAGGGTGAGGAAAGAACAATACATAAAAGGTCAGTGAAACTCTGGACTGAAGAGGCTATTGAGAGGCTGAGGGACTGTTTCAGAACCACAGACTGGAGCATGTTTCAAAACTCTTATGGTGAAGACATCAACAGCCTGAACCAGTGTGTCACTACATGAACGTCTGTGTGGAGAGCACTATGCCCAACCAGAGGGTATGGTGCTTTCCCAACAACCACCCCTGGGTGACCCCCGAGCTGAAGGTCCTGATGAACCAGAAGAAGAGGGCTTTCAACTCGGGACACAGAGAGGAGCAGTGTAGAGTCCAACAGGAGCTCCAGTGGAAGATCCGTGCAGCCAAGAAGGTGTATGGAGGAGCAGCTGGCCAGGAACAATGTCAGAGACATGTGGAGATGCCTCAAGACCGCCTCCGGATTTGGGCAGAGTACCAGCAGGACTGCAGATGGGGATTCTCGGTTCGGAGAGGAGCTAAACAGGTACTTTAACTGTTTTGGCTCCTCCACGCCTGCTCCCCTGCCTGCTCCCGGCCCTCCACATGTCTCCAGCAGCCAGCCCTCCAGTCCCTCCAACCCCTCACCTTCTACCCCCCGGTCACCCCACTGCACCCCAGACCTTGTCCCGCCTCCCCGGGACTGTATTCAGCACCAGCCCACCTCAACTCACATCTCAGCTCCCCCCTCCTTCCCCCCTCACTGTAACTCCAACCAAGGTGAAAGGTCAGCTCCTGCGGCTGAAGCAGAGGAAAGCAGCAGGACCTGATGGGATCTCCCCGAGGCTGGTGAGGACCTGTGCAGATGAGCTCTATGAGGTCCTCAGCCACATCTTCAACATGAGCCTCAGCCTGGGGGTGGTCCCCACCCTGTGGAAGACGTCCTGTGTGGTCCCGGTTCCCAAAACACTGCACGCCAAGGAACCAGCCCACTACAGACCAGTTGCCCTGACCTCGTACCTCATGAAGACCATGGAACGGCTCGTCCTGTCTCACCTCCGCACCGTGGTGAGTGACATCCTGGACCCACTGCAGGAGATGGTGATCGACTTCAGGAGGAAACCACCACCTCACCCACCGGTGAACATCCGGAGGGAGGACATAAAGACTGTGGACAGTTTCAAATACCTGGGTGTTCACCTCAACAGCAAACTGGACTGGACTCACAACACCGACGCCCTGTTCAAAAAAGGTCAGAGTCGCCTCCACCTCCTGAGGAGACTGAGATCCTATGGTGTGAGCAGGCGTCTGCTTAAGACCTTCTATGACTCGTAACCTCAGCTCTCCTCTATGTTGTCGTCTTTTGGGCCTCGGGCAGCACAGAGCGGGAGAGAAAGAGACTGAACAAGCTGGTCAGGAAGTCCAGCTCTGTCCTGGGCTGTCCTCTGGACTCTCTGGAGGAGGTGGCTGAGAGGAGGGTGTTAACCAAGCTCAAATCCATCATGAACAACTCCTCTCACCCTCTGCACCGGACTGTAGTGGAACTGACCAGCTCGTTCAGTGACAGGCTGAGGCACCCTCAGTGCAAAAAGGAACGATACCACCGGTCGTTCCTCCCTGCTGCTGTCAGACTGTACAATAACACTGTGAAATAACCACAGGCAATAATATGTCCACAAATCACGTGCAATAACAACTCGTTTACAAATCCCTTCACTAATGTCACCTTATCACACCTAAACTCCATCTCACATACTGTAAATAAGATGCTCCTATCTTTTTCAATCCCAATCATGTTTATATATATATACATGGGTGATTCTTAGACTACGGGCACTTATTATGTCCTTTGATCATATTGTATGAAAAACAGAAAAAGGGAAATTTCACACTTTTATAGTTATCTTTACAATGAAAGTGTGTTAAGAAATTTGTTCTAGTAGTCTATGATGACTTTTTCACCTTTCAGCATCATTATATGCAAATATTGCCGTTTTGTGCTTGTCCCACACCCAGACTTTTGATCTTCAATGATAAAAATGAATGGTAAAGAAACGTTTTTTCTAATGTTTTAAAATAAAATATCAGTAAAATAATCAAAACATAATTGGGGTATTCAATGTCATACAACTGTTGTGATTTTTTTAAACAAAATGTAGTTGTCCCACAGTATTGCTGTAATTTCCACCACAACACTGTAATGTCCGTTGAAACAGTTTGTATGAAAGATTGTTTGGGTAGTTTCTATGGAGATAAACAGTGACATCAGAGCACATGTACACTCAACAAAAATATAAACACAACACTTTTGGTTTTGCTCCCATTTTGTATGAGATGAACTCAAAGATCTAAATCTTTTTCCACATACACAATATCACCATTTCCCTCAAATATTGTTCACAAACCAGTCTAAATCTGTGATAGTGAGCACTTCTCCTTTGCTGAGATAATCCATCCCACCTCACAGGTGTGCCATATCAAGATGCTGATTAGACACCATGATTAGTGCACAGGTGTGCCTTAGACTGCCCACAACAGGGTTCCACCACAACACTGTAATGTCCTTTGAAACAGTTTGTATGAAAGATTGTTTGGGTAGTTTCTATGGCGATAAACAGTGACATCAGAGCACATGTATATAGCACCAAATCACAACAAACAGTTGCCCCAAGGCGCTTTATATTGTAAGGCAGTGGTGTGGTGGAAATTACATTCCAATAGTGCCCGTAGTTAAAGAATCACCCATAGCTGGAACACACTGTCAGAATGTAGTGAGAATATGATGAATGCACTTACATTGCCGTACGAGTGAGGTCTGATTGCAGGTTGCTGGTAGTGATGCTGGTAATGGGGTACCGGCATCACTGGTTACAAACTAGCCAGTGAAGGCGGGTGCGTGCAGGGGCTGAATTTTAGACAGGATTATCTTGCACATAAAAGTGGTTACAGTAATCCAGGTTAGAGAATCAAATGTCCTATGGAAAGCATTACGTGGGTTTACAACTGACATACATGTAAGTTGTAACTGCAGTGTTCAAACCAAAACAAATGTGGCAAATATCTGACAGAAAAACCCTGATGCATGCTGGGACAGGCTCCAAAATACTTTGTTTTTTTTATTTATTTTTATTTTTATTTTTTTAAATAAGCCTGTGATGAAACTGTCACACAGAATGGCCCATTCAGGTCCACTTTCATGGGTTGTTGAGAAATAGATTCACTAGGTGGCAGTGTTGCATCGTTAATCTTCCAAACTAACTGGAGACCTGCTGCAGCTTCTTTTGGATCCTGAAACTCCGTAGATATGACAGTAGAATCCCTTCAGCGTCTATCAGTAGACCTCTGGAAAAAAAAAAAGTCTTAACAGAGAACAAGCACTTTTGTGAGACAGTTTTCAGATGGTCTGGCCTTGAAGATGTAAGACGTCTAATCGTCACCTTAGGTCACTGGTTAGTATCCAAGTCTTACAACTACCCAGTATGAGAGGCAGCACAGAACCTGAAAGACTCAAAGTGACATTGGCCAAAAACCTTTGTCCAGAAACCTCAGGAATCCATAACCTCTTCCCAAGCATCTCTTGATTTCAAAGGCCGAGGACTCAGAGGCATGAATGTTACTGCGAAGATAAATGAACCTCTGTACAAGTTCAACACTTTCACCGCATGCTGATATACCTGTGATGGGAGGGGCCCAGGAAGTCAATGAAAACCCGGATCGTGGTCTTGACAGAGGACTACTCAGAATCATATCAAATTTATGACTAAAACTATGTTTACTGTCAAATAAATACAGTGGAATGAGGCTGTGCAGGCATGCAGATGTACAGTACCTTTCTGTCTGTACATTGTGGAAGTAGGGGAAGGCAGGGCAAGTGGAGGTTTCTGGCATTATTTATAAGTCTAGCTGCGGACAAAAAGAAGCTATTTTTATGTCTTGTGGATTTAGTCCTGATGGACCTCAGCCGTCTGCCAGAGGGGAGGGTAACAAAAAGCTTGTGACCTGGGTGGGAGGGATCGGCCACTATCTTCTTTGCATGCCTCAGGGCCCTGGAGGTGTACAGGTCCTGTAGGGATGGCAGATTGCAGTTGATCACCTTCTCTGCTGCGTGGATGACACACTGCAGTCTGCTCCTTTCCTTAGCGGTGGCAGCAGCGTACCAGACGGTGATGGAGGAGGAGATGATGGACTCTATCATGGCAGTGGAGACTCCAAACCCAGACACTTGATTCTTCACTCAGCTTCTCAAGTGTTGTAATCAAAACCACTGATTCTCCAAGGATCAGCAAATCTACATAACATCATACTGACATCAAATACATCAGGGCCTGAGTCAGGTCTTCATTTTAGAGCAGGGGTGGGCAATATGAAGGGACAAGATACTGCAGGTTTTCCTTGTTCTGATCAACTCAGCAGTGGATTGGACAGATGATGACTGCCAGTTGAGGAGGCGCTCATCAATCAAACCACCTGCTGAGGCGATCAGATGTGAGGAAAACTTGCACCATCTTGGCCCTTCATGCCCACCCCCTATTTAAGAGGCCCCCACTGACTGAATAGATCATGGTGTTGGGATTCTCTAAACAGTGTTTTCTGAAGCAGTTGCTTCATTCACTCTTTCAACAGTTTAGCAACAGGTATAAATTTTCTGAAGCAATTGTTTTATTTAATATTTTATTATGAAAAGCTGTTGGATTTTGAAACTCCAATGTTTTGTCTTTTGAAATCTTTTTTTTTTCATGAAGCAATTGTGTAGTTCTTCCCCCCACCAAGCATTTTTCAAGAGACAATCATTTACTGTTGCAATTATTTAATTTGATTCAAAGAATTAAAAAGCCTGTGTGAACGTTGTGTGAAATTATTGCACATATAGTGTTAAATTACAGCCAAGTTATTAAAATTCTGAAAGAATTGTTCAATTTAGTGTTTTGAATCAGAGAATCATTTTCTGCAATGACCGTCATTTTATGTTTAAGCACTTCAAAATTGTGATTTTTTTTTTTTTAAGTAATTGTTAAATGCCTGCAATAGACTGGCATCCTGTCCAGGGTGTAATCCACCTTTCACCAATTGGCTGGGTACAGAAAATGAATTAATTACTATTAAACATTTTTTTTAGTTTCTGACTGAATCATTTCTCACCAGAGGAGGCCAGTAGTCCACTAGATGTCAACATTTACAGGATTTTCAAAACTGCAGCATGTCAGGCTTTAAACATGTACAAATACATAATTCTTAAAGCAATTGTTCAGTTAGTGTTTTGACCTTTTTATAACTAGGAAGCATTTTTGAAGCAATGATTTCATTTAGCATGTCAAACAGTGAATCATTTTCTGAAACAACTGCTTCATCTAATTAAAAAAAAAATTAAAATAGCAAATTACTCTGGAAGCAGTTGTTTCACTTTAACATTTCAAACCAATTAACCATTTTCTGGAGCAATAAATTAATTCAGCATTGTCACCATTTGAAAGCGGTGATTAATTTTCTGAAACAATTTTTAGTTTTTTTTGCATTTCAAAACAACTTATTTTTGACGCAATTGTTTCAGTTTTTGAATTTCAGTTTCAATCTGAAGTGACTTCATTGAGTATTTTACAGTTTTTCCCCAATTGCTAAAACCCAATTCTTGAAACCTCCACCAATTTTCTCAAAACCTTGAACACAAATCCAAACTACAGTCACAAAACCCCAGACTCTTCTGTCAAAATCAAACTATCACCTCAAAACTATTTATCCTGTGATCAAAACTAAATATACATACAAGGGTGATTCTTTAACTACGGGCACTATTGGCCTTGTAAATGTAATTTCCACCACACCACTGCCTTACAATATAAAGCGCCTTGGAGCAACTGTTTGTTGTGATTTGGTGCTATATACATGTGCTCTGATGTCACTGTTTATCGCCATAGAAACTACCCAAACAATCTTTCATACAAACTGTTTCAAAGGACATTACAGTGTTGTGGTGGAACCCTGTTGTGGGCAGTCTAAGGCACACCTGTGCACTAATCATGGTGTCTAATCAGCATCTTGATATGGCACACCTGTGAGGTGGGATGGATTATCTCAGCAAAGGAGAAGTGCTCACTATCACAGATTTAGACTGGTTTGTGAACAATATTTGAGGGAAATGGTGATATTGTGTATGTGGAAAAGGTTTTAGATCTTTGAGTTCATCTCATACAAAATGGGAGCAAAACCAAAAGTGTTGTGTTTATATTTTTGTTGAGTGTACATGTGCTCTGATGTCACTGTTTATCTCCATAGAAACTACCCAAACAATCTTTCATACAAACTGTTTCAAAGGACATTACAGTGTTGTGGTGGAAATTACGGCAATAGTGCGGGACAGCTACATTTTGTTTAAAAAAATCACAACAGTTGTATGACATTGAATACCCCAATTATGTTTTGATTATTTTACTGATATTTTATTCAGAGATATTTTAAAACATTAGAAAAAACGTTTCTTTATCATTCATTTTTTACATTGAAGATCAAAAGTCTGGGTGTGGGACAAGCACAAAACGGCAATATTTGCATATAATGATGCTGAAAAAAGGTGAAAAAGTCATCATAGAGTACTACAACAAATTTCTTAACACACTTTCATTGTAAAGATAACTATAAAAGTGTGAAATTTCCCCTTTTTTCTGTTTTTCATACAATATGATCAAAGGACATAATAAGTGCCCGTAGTCTAGGAATCACCCACAAACATAAAATAACTTAGGACACAGCATCCACGGCATGTAGGTAACTGGAAATGCTGATTGTAAATGTGTTTAGCAAAAATTATCGTAGTCAATGTGATATCTACATTCAACAATGTCACAACAAAAAATAATAAAACAAAATAAAAAGCACATTATGCACAAAGTCACTGAGATTTATTCTCCAACATCATGTCTTTATGTGTGGTCTGGCCAGAGGACTTCATCCACATTACAGGGAATATGTTCCCTTGCCAAGCAAAGAGGGAAAACCGCTCTAGTGTGCTGAACCCAGCCTCGACAAGACTCCAGTCACATCATCACAGGCCGGTTCTGCTGCCTCCAATAAAGTTGCCCTGATTGTTCTTGGTCTTCCTCATCCCCTTTCTCCTCATCCACCCGCTCTCATGTGAACTCTTCCTCCTCTGTCTCTCTGTATGTTTGTATCCACGGTAGATGGATGCACGTGTCCCACCTGTGCACTCTGATCTTTTATCCTGTCCAGTTTGTCTGACCACATCATTAGAAACCCGTGTGGGTTGAGTTGAGTTGTTGTGTGTAAAAGCTGACAGCTGTGTTTGAGTTGTGTTCACATTTTGCTGCCTGTGTTTAGAATTTTGCAACACAAGTGTAATGTGTTTAGTAAATGAGAATGTGTTTTAGAATTTTCCAAAAAAAAGTGTGCATAAACTCTGCAAATTGTGTCTAACTAGGTATAAAACTGCTTAAGAGTTTGCCTAAAGGGTTGCTAGATTCAAGAAATGAGTTCAGGCCGCTGTGAATTTGGTTCAGGGAATGAAGTTTAGTGTTTTATCAGTTCAGAAAAACTGTAAAATGTAAATAATTCCAAAATAATTTTTCAGAACCCTTTAATGTCTAACACCCTTTATTGCATTCAATGGTTTTGATCATTTCATAATGAGCAATCATTTTCTAAAACAGTGAATTCATTGAGCATTTTCCAGGAGTGAAGGTAAGATTAGATTCTTGCAGGAACTGTGCTACCCATTTTTTCTTTTTTTTGTTTTTTGCTCATGCACTTCACTTCACACGCTCTCATTAAAGATATTAAAGACTGCTATTTTCAGACTTTGAGAGTCTTAAAGTCTGTGCACATCCTTGAGTGGATGATGTGTGACGTAAGACACAACAGAATTTATGGCAAAACATTTATTTTCAGCTAAAGTACAAACATAATTTTTGGGAAATAACATCAGAAAAACAGAACAACTTCAACATCATTAAACAAGGCAACAATCTGTTATTTTTTCTGAAAAAAAAAACAACAACAACAAAAAACAGAAAACTCAGCCACATGGGGTGTCCCAAGCCCGGATAAATGAGGAGGGTTGCGTCAGGAAGGGCATCCGGCGTAAAACAAGCCAACCCAACTATGCAGACTAAGAATCAAATTTCCATACCGGATCGGTCAAGGCCTGGGTTAACAACGTCCGCCACCGGTGCTGTTGCCCAACAGGGTCCCGGTGGAAATTGGGCTAATGCTGGGCGAAGACGACGAGTAAGGAGGAGGAGAACATTTCCACAAACAACGGGAGAAGAAGAAAACTAGAAGGGTGGAAATGAGAGTGGGGACTTTGAATGTTGGTAGTATGACTGGTAAAGGGAGACAGAGAACATGTAAATTTCCACAGTCATTGATGATATGGGGCTGCATGTCAGGTAAAGGCACTGAGGAGATGGCTGTCATTACATCATCAATAAATGCACAAGTTTACGTTGATATTTTGGACAATTGAAAGGATGTTTGGGGATGATTAAATCATTTTTCAAGATGATAATGCATCTTGCCATAGAGCAAAAACTGTGAAAACATTCCTTGCAAAAAGACACATAGAGTCAATGTCATGGCATAGGGTCAATGTCAACGAGCAGATCTGATTTGATGCAGGTGTTAGTTTGGGGGATGAAAATTTACAGGGTGATTCCATAATTTATTCCTCAGAATTGAGTGATTCCATATTTTTTTCCTTTGCTTGGTCTAAAAAAGTAACCGTTACTGACTGTCACAATCTTTTTTTCTTGATTTCGTATAGTGTTTCTTAAAGCCAGAAAGTTGCCATTTGAAATGACTTTAGTTTTGTGTCATGTCTGTGATCTGCTTTTTTTCTACAAAATTAAACAACTGAATGAACATCATCCGAGGCCAGTGATTCCATAATTTTTGCCAGGGGTTGTATGATGGGGAAGGACAGGTTAACTGATGAGATCAGACAGGAGTCTCCATGGACTATGATGCTTGCAATGACATTGTGATCTGTAGTGAGAGTAGAGAGCAGGTTGAGTCTAGTCTGGAGATGTGGAAATCTGCTCTGGAGAGCAGGGGAATGAAAGTCAGTAGGAGCAAGACTGAGTACATGTGTGTGAATGGGAGGGAGCCCAGTGGAATAAGTGCAGTTACAAGGAGTAGAAGTGGTGAAAGTAGATGAGTTTAAATATTTGGGGTCAACTGTTCAAAGTAATGGAGAATGTGGTAGAGAGGTGAGAAGAGAGTGCAGGCAGGGTGGAGTGGGTGGAGAAAGGTGGCAGGAGTGATTTGTGACTGAAGAATATCAGCAAGAGTGAAGGGGAAAATTTACAAAACAGTAGTGAGACCAGCTATGTTGTACGGCTTAGAGACAGTGGCACTAACAAAAAGACAGGAGGCGGAGCTGGAGGTGGCAGAGCTGAAGATGTTGAGATTCTCTTTGGGAGTGACAAGAATGGACAAGATTAGGAATGAACATGTCAGAAGGACAGCTCAGGTGGGACGGTTTGGAGACAAAGTCAGAGAGATGGTTTGGACATGTGCAGAGGAGGGACCCAGGGTATATAGGGAGAAGGATGCTGAGGATGGAGCCACCAGGCAATAGGAGAAGAGGGAGACCAAAGAAGAGGTTTATGGATGTGATGAGGAAGGACATGCAGGTGGTTGGTGTGACAGAGGAAGATACAGAGGACAGGGTGAGATGGAAACGATTGATCTGCTGTGGCGACCCCTAACGGGAGCAGCCGAAAGACAAAGAAGAAGAAGAGAAAATGTACCTGTGAACACAAACTAAGCTGTTGATTTGTAATTCAGTGTAGAACCGCCACTGCAATAATCCAGGTTACAGAATCAAACGCCCTATGGAAAGGATTACGTGGTTTAACAAGTGACATGCATGTGACTGCAGTGTCCAAACCAAAAAAATGTGACAAATCTCAGACAGACAAACCCTGATGCCTAAAGCATGCTGGGACAGGCTCCAGAGTATATATATATATTTTTTAATAAGCCTGTGATGAAGCTGTCAAACTTAAGGTCACTTTCATGGGTTGTTGACCAACAGATCCACTTGGTGGCAGTGTTGCAACGTTAAGTTTCAAATTAGGAGCCCTGCTGGTTCTGGTTTAATTCTGCAGCTCCTTTTGGATGCTGAAACTCCATAGATGTGACAGTGAAATCCCATCGGGTGGAGCAGACACTGTTGGTGCTGGTGATTAGGGATGAGCAGCAGGTGGATGTGCTGTATATACAGGACTGTACTAAAGTTGCCGTTCTTTTCTAAGATGCAGCCTTTTTTCCTGACCCACACATCTCTGTTAAACACAACAAACACAACTTAGCAAGCATCACCACCATCAATCACTGCAAAGCAATTAAAGCTGCTCTTGGTGCTCAAATTCAAAACATGGCGTCGCTTTTACGCAGCGCTTCTCCGTGAAAATTTCAAATAAAAATAAATTAAACTAAACAGCCATGCCGGCCAGTTTTGTCAGGACTTAAGTTTTCCCTTTAAGTGTGTGTTAACACCATTCGTACGCTGGCTCCAGCGGGAGGCGATCGGTGTTTACAGGTCTGGAGTGCAGATGCCCCCCGTTTTTACCCTCCACAGTTTCCTCTTCCTCAGAGGGGGCACTGATTCAACCTGTCATTTTTTATTTTTTATCTTTTAAGCTTGGTTTCTGTCAAACACAGCACTTGATGCTGCAGAGGTTTAAGCTGCTCTGTGAGGTGTACCCCTGTGTACTGGTGTCGCAGACTGAACGGTCCCCCCTAAAAATTGGTCCGCCTGCCTTCACTGCGCATGCGTCATTTCGGAGCTCAGTTGCTCATCTGAGATGGACTCTCTTTACCCAAAGTGATCAATTGGATTAATGGAACTATTAACCATCAGATTAAAACCTCTTAAATCATTCTAAAGTCAGTTTTAAGCAGAAATGAGGCTGTTTTAAGCAGAAACAAATGATGGAGGTGCAGTGAACACAACAGCTAGCAGCTCGTGCTGCTGCAGCGCTCTGATAGCTTCCTCTGTCTTTTATGATGGAATAATGCTGAATTTATGTAGAAATGATTCATATATCTGTTCCTGAGACAGATGATGACTGAAGTGCAGTTTTAAGCAGAAACAAGGTGATAATCCGTGAATCGCAGCTGATGATGTATGCGCAGTGAAGACAGGGCGGACCAATTTTTTTTTTTTTGGGGGGGGGGGGGACTGTTTGGTCTGTGACACCGGCTGTAAAGGACTGTACATCTCTTCTCAGTACGGCGCATCACTGCGTTCCTGCTTACTTTCACCTCAGGCATTGCCAACATCTTGAAGAGGTGAATCATTTTCTGAAGCAACTGCTTTTTTAAAAGCACTTCAAAATAGTTAATTTTGAAGCACTCGTTTCACTTAAGGCAACACTGTGCAAGTTTTCCTTGCAACTGGTTATTTTACTGATGAATTCTTCCCTTCAACTGATGGTCCTGATCATCTCAAATCACCTGCTGAGGTGATTGGTTGCAAGAAAAATGTGCACTAACTTGTGGAACGCCTTTCCCTTTCCCCGGGCGCCGGACTGTGGCTGCTCACTGCTCCTAGTGGTTCGATTGTATCTAATGCCGCGTTCACACCGGGCGCGATGCGAGCGACAGCAGCGACAGGTTGCCATGTACTCCCGGCGCGATGGACACGAATGAAGCAGCGATTTTGAGCAATTGCCGCATTTGTGGCGCGATAATGCGTCGCGTCACGTTGCGTTGCCCTCCTCCCCAAGTTGAAAAATCTGAACTTTTTCATCTTGTCGCGCCACGATGACCAATCAGGGACTGAATATGTAGTGATGTGGAGATGTCTGGAGTTTGACTGAGGATGTGAACATGTCCCGTTTCTGGTAGCAGCCTGTGAGCAGGACTTATGTCTCTTTTGTCCTTTATTTCACAATTATGACAGAGTTTGGGGGAAGAGCGAGCAGCAGCCCCGCAGCAGGGGCAGCGGAGTTTTTTCTATTTTACGTGTGCGCGTGAGCGAATCGTCCGTGAAGATTATTTTATTAATTAACTACACAGATGTATAATACAGTAAATGGTGACTGCTTTCTAAACACAATTTTGACAGAGTTTTTGGAGCAAGAAGCAGCCCCACAGCAGGGGGAGCTGAGTTTTTTTTGTTGTTTACATGTGCGTGTGTGAACGGGACAGGAGGTCCTCAAACTGGGTCCTGCAGAGGCGGAAGGACCGCAGAAAGTGGCCGTCATCCAGACGCAGCTCCTGCAGCAAATAATGATACTCCCCGAATTGGGAACGTCTCATGACGTTTGTCAGCTTTCCACAACAACTCGCTCCGTGTAATCAAGGTCCATCATGTTAACTTGACTGACGACCGGAGCCGGTGAGCGGAATGGAAGCTCCTCCTATTTGATGACGCACTGGGGCAAATTTTCGCAGGGAAAGCAGAGCGACACACCGGGCGATGGTGGCCTGTCTGTCACCAGGCGACGGACGTGAATTTGTGGCGTCTGGTCGCGCCCGGTGTGAACGCAGCATAACTGTAACTAGGATGGGTTAAATGCAGAGAACAAATTTTGTTATATGTATGTATAAGTACAATGACAACCGCCCCCCCGCCCCCCCCCCACCACCACACTGATCTGCCACTGGCTTAAAACTTAAGCCATGCAATAAAACTTACTGCTTAAACACACGCACACTGTTTGCACTTTGCTTTTAGTCTGTATGCCTTTAAAATTAAAAGCATGGCAATATTACAGTGTCGTTATTGTGATTGAACATTGAACATTGAACATTGTGAACATTGAACATTGACACATGAACATTGTGATTGACCCACATCATCCACCCTCCCGTCGCTGTAATTAGAGGGAGTGGCAGACAAAGCGTTAACTGTCTGACTGTCAGTGAACGCACCACCCAGCCCCGCGTGCTGCCTTCGCAGGCGACGATGTGTCACTACTTATGTTTAAGCAACAGATTCTCTCAGCTGGAATACAAAGGCCACATCTGGTACGACAAACGCAGTTTTTTTTTTTCTTTCTCTGCGAGGAATTAGTCGACGCATCCAGCGCTTTTGCCAAATTTTTCATAAGTATACAGGTGTAACACGGCCATAAACGATGGAATATCGGCTTTTGATGTGGATCTTTCCTTCGTGTGGAGAGCAGAAAAGTTGAGGAATAATTGCCTGGATTTTTTTTTTCCAAGCGTTGCAAGAGAGGACAGGAGTGAGACCTCTGCTCACTATTCCTTCCTTTGGACTGTTATCCAGCGGGAAATCAAGTGGAGCATCTGGAGACACATCGGGTTTTTTTTTTGTTTGTTGTTTTTTTTTGGGGGGGGGGGATATGTTTGGTAAAATGGTGTGATATATAAGAAGAAGTCCTTTTAAAGCGTTCGTTGAGTCCGTCCTCCTCCTCCTGCTGTGTTCCTGAGAAGCTGCGCGCTAACAGGTGGTTTCTCACTTTAGCGCTGTCACTGTTTTTTCTTCTTCTTTCTCCAGATACAAGGCTGCTAAAAAGATCACCTATTTTGTGTCGTTCTCCTCCTAATTTTATGGTGTTGTTTTTTTGGTATCAGTTTGTAAAGGTGGCGAAAAGCCGGCGTCTAGATGATCAGCTCGGTGTGTGTTTCGTCTTACCGGGGGCGCAAATCTGTCAACAAACCCCCCTCCAAGTCATGTCTGAAGGAGGACCTGGTCAGAGGGGAGGACGCCGACAAAGTCATCATCAACGTCGGCGGCACTCGGCATGAAACCTACAAGAGCACCCTGAGGACCTTACCGGGGACCCGCCTGGCCTGGCTGGCTGACCCGGAGCCTCCGGTCAGCTCGGACTCCGCTCCGCCCGCCGAGATTTTCTTCGACAGACACCCGGGAATCTTCGCCTACGTGCTGAACTATTACCGCACCGGGAAGCTGCACTGCCCCGCCGACGTCTGCGGGCCGCTCTTCGAGGACGAGCTGGCCTTCTGGGGGATCGATGAGACGGACGTGGAGCCGTGCTGCTGGATGAATTACCGCCAGCACCGGGACGCCGAAGAGGCCCTGGAGAGCTTTGAGCCGCCGGAGCCGGACGACGATGACGGAGAGACGCCGAGGCGGTTCGGTTTCGAGGACTGTCCGGACAGATCGAGAGGATGCTTCCAAGTTTGGCAGCCAAAGATCTGGGCCCTGTTCGATGACCCCTACTCATCCAAGGCGGCAAGGGTAAGTGAAGTGCTGTCCTCCGACTGAGAGGAGACAAGGTCACCTTTTAGGTTTTAGGACAAAAAAAAAAAAAAAGTCCCATTGAACAGGTGTCCCCGCCGGCTTGTACGAAATTCATTTCCCCTGTATTAATCTGTTTCCCCAGTGTCGGGAGCGCGCACAGCAGCCCCAGAGGCGGTTTCCACAGTCTGCATATCATTTCTGATTGGTAAAACCATAACATGTAATCATTTATTGTGTCCATGTTCTTATTTCATCTTTAAACCGAATGTTTCCAGTAATGTATATGTCAAGGACAGGAACGAGCAAAGCTCTTCAGCATCTCACCATGTCTTTTAGGTCCTTGAGACTTTTTTGAGTAAATGCTTCAGGGGAGCATTAGCATGGCTAAAACCTTTCAGACCCCCGACCTTTTTTAAGCATTTTTCTTTATTTGCCTCTCACATGCCTGGAAACTCATCATAATTTAACCATGTCCTTTACGTCCTTCAGACTTTTTTCAGTAAAATGGTTCTTGGGAGCATCAGCATGACTAAAACCTTTCAGCTTCTGGGGGGCAGAGCTCCCCCCAGACCCCCCCACCTTTTGAAGCATTTTCCTTATTTTGGCTTTTAGCTGACCCCTCTAATTACAGCCCTCTTAAACCCCCGCCACTTTAAGCATTTTTTTAAATGTAGATGTAAATTAATATTCAAAGTTTTCAGCTAGTTGACAGTAGGGCTGTACAATATGGCCAAATTATCGTATCTCAATATTGTCAAATCAATATGATATATGATATGACTATGATTTGACACAAAGTGCAGCAACAGTGAAAATTAAACATTCTTAAACAAAACAGTAATAATACCACACTCATTTTACACTCATCATAAGGTTAGGATACTGTGCCCTTCACAAGTATTGGAACACTTGGAATTTTACACATTTTAATTTGTTTATGCCATTTTAAATACAAAAAATAAAGAATTCAAATTTCTAAAATTATCTTCCTCAAACTCAAACTGAAAGCAAATCTCTAAAACTTGTTAAAACCTGTAAATGATAATCAGTTTTATTGCCAGTTTTCTTTAGACAAATCAGGGGATGGAAACATGTCTTGGACTTTATTTTCATCAGTTATGAAGAAATACAAAAGTTTCTTTCTTCAAAACATCAAATCTAGGCTTTCATCTCAAATGTACTTTCTGTCAAATTGTAGCTGAATTTTCAGGTCTTCTTTTTAAGAAAATCCTCCTCTACACCACTTCATCAGGAAACTGGATTTTATATTTTTAATTCATTTATATCAAGTTGTAGTGATTTGCTTTCAGTTTGAGTTAAGGAAGATAATTTTAGAAAAAAATGTATTTGAAATAGAATAAACAAATTAAAATGTGTGAAATACCAAGTGTTCCAATACTTTTGAGGGCAATTGAGAAACACTGAGGAGCAGCATCTTACATCTCATAGTGCAGCAGATAAGATAATATTTAGTGGAATTCTGCAAATGGTGATATAAACATCAAATTTGGCACAAATAATCCATAGACATGAACTCTTTTGGGGAAAAAAAAACTGATTGGCCACTTGAATTTTCAGTAGGCAGCCAGGTAGGGGTCAATTGAAGAATTACACAGGGGTCAAAATTAAAAGATGCTCCAATCATATAGAAAATCACACCACATTATTTGCCTGATCATAAAGACTCCAAAAAGGTATAGTTTGGACAATCTGTGACTGAATGTTATGGAGTTATGCGGTAAAAGCAGCAAGAATGGTGACAAAGGTCAGTTTCAGTTTGTACAGGGGTCAAAAGTTAAAGTTGCTCCAGTTTTGGTAAAAATTATGCAAATTATTGGTTGTGTTAATCAGGTTTTAAAAAGTAACAGTTTGCATCATGTGTCATGCTTAGTTCACGTTACAGGGTAACATATGTCACATGTCATAGAATCCAATGGACACTGACCTTGTTTGACCTTTACTTTTGAGACCAAGCATTCAGCAATGTCAAAACTATTCCATTTATTAATCCTGTTAACTCAACCAATAATTTGCATAACTTTTTACCAAAATTAGAGCAACTCTAACTTTTGACCCCTGAACAAACTGAAATTGACCTTTGTCACCATTCTTGCCGTTTTTACCCCAAAACTCCATAACATTCAGCCATAGATAGTCCAAACTATACCTTTTTGGAATATTTATAATCAGACAAGTAACATGATGTAGTTTTCAATTTGATGAAAACTTCAATTTTTTAAATTTTGACCCCTGTGTAATTTTTCAATTGACCCCTACCTGGCCTCCTATTGAAAATTCAAGTGGCCAGTTGTTGTTTTTTAAGGTGTAATGTCTAAGCTGTATTTGTGCTGAATTTGATGCTTGTATCACCACCACTAATAAGCCAACAGAGCATGAACCAGCTGCTGTCTGTTAGCTTAAACATGTGTATAGAAAGCAATTCGAATTAAAGGAGAAATGCTGCTTTTAACAACCTGGACCTCATTTCTGGCATAAAATACGGTCGTTTACTCACCAATATAAGTCTGGTGTAATTAGAAGTCCATAGTTCAAATGACGTGTTCAGTTCAAAGCTGAGGCAAATATTTTTCTTCTTCTACTAAGGTGGATTAGAACCTTTTGTGGTACACAGCACTAACTACTGGACAGGAGGAACCTAGCAGTCAATGTGACTCACTGATTTGAAAATGCAGGTCTTTCAACCAGATGTGCGGTGCTGTGACCTGTCAATCATATGTGTCCAATCAGATTTTAGGGGAGTCCAGTGAAACCCTGGCCTACGCTCTAGCTCCACCCATGCCAGGAAGTGTTCAACATTTGACATTTCCAATTTCACTGTAACTGAAAATTTGGCACTTCCTGTTTGAGTGTGAGCTTGCCAATGAGTTCCCGCTCGATCCCATGGGATCTCGTCTGTCAATCCAGGAAGTGTCGATCCAGGGAGTGTTTGACATTTGACACTTCCTGTTTCACTGTGGATTAAGAAGTTGGCACTTCCTGTTTGGGCCACAGTGTACCATGAGCGAGCTTCGCATCGCTGCTCATCGCTTTGCTCCTATAAAAATAAAACGTGTTCTTGTTTTTGACGTGTTTCGTGTTTTAGGTCTTTTTTTGTTCTGTTCCGACTTGTCACGTTCAGTTGAATGATAGTTTAACCGTCAGCTAAAATCACACAAACACTGTCCACTCTAATAAGTAATTCAGTGGCTTTGCGTTTTAAGAAACAGCAACCCTGCCTTAATAAAATCATTAAACACATTCATGTGATTGTGCTGGATACACCAAATGAAATGGCTGTTAATTGTTAGTAAGTTTGTCATTGAAATCAATTAGGATTTGGTTAACAAATTACAGTTTTGAAATATCCTTAATTTGTTTGATAAATTACATTCAGAATATTTGGAAAGGACTAATTAAACTGATATATTTACCAAGATCAGCTATATTTAAATGATTTCACAGCTTTTTCATTTACTCAATATTTGTAAGTGTAAAAATGTTTCACCAAAAATGTTGAGGAGAGCACAGTGACAGTTTTTAGAGTGTATACAAACACATGGTTGTTATTCATTTTTTATTACTGATAGAAATGGCTGGAAGCTCTGTGTGCTGGACACAAAAAAAATCAAGGTTCCTCAAACGATCAGTTTTAATCACTTGAATGATCATTTAATCATTATGTGCTTTGTATCTTAAAATCATCTGCTGTAGCAGATGTATTATTTAAGGAACTAAAGTTCTTCTGCTCATCATACACTACTGTTCCTGTGAGTTTGAAGACATTTGCTCTTTCCTTAGGGCCCTTTCACACGTGCGAATTTGGTCGATTAGCGCATAGAGTACGCATGGAGCAGGAATCGTGTGCAAAACGTGTAAAATCGTAACACCTCCTACACCTGTTGCTGCATTAATTTGCACACACCAGCCGCTGAAAGACAGAGTGTGCGCTGTGCGAGCCAGTCGAACCCTCTCGTGGCAGGTGTCAGCTAAATTCCAGGTGACATGCACGAACATCTAACACCGCTCGTTTGGCACTTAGAAAATGTGTGGCCATTCGCACCATTAACATGACAACATTCAGCAGACGATCACTGTCGGACTGGCAGTGAAATTTGTCTAAGTGCCTCATGACTGTGAAGTTGTCGAGTGCGCATGTGGCGTGCCAGAGTGTCGCACCCCCCACAACACGTGTGCATGTGTTTCGCGCACTCCCCCAACACGTGTACGTGTGGTTAGCACAGGTTCAAATCCCATGCATGGCATTATTTTTTATTTAACCAGGGTTATTTAATCACGGGGTTCTGTGTTGTGGCCTCTTTTATATATATTTATATCAACCCAGTGATATTCACTAATCTTACAGCTGGTTTTTATTTTATTTTCCTCCACATCAGCGGCACAATGTGGTGCTCCTCGTCCCATGGAACACAATGTGAGGAGCTGCAGCAGCTCGCACTGTGTTCCTGCTTGAAAGACACCATTGCGTGCACGAACCGTCGCACTGGCATCGTGCACACCTGCCCGTCGGCGCGGTGTTTTGTGGTGCACTCATACGAGCTCTACCGCCGTGAGTCGGCCTGAGTTGTACGTATTTGCACTATGTGTGAAGGGGCAATCATCTCACATTTTGGGTCATCTTTCCCACTCATGATGGACAATCACTCCTGTGAGTTTGAAGACATTTGCTCTTTCCTTATGAATGTGCAACAGATAACGGTATCATAACAGGAATCCTTCAAATGGGGATACAAGCACCAAAGTTGGCAAATACTCCTTAAACATTACTCTTCTGAAAAAACTGAGCATCCACTTGAATTTTCAATAGGCAGCCAGGTAGGGGTCAATTGAAGAATTACACAGGGGTCAAAATTGAAAAATGTTCCAAATTCCAATCATATTGAAAGCTATACCATATTTGTCTGAATAAATATTCCATCAGGGTGTAGTTTGGACCATCTATCACTGAATGTTATGGGGTAAAAACGGCAAGAATGGTAACAACGGTCAGCTTTAGTTTGTACAGGGGTCAGAAGTTAAAGTTGCTCCAAATATTGTAAAACGTGATGCAAACTGGTTGAGTTAATAGGGATTTAAAAAAGAAGTTTCTACCATATGTCATGCTTAGTTATCACACTACAGTGTAGCATATGTCACATGCCATAGAATCCAATGGACGTCAACATTGTTACTTTGCTAAACCTTTACCTTGCAGACCAAGCAGTTATCAGCCTAAACTATTTCATTTATTAATCCTTTTAGTTCAACCAATAATTTGCACAACTTTTTACCAAAACAGGAGCAGTTTTTACTTCTGACCCCTGTACAAACTGAAATTGACCTTTTTCACCATCCTTAAGGGCCCCTTCACACATAGGGCAAAGTTTGGTCGAATACGGCGAAACAACGCGAAACAGTTCGAATTAGCGCACCACGAAACATCGTGCCAATGCACACGTGTGCACGATCCCGGTGCGAGAGTGTCTTTCAAGCAGGAACACAGTGCGAGGTACACCACATTGCACCGCTTATGTAGAATAAATAAAAAATAAAAACCAGCTGGTACCTGTGGAACCACATCGCGCCGCTTATTTGGAATAAATAAAAAAAATAAAAACCAGCTGGTACCTGTGGGACCACATCGCGCTGATAATGTGGAAAACAATAATAATAATAAAAAAACCCCACTGGACTCAAACCTGCGGCTTCCAAAACCTCTGATTGCCAGTCAGAAACTTTACCACTGAGCTTTGAAAGCTACAGGAATCTGTGTCATATCAGGAAGGACATGGAAGTATTACAAAAAAAATTAAAATCACACACCATATAAAAACACTGCATTTATCAAGCGGGCAATACAAATATGATCCGTCTGTTCCTCTGTAGATGACCCATGGTCACAGACATACAGTCAGAAATGCAGAAGCAGTGTGCTCTGATCATGTCCACATCTGCTGGTCCGGTGTGTCCAGTTGCTCCGCGTGCATGTCCTGCCTGACATGCGTGTTTTGTGGACGCCACACTGCAGCACAAACACTGCGTCATGTGGAACAGAGCTCATGTGGGTCATGTGACAGTCAGATCTCATGCTGCGTGTTCTGATCTGACAGTCCGTTTCAACCTGGGAGCAGCCTGTCAGTGTCCACGCCGTGCGTGCGTATTCTCGCTGCAGCCCTTCGCCACAGCACTATATGTTTTTATTTTTGTCCACGCAAGGGCACCAAGCAGACACGTGCGTCACAGTGGGCAGTTGTTAGTGCATGTCTGTCCAAACACAGTACCTGTTGTCCAGCTGGGATGTCAAGATCCACGGATCTCCACAGCTGTTTCTGTCCGCGGCCACACCTCCTGTCAGTTTAGAGCACACACCAAAGCCACACTCTTGGGGATCAAATTTCACTGCCAGCACAACAATGATTGTCTGCAGACTGTTGTCGTGTTAATGCTGGGAATGGCCACACATTTTCTAAGTGCCATGCGAATGATTTTAGATGTTTGTGCATGTCACCTGAAATTTGGCCAACACCTGCTGCGAGAGGGATTGATGGGCTTGCACAGCGCATGCTCTGTCTTTCAGCTGCTAGTGTGTGCACATAGTTGTAGCAACAGGTGTACGAGGCGTTCCAGGCAGGGATGATTTTACATGTATTGCACACGATTCCTGCTTCATGCGCATTTCAACCAAACTTCACACTATGTGTGAAGGGGCCCTAATGTTTTTACCCGAATCACATTCAATCATAGATCAAGAAAAACTATACCTTTCTGGAATCTTTGTGATCAGACACAACATGGTATAACTATCAATATGATTGGAACATTTTTAAATTTTGACCCCTGTGCAAATCTTTAATTGACCCCCACCTGGCCGCCTATTGAAAATTCAAGTGGATACTCAGTTTTTTTCAGAAGACTAATGTCTAAGGATTATGTCTGCCAATTTTGGTGCTTGTTTCCAGAAATGAACAATTGTTAGTCATCTGCTCCATTAAATCACTCCTGTGAGTTTGAAGACATTTGCTCTTTCCTACAAAAGTTACCTGGGGAACAGAATATTTCAGCCTGACTTTCTTGCTCTGAAATGATCTGTTCACCCCTCTGTCCAGAACAGACAGTAACCAATCATCTCATGCTTTGGGTCATCTTTCCTACTCAGGACAACCACTTCTGTGAGTTTGAAGACATTTGCTCTGTCCTACCAAAGTTTACTTTCTATCCAAGTATTTGAAAGAAAAATTACAGCAAGACTTTCAAAACAGTTTTCATCAACTATACGTATACAGCAAAACTTTCAAAAAAGTAGTTATTTTAATCAAGTTCATACATTTTAAGCAAATAAACCTAAAGAGAACATGCAAAGCACACTAATGTGTTGGGAAAGTGTAGGAACACGGACCCACAACAGGGGGCGCAAATGAACGGACAATGGAGAAAGTCAAATCACAAAGTTTTACTGTTGTGAATTCACACAACAAACACAACAGATTACAAATACAGCAGTAACCGAATTCCAATGGTGTCGTGTGGGCAGGCTCGACGATAGGAGATGTCTGTCCGAGTCGAACCGGAACCACCCGATTTCCTCTGCCACCGAACCCCGGGGATACTGGAGCCGCCAAGTCCCGAACCCCAGGTGGCCACTGCCTCCGCTCGTCGGATCCGGTACTGCTGGCAAGGAACAGAAACAGTCAGGTGTGGGTGCGGCTGCACCCAGCAACACACAGGGTGGAAACACCACCTCCACCTCTTGTCAGGAAAATACTGGTGAGTGCAGGAGTGTGAGTACTTATCCAAGAAGTCCAATACAATCTCCCGCTGTACTACTCACTATCTGCTATCCAACACACAAGCAACAAAGTATTATCGTCAAGAACACAATCGGCTGAGTACGTTACCTCCTTAGTAGAGCGATATCTCAGCAATGAGGTGGAGATGCCGTCCTGCTGATATACCTCCCTGTTGATTGATATCAGCTGTCTCAGGTGATGGGTGACAGCTGTCACCCTGGCTGCTCCTGTGAGGCGGCAGCGCCCTCCGGTGCCTGGAGCCCGCACTCCAGGCAGGGCGCCCTCTGGTGGTGGTGGGCCAGCAGTACCTCCTCTTCAGCGGCCCACACAACACTAATGTTTCTGTTGACACTAGCGTCGCGTATCAACAACTGGTTCTTTTTGATTATCGTTAATAATTGATTCAATCCACCGACATCAGTAGCCTTTTTGCTTAATGATTCCCTTATCGCTCCTTCAGAGCGGCTGTTGTTTTTGAGGGTGTTTGTAGGGAAAATGTTAATTTCTCTACATTGATTGGAGACCCTGCAGCGGCTCTGTAATTAACCATGTCTGCAGCGCGACTCCACTTTGAAGCTTGAACCAGTGAAGCAGTGCTTCGATCCGACGGCTTGTTGGTTCTTTGATTCACCGCTCTTCAGAAGTGGCAAGTCCGCTTCTTAACCCCTCTCAAAGCCATAAAATATGTGAATCGTGAGTCACTTTTGTGTGGATTAAAGTCACTAACTGGGACTCTTCTGGCAGTCAAGAAACGAGAATCGCCCTCCGTTCCATTGGCACAGCTCCAAGCGCTGCGCCGCTCTCTGCCGAGACAGAGTCGGGTCGGAATTAATAACATTAAATGAAATGACACCACTTTCCAAACGCTGTAATATAGACAATAAACTATAATCAAATAAAATGTTTTTTTCCTCCCAAAATGAGACGTCCTGCATTCTTTATGAATTACATCCTGACTTGCAGCACAGCTCAGATGTATGGAAAGACATTCATGCCAGTAATGTCTGAAAGGAAATGCTTTTGACAAAAACTACAGATTTTGTTTATTTTTGTTTATGTCCAGAGATCAAGGATCCACCATGTAGAGTTTATTATGTCCAGAGTTTAAGGATACAGTGACCAATATCACATTTATTTACTTTAAGATTCAGTAAAATGTTGTTGACTTAGAAAACCGGTAAATCCTACTTTTAGTTAGGGCTGAAACGATTAATCGAGTAACTCGAATAATTCGATTACAAAAAATGTTAGAGGCAAATTCTGTGCCTCGAAGCTTCGTTTAACGTTGTAGTACATATGCCAGGCCTGTGTGTGGCGCTGCAACGGCCGCAGGAAAAAAAAACTGAAGAAGACTGGAGCGTAACAGCTAATCAAATTAGCAACGATAGCTACCGCTTTCCAACGTGACACATAGAGTAAAATAAAGCCTTTTAAGAGAAAGATGGTCCACGCTGATCATCTGAAATAGACTTAATGTGCATTTAAAGCGAAGCAGTGTGTTTGTGTATTTTTAAAAAACACACAGACCCGGTGGCCAGCTGCTGTCTCTCTACCCAGTGTGAGGGGCTCTCAGACCAGGCGAGTCACAGCTCTGTCCCCGGCTACATTGACAAACAGCAGAAGTTCACTCTTTCTTCTGTTTCCCTCAGACTCACACTGAGTGTTTGACTTTTTAATTTTTGCTTTTTTGGGCAACACACAACACTTCACAAACATGGTAACCTAAATAAAATAATAGTAAAAAAAAAAAGACTGGGTCTTGCATGTTCAACCTCCAGCTGAAATGCATCTGCTGAATTGCAGAGAAAGAGGGATAAAAAAAATCAGGGACCAGTCCATCAACCTTTATTAAAAAAAGAACTTAAAAATGGTTACATTTTACAAGTTGGAGAAAACAAAACAGAAAGCCACATCCCATCGCCATTTCAGCAAAATGTCAAGACTTTGGCGCAGTGGCATTGTGCCATTGCTTAGGGAGAGCCCTGGACTATTGATGTTTAAAAACCCAGAAGTACTTTTTATCCGATTACTCGATTAATCGCCAGAATAATCGATAGAATACTCGATTAGTAAAATAATCGATAGCTGCAGCCCTACTTTTAGTACACAGAAAATTCACAGGTATCGACAAGGGAATTGATAAGGAATCGGATCGATAAGTGGAATCGATAATGGTATCGATAGATCAAATCTTAACAATACCCATCCCTAGTTGGTGGGCTTGCCACACATGACTGATGAAACCACCTCAGGCACATCTCACACTGGATCTGGAGACGGGAGAATAAATGAAGCATTTTTCATTGATTACTGTCTGCTCTAGATACAGGGGCAACAGAAGATTTCAGAGTGAGAAAGTCAGGCTGAAATATTCTATTCCTCCAGGTAACTTTGGTAAAGAAAGAGCAAATGTCTTCAAACTCACAGGAACAGTAGTGTATGATGAGCAGAAGAAATTTAGTTCCTTAAATAATACATCTGCTACAGCAGATAATTTAAAGATACAAAGCACATAAATGATCATTCAAGTGATTAAAACTGATCTTTTGAGGAACCTTGATTTTTTTTTTTTTTTTTTTTTTTTTTTTGTGTCCAACACACAGAGCTTCTAGCCATTTCTATTAGTAATAAAAAATAAATAAAAACCATGTGTTTGTATACACTCTAAAAACTGTAACTGTGCTCTACCCAGTGTTTTTGGTGAAACATTTTAACACTTACAAATATTGAGTTAATGAAAAAGCTGTGAAATAATTTACATATAGCTGATCTCAGTAAATATGTCAGTTTTATTAGTCCTTTCCAAATACTGAGAATGTAATTTACCAGACAAATTAAGGATATTTCAAAAATGTAATTTGTTAACCAAATCCTCCTAATTTTATCCAGCTCAGTCAAATGAATGTGTTTTAGAGATTTTATTAATTTTATTAAGATTTTATTATTGCTGTTTCTTAAAATGCAAAGCCACTGAATTACTTATTAGAGTGGACAGTGTTTGTGTGACTTTATCTGTCGGTTAAACTATTGTTCAACTGAACGTGACTCAAGTCGGAACAGAAAAAAAGAGACCCAAAACATGAAACGCGTCAAAAACAAGAACACGTTTTATTTTTATACTGGAAACAGTAGGTTCAAAGATGAAATAAGAATGTTGACACAATAAATGATTACGTGTTATCCTTTTACCAATCAGAAATTATATGCAGACTGTGAAAACTGCCTCTACAGCTGCTGTGCGCGCTCCCGACACTGGGGAAACAAATTATTTCAGGGAACTGAATTTTGTACAACACTGGTACGGTTGGTTAAGGTCAGACTTTACACAGGAGATTTGTAGTTATATAAATAAAAGGAGTTGAGCCTGCAGCAGCTTCAAATTCAATTTGTGCTGTCTTTTTTTTTTTTTTTTAAATGTAGAATGCATAATGAGACATGGGCATAAGTACAATTAAAGGGATGGGGGGCGGGGCTGCGTGTGTGCTCACTCCGAAAAAGGCAAAACCATTAAAAATGACATGTTTCATACATTAAAATTTGCACATACAGTGAAACAGCTTTGTTTAATGTTAAGGCTGAATTTAATTTGTGTATAATTCCTCCAGGGTTTGCATTAGAATTTTTGGCCACTCAGTCGTGGTATATTGAGTGAGCACTGAATTCAGTCTGTAGAGCTGCTAATTTCATACTCAAGTGTGCTGCAGTGTGCTAAAAAAGGGGCAGTGTGACAAAGGATGCCATGAAAGCAAAGTGCATCTAAGGTTATGTAGTTTTATATTTGAAAGAAGCAATGCGAACTAAAGTAAATCCAAGAATAAAGGTATTTGTTTTTCATGATGCTGGAGGGGTGCAGGTCTTTTGAAATGAAACAGGCGGTGGATCTAGTTATTGTTTTGGAACTGATTCTGTAGCTTTCACTTTCACTTTATTTATTCAGTATCTCCAAAGGAGCAACGAGCTGTACAGCAATGGGTATACAGAAAAGCACAGAATAAAAAGAAAAGAAAAGAAAAGAAAAAACACACCAAACATTCAGTACACAAGGGGGACACAGTACAGACCTGGATCGATGGAAAAGGAACCGAGTTACCTAACACGATTTGCCATCAACCCTATGTATCTGCTTCTCTCCTCCGGTCAGCATTCAGAACAGAGATAGCCACAGGTACAAAGGAATGCTTATATCTATTACTCCTCACTGTAGGAAACCTAAGCCTCGCTCCAGATGGCAAATAACAAAATTCACCATGGAGAGGGTGGGCCAGATCAGATAAAATTCTCTGAGCCTTCCTCCTCACCTGTCTGGAAAACAAGTCAGACAGTGAGGTCTGCCTGGCCCCCAAAAGCTTGCTGCACAATTCTACAATGTTGTGAAGTGGCTTCCTTGCTTTAATGCTAAGATTTCCGTACCAGCACATCATCGAAAAAGTTAAAACCGATTCAATACAAGATTTATAAAATAGGGTCATGTCTTGTCAACATTCAGCTGCAAGAAGGAGTCGTCACACCACTGAACCATATCTGCCACGACAGGGCCATGTTCCCTTTCATCACCATGCAGGAGACTGATTATAACAGAATCATCTGCAAATTTTAATATATGGCGATTCTTATAGTGGCTGCAACAGTCATTTGTATACAAAATATACAAGAGAGGGGACAGCACACAACCCTGTGGTGAGCCTGTTGAGGAATATAAAACATCAGAAAGGCAACCATTTACCCTCACTCGCTGAGATCTCCCTGTTAAAAAGTTCAAAATCCAACCTGCCATAGTAAAATCCAGTTTAAAATCCTTAACAAGCTTATTTATTAAAATATGTGGTTGGATAGTGTTAAAAGCAGAAGAAAAGTCTAAAAAAAGAAGACGTGCATGTGCCTTAGAACTTTCTAAATGCTTCAGGACCAAATTTAAGAGGGTGGCAGTAGCATCCTCCACACCTCGACCAGCCCTATAAGCAAACTGAAGAGGATCGAGTAAATGCTCCACCTGTGAAAGAAGTTCATTCTTCATCAATTTTTCAAAAGACTTCATTACTAATGAAGTAAGAGCCACAGGTCTAAAATCATTGAAGACCTTAGGGGATTTGGTTTTGGCCACAGAGATTATTGTGCTTTGTTTCCAAACATTAGGAACCCTCTGTTCATTGACTGACCTTTGAAATATATCAAAAAAGACTGGGTCTAGTTGTTCTGCACAAGAGGATAATAAACGGCCGCAGATATGGTCTGGCCCTGGACTTTTTTTGGCCTTGATTCTTCTGAAACAGGTAACCACAGCCTGTTCATTAAAAGGAGGAGAACCTGGGCATAACAAGTCATTTTTCCATTTACAGATTTCATGATTAAAATCCAGAGACTCAAATCTCAAATAAAAATTATTAAAATCTTGGGCCAATTCTTTTCCAGATTTAGTGTCATTAAGAGTTATCTTGTGATTATTATTTTTCTTCCTATTTGATCCTAAAATCAAATTTAAACCATCCCAAACGGAGCCCATTTGGTTTTGGCTAAATAGTTTTTTCTAGTTTGGTCTTATAACCCAATTTAGCCTTCCTGATCTCAGTTTTAATCTCCCTTTGAAGCTTTAGCACCTCTTCCCGATTTCCCTCACGAAAGGCTTTCATTTTCCTGTTAATTAAAATCCTTACAGATCTTGAAAACCAAGGTTTACTGTTCGGATATATTTTAACAGTCTTTTTAGGAATCAAAAGATCTTCACAGAAGGTTACATAGCTGCTGATAACATCAGTCAGCTCATCAATATCAGATGAGCTTTCTTTAAAAATATCCCAGTCAGTGCTTTCAAAGCAGCCTTGAAGGCCCATAAGAGCATCCTCTGTCCACAGCTTGGACTGCCTGGTCAAAGCTCTGCCCTTCCTCAAAACAGAGCGATACGTTGGGATGAGCTGCACGCAGTTGTGGTCAGAACTTCCCAAAGGTGGGAGAGAGTAGGACCTATATGCTCCTTTAACCGAACCATAACACATGTCAAGGATTTTATTTCGCCTAGTTGTGCATGTGACATACTGATAAAAGTTCCTCAGAACATGCTTCAGAGAGCATTGGTTAAAATCACCAAGAACAAAGATGGGTGCATCTGGACATCTAGATTGCAGTTTTTGAGTCACATTAAAAATAGTCTCAGACGCTCTGTCGACTTTTGCTTTGGGATGCACATACGCCACAATAACAAATATTTGTGGAAATTCTCGGGGTAAATATGGTGGCCGTAAGGACACCGCTAAAAGCTCTACATCTTCAGTGCAGAGTTTGTCTCTCACAATGACATTCTTACACCAGCGCTCATTGACGTAAAGACACACTCCTCCCCCCTGTGATTTGCCAGTCACGATCGAGACGAAGGGGTTCCCCGAAGTTATCCAGTGCCAAATTTGCATCAGCGTCATTAGCCATAAGCCAGGATTCCGTTATCGCCATCAGGCACGCCTCCCTGAATTCATGTTGGAAACGTATTTGTGCCTGTAGCTCGTCAACTTTGTTTCTGAGTGACTGAACATTCATGAGAATCATAGACGGCAGGGGGATCCGATTCATGGCTTGTCTCCGCAGCCGCTGACGCGCGCTGCCCCTTTTCCCTCGCTTCCTGGTTTTGCGAGGAGAAAATATTGAGAGTTTTTAAAATAATCCGATAGATCAACTCTCGGTAAAAGGAGGTCCAAAGTAGGGTCCGCAGGCAATGTATATTCCCACTGCAGAAGATGATCCCTGCTATACTGGATCCACGTAAACTCTCCAGCGGGAGGGCTGAGGCTGTTGACGGCATGACACAGCGTCCACAGCAGAAACAGAGCAACAAGCTCCATTCCCAACACAATGTTCAATGGGCAATTAAAACAGGTCCTTCTTCTTAATGCACAAGTCAGAAACTTGTTACACACCTTGATACTCAAACAGTCTCATATATCAAAAACGAGGCAGAGACGTTCCCATTTGCTGCTGGTCGCTGCACGAGCATGCGCCCACTTGATATCATCATGCCTAATCCTAAGCTGTGAAACCATTATAATAATATTATATACATCTCGCAGTGAAAGCCACATTTCTGTGATTTTTGCAGAATTTGAAACCTCAATAGGGTGACTTGATTGCTGGCTACAGGGAGTGTTGCTTTCCTTAGCCATTAAATGACTACAGAGTCTCGGCCTATTCTTTTTGCATGTTCAGAATTGACTGGAAAATTGTTTAAACAGTTTCTTTTTTTTGGGTGTGTGTGGGGGGGGGGGGGGGTGTCAAATTATGGCATGCCATGTCATAAAGCACCACTCTGTACTGATTTAAAATCATCATAGGCAGCATTGCTATTCGCCACACATACATTCCGTGATCTTACACAAATTCATATAAAATGTCTGGCATGAATGGGGGGTGGGTTCAGACCCCAAGGCAGACATAACACCAGCAAGTTCAGAAACGCAGGTTTTAATGACTCACTCAGGCAGAGGTCAAAGGTCAGCACACGGGAGAGGAGTCCTAAACAGGCAAAAGTGTCAGTGAGGGAATAAGCAAGGAAGAAGTCAGGGAAACAGGCAAAAGGGTCCAAAATGGCAGGCAAAATCTAAACAATCACAGGAAAACAAAGTTCAGCAACAAGAAGTCATACACTAGAAACGAGGGCAACAAAGAGGGCAAAAAGCACAGAACATTCAGGCCACGCACGGGAAGAACACAGGGGTATGAATACACACTGAGGGTAATCACACACAGGAGACACAGGTGAGGGTAAACACTAATTGACAACAGCTGGGGAGAAACAGGAAGAAAGTTAACAAAACACACAAGGAAACCATGACCACCAAAATAAAACAGGAAGAACTAACTACAGTAAATACAGAAACCAAACCTTGATAAACACAGGAATGAAATACAGAATAAAACCAGACTACAATAACTCAGGAATTAAACTGCAGAACATTTAAATAAACACCAAAGACATAAAGATAAAGACAGCACACAGACATGAAAACCCACAGGGAGCCCAAACAATATCAACACTAGGAACAGTCACAATGGGGAGCACACATGATCGCGCATGCGTGCTCCCACACAACGCGCGCATGCACGCACACAGAAAACAAATCCGCTGTGCTGTCTGGAGGCTGTTAGCAGGGAGAAAGAAAAGCTGGACTCATTTCTGATGTGATTTTTTTTTTTTTTTTTTTTTTTGCTGCACTGAGGACGTACACAGTCTTTTTTTGGTAGTACATGCACGCACAAGCGCTGACCAGGTTCCGTGTGTGCGCACGCGGGGGACAATGACTCTCTGGAGACATAATTTGATTGAGCTAACTGACGTTGCTAATTCTCTCTCTCTCTCACACACACACGCACACACAAAACAAATCCACTGTGCTGTCTGGAGGCTGTTAGCAGGAAGAAAGAATGAAAAGCTGGACTCATTTCTGACATGATTATTTTTTTCGCTGCACTGAGGACGTACACAGTCGACCGACCCGGTTGTGTGTGCGCGCGTGGGGGACAACGACATGATGATTTGATTGAGCTAACTGACGCTGCTTGTAACATACACACACACAAAATCCACTTCGCTGTAAGCTGTCTGGATGCATGAAGAACTGTTCACATGAAACACTGATGTGATTTTTGGCTGGACTGAGGAACTACACAAAGTCTTTTTTTTATGGAAGTCCAAAGTCAATGCACAGTATCACTGGACTACAAGCTACAATTTGGACTTTTGCAGCAGTGGAACACAAAAATGTAAGTCCCTTTTCTGTTGTTTATAAATTAATAAAATATCAAATGACAAGAATCTATTATAGCCATTATATAAAACAAATAATGAATGTTTTTTACGTTCTTTCAATGGAATGAATATTTAATTCGGTGAAAGCTGGAACATACCATTCAATGAGGCGAAGCTGAGTTGAATGGTATGTTCCAGCTTTCACCTCATGAAATATTTGTACCATTGAACTTAAAAACATTCGTTATTTGTATAATAAATGTGTGACACAACATTTGATGGCTGTTGTGGACAGTTGTCCCCAATTACCTTGCATTTGGATTTGGGACATCAATTGGTGCTGAAAATTGGCAGTGTGAGGCTGGCCTTAGACAGTTGGATGTCCATGGATGAAGAAGACAGTGACTGCCATCCAGCATTTTTTCCCATCTGGAAGGCAATTCACTGGACAGCCTGGTTTGGTTTCACACACGAACACAGTCAGTGATTCCTGGTCAAAGGGGAGACTGGTCATCATCATGGCACAGTCTTCTCCTTATGTTGTGGATATTGGGGTGATCACTACCAGTGAAGCTCTGAATTCCTTATTCTCCTCCATATACTGAGTGTTTCTTTCTCTTTTTGCTCTGTATGCACCACTCTGCATTTAATCATTAGTGAATGATCTCTGCTGTCTTCCACAGCATGTCTTTTTCCTGATTCGCTTCCCTCAGCTCCAACCAGTCCCAGGAGAAGACTGCCCCTCCCTGAGCCTGGTTCTGCTGGAGGTTTCTTCCTGTTAAAAGGGAGTTTTTCCTTCCCACTGTCACCAAGTGCTTGCTCACAGGGGGTCGTTTTGACCGTTGGGGTTTTCTGTGATTATTGTATGGCTTTTGCCTTGCAATATAAAGTGCCTTGGGGCAACTGTTGTTGTGATTTGGCGCTATATAAATAAAATTGATTTGATTTGATATACTATAGAAGAGGAACTCTCTCTTCGGTTTTGCACTATTTGAGAAATACATTGACATTTTATGCAGTGCAAGGGTGAGGATGAAGTCTGCATTGTGACAGGAGCAAAACAGAATATATCAAGTTGTATAGATTTGCTTTAAGTTTGAGTTTAAGGAAGATAATTTTAGAAATGTTTATTTTTTTGTTTGTGAATTGGCATAAACTAATTAAAATGTGTGAAATACCAAGTGTTCCAATACTTTTGAAGGGCACTGTATGTTGTAGTTAAAGTTCCTTTAACAAACCCTGTGGTCTCTTTGGGCTTCAATCATTACACTCCTCAAACTGGCATTATCAAATTATAGATCATGAAAAATATCAAAATTGATCAATACTGGAAAAAATACTTTATTTTTTTGTCATATTGCCCAGCCCTTTCTTTCTGTGCACAAATTTTTGTAATTATCCCAGTTGCTCGTTGTATCAGAATGCATTTGATGCTTTCAGCTTATTGCAGAGGTGTGTATGTGCATTAAAATCATTCAACTGTTATTACTTCCTATGGAGGATATACTGCAGTAAGCCATCATGTAAAATAACTAATGGCTGAGCAACAGCTCAGGGAGAGGAGTGCTCATTGAAGTGCTAAATGTAACAGCAAATATCACGTGGCACTGTAGCAGGATTTATCACGCAGGTGAATGGCAGCTGCATTGTTACATTTCTCAAAAATAAATACACATTAGTCCAAAAAGCATGAAGCTGATGAAGAGTTTAATTTCTGAGTGTGAAGCTGGAGTGGTCGATGGAGCAAGACTTTTTCAGTGCTGCAGAAGTCTAGTGCCAGTCACTCGATGAGCAGTGTTTATTTTAGCTTCTCGTCCAGGTGGCACTCGCAGGCTGAAGGACGGCAGACATCACTGAGTCACTGCTGCCACTGCGTTGGTGTCACGTATCGATGACCCACGCGTTGCCTGACAGTTAATCATGGCTGACTGTCCCTCCTGGGTATTTGGAAATGAAGGAATTGTACACTGTGAGCATGCATGCAAAGCTTTCTGGAAATGTACAGCAGGAATGAGTGAAGATGCATCTATATTGACCCAGTCGTAATGTTCTCTGTCCATTTCCTCTTTGCCCGATTCATGTCTATACTATACATTATGTTTACGCCATGTGCATTCTGAAAGGATGCAGAGTGCATTTTGAGGGACTCACATTACCTTTATGGTCTCAAAGAGGTTCTGAGCTCATCTCAGGTAATGTGATTCTTGAAAGCTGGACTGGAAGTTAATTTGTCCTTTGGTTGAGCCACAGCATCTATAGGATCAACAATGTTAGAGGGGTGCAGTTCTGTACCAGCCGGCACGTGAAGCATGAGCTAATTAGCTTGAGGCAGAGCAGGGAGAGTTGGAAAGTGTGGGAAGTCACTCAGTCATGTGACATTTCACTTTTGAGCAAGATTACTTCAGTTGTACTCGCCGATTGTCACCAAACATGGTTTGTATATTAGGTAGTTTATTTCAGGCTTAGAGTGTAACCAGTCATTAAACAATAAAACAATGGTGATGATTATAATAATAATTATAATGGTTTAATTCTTAGATGTGAGTTTGTAAGTTGAAGCTCTCTCTCTCACCACATTCACTGTGTATCTTGCTCGACCATCTCACTTGCTTTTTTTCTTCAGTTGCTGCTAATTTAATAGAAAATCGATTCTGTAGGCTTGTGTGGAGGCATGACTGTTACTTGAGCTTTAAAACAAAACCACTGTTAAACAATCAGAAAATATGTAATTTATTTCTCCTATTTAGTTGATTTTTGTGTAGAAAGTGTCTGTCTCTCTGATTGACAAGCACAGATGCAACTAATCCACCAGTGATTCAGCATCCACTCAGCATCCAACAGGCAGCAGACACATCTGTGGGATATTACAGAGACAAAATGAAGATGCTTTTTGTGGATTGATCTGCTGGATCAATGTTCACCTTATGTGAAAGGGGTTGTCCCCGTTATACAGTATCAGTCAAAAGTTTGGACACACTTTCCCTTTCAATTGAATTGGAAAGTGTGTCTAAATGTTTGGATGGTACCTGCATGTTCTTTTAACTTTGTGAGATAAGGCATCTTGACTTTTCCATGAATTTAATTCCCGCATTACTGCGCAATTTGTAATGCCAGTGGGTCCCACTGTGTCCCGCTTGACACCACGCTATATCAAATAATCATTTTGTACCCGATGACATATTTGCCCTCAGAATGTAGCTGATGAAACCATTCTCTCATCGCTCCCAGAATTACAGAGAAACAAGCTTTCTGCCGTCCGCCAATTTGGATCCGGATCACCTCCAAAATTCTGTGGAGTCTTCCATGTCTAATATGTATCTGTGGTGCACATTTGGTGAGAAACCATGAAGTAGTTTTGACGTAATCCTTAAAGCCCCCATCACACATAGCAAGAATGTGCAGGAAGCAGCCGACACAGCATAATCGGACACAGTCGGGAGGAAAAGAGGCGTGGTCAGCTGTGTGAGAATGCATCCAGATTACCTCGTCTACACCTGCACGATAGTGGTGTGTCCAAAGTGCATGTAGACAACAGGTAGAGGACTCAGACGGCCATAAAAAGCGCTGCAGACTCCCCGATGTCCAAACGTCTGGATGGCAGACACGGGACCGGAGTGGGCGGGAGTGCTGTGTGTCTTCCTTTGCACAGTCTCTGCCGGTACTGAACATCGGAGTACAACCAATGTATAGACCGGACTCGCCCTATGCGTCAAAGCCGGCATGGTGCAGTCACTCACTCACTCACTCATGCAATCATATCTGCGCTCGTACTCCACTTCCCAGCACTAGTGACCTCACGTGTGTGTGGGTGTGTGCGTAGAGCAGAGCAGAGCATTGGAGTTGTACATTATTATATGGCACGTGCAGGTCATACCGGCAGGCTTTGCCGTTCCAGATCTTGAGGTTCCTTCATACGGGCTCAAATCGTTTCGGATCCTGTTTTTCCGCTTATATATATATATATATATATATATATATATATATATATATATATATATATATATATATATATATTATATAACGGCTGAAACGATTAGTGAAGTAACTCAAATAAATCGATTACAAAAAATATTTGAGGCAAATTCTGTGCCTCCAAGCTCCGTTTAACGTTGTAGTACATATGGTAGGCCTGTGTGTGTGTGTGTGAGATGCTGTAACATCCCCAGAAAAACAGAAGAAGACGCATGCACATAAGCCGTGTAAGAGCTCATCAGTCTAGCACCAAAAGCTACAGCTTTCCAACAGGACACACAGTAAAATAAAGCCTCTTAATGGATCATTTAAAATGGACTGACTGTACATTTATAGTGAAGCAGTGTGTCTGTCTATTTTTAAAAAACACACGGTTTGGTCCGCTGGCTGCGCTCTGCTCTACGTGCACTTTGAGTCAAGTTTTCGTCGACCAGGTGCAGAGCAGATTTATCAGTGTGGCTTTTGTGGAAAAGTTGCGCTCCAGAGCCCAGGTTTTCACAGGCTGTGCTCACGTTCACATGCAGCCTGACTGACTGAGGATCACACCGACCGCCTGCGCTTATGGTCCAATGTCAGGAGCTCAGCCCTCCCCGGTCTCAGCACTCTCCCTGCCTTCACTGCACCTTCACTGCACATGCTTCATTTGTGAGCATCAACAGGAGAGTGCTGAGCCCCTGGCCCCGGGAAAGACCCAAAATTTGTAAAGATGTGAAAAAATAAATAATTACCCAGGAAAACAGAAAGGGATACACTAAATTTGACAATCTGCACGATGGAGCAGCAACATTGTGTCATTGCTTTGGGTGAGTCCTGGACTATTGATGTTGTTTAAAAAGCAAAAGTACAATTACTAAAATAATCGATAGTTGCAGCCCTATCATTCATACATATATATATATATATATATATATATATATATATATATATATATATATATATATATATATATATATATATATATATATATATATATACGAGGTCTGTCCATAAAGTATAGGTCCTTTTTATTTTTTTCAAAAACTATATGGATTTCATTCATATGTTTTTACGTCAGACATGCTTGAACCCTCGTGCGCATGCGTGAGTTTTTCCACGCCTGTCGGTGACGTCATTCGCCTGTGAGCACTCCTTGTGGGAGGAGTCGTCCAGCCCCTCGTCGGAATTCCTTTGTCTGAGAAGTTGCTGAGAGACTGGCGCTTTGTTTGATCAAAATTTTTTCTAAACCTGTGAGACACATCGAAGTGGACATGGTTCGAAAAATTAAGCTGGTTTTCAGTGAAAATTTTAACGGCTGATGAGAGATTTTGAGGTGACACTGTCGCTTTAAGGACTTCCCACAGTGCGAGACGTCGTGCAGCGCTCTCAGGCGGCGTCATCAGCCTGTTTCAAGCTGAAAACCTCCACATTTCAGGCTCTATTGATCCAGGACGTCGTGAGAGAACAGAGAAGTTTCAGAAGAAGTTGGTTTCAGCATTTTATCCGGATATTCCACTGTTAATGGAGATTTTTTTAATGAAAGACGTGCGGACGGGTCCGCGCGGCGGCTGCGAGCTGACGCGCCACAGGAAAAACACCTCCGTTGGAAGCCTTAAGGACAAGTTGGAACATGTCCAGCTGTTAAACAATTTCTCATATACTCACTCCACTGAAAGCCATCAAAACCCGCCTGGATTTTACAAATGGCTATCAACACAGAGGTGTTTTTCCTGTGCCGCCGCTCCGCGCCGGCTGCGTCCCGACGCGCGGACCCGTCCGCACGTCTTTCATTAAAAAAATCTCCTTTAACAGTGGAATATCCGGATAAAATGCTGAAACCGACTTCTTCTGAAACTTCTCTGTTCTCTCACGACGTCCTGGATCAATAGAGCCTGAAATGTGGAGGTTTTCAGCTTGAAACAGGCTGATGACGCCGCCTGAGAGCGCAGCGCGACGTCTCGCACCATGGGAAGTCCTTAAAGCGACAGTGTCACCTCAAAATCTCTCATCAGCCGTTAAAATTTTCACTGAAAACCAGCTTAATTTTTCAAACCATGTCCACTTCGATGTGTCTCACAGGTTTAGAAAAAATTTTGATCAAACAAAGCGCCAGTCTCTCAGCAACTTCTCAGACAAAGGAATTCCGACGAGGGGCTGGACGACTCCTCCCACAAGGAGTGCTCACAGGCGAATGACGTCACCGACAGGCGTGGAAAAACTCACGCATGCGCACGAGGGTTCATGCATGTCTGACGTAATAACATATGAATGAAATCCATATAGTTTTTGAAAAAAATAAAAAGGACCTATACTTTATGGACATCCCTCGTATGTATGTATGTATGTATGTATGTATATATATATATATATATATATATATATATATATATATATAGTTGGAACAGTAATAATAGTTTTAGAATGGCATTCTGGAACAGCAGTCTGCCAAGCGCAGTCAGTTAACTCCAAGGTTTCGCACTCACACAAAGAATTGGATGTCTTGATACTACAATGTTATGTGCCTGACAGGACCAGTGCCACTCTGGTTGATGTCATATTCGGAATACAAAAAGCCCATAAATAATGGACACAGTAAACCCAGGCCTTTTGGACATTGCGCCTAGCTTTGTGCTGGTATTTCCTACCACTTAAGTAGTAAAGTGCTTCCTCTAGGATGTGCCCCAAATGGTCTTGCACCCTCTGCACTTCTCCTTTTTGTATGCCCCTTCAAATAGGCCCATTTCCCGTCTATAATAGCAGCTCGTTTTCATCAATGCATAAGCCTGCCCATCTCATTTGATGTTTTTTTTACAAAACTCAATATTTTGCCAGTTTACCAATTTCGTGAAGTCTTTTATGTCAAAGGCTGAAGATCCCTTTTTTAAACAGTATAATAAGCCAGTTTAACTTTTGCACTCTAGCTCATTCTGAACCACAATCAATTATCACAGCCGCTTTTCAGCTGCTCCAACATGAATTTTAGATTGTAGATTTTTGAAATGTTCCTGCACTTATATACATTTCCATTGTGGATTTACTCCCCCACCCCCAAGAATGACTGCATGCATACGGTACTGACAGACTTTTTTATGTCCCATTTAAAACAAAGATTAGATTGCACAAATTTCCCTTGGGAAACATGTGATTAGTCTGTAAGACTGGCTATAATTGGTCATTAATCACTACTCTGGTACGATACTACAACTTGTTGGCAATTAAAACTTCTTTCTCTACATACAGAGCAAAAAAATTAGTCTGACTCTGCAATAAAAAAAAAACACTCACCACTACGTAGATTCTCTCTATGGCTAATCTTGGGTCCTTCCTGGATGTGATTTACTCATACTAGTTAGATTTTTTTAACAGTATGATGTAATATATTTGTCCTTACTAACAACTAAACACGAGCATTTTGCCAGAAGCATGACCGTCTTGTATCTTTAGAAAATATTGTATTTTGTTGAATAAATATTGTAAAATGATGTCGGTGTGTCAAATTTCAGTCTGTTGTCCATTCGTCTGCTCCTGTTTTTGTTTGGGGTCGCTACAGCGGATACAGCCAGATCCGCATTGGTCAGATCCGTTTTACACTGGATGCCCTTCCCGACGCAACTCCAGTGTAACCTGGAGAAACACAGGCAGCTGCTGGTGTTCCATAGAGGTCTCCCATCGAAGTACTAACCAGGTCTCACACTGCGTTTATATATATATATATATATATATATATATATATATATATATATATATATATATATATATATATATATACACACATACAAAACATACTGTCTGGTTTTGCTCATAGGTGAAAAATAAATTTTGTGTGAGGGCTTTGACATTTTGTTTTATTCTTTTTTAAATTAATTTTTTTCTTTCCATTCCATTAAGATGATAAATAAAACATGTTATTCCTCCAGGCAGCCGTTGTGCGGGCCAGCTGTCACAGGGCTGACACCTCTCTGCTGCTCTGTGAATGGAGCACACAATTGGATTTTTCACGCTTTTCAATCAGTTCAGCCTTCTTAATGAGACATTTATAACAGACCGCTCGGTGAAAGAGAGCTCTAATCCTGCTTTATTATGTTGTTTGTTTATTCTGCCTGGTTCTGTTAGCTGAAAATAGATTTTCCGTTGTGCTACAGAATTAGTGGATGCTCCAGAAATTCTGCACAGGCTTTGCAAAAAGATCATTTTATCAGAAAAATATGAAAATACAGGAAATATAACGTACTTATTTTCTGAGAAATGAAAGAGCACTTAACCACAACTGCTGGTATTTGACTGGATGTATAATGAATTAATGTCAGTGATTTAGTTTTTAGAAGGCTTTGGAAGCATTTAAGCATGTGCTTTCCAAAAAGCAGTGTGTGAGTAAATAAAATAATGAATACATTACCTCCACGTTATGAGTAGAATAAGTCAAATCTAGTAAAGGGTATCATCTTATAACTCACCACATTAAAGGGGCATATAGTGAGGACAAGCTTCTCCAAATACTGTGAATTCTGATGCGCTGGATCAGTTGAGAAAGCAACTTTTTGTTTGTGCAGTGTACTGTAGATCATAATGAATGGGAAAGTGTGTCCAAAGTTTTGACTGCTCGTGTACCTGCTGGATTGATAGTAGATGCTGGATGTATTATGGAAAATTTAAAACATATAGCTTATGTGCCACCTAGTTAACACTGGCCATGATGTGTGCTTGTTGATAACAAGTGGCAACACTTGAGCTCGCATTTTGACCCTACTGCGGAAGTCATTTTACTTGAAGTCCTTTGACTGGCCACTTGAGGCTCCAAAACAGAGCAAAATAGAAGCCCATTTTAATATGTCCAAGTTCAGAGCAGAAATAAACATGTTTCCAGCTTGGTACAGTTTTGGTCTCTTGGATAGTTTTCTTTTCCATGACAGCTGTACAGGGAGTGAAGTTCTTAGTTTAAGATGTTTTAATTACTAAGTTCGATATAATTTGGCCGTGGTTGCTTTGACTGACAGCAGTTGTCTGTTGACTCCTCCCCTCGTAATCTCCAACCAAAACGGGGCCACTCATTTTTGTGTCTGTTTGGAGTAATTATTACAAACACCTGGAATAATACAGATTGTTGTGCGGTTAAATTCACTAACACGTCCCTGGTGCAGTATTGATGGTGAGTGAAACTCTCGTCTTATTTATTGTATGCTAACAGGTGTTAGCACATTTAGCAGCTGTCAGTAGGTCCACTTAATGCATGATTAATGTGGAAATATATGTCGGATAACATTTACTGTCCACCACAACAAAGTGAACCCTTATGAGAACCACCATGCAGTCTCCAAAAATATGAATTAATAAACACCCAAACCACGTGGTTTGGACTCAGAGGGAAGGGTATGTTCAGGCTTTTTTTTTTGGTCACACACAGAGGCACCTGCGCTCCGCCCCTTCATGCATTAATGAGATCATTATGAATCAGTGCGTTTGAGGCTCTCAACATGGCAACGCCAAGGAAAGAGGGTCATTTTGGCTGTTCAGGCCTATAGAAAACCAATGGACGACATCAGGCAGTCTGTGGTTGATACTCTGCCCACCTGCGCCTTTCAATACAACTTTACTGTTTTCCTCCTGCCAACATGACTTTTGCTTCTTGTTTTAAACACAGGTTTCAGTGCAAGTGGTTTCTTTTTCAGTCAAAGCTTTCTTTCAATACCAAATTAAATTTTCAGTATCTATTCTGTAGTGGGTTACAGTAGGGCTGGGCGATATGACCTAAAATTCATATTGCAGTATAAATTGAGTCCCTTCACAGTAACTGTGTGTATTGCAATATACCTAAACGTAAGTGTAAAAATGATAATGGAAATGTTTCTGATTGGGTTATATAGTCCCTTAGCAAAGCTAAATTGATTAAAAACAACAACAACAAAAAAACAAAATCAGATATAATGTAATTTGGAGCACCTGACTCTGACTTGTGTTGGACATGTAATTTTGGAATGACCTCACATTTTGTCATTCCTGCTTCTGTATAGCTGGAGGCAGTGTTTGGTCGCGTCTTGTCCAGAAAGTCCTCAGAGACCACCCCACGTGAGTTGGTGAACCTGATTGCCGTAGGTTGTGCGTTTCCACCAATAATGAAGGAGAAGGCCTGTTTTTTTTTTCCTCTTTGATTCTCCTGACCTGAGACAGAGCTGAATGAGGAAGTGAGACTGTTTACTGCAGCTACCAATATGACCATAAAATTAACTAAAAATTGCAGAAATTATTAATCATAATTCATGTTATAGTAGGCCTATTAACAGATTTTAAAAACTGGTATAGAGCTTGAAGTGTGCACTTTCAAAATGCATTGCAACGGAGACTCAGAGTCTACTCAGTTTGATGCGAGCATTACTTAACCCGATCCTTCTACTCCGTGGTCTCTGTGCTGAGGAAGATAACGATGACGTCATCAACAAGCATCAACAACCATGAGCCGTAAATACAGTGCACCTCTAGGTCACAGTATTATCTAAGCCAGGGGTGCTGTAGTTCGGTCCTTGAGAGCTACCTTCCTAATATTCTTAGTTGTCTCCCTGCTCCAACAGACCTGAATCCAATGAAAGGCTCATTAAAAGCCTGCTAACAAGTCTTTCATTGGATTTCAGGTGTGTTGGAGCAGGGAGACAACTAAGAGTATCAGGAAGGTAGCTCTCGAGGACCGAACTTGAGCACCCCTGATCTAAGCACTTGTATAAGATATTTGATCTATGTATCGGTAATCCTGTCCCCATATTTTTGTTATATCAGCACTGGATGCCTTGTGCAGTAACTCCACGTGCAATTAAAAAAGTTTGCTTTATCTAACAGTGTGGTGGCAATGTAACAAACAAGAGCAGCACCTCTGCGGTGCTTTTTAGAAACAAATTTACGTTTTCTTTCAAAGTCTGTGCATTTCCTGTGGCTGTTTGCACAAAGCCAACAGCAGATAAAAACAGTAGCACACCTGTGGTGAGTAAAAAAAAAAACAACTAATGATTTGCTTTTTTAAATAAGTACAATCTCTTTCTGAGGACCGTACAAGACAAAAGCACTAATGAAACATTTTTATGTGTCAGTCAGGTTGTCTTTTCCACATAAATACACAAGCTCTCCATTCTTCTGCTCATTGTTCAAACTCCCCCATAACACCCCCCCCCCCACACACACACCCTTAGAGTAGAGGTCTGCTTTTGAAGACATTTTTTGCATATACTGCTACTACAGCTAATAACAATAACAATCATATTTTTAACAATTAAAATGTTTAATCAGTATTACTCTTTGCCTACGTTTTACTACAGTTCGCACTAAGTGGAAGTGATGAGCCATATAAGACTATATTTAGTTAACTTTTCTGCATGACCAAAGTAGGATGTGAAGCCAAATATATTTTTTATTCAATTTTTTTTTAATTAGAATAAAATTTATTTTTTATTTAGAATAAAAATTTAGAACCACAAACTACGCCTGTGGTTCTAGCATTAAAATCAGGGCAGTAAAGGCACCTTGAGACTTGCATGCATTTAACCCACTTTGTCCCACTGGATGCCACACTTTGTGGCGATCGACGCTGTGTAATATAAAATAATTATTTCGTAGTGGATTAATCATTTGCTGTCAGAAATTGGTTGAGGGCTAATCGCTCGTGGAATCACAGAGGAATTTTCTAAAGCTGCAGCTTTTTTTTTTCTCTCTCTCTCGTGCGTCAGTGACGTGGAGAACGCATTTGTAATAATATAAATGGTCATTATTTGGAATGTTTATATTGTAATGGCTTGGTAAAACATTTGTATTTTCATTCCTTCTTATGAGTATCTGTAAAATGATGTTTATTATAGATTTAACATTCCGTCATAATCATTGAGATTAGCTGCGCTGTGATGCACTGTGCTGACGCACTGACTTGCAGTGACACACAGATGCTGTTTTTGGTACGGGCGAGGTGAGCAGTCGCCTGGGGTGCATTGTTTCATGACACATATAGCACTTAAAACAAGCACAAGTGCACAACAAGCACTTAAAAAAATCATTGTGTGTCGCAAAGAAGTTATAACACTGTGTGAGAAATTGGTAAATTGACACCCCGCAGCTGCAAGCAGGCGCCCCTGCATGCTGACGTGCACAGAACAGAACTAGTGACAGAGGTTTGGCGGTTTGTCTCCTGTGTAACCGCTGACAGGTGCGCTCCTCCTCGGCCTGCGCGCTCTGGTCCGCGGTTCCGGACTGACCATCGTGCTCACTGTTCTCCGCTGCTCCGCCATCACGGTGTCTCCACTCTGGCTGAAGTACACTTAGGATGCAGCAGAGCAGAACCAGAACTCCAGTGAATGATGCAAGCAGCTACAACCCCAATTCAAAGCAGCTAGTTTATAAAATAAAATAAACGGCATTTGAAAGTTGATAGACAGGTTGGAACAACGGGTTTGAATCTCACCGGAGAGTAGCTCCGTTCAAATTTTCTAGAATGAACAGATACTGAAGGCTGCAGAGTTTGATCGTGATCTGCACATTGCTGTTGCTGGTTGTGGCGATCTCATTGCAGCAGAAGCAAAATATTAGAACAGTTTTACCCACATTTGACCTTTTACAGAAATGCATATCATTCTTTTTTACTTCATTGTGCTCATTTGCTTGCCTTGGCCAAATCAAAGATGACTTACTTGTTTTTTTTTTTTTTACCGGTAACAATACCAGGCATTCACTAAATTCATTTTTAATTTTTTTTTTTGCCAATTATGGAGTGAATGAATAAAGATACAGCTTTCCAACAACAATAATTGAATTCAGCAGGTCAAAATACATAGAAATGTTAGTTTGCGTTTATAGTACATATACATCCAAAATTGTGGAAATTTTGATGTAATGAGTGTCCGTTTTGTTTTATGCAAATTAGGGGCGAAGGGGTAAAGATACAGCTTGCCAACAACGTTTGAATTCAGCAGGTCAAAATGCATAGGAATCAGTCTGTTGTCTGCTTTTAACAGAAATGCCTTGGGCACTATACAAGCTTCTTTTCTGAAAATGGAACCTTGCTAATCTCAAAGTTATTTGTCACTGATGTGGCTCCATACTAAAACCCCATTGTAGTTACAGATGGCAGACTACATTTGAGCAGACGGCCATAAAAACCAATTGTCGGAAATAGTGGTGGCCAAAATTTCTCATTATGACATTTTATATGACATCTAAACATATATTTGTTATTTGATTGGTAGATTGTATGTCATGTGACATTCACTGTTTGTCTCACTGCAAGAGTGACATTCATGTGCAGTACATTTTGGTCCTATACGTTCTGGTGTATTGCGCAGCCGGTCTGCTCTGTGTCAGCCTGATCCCATCAGATCTCAGAAGCTAAGCAGAGCAGGATGTGGTTAGTACTTGGATGGGAGACCTCTTTGGAATATCAGTGGCTGTGTGTGTTTCTCCAGGTAAAAGTGGAGTTGCGTCAGGAACGGCATCCGGCGTAAAACTTGTGCCGATTACCAATGCGGATCTGGTTGTATCCGCTGTGGCGACCCCAAACAAAAACCGGGAGCAGCCGAATGAACAACAACTTTCTGGTGTATTGCATGCCTTCATTAGCTTTCTGTAGAAATGCTACCATGATTAGAGGGAACTAAATTACCGTATTTTCCGGACTATAAGTCGCACTTTTTTACATGTTTTGGCCGGGGGTGCGACCTATACTCCGGTGCGACTTATAAATGAAAAATATACCGGTAGGATCTCAATTAATTTACTGTAACAAAACAATTTTACGTGACAGAGTCGATCTATGTTTTAAAATGGCCACCAGAAAAGGAAATGCAATGCATCATGGACACTGTAGTATGGCGGCCGTCCTATAAGTCACGCTGGTCGCGATAACCAATCAGAGAACAGAACGTTGGACGCGTATTCCTCACCTCACCCACAGCGTGTGAAGCTGACGAAAACGGTGCTTGCTGTTATTCCGGCATGGCGAACAAAACAGCTTCAACCCTTGGATATCAGTGTGAGCAGAGTGTTTAAGTTGACGCTGAGAGCTGCGTGGGAGCACCGGGTGAGCGAAGGCGGAGGATTAGTGTGTGCACTTGGAAGGAGCTGGCGTCGAAGATTGTGAATAGCGTTTGAAGCAGACGAACATGGTGTTTATTCCGGGACGGCTAACAAAACAGCTTCAACCCTTGGATATCAGTGTGAGCAGAGTTGACGCTGAGAGCTGCATGGGAGCACTGAGCGACGGCGGAGGATTAGCGTCTGCACTTGGAAGGAGCTGGATCGACAACGCTGGGTGGTCATGAGCTGCGCAGGTAGGTGCTGCATGGTTCGGCTCGCAATGTGGTCCGCAAAATACAAACATATCTGTAGGTAAAATGCAGCTCACGAGAGGGCACTCAAGGCTTGTGTGACTGTTCCTGCGACTTCTGACTACCATAGAAAAATAAAAAATAGAAAAATAAAAATTTCAACGTTACTGATAACTTAACAAGACAACGGAGAAGGCCCGAAAAAATGCCACCAAAAAGAAAATCATACTCTGCAGATTGTAAGTTACGACTGGTGAAATATGCATCTGAAAACGGTAGCCGTCACAATATTATCATCTGAACTTTTCATGTTAAGTTAACATACCTGTATGTCCATGGGACTTATAGTCCAGTGCAACTTATTTATGGTTTATTTTTCTTTATAATGATAAAGTGGCTGGTGCGACTTATACTCCGGTGCGACTTATTTATGGTTTATTTTTCTTTATAATGGATAAAGTGGCTGGTGCGACTTATACTCCGGTGCGACTTATAGTCCGGAAAATACGGTAAGTAACTGCAGTGTTTGGGCAGACACTTGTTGACACGCATCTTAGATGAATTGGACAAACTCTTAATGTGAATTTTCCTTAGAATGTAGAAGCCAGACGTGTGTTTCCATACAGCTCACTAAGCTCATCAGCAGCTCTCGCTGAAATGAAACCCTTGTCTAATTTTAAGTAAAATAAGCGGGTCTATTTAGGTATCATATCAAACACACAGTGAGTTTTTTTCTATTTATGCAATGAAAATATTTTAATTCCTTGAAGGATGGTAGAAAGGTTTTTGCCATGCTAATGCTTCACTGAAGCATTTACTCAAAATAAAGTCTGAAGAACCTAAATGACATGGTGAGATGCTGACGAGTTTTGCTCGTTCATGTCCGCGACATATGCATATTATAACAATGATCAATGTATTGCAAAAAATAAAATGAGAATATTCATCAATGAATGTAAATGCTACTGTAGATTGGAACCCTAGATTGTAGAAGCACCTCAATGCATTTAGAGGAAATGGAACATAAAGGCCTTTGTGTTCTAACATCTTTAACTCAGCCCTCAGTTACATATCCCTTTTAACTCTGACTAAAAGGTGAAACACTGTAGACTTACTTACATTTAGATCTTTTTCCTCATTTGGGGACTCTTTTTTTAGCTGACATGTCATGAAATATACATGAATCTATAATGAAAGACCTTTCAGCGGACAGACCGCCAGGAGAAAAACTGCAGAACGGATGAGCGGTGGACATTACTTCTCATCATTCAGATGTATGTCTGAGACACAATTCGGTGTGACATGAAATCTATAAAAATGTCAGCTGCTATTCTTGGCTCAGCAGCTGCAGACTCCTCAGAAAGCTTGCTGCGGCGCTCTTGTGGTAGTAACGGTGTGATACTAGGCAGTTGGAGGTGATCGCTGTTGTGAGACTCCCAGCTCCTCTCCGCTGATTCACAGCTGCTGACTGTCGTACGTCAGGCAACCTTTTTGTCAGATTATCCCACCTGGGGCCGCCGTCCCCTCTGGGAACCTGTACTCTGCAGACTGACACCTATTGACCTGCGCTGCTGTTTTTGTTTTGGCACCAGTCACTGATATTGTTTCATATTCTCAAAGGCTTCACTGCTTCAGTCAGTATACAGGAATGACAGCACAATTACCCGAGTCCTGCCAAATGGCAGTTATTCCTTTAAATCCCAAGGTGCTGCCAAATGGCAGCTGTGAATAGCCCAGCTTGTCACCAGTGTTATGTAAATGAGGCTGTTACATTTAAGTAACTCTAAAGACACTACTCAGCAGGGGTTAGGGAGATGGACAGGAATGCCAAAGTGCTTTACAGTGGAAAAGACCCACTCCTCAACAGGACCAGATAGTCTGAGCCATGTTGAGAATAAATGTTTTTGTATTTTTTGGTAATTGTTTGGTCAAGATTATTATTGTTTTTTTTTACATAAAAAAGTTAATAAATAGTTTCATTTACATTTGCATGAAGTAACTCTAAAGACAAAACCCAAGTATGTAAAAAACAGATGTGCATTCAGTGCTGCAATGTCACTTAGGTTGTAAAACACAGCGACTGGCCAACGGCGTGTTCCTGAACGTACAGTGTACTTTCACACGACCCACGACCCTTATTTGGAGTAAGCGGTTGAAGATGAGTGAGTGATGAGTGAAATAATAAACAGGAAAACTAGTTAACATGGATGAGGAATGCCAGATAATACAACCCCTGGCAAAAATTATGGAATCACCGGCCTCGGAGGATGTTCATTCAGTTGTTTAATTTTGTAGAAAAAAGCAGATCACAGACATGACACAAAACTAAAGTCATTTCAAATGGCAACTTTCTGCCTTTAAGAAATACTATAAGAAATCAGGAAAAAAGATTGTGGCAGTCAGTAACGGTTACTTTTTTTTTCTGTTCTGCTTCTGACCAAACAGAGCTTGGCTGTAGGTTGCTTATTCACAACAAAATTTATGTAGTACAAGGTCTGTGAGAAAAGAAGCGGACCTTTTTATTTTTTCAAAAACTATATGGATTTGAATCACATGCGATTACATCAGCCAACCTTGAACCCTCGTGCACATGCGTGAGTTTTTTCACGCCTGTCGGTTACGTCATTCGCCTGTGGGCAGGCTTTGAGTGAGGAGTGGTCCACCCCTCCCGTCGGAATCCCTTTGTCTGACAACTTCCTGAGAGACTGACGCTTTGCTTTATCAAAGTTTTTTCAGAACCTGTGATGCACATCGACGTGGACACCATTCGAGAAATTCATCTGGTTTTCGGTGAAAATTTTAACGACTGATGAGAGATTATGGAGTGTTACTGTCGCTTTAAGGACTTCCCACGGAGCAGGACATCGCGCCGCACTCCTAGCTGCCGTTGCCAGTCTGTTTCAAGCTGAAAACCTCCAAATTTAAGCCTCTGTTGACCCAGGACGTCGTGAGAGAACAGAGAACTTTCAGAAGAGGTCGGGATCAGCAGATTATCCAGACATTCCACTGTTAAAGGAGATTTTGTAATGAAAGACGTGCGGACGGATTGGCGCGTTGGCAGGCAGCTGGCGTGGCGCGCCGCCACAGGAAAAACACCTCCGTTGGAAGCCTTAAGAACAAGTTGGAACATGTCCAGCTGTTAAACAATTTGTCAGATACTCACTCAACTGAAAGCCATCAAAAGCCGCCTGTTTTTTCACAAATGGTTATCAACACGGAGGTGTTTTTCCTGTGGCGGTGCGCTGCGCCCTCTGCTTGCCGACGTGCGAATCCGTCCGCACGTCTTTCATTACAAAATCTCCTTTAACAGTGGAATATCCGGATAAACTGCTGATCCCGACCTCTTGTGAAAGTTCTCTGTTCTCTCACGACGTCCTGGGTCAACAGAGGCTTAAATTTGGAGGTTTTCAGCTCGAAACAGGCTGACGACGGCGCCTCGGAGCGCGGCGCGACATCCCGCTCCGTGGGAAGTCCTTAAAGCGACAGTAACACTCCATAATCTCTCATCAGCCGTTAAAATTTTCACCGAAAACCAGATGAATTTCTCGAATGGTGTCCACGTCGATGTGCCTCACAGGTTCTGAAAAAACTTTGATAAAGCAAAGCGTCAGTCTCTCAGGAAGTTGTCAGACAAAGGGATTCCGATGGGAGGGGTGGACCACTCCTCACTCAAAGCCTGCCCACAGGCGAATGACGTAACCGACAGGCGTGAAAAAACTCACGCATGTGCATGAGGGTTCAAGGTTGGCTGATGTAATCGCATGTGATTCAAATCCATATAGTTTTTGAAAAAATAAAAAGGTCCGCTTCTTTTCTCACAGACCTTGTACTACATAAATTTTGTTGTGAATAAGCAACCTACAGCCAAGCTCTGTTTGGTCAGAAGCAGAACAGAATTTTATTATTTGTCCAGACAGTTGAATTTCATTTTTAGCAAGCCAGAAAATTATATTTCCAGAGGTATATTATTTCCTGTCTGATCTGGATACTGCATCCTTGTCGGTGAACTTTATGCTGCTTTTTGAGATCCACGTTTTTCCTGAGTTTTTGTTGTATAATTGTTGCATGGCACGACTACTGTTTTTTGTGTTTGACCTGTGTTTGTTATTTGGATCACCCTTTTGCTTTCCCCTCCAAAAAGACTGTTGCTCTATGGACTGCTCTCAAGTGTATTGACCTTACATTTGCTTTTGCTCTTGACCTTGATCCAACCTGCCATTTTGTTTTGTTTGTGCTTTTGTTGACTGTTTTTTGGATTCTTTTTTATTCCTGGTGTGTTTTGCACAATAAACCGGTGTTTTTTTTTTTTTTTTTCTTGCTGTTTTTTTCACCACCAACCTTGTTCCTGCTTTGGGGTCCCTCTCACAACCCTTACAGAAACATTTTAGTTTATATGTAACTTTATGTCACTTTCTAAAATAAAAGAAAAAGTATTGAACTTTTTCACAATATTCTAATTTTGTGAGATCCACTTGTATATATTAAAAAGCAGTTAGCTTCATACATTCGTGGACATCAAAGTAAATTATTATTATTATTGTTTACATTTATTTAACCAGGAAAGTCTCACTGAGATTAAAAATTTCTTTTGCAAGGGAGTCCTGGCCAAGAGGCAGAAAAAGTTTCACTACAATTCGAATTAAATTCACACAAAATAAAAAAGATTAACAAAAACAGTTACAATTTAAAGACGTCATCTCAAGTCTGGACTTAAACGTGCTCAATGAAATAAGTTTAGTTAATTTCCAGTCTTTTTGCAACATGATCCATGTAGACAGAGCCGAGTAAACAAAAGCCCTTTTTCCCAGTTCTGTGCAGGCAAATGGAACAGAGAGCAACAAATGATCATTTGAAGGCAAAGAACAAGAATCAACACTACCAACACTACCCTTAACTGCTGGTGACTCTGGTACTGGCACATTCCGATCTAATGGCTGCATTCATATAAGAAAAGGCGGCCTAATGAGTTGTAAATTACCCCAGTGCTGCCATTTGGCACCCTCTGGTAGAAAAAGGCGTAGTGAGAAAAGGCTGGTAGTTCTGGCACCTATCTGATTTTAACATTAATGTCCCCAACAGATGGACATGGGAATTAACTAAATTAGTAGCTTTAATTTTCTGCTTAAGTTGCAGTGTAACTCATTTCAAGATCTGTACAACCAGAGTACTTTCAGGTAGGTGATTCAGTTATTTCTGGCTGCATTCTATTTAAGCTCGGACGTCAGAATTTCAACAATTTACCAAGAGCATCCGTATAAGAAAACATAAATTAGTCATAGCTGAACAAGTGTTTTTGGCTGCAACAAATGATTACGGTTGTTATCCATTATTTTAAATATGAATATCATCTGTTGAGGAGTTAACAGTTTCACTGCAGATTATCATTAAATTCCAGTATTAAAGTTTAAACTGTTGCCCTTGTTGAATATGTGATGCCAGATGTCATGATCCATGGCCTGGATCCCATCTGTCTGTGGAGATGTTGCATGCCTCCAGGCACTTTTTGCAGGCATCCCTGCAAGGGGAGTGGTGACTCTTCTGATGACCATTCAAAATATCTTTTGGCAGCCTCCCCTCCTCCATGCGACAGACATACCCAAATGATTGTAGGTGGTGTTGGCTCAGAAGAGAGGACAGGTTGTGGATCTTGGCGCTTCTCCAGGATGTCTTGGTGTAATCCTGCCAGATGATTCCAAATCTGTGTTTGAGGTACCATATATGGAACAAGTTGAGATGATGTTATTTTCTCATGTACGTGGTCCAGGTTCTCTTCCATTGAATAAACTGCTGAGAATGCAGACTAGGTACACGAGGACCTTGGTGTGATTTGTCAACTAATTGATTTCCCAGATATTCTTTGTCAGTCTGTCTGCCGTGATGATGTTTAACTTCCTGAACCATCGGTTAGGTTCTGCATTGAATGAGAGGGTGTCGCTGGTAATTGACCCCAGGAAGGTAAAGTTCTCCACATTTTCAAGGATGGTGTTGATGGTGATGGAAGTGAGAGTGGTGGTAACTTGTGCTATGATATTTGTCTTCTTTAGACTGTGTTTTAGTAGTGGGGGAACACAGGCATGAAAATAGTCATATAGTTCTAAGTATTTATTGTATTGATAGTTGATTACAACAGCAAAAACTTTGTAATAACAAAAAATTATAATGTCTCTTATCGACTGTATAGAAACATGTTAAATCTGTTATCCACTAGGGGTCTCCTCCAGATCATAGTATTTTTGAAGTACCAGTACAAGACTTCAGTATGCATGCTGGTATTATATTTTTGATATGTCAGCATTGGATGTTATCTGCTGTTAGTCCACTGTTTTATGGAGAAGCTCCAAGTTGAAAAAACATTTTTCGCATTGTCTCGCTGTGTCGCACATCACATCCACACTGAGTTTTACAAGCATATTTACATTTTGTTTTTCTTTCAAAGTCTGTGTTCGTCCTCTAGTGTGGCTGAAACAGCAGCAGCGAAAAACAAAGCAGCATACGTGCAGAAAGTAAAAACAAAAAAAAACAAATACCGACTCTTGCTTTTGTCAAATACGCTCAAATTCTTTCTGAAGATGGCATGAGATAAAAGCTCTGATGAAACCTTCTTACCTGTCAATCAGGCCACGCTTTCCACATGAATACACAAGTCCTTCATTCTTCCTGCTCACAGCCTGCAAGACAGGGTCTTATCTAGACTTAAAGAGGATGAAACAGCCCCCCACAACACCCTTAGAGTAAAGGTTGACTTTTGAAGACATTTTTTTCATATTACTACTACTACTACTACTACTGCTATGACTAATAATAATAACATTTTTAACAACTGTTTATCAGTATGACTATGTGCCTATGTTTTGCTGCAGTTCTGCACTAAGTGGAATCGATGAGCCATATAAAAATGTTTAATTACTTTAACTTTTCTGAAGAACTAAAGTGGGATGTGAAGCGCCATCTTTTTTTAAAGCAATAAGTGGGTCTGTGTTTGGTTTTAGTTTTAGGTCTGGCACCAGCCAGACCTCCTCCCCCTCCTCCACCCCTACCTTCCCCCCACCTGCTCTCTACTCTTCACGGCAGATCAGGTCAGGAGTCAGCTGAAGAGAATAAAGAGCAAAAAGGCAGCAGGCCCAGACAAGATTAGCCCGAGGCTCCTCAAATCCTGCGCAGATGAGCTGTGTGGGGTCATGGAGCAGGTCTTCAACCTGAGCCTGAAGCTGAGGACGGTGCCACACCTCTGGAAAACGTCATGTGTGGTCCCAGTGCCCAAAACACCGCACGCCAAGGACCTCAACAGCTTCAGGCCAGTCAATCAATCAATCAACTTTTTTCTTATATAGCGCCAAATCACAACAAACAGTTGCCCCAAGGCGCTCCACATTGCAAGGCAAGGCCATACAATAATTATGAAAAACCCCAACGGTCAAAACGACCCCCTATGAGCAAGCACTTGGCCACAGTGGGAAGGAAAAACTCCCTTTTAACAGGAAGAAACCTCCAGCAGAACCAGGCTCAGGGAGGGGCAGTCTTCTGCTGAGACTGGTTGGGGCTGAGGGAAAGAACCAGGAAAAAGAGATCGATCACTAATGATTAAATGCAGAGTGATGCATACGGAGCAAAAAGAGAAAGAAACAGTGCATCATGGGAACCCCCCCACAGTCTACATCTAAAGCAACATAACCAAGGGATGGTCCAGGGTCACCCGATCCAGCCCTAACTATAAGCCTTAGCGAAAAGGAAAGTTTTAAGCCTAATCTTAAAAGTAGAGAGGGTATCTGTCTCCCTGATCTGAATTGGGAGCTGGTTCCACAGGAGAGGAGCCTGAAAGCTGAAGGCTCTGCCTCCCATTCTACTCTTACAAACCCTAGGAACTACAAGTAAGCCCGCAGTCTGAGAGCGAAGCGCTCTAATGGGGTAATATGGTACTACGAGGTCCCTAAGATAAGATGGGACCTGATTATTCAAAACCTTATAAGTAAGAAGAAGAATTTTAAATTCTATTCTAGCATTAACAGGAAGCCAATGAAGGGAGGCCAACACGGGTGAGATATGCTCTCTCCTGCTAGTCCCCGTCAGTACTCTAGCTGCAGCATTCTGAACCAACTGAAGGCTTCTTAGGGAACTTTTAGGACAACCTGATAATAATGAATTACAATAGTCCAGCCTAGAGGAAATAAATGCATGAATTAATTTTTCAGCATCACTCTGAGACAAGACCTTTCTGATTTTAGAGATATTGCGTAAATGCAAAAAGGCAGTCCTACATATTTGTTTAATATGCGCTTTGAATGACATATCCTGATCAAAAATAACTCCAAGATTTCTCACAGTATTACTAGAGATCAGGGAAATGCCATCCAGAGTAATGATCTGGTTAGACACCATGCTTCTAAGATTTGTGGGGCCAAGTACAATAACTTCAGTTTTATCTGAGTTTAAAAGCAGGAAATTAGAGGTCATCCATGTCTTTATGTCTGTAAGACAATCCTGCAGTTTAGCTAATTGGTGTGTATCCTCTGGCTTCATGGATAGATAAAGCTGGGTATCATCTGCGTAACAATGAAAATTTAAGCAATACCGTCTAATAATACTGCCCAAGGGAAGCATGTATAAAGTGAATAAAATTGGTCCTAGCACAGAACCTTGTAGAACTCCATAATTAACTTTAGTCTGTGAAGAAGATTCCCCATTTACATGAACAAACTGTAATCTATTAGACAAATATGATTCAAACCACCGCAGCGCAATGCCTTTAATACCTATGACATGCTCTAATCTCTGTAATAAAATTTTATGGTCAACAGTATCAAAAGCAGCACTGAGGTCCAACAGAACAAGCACAGAGATAAGTCCACTGTCCGAAGCCATAAGAAGATCATTTGTAACCTTCACTAATGCTGTTTCTGTACTATGATGAATTCTAAAACCTGACTGAAACTCTTCAAATAGACCATTCCTCTGCAGGTGATCAGTTAGCTGTTTTACAACTACCCTCTCAAGAATCTTTGAGAGAAAAGGAAGGTTGGAGATTGGCCTATAATTAGCTAAGATAGCTGGGTCAAGTGATGGCTTTTTAAGTAATGGTTTAATTACTGCCACCTTAAAGGCCTGTGGTACATAACCAACTAACAAAGATAGATTGATCATATTTAAGATTGAAGCATTAAATAATGGTAGGACTTCCTTGAGCAGCCTGCCAGGAATGGGGTCTAATAAGCATGTTGATGGTTTGGATGAAGTAACTAATGAAAATAACTCAGACAGAACAATCGGAGAGAAAGAGTCCAACCAAATACCGGCATCACTGAAAGCAGCCAAAGATAACGATACATCTTTGGGATGGTTATGAGTAATTTTTTCTCTAATAGTCAAAATTTTGTTAGCAAAGAAAGTCATGAAGTCATTACTAGTTAAAGTTAATGGAATACTCAGCTCAACAGAGCTCTGACTCTTTGTCAGCCTGGCTACAGTGCTGAAAAGAAACCTGGGGTTGTTCTTATTTTCTTCAATTAGTGATGAGTAGAAAGATGTCCTAGCTTCACGAAGGGCTTTCTTATAGAGCAACAAACTCTTTTTCCAGGCTAAGTGAAGATCTTCTAAATTAGTGAGACGCCATTTCCTCTCCAACTTACGGGTTATCTGCTTTAAGCTACGAGTTTGTGAGTTATACCACGGAGTCAGACACTTCTGATTTAAAGCTCTCTTTTTCAGAGGAGCTACAGCATCCAAAGTTGTCTTCAATGAGGATGTAAAACTATTGACAAGATACTCTAACTCCCTTACAGAGTTTAGGTAGCTACTCTGCTCTGTGTTGGTATATGACATTAGAGAACATAAAGAAGGAATCATATCCTTAAACCTAGTTACAGCGCTTTCTGAAAGACTTCTAGTGTAATGAAACTTATTCCCCACTGCAGGGTAGTCCATCAGGGTAAATGTAAATGTTATTAAAAAATGATCAGACAAAAGGGAGTTTTCAGGGAATACTGTTAAGTCTTCTATTTCCATACCATAAGTCAGAACAAGATCTAAAATATGATTAAAGTGGTGGGTGGACTCATTTACTTTTTGAGCAAAGCCGATAGAGTCTAATAATAGATTAAATGCAGTGTTGAGGCTGTCATTCTCAGCATCTGTGTGGATGTTAAAATCGCCCACTATAATTATCTTATCTGAGCTAAGCACTAAGTCAGACAAAAGGTCTGAAAATTCACAGAGAAACTCACAGTAACGACCAGGTGGACGATGGATAATAACAAATAAAACTGGTTTTTGGGACTTCCAATTTGGATGGACAAGACTAAGAGACAAGCTTTCAAATGAATTAAAGCTCTGTCTAGGTTTTTGATTAATTAATAAGCTGGAATGGAAGATTGCTGCTAATCCTCCGCCCCGGCCCGTGCTACGAGCATTCTGACAGTTAGTGTGACTCGGGGGTGTTGACTCATTTAAACTAACATATTCATCCTGCTGTAACCAAGTTTCTGTTAGGCAGAATAAATCAATACGTTGATCAATTATTATATCATTTACCAACAGGGACTTAGAAGAAAGAGACCTAATGTTTAATAGACCACATTTAACTGTTTTAGTCTGTGGTGCAGTTGAAGGTGCTATATTATTTTTTCTTTTTGAATTTTTATGCTTAAATAGATTTTTGCTAGTTATTGGTGGTCTGGGAGCAGGCACCGTCTCTACGGGGATGGGGTAATAAGGGGATGGCAGGGGGAGAGAAGCTGCAGAGAGGTGTATAAGACCACAGCTCTGCCTCCTGGTCCCAACGCTAGACAGTCACAGTTTGGAGGATCCCAAAAAATTGGCCAGATTTCTAGAAATGAGAGCTGTTCCCTCTAAAGTGGGATGGATGCCGTCTCTCCTAACAAGACCAGGTTTTCCCCAGAAGCTTTGCCAATTATCAATGAAGCCCACCTCATTTTTGGACACGCCAGTGGCACTTACATCCCACCTGATGAAGACCCTAGAGCGCCTCGTCCTGTGTCACCTCCGCTCCACGGTGAGCTCTGCTATGGACCCACAGCAGTTTGCTTACCGGTCCGGCATCGGAGTGGAGGACACCATCATCTCCCTGCTGCACCACTCGCTGTCCCACCTGGAGAGGCCCGGCAGCGCTGTGAGGATTCTTTTCTTTGACTTCTCCAATGCTTTTGCTTTCAACACCATCCAGCCGCGGCTCCTGAGGGACAAGCTGGTGATTGCGGGAGTGGACGAGGATCTGGCTGAGTGGGTCCCGGACTACCTCACAAACCGGCCCCAGTTTGTGAGGACCAAGAACTGCGTGTCTGACCTCCTGACCTGCAGTGTGGGGGCCCCCCCAGGGGACGGTCCTCGCACCCTTCCTCTTCACTCTTTACACTGCAGACTTCAGACACAACACGGACAGCTGTGTCCTGCAGAAGTTCTCCGATGACTCCGCCCTCATAGGACTCATTATAGACGAAGATGACGCAGAGTACAGAGGACTAACGCAGGACTTTGTGGAATGGTGTCAGAGGAACCACCTCCTCATCAACGCGGGGAAGACCAAGGAGACGGTGGTGGACTTCAGATGCCGCCCCACTACACTCCCCCCAGTGAACATCCAGGGAAGGGACATTGAGAGAGTGGACTCTTATAAGTGCCTGGGTGTTCATCTGAACAACAAACTGGACTGGACTCACAACACGGATGCACTTTACAGGAAGGGTCAGAGCCGCCTCTACCTCCTGAGGAGGCTGAGGTCTTTTGGAGTGAGGGGGCCACTCCTGAGGACCTTCTATGACTCTGTGGTGGCTTCAGCCATCCTGTACGGTGTGGTCTGCTGGAGCAGCAGCATCACAGAGAGGGACAGGAAAAGACTGGATAAGATCATCAGGAAATCCTGCTCTGTTCTGGGCTGTCCTCTGGACTCTGTGCAGGAGGTGGGGGACAGGAGGGTCCTGGCTAAACTTAAATCTATGCTGGACCACGAGTGTCACCCCCTGCTGGACGTTCTGTCTGCTCTTGAGAGCAGTTTCAGTGACAGACTCATCCACCCTCGCTGTGTGAGGGAGAGATTCTGCAGATCGTTTCTCCCGGCTGCTGTCAGACTGTACAGTGAACAATGCTAATACTGTGGTAACCATAGCAATCAGGACAATAATCATGTCATTACCTGCTGTATTTATTAGGTGCAATAATTTAACTTATGGTGCAAAATTAAGTCACTTTACCTACTATATTTTAACCTGTCCATATTGTAAATATCAGAGTAACTTATCGTACGTTTCACGCTGAAGTCACTTTATCTGATCACTTTCACATCCCGACAGTTTATATCATCCCGGCAGTGCAGCATTGAACTGAACAATGTTAGCCTTAGCGTTACCCGGCACTCGGTGGTTTTTTAGTTCTTGTTTTTTAAGAGATTCTTGTTTGTTTTATTCTATGCCCTTCTGTCTATTCCTACTGTTCTATGCTGCAATGTGACACTGAAATTTCCCCATTGAGGGATGAATAAAGACTTTTTTTTTTATCTCTTATCTAAAATCAGGTCAGTTCAGGTTAGGAAGACATGAATATGAAAAATCTGATCAAACAAACATGTATGTTGTTATGCTAATTTGGGATCGAGAAAAGGTGAAAATGTGCAAAACAAAATTCAGATACAACACACAATAAGCAGTATAACTAGAGTATTACAAAGGTAGGTTCCACAAAACACCATACACTATAATTATGTCCACCAAGGACATAATAAAAACATTGGCGTTCATTTATTTATTTATTTGTCTGTCAGCAGGATTATGTCAAAAACTACTTCACAGATTCTTACAAAATTTGCAGCACAGATAAAGATTAGGGCATGGGAGACTCCAGTGAATTTTGTAGGTGATCTGGAGCCAGATTCTGGATCAAGATTTCACTTTATATAAGCTTTGAAGGATTACATCAAAACTACTTCACGGATTCTCACCATATTTGCACCACAGATAGATATTAGGGCATGGAAGACTCCACTGAATTTTTTAGGTGATCCGGATCGGGATTGGCAGATGTCAGAAATCTCTGATTTCTCTTGTTTATGAATGCATTTAAATAAAATTCATTTAGGCAGTATTAAGCACATAAATGTATCAATACTGTGATATGTATTGAGTATTGGACATTGTCTAGTCTATCTTATTGTATTGTGTTGAGTTTTGAGAACCCATACTGAGCCCTATTATCCACCAAAACATCCAAATGCTTTCATTTCAACTTTGCTGTGGGCTTGTTTTTTTGACTGCCTTCATGTCTCAGGTGTGTTGTGTGTGTGTGTGTTGTTCAATCACACAGTGTCTGCAAAGATGTTGATGAGGGTAACTGTGCAACAGGGGGACTGTGAGCTCCTCGGGGGTTTTTCGAGGCTTTCCCCTCTCGTCCCATGGCTCAAGCCACATGTTCTCCGAAGATGAGCAGACTGAGCACCTTAGATCTTTGCAGGGACTGAGGTCAAGAATGTTGTCACAGTAGAAGGTCTTGCGTTATGTCCTACCTACACGATGATATAAAACAATATTTACATGTACACGTATCTCTGATTTTTGAAAACAAAGCCAGTTTCATTCCCTAAACATTAAAACCCAAGTTCTACTCAGCTCTAATTTATTTGATCCACAGTGCATGAGTCTTCCCAGGAGAGATTACACATTTTATTTGTTTTACCTAATCACAGACCCAAATTCTCCAGAGGTTCCTGATATACTCAAAGCCTGGCAGAGAAAATAACTAAGTGCATGCAAGGCAAAGGTTGATGTTTGACCAGCTGTAAGGCTAAAAAGCCTGGAGAGTCATCATAATTTGTCCAGGCTTTAGTGAGCACAGAATGTATTCGAGTTTGCACACAATGTAAACACACAAAAACAAACGGGCCACACCATTGTGCAGGATCAGGTGAACGATGAGGTGAATGCCACCCTCATCTTTCAGTTCATCAACCAGGATTTGTAAAAGTGGTTTTACACACTCGTCATATTGAATTCTTAACCCAGATCCTTTTTGTTTGGGTAGAGCTATATGACAGAGAGGGAATTATTGACTGCAGGAAAGATGTTTATTGTACTCAAACATGTCTAATAAAACCAACAAAAGGACAAGTGACTGCAAAAGTCATTTAGTCTCCTCTGCTGTTGTAGGATGTCTTTTATTAGCTGAAAACAAACATGAATCATCAGATGATTTCCTTCATGATTCACTGGCTGCGAGGATAGCTACTTTGAAAGAATCAGTGCAGGCTCCGTTTGAGCACCCCTTGCTGTGCATGACTCGCAGAGCACATGGTAATGGAGTTCCTCTTTCTCTCAGTATGATTTGCTTTTTTTCTGTATGCATGAGAGCAATTAGTTTGAAATGGCTCTGTTTCTTCCAAGAGCACTGCCTCGGCTGTCCAGCGCACAAAGTGCTTCCGCAAGGCACTTTGACATGTGCACGCATTTAACCTCTGCACTGCTGCGCCATTCGTTGTACCAGTGCAAGGTGCTGTGTTCTGGTGGATGCTGCGCTTTGTCCCACTGGGTGCTGCATTATATAATGTAATTATTTTGTCACGGCTTAATCATTTGCTCTCAAAGTTTGACTGATGAAGCCACTCCTAATCACTTCCGGAATAACAGAGGAATTTTCTAAAGCTGTAGCTTTTTTCTCTCTTTCTCATGCGCTTCATGACGTGATGAACACATTTAGAATTGTCTAAAAGGTCATTATTTGTGATGTTTATATTGTAATGGCTTGGTGCATTTTAATTCCTTATTATTAATATCTGTAAAATTATGTTTATGATAGATTTAACATCTTATCATAATTGTTCTGCGCTGTGGTTTGTTGTGCTGACACGACTCACACTGACACTCACAGTTTTTGAATTGTTTGCACTATGTTCACTTGAAGTTCACACAATTAATGCATTTCAAAATTTTCTTTGCACACTTGCACGAAGTTGCGCACAGTTTACAACGGCTTACATCAAGTTTACAGTGAGTTAACTCTCTGGCACAGCAGATTGCGTACCAGTGCACGGATCAAATGTGTGCAAGTGTCAAGGCACCTTAACCGCTGAAAACTGGACCTGCCCTTATGGTATTATAGAACATTTTAGAATAAGAATTTCTCAAGAAAATAGCAACATATGAATATTTGCAGAAAGATTACCTTCTGTTGAACAAAATGAGCCCCAGCACAACATTTTGTGATAATGCAAAGCCAAAAAACATCCCCCAAAAGCACAAGATGGCACAAGGGCACTTTCTTGCTTCTCAATGACATAATTTTCAAGACAAGTTTAAAATTTAAAATCCTCCTCTGTAATTTGACAGCAGACCAGCAGAGCATTTGATTGGGTCGGTGGCAATGTCAGCTTCATTTCATTTATTTAAAAGGGACAATGCATATTGATGAACCCATGAAATGTAAATATTTCATATTATAGCTGTGGGCTAATTTTCATCTGTAGTCCCTGACAGACTGCAAAAATTAACAAACAATTTACAACCCCAATTCCAATGAAGTTGGAATGTTGTGTAAAATGTAAATAAAAACAGAATACAATGATTTGCAAATCCTCTTCAACCTATATTCAACTGAATACACCACAAAGACAAGATATTTAATGTTCAAAGTGATAGACTTTTTTGTTTTTGTGCAAATATTTGCTCATTTTGAAATGGATGCCTGCAACACGTTTCAAAAAAGTTGGGACGGGGCAACAAAACACTGGGAAAGTTGATGAATGCTCATACTTACATACATGCTCAGACATACATCAACACATCCAGAAATGATGCCGCCTTCTGTGGGCCCGAGCTCATTTGAAATGGACAGACGCATCGTGGAAAAGTGTGCTGTGGTCTGATGAATCCACATTTCAAATTGTTTTTGGAAATCATGGACGTCATGTCCTCCAGACAAAAGAGGAAAAAGGCCATCCAGATTGTTACCAGCGCAAAGTTCAAAAGCCAACATCTGTGATGGTATGGGGGTGTGTTAGTGCCCACGGCATGGGCAACTTACATATCTGTGATGGCATCATCAATGCTGAAAGGTAGATCCAGGTTTTGGAGCAACACATGCTGCCATCCAAGCAATGTCTTTTTCAGGGACGTCCCTGCTTATTTCAGCAAGACAATGCCAAGCCACATTCTGCACGTGTTGTAACAGTGTGGCTTTGTAGTAAAAGAGTGCTGTTACTAGACTGGCCTGCCTGCAGTCCAGACCTGTCGCCCATTGAAAATGTGTGGCGCATTATGAAGCGCAAAATATGACAATGGAGACCCCGGACTGTTGAACAACTGAAGTTGTACATCAAGCAAGAATGGGAAAGAATTCCACCTGCAAAGCTTCAACAATTAGTGTCCTCAGTTCCCAAATGCTTATTGAGTGTTGTTAGAAGGAAAGGTGATGTAACACAGTAGTAAACATACCACTGTCCCAGCTTTTTTCAAACCTGTTGCAGGCATCCATTTTAAAATGAGCAAATATTTGCACAAAACAATAAAGTTTATCAGTTTGAACATTAAATATCTTGTGTTTGTGGTGTATTCAATTGAATATAAGTTGAAGAGGATTTGCTAATCATTGTATTCTGATTTTAATTTACATTTTACACAATGTCCCAACTTCATTGGATTTGTGGTTATACAGTAAAAACATACAAACGTCACGGGAGCATACAATACAACAACAGACTACATTACATAGGGGTAACTAACTACTACAATAACAAAACACAGACATGTCTATCTCGGCTTTCAATGCTTACCAGTCCAGTAAGTATCAGTGAAAATGTGGAGAGCTGGACATGTCCAAACTTGTCCTCTGACACGCCGAAACGGAGGTGTTCCTTTGTCTCGCTTCCAAAGCGAATCGGTCATGACGCGCGAAGCCTCCGTGCGGCTTTCCATGACAAAATCTCTTGTTAAAAGTGAAATCTGCTGGAAAATGGCTGATGTCCAGCTCTTGTGATAACCAGAGAAAGGGCACACGACGGTCTCGTATCCACAGAGCCATCCGTTTAGAAATGGTCCGGTGGCTTGTGCCGTGTTGTCGCAGCTCGGAGCGCGGCGCGCTGAGCGTCCTTAAAGGGTCCTTAAAGCTGTACTACCAGACCTTATTCTCTGTGAAGCCCGTAAAATTTTCACCGAAAGTCAGATAAATTTTTCGAATAGTTTCCAGGTGCCAGTCTCTAACAGCTTCTGAAAAAATTCTGATTGGAAAAAAACCCCAAATCATTCCGCCATTTCCAGACAATGAAAATCCGACGACGGGGCGGGACCACTCCTTCCACAAGGCGTGCTCACAGGCGAATGATGTCACCGACAGGCGTGGAAAAACTCACGCATGTGCACAAGGGTTCAAGCTTGTCTGACGTGAAAACATATGAATCAAATCCATATAGTTAAAAAAAAAAATATTCCTGAATGTTTCACATCTGCAGTGATCAAATCATTACTTAAGAAATCTAATCTTGACCTAAGTATATTGAAAGACTGTAGGCCGATATCAAATCTATCATTTTGCTCTAAAATTCTGGAAAAGGTGGTTTCACAGCAGCTGTGGGCCACCTTACTGAGAATAACTTTTGAGCTACTGCAGTCTGCTTTTACAAAATATTCCATTTGGAGACCCTTAATGCTGGACTGTGGTAAACCAGAAAATAGAACATTGCAGTAGTCCAATCTAGAAGAGACAAATGCATGAATCAGGGTCTCAGCATCAGCCATAGACAGGATGGGACGAATCTTTGCTATATTTCACAGGTAACAAAGTGTGGAACCTTAGGGTAATTTTTGATCCTGCATTGTCCTTTGACCTACACATTAAAGATATTACAAGGACTGCTTACCTTAAAAAGTCAAACACTTAGTGTGAGTCTGAGGGAAACACAGAAGAAAGAGTGGACATCTGCTGTTTGCTGTAGCCGGGGACAGAGCTGTGACTCACCTGGTCTGAGAGCACCTCACACTGGGCAGAGAGAGACAGCAGCCGACCACCGGGTCAATAGTCCCTCCCCACGTAGAGCAGACTGTGTTTTTTAAAAAAAAATAGACAAACACACTGCTTCCCTTTAAATGCACAGTAAGTCTATTTCAGATGATCATCGTGGACCATCTTTCTCTTAAAAGACTTTATTTTACTCTACGAGGGTAGGCTGAAAAATTCTAAGGCTCACTATAATGCAGTTAATGCATTACTCCTTCATGAGGAGCCTTAGAACTTTTCAGCCTACCTCGTATGTGTCACGTTGGAAAGTGGTAGCTATCTTTGCTAATTTGATTAGCTGTTATGCTCCAGTCTTCTTCTGTTTTTTTTTCCTGCGGACGTTGCAGCGCCACACACAGGCCTGGCATATCTACTACAACGTTAAACGAAGCTTCAAGGCACAGAATTTGCCTCAAACATTTTTTGTAATCGAATTATTCGAGTTACTCGACCAATCATTTCAGCCTTAGTCTGAATCCATTGCAAGCAGAAGATCATTTACCACTTTAGTGAGAGCTGTCTCTGTGTTCTCCTGTGATTGCTCACGTTCCAAGAAAAGTGCAAAAACAGGATGAAACTGCTTAATCCGCCTTACCTCCTAACAGGCTGTCTTGTAAAGTGCAGACCTGGCAACTGGCTGGCTTATGAAGTGTAGACTTGGAAACTGGATATCTTATAAAGGGCAAACCTGGCAACCCACCTGAAAATGAAAAAAAGGAGCCGCACCCTCAGCCAGACACGAGCAAGCTTTTCAACTTTGAACAAAAACCACAACAAAAGCTGCTTTGGCTTCAACTTTTTACCCCGTAGTCACTAAGAATACTCCGTTTAAAGATTGAAGCCCTGAAGAAGACTGGGAACATTGCAATAATACCTGAAAGTTACCACGTGCTATCAACGACTTCGGGAATCTGGAGAAAGTTTTTGAACAGTTCACAGAATTGTCACTGACATCATCCTGATGCAAAATCACCAAGGCTGGACGCAAGATATACAACCCCTGGCAAAAATTATGGAATCACCGGCCTCGGAGGATGTTCATTCAGTTGTTTAATTTTGTAGAAAAAAAGCAGATCACAGACATGACACAAAACTAAAGTCATTTCAAATGGCAACTTTCTGGCTTTAAGAAACACTATAAGAAATCAGGAAAAAAAATTGTGGCAGTCAGTAACGGTTACTTTTTTAGACCAAGCAGAGGGAAAAAAATATGGAATCACTCAATTCTGAGGAAAAAATTATGGAATCATGAAAAACAAAAGAACGCTCCAACACAGCACTCGTATTTTGTTGCACCACCTCTGGCTTTTATAACAGCTTGCAGTCTCTGAGGCATGGACTTAATGAGTGACAAACAATACTCTTCATCAGTCTGGCTCCAACTTTCTCTGATTGCTGTTGCCAGATCAGCTTTGCAGGTTGGAGCCTTGTCATGGACCATTTTCTTCAACTTCCACCAAAGATTTTCAATTGGAATAAGATCCGGACTATTTGCAGGCCATGACACTGACCCTATGTGTCTTTTTGCAAGGAATGTTTTCACAGTTTTCGCTCTATGGCAAGATGCATTATCATCTTGAAAAATGATTTCATCATCCCCAAACATCCTTTCAATTGATGGGATAAGAAAAGTGTCCAAAATATCAACGTAAACTTGTGCATTTATTGATGATGTAATGACAGCCATCTCCCCAGTGCCTTTACCTGACATGCAGCCCCATATCATCAATGACTGTGGAAATTTACATGTTCTCTTCAGGTAGTCATCTTTATAAATCTCATTGGAACGGCACCAAACAAAAGTTCCAGCATCATCACCTTGCCCAATGCAGATTCGAGATTCATCAGTGAATATGACTTTCATCCAGTCATCCACAGTCCACGATTGCTTTTCCTTAGCCCATTGTAACCTTGTTTTTTTCTGTTTAGGTGTTAATGATGGCTTTCGTTTAGCTTTTCTGTATGTAAATCCCATTTCCTTTAGGCGGTTTCTTACAGTTCGGTCACAGACGTTGACTCCAGTTTCCTCCCATTCGTTCCTCATTTGTTTTGTTGTGCATTTTCGATTTTTGAGACATATTGCTTTAAGTTTTCTGTCTTGACGCTTTGATGTCTTCCTTGGTCTACCAGTATGTTTGCCTTTAACAACCTTCCCATGTTGTTTGTATTTGGTCCAGAGTTTAGACACAGCTGACTGTGAACAACCAACATCTTTTGCAACATTGCGTGATGATTTACCCTCTTTTAAGAGTTTGATAATCCTCTCCTTTGTTTCAGTTGACATCTCTCTTGTTGGAGCCATGATTCATGTCAGTCCACTTGGTGCAACAGCTCTCCAAGGTGTGATCACTCCTTTTTAGATGCAGACTAACAAGCAGATCTGATTTGATGCAGGTGTTAGTTTTGCAGATGAAAATGTACAGGGTGATTCCATAATTTTTTCCTCAGAATTGAGTGATTCCATATTTTTTTTCCCTCTGCTTGGTCTAAAAAAGTAACCGTTACTGACTGCCACAATTTTTTTTTCCTGATTTCTTATAGTGTTTCTTAAAGCCAGAAAGTTGCCATTTGAAATGACTTTAGTTTTGTGTCATGTCTGTGAACTGCTTTTTCTTTTTTTACAAAATTAAACAACTGAATGAACATCCTCCGAGGCCGGTGATTCCATAATTATTGCAAGGGGTTGTACAAGAGTTATCAGCAGTGGTGGGCACAGCTAACCAAAAAGTTAGCTTCGATAACCGCTAATCTGCTAACTGAAAAGTTAACTTTTATAATGCTAAACCTATAAACCGCAAAACATTTTAGCAGAAGTTACAGCTAACCACTACCTTTTAGTACTGTCAGCTACTGATAACCCAGTTTTGAGTTTACGCACTGCCGAGGCTTCTGAGTAAAATCAAAAGCGATCACAAACCCGAAAACGAACAACGAGCCCGAGCTTTTGTCTTACGTAGTCAGACGGCTGTGAGCTCAGTCCTCCCTCAGCAGAAGAGAGTGGAGCGGGCCGGATGCTGTTGCCCAAAAGGAAAAAAAAGTTATTTACTTTCAACATGCAAAAAGACAGACAGTGTGGAAGGGACATGAAGCGCAACACATTTTCACTTATGGTTTTACTCATAAGCAACTAATTCCGGACAGTTTGTCGATATTAACGGTAACTGTCATTTTTACAGAGAGAAAATATCACACATATGACATATCTTTTAAAGGAATATGCTAAATTCTGAAGGTTTGAGCTTTAATAGACACAGTTGCCGAAAGAATGAAGAATAAAGCACTTATCATGTCCACATCTGTTGGCCCTGTGTGTTCAGTCAGCCCATGGGCGTGTCCAGGGAGTGGTGCGCGTGTCCTGTGAGAGGCGCACTGGAGGACAGACACTACGTAATGTGGACCAGAGCTCATGTGGGTGACGTGACTTTCAGATCAAATGCTGAGTTCCCATGATCAGACTGTCCTTTTCACATGGAGCAGCCTGCTGATGTTCGTGCTGAGCAGCCACTCCAGCCCGTGGCAAAGGCGATATGTTTTATGTATTTCTATGTGAGTACAGCAAGCGCACGCCTCATGGCATAGAGTTGTTATGTCATGTCCTTCAAAACAAGGTACATGTTCTCCAGCTGTGAGCTCCAGGTCCAGAGATTCCAACAGCAGCGGTTCGCGCGGACAAACCTACTTTTTTCGATCATCCCACAGAACAAAGTGTTACTCTCCTTTTCTGTGTTATTTGTTATGGAATTCTGTTTGTAGTTATTGTAGTAATTGTTTATATACCTGTCCTGGCTGTGGTCTCTGTGTTTGTAATGTTACACGTCGCATGCACTGAGCTGTCATTTCCTGCTGTCAGTGTGTGGCAATCAGCTGAGAGGTGCCTTGCTGTGCTCTGTGCACTCAGACGTGGCTGGCTGCCTTCATGTGATCATGTCTGTACGTACATATCAGCATTTCATGCAAGTGTGCGAAACACATGCACGCTACATGTGTTGGGGGGGGGGGGGCAACACACACGCACACGTGCGATACACATACACACCACATGTGCTGAGGGGGGAGCCAACACTCTGGCACACCACATGTGTATGGCTTGCCAACGCCACACTTGTGGGGCACTTAAGACAAATTTCACAGCCAGCTCGAACGTGGTCGTCTGCTCTTTGTTTTCATGCTGACTGCGTGATGGCACCACATTTCCTAAAGCCTGGTTCACACAGCAGGATTTTAAAACTATCTTTAGGTTTCCAAAACCTGAGAGGCCACACACGTGGAGATAAAAAAATCATAGATCTAACAGTGTTGTTTGTACAGTGTGTGGTGTTCAGCCACACGGTGAAGTCAACACACCACACACGAACAGATTTCACACACGAACATTCCCAGGTCAGACAGGAAATCTTGCAAAATATCTCGAGATTAAACGTCACTTCAGAGTAAACAAACAGACAGAGATACTTTGTGGACCATTTAAAACAGAGGGAAAAAAATGATACAAAAACAAAAGAAAATGCATTCTTTAAAGGAGTGGAGACAGCGCGACCACCACCAGACTATCTGGTAAGCCATAACAGCTGTTTTGATTTTATTTTCCACTCCGTATGTCCATCAGCTTGCTTTCTGATTGGCTACACATCACATTCAGCAGGCTGCGTGCTTGTTTGTGGTTAGAGGACACAACACGCTGCGATATCCGGCCAAGACAATCCAACAAGTTGAATATCCCAGATTTGCGATCAAAGTGCTCCTGATGTCCTTCTGAGCAGATCAGAGCGCTCACACCACACACGGCAGGAATATCTGATAAGATTATATTTATCATGATTATCATCTTTATCAAGATTATCTCATCATGATTGTTGGGGCATCCTTAAGATTGCTGGAAGGGGAAGATTGGGTCCGATATTGGCCTAATTATCTTGCCGTGTTAACCAGGCCATCCCGAGAGAGGGATCAAATGGGCACTCACAGGGCACTCTGTCTTTCGGCCGCTGTTGTGCGCAAATGGTAGTAGCAAAAGGTGTACGAGGTGTTAGAGGCGGCTCCGATTTTTCACGAATGGCATGCAATTCTTCTTTCGTGCGCTAGTCTTCTTCAATCGTGTTATCTGTGAAGGGGCTCTTACATTTTCTTACAAACCAGGAACGCATTTAAGACAACAGCATTTATTACACTACATGTCGCATGACTAGACAAAAAGATAAATAATAAGCGTACTGCAGAGTAAATTCAGTCCACACAAATGACATTTAAACACATTAATGGGGAACAAAAGAGTTTACATTTACTCTCTGTTTTACAGTCTGATGCAGCTCTCGGCTGCTCGGATTGAAAACAGCCGGAAACGCTATATCCAGCCAGTATTAATGCGTTTCTAACATTATTTATAACTAATATATAAGAAGTGAGATGAAATATAACAAAATACTGAAATATAAAGTGTGCATCATATTTAATTTTAAATTGGCTCAAATTGTGTCTCTTGCAATAGATAAAAGAATCACATTACAAAACTTGAATTTTTTTATTTTATTTTGCACCACTTTAACAAATTTCCAGCTAATTCTGAATATGCAAAAAAAAATAACTAGATCCAACTCCTGTTTAATTTCAAAACACCTGTGCCACTACTGGATTTACTTTTTTTGTTGTTGTTGTTGTTGCCTTTTTCAAATATAAAACTACATAATCTTAGACACACTTTTCAGCTCGGGACTCTGACGAGGGCGGTCGCATCTCCTCCACTCTCCCTTATCTCTCTGCTTTTAACCTTCAAGTCCCTACTTCACCAGACTTGTGAATTCCTCAAAACTATATTGGATTCTGGATCTATTGGACTACTATTGGATTAACCATGGAATTGACCAGCTGGTCTCTGAATGCTATTGACACCATTTTTTTCTATAAGAAGGTCAGGACCGGGGATCCTGCCTACCCAGATGGAATGTATCCTGCGGGCTATGTCCTCGACTCCTAGAGTTCCTGGCGTGTGGCATGCTTGGCGCCTTTCTCTGTGGAGGATGTCGAGGACCTATTCATTTTTGGTCTTATGGTAGTAGGGCTGGTACTTTTTGGCTTATGTGCTGCCCTGATCTACCGGAAAATTGGCAAGACGGCGGCATCAAGAACCACGGGCCCTCGCTTGTCCGTCATGATTAACGAGGTCGGCAAGGCAGTGCATTCTCAGACTGCGTTGACTCTTGAACTCAGTCACAAATTGGATGACACCTTGGAGCTGATGCGTGCCTTGCAGTTGAAGCTGAAGGTTTCGGAGGCCGGTGAATATTCTTAATTTAAATTAGGAATATTCTTAATTCATAATTGGGATTTGGCTGAGTGAGTGGAACTGTAAAAAGTGTTTTTCACTGCTCGGCTGCAACACTACAGGCATCAAGGTCAATTGCCCACTGTTTTTCCTTCAGAGGAATTTATCCTGGCTCTGGTGAGATTATTTGGCTCCGTTCTTATCTCAACCCACAAGGACAATAAACTGACAGACTTACACATGGACCGAAGCATGCTCCAGCCTCTCCTCTTATCACTCTTCCTGCCCCTCCCTCCCTGCGGCAGGCCTCGTCCTTTCAAGCTGGCCTGGCGGCACGACTTGACAGTTGCAGCGGCTACAAACACACTCACATTGCCCCAATTGGGATACGGACTGTTTCAAGTTTAGTGCACATAAACAATGTCAAATGTATATGTGTTGTCCTAATTCTGATGTGTGCCATTATTACGGTAAACAAGTAATAATTGTAGATCAATTGCTGTTGTATGTGGAATGTGAGTGCGGACATATCGTTGTTGTAATGACAATGATAATAAAATCTCTCTCTCTCTCTCTCTCTCTCTCTCTCTCTCTCTCTCTCTCGCTCTCTCGCTCTCTCTCTCTCCTCTCTCTCTCTCTCTCGCTCTCTCTCTCTCTCTCTCGCTCTCTCTCTCCTCTCTCTCCTCTCTCTCTCTCTCTCTGTCATTTGTGTGGGCGTTGGGACTCACAATTTCGATACCTAGTGTGTCCCAGGACTCAGTGACCAAAATGACAAATGCAAACTGTGGTTCAAAAATTGGATACAGTTTTCAAATCTGGTGCTGATGATGGCTGTAACTACTAGGTATGCCACATTTCCTCAAACTTGACAAAGATGGATCAGAACAGCATTCTGTGGAATTGCCCATTTAGAAATAAAAAAAAATTCACCCCCTTGTACAGTTGTCGTGGAGTAGGGAACCATCTGTAAACATATTTATTTCTGCTCTAAAGTTGGACATTTTAACACGGACTCCTATGGGAATGTGTTCTCTTATGGAGCCAGCCTCAAGCAGCCAGTCAAGGAACTGCAACTTTTTCTTCTTCCGGAACGCCTTCATTTGAGGCCATCGAAGTTTACCACTAGGAGTAAAGTCATGCTTGGGCACAGGCCAAAGCACTTAAGCCTAGTGTGAGTACACCCTAATTGATTACGGCAGTCGCATGGAGAAAAGTAAACAGTGTGATTACTAGGGGTGTCACAATACATGTATTTATATTGAACTGTATGATACAGAGAACTGTATGCAGAATACACGGTGCAACTCTACACAGTATGATTATACACAACGTGCGTATGTGTTTACATGTCACCAACATTTCAGCAAGCCACGCTACTGAAAAGTTTTGTGCTTATGTCCACAGACTGTCCTTCTACTCGAGTCTCATGCTCTATGCAGGAGATGTGGTCAGTTCCCTCATTGCAGGGAGGCGGGGTCATCCTGCTCTCTGTCTGAGTTGAACAGAGGGAACAGAGAACCAGCCAGTTGAACCAAGCAACTGCATTATTCCACTCTAACTTTGGAACCATAAATGGAATTGGTTTAATTTGCCCTTTTCTCCTGAAATATGAACCTAAAAGTGAAAGAGTACTGATCTGCACTTGTGTTGAGTCACTGTCCCTACATGAGATCAGTTCATTCACTCAAGTTTAGACAGACAACACCACCAACTTATGACAAAAGTTGATGTTTTATATGAATTGATTTTCATATTTTATATGAATTGTGTATAATGATTTCAGATCTGTGTTGAGTGAAGTTTTATGAGATGCCATCATTTGAGCAAAAAAAAAAAATCAAACTAAAAACGGACAAAATATTGAAGGCAGTCTGGCTCAACACAGAAATAAAAAAAAAAACCCCAAAACAAACCACTTACCGCACTGCACAGTAAATTTATCCAACATGAATGACAAGAGATGTAATCTAATTCATAAACATTTAAGGAAGAAAGTTGACATTTGCACTTTGTCTCAAGTGGCTGACGGCAGCTCTCTGCTGCTCACAGATTAAAGATACTATATAAAGATTTGAAGAATTTTCAAAAACTGAACATGTACCAAACCTCCAAACTGCCGTGTGAACTGAACCTTGATATTTGTGTAGCGTGACACCCCTAATGGTTACTTTTCTACTCTAAAAATACCCACATTGGTGTTCTCATACCCTGCTTTTGGTATTTATTCACAGGAAATGTCATCTAATAATTACAACATTGCTTGATGAAGAGTTAACAGAAGATACCCATTAACTACACCACAGAAAATATAATTTAAAACAAAATGTAATGGCATTGTCAGGTCTAGGCTTCGATAAAATAATTCTAATTAAATGTGGACTGTTTTTTTTAATCTGCCTCCACAGGGAGTGGCCTTTGCCTCTCTTTTTTTCATCCTGGTGTCTATCACCTCCTTCTGCCTGGAGACCCATGAAGCCTTCAGTGACCTTCAGAACCGGACAGAGCACGTGGTCGTGGGCAATGTCACAGAGGAGGATGAGCAATGGGAGATGGTGACCAGCCCTGTGCTCATGTTGGTGGAGGGCATCTGTGTGATCTGGTTCACCTTTGAATTCCTGGTTCGCATCATCTGCTGCCCGGATAAGGTGGCCTTCATTAAGAGTACACTCAACATCATTGACTTTGTAGCCATTTTGCCGTTCTACCTGGAAGTGGCCTTGAGCGGACTGACATCCAAAGCTGCCCACAGCGTGCTAGGCTTCCTCCGCGTGGTGCGGTTTGTTCGGATCTTCCGGATCTTCAAGTTGACACGACACTTTGTCGGCCTTCGTGTGTTGGGTCACACACTGAAGGCCAGTGTTAATGAGTTCCTCTTGCTTGTCATATTTTTGGCTCTGGGTGTGCTCATCTTTGCCACCATGGTTTACTATGCTGAACGCATCTGTGCACACCCCAGTGACCCTACTGGCTCCCGCCATACACAGTTTAAGAACATCCCCATCAGTTTTTGGTGGGCAGTGGTCACCATGACAACGTTGGGCTACGGAGACATGTATCCTGAAACATGGCTGGGCATGATTGTGGGTGCGCTGTGTGCGGTGGCCGGGGTGCTGACAATCGCCATGCCCGTCCCTGTCATTGTCAATAATTTTGGGATGTACTACTCACTAGCTATGGCCAAACAGAAGCTGCCAAAAAAGAAGAACAAGCACAACCCCAAACCAGACACTCCGATTGACTGTTCCTCATTTGCAAAGTCAGACACGAACACGCATGGAGACAGCACTCTAAGTGACACGTGTCCTCTGGCTGCTGACGAGACCATCAGCAGGAACCGCTCAGGTAAGACCATAATGTTCCTCTTTAACTCTTTAAGTATGTGGGTTTTTTTTTTTTTTTTTCAAAAAAATAAAACTGTTTATTGAATGGAAGCATTCATTATCATGATAAATGTCTAAGTGGTCTGACATAGACAGCTACTGGATTTCAAATCTTCCCGGGGCAGTCCAGTGTTTCTCTGATGCAGGACAACATTCACTCATGAAGACAGCTACGCACTGGGATCAAATTACTTCTCATGAAATCAAAACAAAATTGGATTTCCTCAAAGAAAAATATTTGTTTATGCAATATACCTCTGCCTTTGTTTGTGCACTCAGGGGAGCCTCAGTAAAAGCTTTGGCATTTGCGTTGCTCTGTTTTTGTCATTTTCTTAGACTCCAAAGAGAACGTAGATGCAAACATGGAGGAAGGATGCAGCCTGACTCAGCCGTTGTCCCCTAGTGACAAGTGGTCCCTGAAATGTCCCCTGGGGCGCGACAAGGTGAAAAAAGAAGCCACCTGCTTACTTCTGGCATCCAGTGACTTCTCATTGTCTGGAGACTCGAAAGTCCGCACTGGTAGGTTGAGTGAGGACAGTGTATGAATCTCTAGGCACTCATGATTAAATTTGATGATGATTTGATTATAAAACTATTATCCATGCATTGTGATGCATCTTTGCCGCCCCCCCCCCCCCCCCCCCCCCCCCATTTTTCTGTATGTTTTTAGTTTTTTGACTACTTGGTATATTGCTAATAAAGTTCTTTCCGATACATTCTTTCACAGCTAAGCCATATTTGCACCTGTGCTGCTCTTATTCACTGATTGGACATTCTGAACCCCTCCAACCTCCCTGCTTACGCAGCCTGTCATGTATGTGACTGGCTCAGGTATTTGGGATTAATACCACTGCAGCAAAATGAAGTTAAGACCTTGCACCTCACTGCGACAACCGGGCACACTGGCTACATGTATATGCAAAATCATGACCCCAAAGTGCAATTAAAAGGAAAATATGCATGGACAAGATGAGATGCTGAGTGCCCTGTTAATCTTTGCATAATCAACTTTATGATGTGCACAACCAGTGACTGATTGACCAGTGACCAGTAAAGGAAATTGCCTTGCTTGCCTCTACTGGTGGTTGGCTCTCACTGCGGTATTGTATCACTTCCTGTTCCGGAGCACAGCGGTGTTTTTCTGTATCTGTTAGCTGTTTAATCTGCGCAGTTAGATTGATCTAGTTATCTAGATTACGATTTGTTTCCCAGTGTAATCTTTACGTGCCTTAACTAAAGCACTCCTTCTGCTGAATCACCTCTAAATTATTTACACATTATTCACTTTGCGTGTTTTTAGGAATCCGCTAGCTCAGCGTAGCTACTAGCTCTTAGCCGATTTAGCATGGCGGCTTCTCCTGTCTCTCCCGCACTTTTCTGCTCTGGGTGTGAAATGTTTAGTTATTCCTCGGCCTCCTTTAGCAGTAAGGGTACTTGTAATAAGTGTAGCTTATTCGTAGCTTTGGAGGCCAGGCTGGGCGAATTGGAGACTCGGCTCCGCACCGTGGAAAATTCTACAGCTAGCCAGGCCCCTGTAGTCGGTGCGGACCAAGGTAGCTTAGCCGCCGTTAGTTACCCCCTGGCAGATCCCGAGCAGCCGGGAAAGCAGGCCGACTGGGTGACTGTGAGGAGGAAGCGTAGCCCTAAACAGAAGCCCTGTGTACACCGCCAACCCGTTCACATCTCTAACCGTTTTTCCCCACTCGACGACACACCCGCCGAGGATCAAACTCTGGTTATTGGCGACTCTGTTTTGCGAAATGTGAAGTTAGTGACACCAGCAACCATAGTTAATTGTCTTCCGGGGGCCAGAGCAGGCGACATTGAAGGAAATTTGAAACTGCTGGCTAAGGCTAAGCGTAAATTTGGTAAGATTGTAATTCACGTCGGCAGTAATGACACCCGGTTACGCCAATCGGAGGTCACTAAAATTAACATTAAATCGGTGTGTAACTTTGCAAAAACAATGTCGGACTCTGTAGTTTTCTCTGGGCCCCTCCCCAATCAGACCGGGAGTGACATGTTTAGCCGCATGTTCTCCTTGAATTGCTGGCTGTCTGAGTGGTGTCCAAAAAATGAGGTGGGCTTCATAGATAATTGGCAAAGCTTCTGGGGAAAACCTGGTCTTGTTAGGAGAGACGGCATCCATCCCACTTTGGATGGAGCAGCTCTCATTTCTAGAAATCTGGCCAATTTTCTTAAATCCTCCAAACCGTGACTATCCAGGGTTGGGACCAGGAAGCAGAGTTGTAGTCTTACACACCTCTCTGCAGCTTCTCTCCCCCTGCCATCCCCTCATTACCCCATCCCCATAGAGACGGTGCCTGCTCCCAGACTACCAATAACCAGCAAAAATCTATTTAAGCATAAAAATTCAAAAAGAAAAAATAATATAGCACCTTCAACTGCACCACAGACTAAAACAGTTAAATGTGGTCTATTAAACATTAGGTCTCTCTCTTCTAAGTCCCTGTTGGTAAATGATATAATAATTGATCAACATATTGATTTATTCTGCCTTACAGAAACCTGGTTACAGCAGGATGAATATGTTAGTTTAAATGAGTCAACACCCCCGAGTCACACTAACTGTCAGAATGCTCGTAGCACGGGCCGGGGCGGAGGATTAGCAGCAATCTTCCATTCCAGCTTATTAATTAATCAAAAACCCAGACAGAGCTTTAATTCATTTGAAAGCTTGACTCTTAGTCTTGTCCATCCAAATTGGAAGTCCCAAAAACCAGTTTTATTTGTTATTATCTATCGTCCACCTGGTCGTTACTGTGAGTTTCTCTGTGAATTTTCAGACCTTTTGTCTGACTTAGTGCTTAGCTCAGATAAGATAATTATAGTGGGCGATTTTAACATCCACACAGATGCTGAGAATGACAGCCTCAACACTGCATTTAATCTATTATTAGACTCTATTGGCTTTGCTCAAAAAGTAAATGAGTCCACCCACCACTTTAATCATATCTTAGATCTTGTTCTGACTTATGGTATGGAAATAGAAGACTTAACAGTATTCCCTGAAAACTCCCTTCTGTCTGATCATTTCTTAATAACATTTACATTTACTCTGATGGACTACCCAGCAGTGGGGAATAAGTTTCATTACACTAGAAGTCTTTCAGAAAGTGCTGTAACTAGGTTTAAGGAGATAATTCCTTCTTTATGTTCTCTAATGCCATATACCAACACAGTGCAGAGTAGCTACCTAAACTCTGTAAGTGAGATAGAGTATCTCGTCAATAGTTTTACATCCTCATTGAAGACAACTTTGGATGCTGTAGCTCCTCTGAAAAAGAGAGCTTTAAATCAGAAGTGCCTGACTCTGTGGTATAACTCACAAACTCGTAGCTTAAAGCAGATAACCCGTAAGTTGGAGAGGAAATGGCGTCTCACTAATTTAGAAGATCTTCACTTAGCCTGGAAAAAGAGTCTGTTGCTCTATAAAAAAGCCCTCCGTAAAGCTAGGACATCTTTCTACTCATCACTAATTTAAGAAAATAAGAACAACCCCAGGTTTCTTTTCAGCACTGTAGCCAGGCTGACAAAGAGTCAGAGCTCTATTGAGCTGAGTATTCCATTAACTTTAACTAGTAATGACTTCATGACTTTCTTTGCTAACAAAATTTTAACTATTAGAGAAAAAATTACTCATAACCATCCCAAAGACGTATCGTTATCTTTGGCTGCTTTCAGTGATGCCGGTATTTGGTTAGACTCTTTCTCTCCGATTGTTCTGTCTGAGTTATTTTCATTAGTTACTTCATCCAAACCATCAACATGTTTATTAGGCCCCATTCCTACCAGGCTGCTCAAGGAAGCCCTACCATTATTTAATGCTTCGATCTTAAATATGATCAATCTATCTTTGTTAGTTGGCTATGTACCACAGGCTTTTAAGGTGGCAGTAATTAAACCATTACTTAAAAAGCCATCACTTGCCCCAGCTATCTTAGCTAATTATAGGCCAATCTCCAACCTTCCTTTTCTCTCAAAAATTCTTGAAAGGGTAGTTGTAAAACAGCTAACTGATCATCTGCAGAGGAATGGTCTATTTGAAGAGTTTCAGTCAGGTTTTAGAATTCATCATAGTACAGAAACAGCATTAGTGAAGGTTACAAATGATCTTCTTATGGCCTCGGACAGTGGACTCATCTCTGTGCTTGTTCTGTTAGACCTCAGTGCTGCTTTTGATACTGTTGACCATAAAATTTTATTACAGAGATTAGAGCATGCCATAGGTATTAAAGGCACTGCGCTGCGGTGGTTTGAATCATATTTGTCTAATAGATTACAATTTGTTCATGTAAATGGGGAATCTTCTTCACAGACTAAAGTTAATTATGGAGTTCCACAAGGTTCTGTGCTAGGACCAATTTTATTCACTTTATACATGCTTCCCTTAGGCAGTATTAGACGGTATTGCTTAAATTTTCATTGTTACGCAGATGATACCCAGCTTTATCTATCCATGAAGCCAGAGGACACACACCAATTAGCTAAACTGCAGGATTGTCTTACAGACAAAGACATGGATGACCTCTAATTTCCTGCTTTTAAACTCAGATAAAACTGAAGTTATTGTACTTGGCCCCACAAATCTTAGAAACATGGTGTCTAACCAGATCCTTACTGTGGATGGCATTACCCTGACCTCTAGTAATACTGTGAGAAATCTTGGAGTCATTTTTGATCAGGATATGTCATTCAAAGCGCATATTAAACAAATATGTAGGACTGCTTTTTTGCATTTACGCAATATCTCTAAAATCAGAAAGGTCTTGTCTCAGAGTGATGCTGAAAAACTAATTCATGCATTTATTTCCTCTAGGCTGGACTATTGTAATTCATTATTATCAGGTTGTCCTAAAAGTTCCCTAAAAAGCCTTCAGTTAATTCAAAATACTGCAGCTAGAGTACTGACGGGGACTAGAAGGAGAGAGCATATCTCACCCATATTGGCCTCTCTTCATTGGCTTCCTGTTAATTCTAGAATAGAATTTAAAATTCTTCTTCTTACTTATAAGGTTTTGAATAATCAGGTCCCATCTTATCTTAGGGACCTCGTAGTACCATATCACCCCAATAGAGCGCTTCGCTCTCAGACTGCAGGCTTACTTGTAGTTCCTAGGGTTTGTAAGAGTAGAATGGGAGGCAGAGCCTTCAGCTTTTAGGCTCCTCTCCTGTGGAACCAGCTCCCAATTCAGATCAGGGAGACAGACACCCTCTCTACTTTTAAGATTAGGCTTAAAACTTTCCTTTTTGCTAAAGCTTATAGTTAGGGCTGGATCAGGTGACCCTGAACCATCCCTTAGTTATGCTGCTATAGATGTAGACTGCTGGGGGGTTCCCATGATGCACTGTTTCTTTCTCTTTTTGCTCTGTATGCACCACTCTGCATTTAATCATTAGTGATCGATCTCTGCTCCCTTCCACAGCATGTCTTTTTCCTGGTTCTCTCCCTCAGCCCCAACCAGTCCCAGCAGAAGACTGCCCCTCCCTGAGCCTGGTTCTGCTGGAGGTTTCTTCCTGTTAAAAGGGAGTTTTTCCTTCCCACTGTAGCCAAGTGCTTGCTCACAGGGGGTCGTTTTGACCGTTGGGGTTTTACATAATTATTGTATGGCCTTGCCTTACAATATAAAGCGCCTTGGGGCAACTGTTTGTTGTGATTTGGCGCTATATAAAAAAATTGATTGATTGATTGATTGACTGCATCGCTGCAGATGCTGCACCGATCCGTCTATCGATCTCATGCTCCATCCGTCCCTCACTTGTGAACAAGACCCCGAGATACTTAAACTCCTCCACTTGAGGCAAGGACACTCCACTGACCTGAAGAGGGCAAAGCACCTTTTTCCGGTCGAGAACCATGGCCTCGGATTTGGCGCTATATAAAAAAATTGATTGATTGATTGATTGAAAGCTTATCAAAGAAGTCACCTGGGGGTTAACAGAAAAACATCATTGTGAGTTGTGTGTATAGATCACCTGGATCTAATATGGACATATTTCAGGAGTGGACTGAGAAAACATTTACAAATAAGAGTGGAAAAAAATATTTTTATCTGTGGTGACTTCAGTATAGACCTACTTAAGGCAAAGCAAGATAAAACAACTGAGGTGTTCATAAATTTAATGTACAGTGTGACTTCATAGCCAAAAATCACCAGACCAGTAACATTCACAAATATTATAGAAAATGACAGAGTGGTCTGCTAGTAAGTGACTTCAGTGATCACTTGCCGGTTTTTGTAACTTATGATGTGAAGTGTAAAAAAAAAGAAAAAAAAAGTCAAGGATACAAATCACTCAAAATATATACGGATAAAAATAGAGGGATCGATGGACTAGACACTTAAATATGAGGCACAACATATGAAGACGATGTGAACACAGAAAACATTCCTAAACAGATTTAAGTCACTGTATGATAAAAATTGTCTAGAAAATAAACACAGTTGTAAACAAGAGCAATCAGAGATTTCTGACGTCCGTAAATCCGGATCCGCAAGACCCCGAAAATTCAGTAGAATCTTCCATGCCCTAATATCTATCTGTGGTGCAAATTTGGTGAGAATCTGTGAAGTAGTTTTGATGTAATCCTTCAAAGTCTATATAAAATGAAATCTTGATCCAGAATTTTGATCCAGAATCTAGATCCGGATCACCTCCAAAATTCAGTGGAGTCTTTCATACCCTAATGTCTATCTGTGGTGCAAATTTGGTGAGAATCCATGAAGTGGTTTTGACATAATCCTTCAAAGCCTGTATAAAGTGAAATCCTCAGCCAGAATCTGGATCCGCAAGACCCCCAAAATTCAGTGGAGTCTTCTATACCCTAACATCTATCTGTGGTGCAAATTTGTTGAGAATCCGTGCAGTAGTTTTGACGCAATCCTGCTAACAGACAGGCAAATAAATAAATAAACACAGATGATTTTCTTGGCGGACGTAATTACAACAAAATTGGGGGAGTACATGGATAACTAAGGGGTGACAAAATGCCTGCAAAAAGTAAAATACACTGTATAGAAAATTTATAAAACAAAAAGCTGTTGACGCACAAGAGAAACACAAAAAGTAGTAAAATACATTAACCAGTATTATGAGGAAATATAAAAAGGAATATTACAGGATTATTAACCGGGTGCGAGGTCTGTATGGAAAAATATCAGAGTGAGGTCTATTTTTTACAGAGGTGTACTGCTGTACTTTAAATATAATTCGGATTCTCCTGGCCAGGGGTGCCCACAGGGATTTTGGGGCCCATGAAACGAAATCTTATTGAGCCACGCCCCATATAATTTTGTCAGTATTATAATTGTATTAAAGGCCTCTCTGGGCCCCTGTCAATCATGGGCCCCTAGAATGCTTCTCCTTATTCTCCCCTTTTCAGTACCCCTGCTCCTGGTACAGGGGTCACCAACCCTGTTCCTGGAGAGCCCCTGCCCTGGAAGTTTTCCACATCTACCTACTCAAGTCACACCTGTTTTTTTTAAGTGGTGTCTTCCTTCTCTTGATTGGCTGAGTACACCTGATAGAGTTAATTGCCTGGGAGTGGAACAAGGAGAGTTAGAAAACATGCAGGGCAGGGGGCCTCCAGGAACAGGGTCTGGCACAACTCACCTAGAGAACTTTAAATTGGTCACTGATCACAAGCCTTTAGTGCCACTGATAAATAAAAAGGATCTGGATAATGTTCCAATACGATGTCAGAGACTCTTGATGAGACTTACAGTATGAGGTTTAATCCTACTGCTTAATATGCACCAGGCAAGACCCTCACTGTGGCTGACACTCTTGCGCAGCCCAATACATATCATGACAGAGGTGAGTGACAGTCATTCAGATGTAGAGTGTTACATTGCAGCCATTATCAGCAGCATGCCAGCTACATCACAGAAGCTGGAGGCCATAAGAGAGGCTACTGCAGCTGATAGTAACCTACAGATGATACTGCAGTACATTAAGTCTGGATGGCCAGAGTATGTAGGACATGTACCTATTGCCATCAGATAATGTTACCTATTAAAAGAGAACTGTCAGAATACAATGGGATTGTCACCAGAGGCTGTCATATGCTTATCCCATCCACTTTGAGAGCATGTTTGTTCCTGTTGTGCATGCGACAATACGTTGATATTAATGCATAAAGGGGTGAAGCATGTGGCTCTACGTGTGATGAAAGACACCCGAACACGTCTGTGAAGTCCGAACAACCTAACCTGGGTTCAGGTGTTTACTTACGGTTTATTTTGTTGCGGAACATTAAAAGTTATGAGCTGCGTTTTTTTTTTTTTTCATTAATCCTACATTAAGTAGAACTAATGGATGAAACTACCGACAACTGCTAAAAGTGCTAACGCTGTTAAAATACGTTACAATACTACATTAAACCAGGTGAGACACTCAACGTGTCTCCTGCAACAGAGGCATCTGATCCGTTAGGACGTGTGCGTTCTACGACTCTACATAATGGCAGAAGTATCCTGTGAACAAAAAAAATCTCACTGACGGGAAAAAAAAAATCCTTTTTCTTTCAAGTTTATTGCACGGCGGCTTTGTGGTTAGCACTGTTGCCTCACCACAAAAGGGCATGGGTTCGATTCCCACCTGTGGCTTTTCTGTATGGAGTTTGCATGTTCTCCCATGTTTGTGTGGGTTTCCTCTGGGTGCTCCGGTTTCCCCCCACATTTAAAGACATGCAGGTTAGGTGAACTGGAAACTTTATAATTGTCCAGGTCTCCCTTACAACAGAGGTCTCGATCTCAGTGGGACTAACCTGGTTAAGTAAAGGTTAAATTAATTAATATTGGCGGTTTGCAAACCAACAATGTGCAATGCCGCCACCTACTGTTTAGGTGTGGAGCATTAATGCATTCCGACATACGCTGTCAAAAATAACCGGAAATGTTCACCATGTGAGTAAAAACCCAGATTTCCGGGAAGTTCCTGAAAACTTTGATCACTGGACGATTCACCTTGTATCACTGATATTATTAAAGGTTATCTATTTAAATTTATTAGAAGCTGTAACACAGACAGAATGCTCTTGACTTTGGCTGTCAGTGCACCATAGTTTTCTGCTTGAATGAATGTCACAAATCTCATCAAAATACCCAAAGCACCTTGTGACACCAGAATTTATATTTGGAAGTGAAGGATTCTGGCATCCTGACTCTCACCTGAATGGGGCGTAAAAACATTGAAGGTGTTTTCCTGGAAAACTGCACCTCAAGGGGCATTTTTCTCCCAAAGACTTTGAGTCCATCACTGTCTCAGAAAAACAACAGACAAATGGGGCACTTACTGTAGCTGTGCACTGATTAGCATCTACTCCCTTTTTGTTTTTACAGTCCATTAAAAGGAAATTGTTTTTTATCACACTGCCTGAAAGTCCTGAAGGTGTTGATGGTGGAGACTGGCATGACATAAACACATATTGGACAACTCACCATAGTGCAGCATGTGATACTCATGGCAGAAATAATTGGTGGGTACAATTTGGGATCCTGATACCCAAACAGGGAGAGAACAGAAGTTTACTTTCACTATATCATCCCTAATAATGAAGTACAAATAAAAGGTAATGGTCAAGCAGTTAAAAAGTAGGCTTGTAACCAGAGGATCCTATGTTCAAATCCCCATCAGATTGGAAAATCATAAAGGGCTCTTGGGCAAGGTCCTAAATCCCCAAGTTTCTCTCGGTATGCATTTGAGCGCCTTGCATTGCAGCACCCTCACACGTGTGTGTGTGTGTGTGTGGAGGGGGGGGTGGGGTGGGGGGGGGGGGGGGTTAGTGCTGAATGTGAGGCATCACAATAAAGTGCTCTACCCATGAAAGGGCTGAATGATAATACAATTGCGATAATTATTACAAAATTATTTTTCCTCTATAGAGACAGATGAAATGGTTGACAGAACATAAGTAGTGCGTTGCTCGTGGGGATCCACGGGCTCTAGATCGGGTAGTGTTTATAAAGCAGGTAGCTGACATTGTTCAGGGGTGGTAATAAATTATGTAAAGTTTCTATAATGATTTTAACTGAAATTGCAGGAAATTAAAATGAGAAAATTTTGTGAATAATTGTATTTATTACAATCCCTGGCAAAAATTATGGAATCACCGGCCTCGGAGGATGTTCATTCAGTTGTTTAATTTTGTAGAAAAAAAGCAGATCACAGACATGACACAAAACTAAAGTCATTTCAAATGGCAACTTTCTGGCTTTAAGAAACACTATAAGAAATCAAGAAAAAAAGATTGTGGCAGTCAGTAACGGTTACTTTTTTAGACCAAGCAGAGAAAAAAAATATGGACTCACTCAAGTCTGAGGAATAAATTATGGAATCACCCTGTAAAGTTTCATCCCCAAAACTAACACCTGCATCATATCAGATCTGCTCGTTAGTCTGCATCTAAAAAGGAGTGAACACACCTTGGAGAGTTGTTGCACCAAGTGGACTGACATGAATCATGGCTCCAACACGAGAGATGTCAATTGAAACAAAGGAGAGGATTATCAAACTCTTAAAAGAGAGTAAATCATCACGCAATGTTGCAAAAGATGTTGGTTGTTCACAGTCAGCTGTGTCTAAACTCTGGACCAAATACAAACAACATGGGAAGGTTGTTAAAAGCAAACATACTGGTAGACCAAGGAAGACATCAAAGCGTCAAGACAGAAAACTTACAGCAATATGTCTCAAAAATCGAAAAATGTACAACAAAACAAATGAGGAACGAATGGGAGGAAACTGGAGTCAACGTCTGTGACCAAACTGTAAGAAACCGCCTAAAGGAAATGGGATTTACATACAGAAAAGCTAAACGAAAGCCATCATTAACACCTAAACAGAAAACAACAAGGTTACAATGGGCTAAGGAAAAGCAATTGTGGACTGTGGATGACTGGATGAAAGTCATATTCAGTGATGAATCTCGAATCTGCATTGGGCAAGGTGATGATGCTGGAACTTTTGTTTGGTGCCTTTCCAATGAGATTTATAAAGATGACTGCCTGAAGAGAACATGTAAAATCCACAGTCATTGATGATATGGGGCTGCATGTCAGGTAAAGGCACTGGGGAGATGGCTGTCATTACATCATCAATAAATGCACAAGTTTACGTTGATATTTTGGACAATTGAAAGGATGTTTGGGGATGATGAAATCATTTTTCAAGATGATAATGCATCTTGCCATAGAGCAAAAACTGCAAAAACATTCCTTGCAAAAAGACACATAGGGTCAATGTCATGGCATAGGGTCAATGTCAATGAGCAGATCTGATTTGATGCAGGTGTTAATTTGGGGGATGAAAATTTACAGGGTGATTCCATAATTTTTTCCTCAGAATTGAGTGATTCCATATTTTTTTGCTCTGCTTGGTCTAAAAAAGTAACCGTTACTGACTGCCACAATCTTTTTTCTTGATTTCTTATAGTGTTTCTTAAAGCCAGAAAGTTGCCATTTGAAATGACTTTAGTTTTGTGTCATGTCTGTGATCTGCTTTTTTTCTACAAAATTAAACAACTGAATGAACATCCTCTGAGGCCGGTGATTCCATAATTTTTGCCAGGGGTTGTACTTGGCATTTTTAGTTGATGTCGTTTTACAATTTGCAAGTTTCAGATATTTCCTTTGTTCAGAGCTTGTCTGGTTACCAGACACTGATTAATGGTGATGTCAATGTCCATTGTTCACTGTTGTTACCTAATATCCCTAATTTCTCCAAAAATATTAGTCCTATCAACTTTCTGTTTTTGGCGGCATTCATCCTTGAGCTAAAATACATAAATATACCAAACGACAAATGCCAGCTCTCCCCACTTATTCCACGATCAAAGTTATACACACACACGCACACACCTACACAGAGGCCACTTGGCTTTTAATATATAGATTCCGCCCATGTTTTGATGCAAATTTTCATATTTTGGGTGTTCCCTCTCCATTTTCCCGAGTAATTATTTGTTTTTTCACGTTGTAACAAGTTTTGGACCTTTCTCGGACTGTAACCGCCGGCGGTCGGCAAAATCCTCAGATAAGATTGCAGCCTGTGAAAATCTGGGCTGTGGAGTGCAGTTTTTCCCCAAAAGCTGCATGATAAATCCGCTGTGCACCCTGATGACAATCGGATGAAAGCTGATCGAATCCGAATAAAGGCCTTTTTTGAATAGTAAACTTGATTCACTAAGTGTGCGTCCTTTTGCTTGGTCTGCAAGGTGCAGATCAGCCAGTGAACTAAAACACACTGTGTTTCTTAAAAATACATGAACTCACTGTTTCACTTTAAATACGCAATGAGTCTGTTTCACACGATCAGTGCGGACCTTCTTTCACTTAAAGGGCTTTATTTTACTCACCAAATAATTTAATTGTCCATTTTATGTTCTCCTGTAACACCTGAAGCTTTTGAATTAAGAGTTTTTGCCTGCTGTATAATCGAGGTATATGTTTATACACTTCACTTGTATCTTGATCTACAGTGCATTTGTTATGTTTGACTTCTGGCAAAAAATTTAGACAAAAATGAACCTTATATCTTCACATCTCAAAGAAACCTTTACAGAAATAGTGATTTGATTATAATGTGATATATATCCATATCGACTGATGTGAAAAAACCTATCGCGATAAGATAATTAAGACCCGCGATAAGACCCAGCCCTAGAAAGTGCTTTCTAAATTCAATCCATTTACCATAAATCTTTTTGTGGACTCACCACTGTGCGTTCTTTTGATTGCCAGGAAAAAATAAAAACATGAAAGCTGAGCGAATCCAGAACACCTCAAAGCTAATGTGTGAGACTGAATGTGATGGGGAGTGGGGGTAATTCAATATTCAATACTGAGCTCTGTCTGCAGAATATGTGGATAATGACATCCTTCTCTATTACAGCAGAATATCACACACAGGCACAGCACATTTTACTCCATCTTCTCTGCAAAGTGGACTGAAGAGGATTTTCACTGTTCCAACAGTTGACTGGATTTGGTGTAAGATCAAAACTGCTTGCTTTTGACAAACATGGGAAGAAGGTCATCCTGCTGTTGAGCATCACAGATGATGGTAGAGACCCTGCAAGGCTTATGACAAATGTGGGTGTGGAATCCATTAGCTTAGCGGGGAATTTAGTGCAGAAAATCCACTATGGTGATAGTGCAGTTTATTTGCCAGGGAGGGAATTTCAACAAGTTGAGACTGTGGCCTGCTTCCGTAGTCATGTCCATAAAAATCATAGAGGGATATGCTTTCCAAACATAATACCCATTACTATATTGGATGATGTTGAAACTGAGGATGGCCCAGTGGTTGTTCCAGCAATAGCAAAGATTTCGTGTCTGCTACCTACAACGGACGTGGAATGTCTTAAACCTAAACCTACTGCATCTTATATATGCTACTCTGGAACCACCCCTAAACCCAAACAATTCAACTGTCAACCCCACTGAGGTCCTTAGACTGGGTCTCATTAACATAAGATCACTGTCCTCAAAATCATTGTTGATCAATGATCTAATTATTGATCATCACTTCGATATGATTGGGCTATGTGAAACCTGGCTTAAACCTACAGCTGTCCTCCCCTTAAATGAGGCCTGTGTTGTGTGAAAGTGTAATGACACGGACCCACAACAGGGGGCGTAAATGAACGGTCAATGGAAATAAAGAGTAACACTTTTAATGTTGTGAAATGTGCACAACGGATACAGATACCATTCAATACTACAGTCAATTTATACAGTTGGTGTCGTGTGGGCAGGCTCAAGGATAGGAGACGCCTGTCCAGATAAGAGTCGGGACCCACACGATTTCCATCGCCAACGGATCTGGAACACACCGGAGCCGCCAAGTCCTGAGTCACCAGGTGGCCACCGTCTCCAGCTGTCAGATCGGGTACTGCTGACGGGAAGCAGAAACAGTCAAGGGTGGCTGTGTGCACACACCCAGCAAACAGTCAGCAGAGTTCTGATAATGAAGGGAGAAAAACACCACCTCCCACTTCCCACAATATCCACAGTCGTGCGGATCCTAATCTCACTTAACAGCTGAGGAGCGGAAACACCAACTCCTCCTGACCAGCTGCAAGTGTACTGAAACGTCTGCAAACTCAGGATATAAATTACAGCTTTTCGAGCTTAGCAGCAAAGTATGTTGCAACAATAAGCTTAGCTGAACAAGACAAAGACGGCTGAGAGTTTTACCTGAGTACCTCAGATGATTTCTCGGCAGGGGTGTGGTGTCTTCTCCAGGCTTTTATGGATGGCTAGATGAGATGATGAATGACAGCTGTCAGGGTCCCTGGCAGCGAACTGCGCCCTCTGGTGCCTGAAGCCCGTCTACAGGCAGAGCGCCCTCTGGTGTTGGCCAGCAGTACCTCCTCTTCGGGCAGCCCACACAACAGCCTGCCCACCAGCATATACATTTAGTCACATCCCTTGTGATGCGAAGCAAGGCGGGGATGTTGCTCTTATTTATAAATCTAAGGTTAGCTTATTAGCTGTTGGGGGTTACTTGACAGTATCTCACTAGGCATGCTGACAAAACTCGTAATGTCAACAAAAAGCACAACCTGTTTATTTGATCCTATACCAACAAAACTGTTTAAGGACCTGTGGCCCACTCTTGGGCCGACTGTGCTGGAAATGATTAATCTTTCTTTAACTTCTGGATCTGTTCCTAAATGTTTCAAATCTGCAGTGATTAAACCATTACTTAAGAAACCTAATCTTGACCCTAGTGTATTGACAAACTATCGGCCGATATCAAATCTATAATTTTTTTCTAAAATTCTGGAAACTGGTGTCACGGCAGCTCGTAGACTATCTTACTGAGAATAATCTCTTTGAGCCACTGCAGTCTGCTTTTAGAAAATATCATGCCACAATATCATTCCATAGAGACGGCTCTCACTAAAGTGGTGAATGATCTTCTGCTTACAGTGGATTCGGACACCACTACGGTTCTGGTGCTGTTAGATCTCAGTGCTGCATTTGATACAGTGGATCATCATATTCTACTTGATAGGCTAGAAAATCATTTTGGGATTACTGGGAGTGCCCTTGCATGGCTGACGTCATACTTGACCAGTTCTTCTCACTGTGTTTTGTACAGTAACACTACCTCTAACCTTAGAGACATGAAATTTGGGGTTCCACAGGGGTCTGTCTTAGGCTCCCTGCTTTTCTACCTTTTATATAGCACCCCTTGGGCACATATTGCGGCGTTTTGGGATTACCTTTCACTGCTATGCAGATGATACTCAGTTATACATGCCGATAACTGCTGGTAATCTCGTTCACATAAAATCCTTAGAAGATTGCCTTGCAGCAATGAGAAGTTGGATGTCTAGAAACTTCCTACTTTTAAACTCTGATAAGACTGAAATGATGGTTCTTGGTCCAGTGAGACATCGGCATCAATTTGACCAGTTAACGCTCAGCCTCGGCTCGTGTGTCATACATCACACTGACAAAGTTGTGACTTTGTTGTCCTGACTTCGTTGTCCTTTGGCCTCCACATTAGAAATATTACTAGGACTCCTTTCTTCCACCTGTGAAATATAGCGAAGATTCATCCCATCCTGTCTATGGCTGATGCTGAGACCCTGATCCATGCGTTAATCTCTTCTAGATTGGACTACTGCAATGTTCTATTTTCTGGTTTATCGCAGTCTAGCATTAGGGGTCTCCAGTTGGTTCAAAATGCTGCAGCCAGACTTTTGACACGAAGCAGAAAGTTAGACCACATTACACCCATTCTGGCATCCCTTCACTGGCTTGCTGTGCCAGTGAGATCAGATTTTAAGTTTCTGCTACTAACCTATAAAATTATTCATGGACTGGCACCTCCCTACCTAGCTGTCCTAATTGAACCTTACGTACCGGCCCGGGCTTTACGTTCTCAGGGTGCAGGACTACTTTATGTCCCTAAGGTGAATAAGAAGTCTGCGGGTCATGGAGCTTTCTCTTATCATGCCCCTGTTCTGTGGAATGATCTCCCTGTGTCAATAAAACAGTCAGATTCTGTGGAGACTTTCAAGTCCAGACTTAAGACGCACTTATTTTCCCTTTCATATGGCTAGCATACTGGTACAGTTTTGTTTTACGCTTTTTACTCTTTTAATTCATTTATTAGTAATTGGAGCGGGCCGCAGCCTCAGCTTTACCTAAATTCTGGGTCTTTTAGTGAAGTTTAGGGCTAATGGCCGGCGATCACCGTAGTATTTCTCTGTTTTTCTTGTTGTTTAATGTTGGCAAATTATACAGTATTTTTTGTCTTTCTGATGCCTGATTCTGTTTTTTCTCTCTGTTTAAGGTGCAGCTCCATCCAGAGATGGGAGTTGTATTTGTGTTGGCGATCCTCCTGTCCTGTGCGCCAATAGCATTTTTTGTATATTCGTTCGTGAATTGTTCTGTGAATTGTTCTGTAATTTATGTTTGTAGCATTGCCCAAGCAGAGGGTCACCCCTTTGAGTCTGGTCTGCTTGAGGTTTCTTCCTCAAAGGGAGTTTTTCCTTACCACTGTTGCTCTGGGAGTTGGTAAGATTAGACCTTACCTGTGTGAAGCGCTTTGAGGCAACTCTGTTGTGATTTGGCGCTATATAAATGAAAATAAATTGAAATTGAAATTGATGGTGCAGTCCAGGAAGAATTTGTCGGCATCCTCTGCCAGCGCACGGCAGTCTGTGATCATGCTGTTGTTCCAACGCTGCATGCACCTGAGGAGAGAGTTGCTGCACAAAACGTCCAGCCGGTGTCCTGTCAGGAGCTGCAGCATTCTGTCCCTGAACTCTGAAGGGCTTGGTGTCTGCCAGCCCGTGCAGAGAGAAGGTGATCTTGAGGAGGATTTTGAGGAGGTGATCCTTGATCGCTGCATACTTGTTCACAGCAGGGGGGCTTTGCAGGAGCACGATCAGCCACGTTGCCATAGAGCTGCTGAGGGCTGTCACGACGTAATAATATTTTGTGTCATCTGCGGTGATCTTTCAGAGTGAACACTGAATGCATTCATATAGAGTGAATCAGCTGGAGAGAAGGTGGAGTGAGTGAGTGAGTGAGTGAGTGAGTGTGTGTGTGTGTGAGTGTGTGTGTGTGTGTGTGTGTGTGTGTGTGTGTGTGTGTGTGTGTGTGTGTGTGTGTGTGTGTGTGTGTGTGTGTCTGATCCGTGTATGCAGCACCTGTGCATGTGTTATCAGAACTGGTAATCGATCCCACGCGCATATGTGTGTGACTGACTGCTTGATCACACAGCCGCAGCCCGGTGATCAGAAACACCAGGGTTTGAAAAAAAAGCAGAGAGACAGAGAGGGCGTTACCCCCCCCCCCCCCCCCCACTCTCAATGCTGAAACAAGAGATGGGAAGTTTTAAGTTTGCTTGTGACTTTAAATGGCAATAGTTTCTACTTTTTTATGGGGGGACACAGAAGGACTCTGAACTTTGCGATCTGATGTTCCCAGCCCCGACAGGGAAGCAGTGCGTCCTGCTGTACATCGGGAAACCTGAGTACCGTTTGCTTTACTGTTTTGAGAACAGAGTGCATTTCTACAACGTAAAAAAAACCAAAACAAAAATAACAACGAAGGCAGGAGTGCAGCAAGGGCTACACATGACAGTACGCATACATTAACAGCAAACATATGCAACTGCAAGCAAATCTACGAACGTAACGACAAGCAAAAAACGCTGAGTACGCGCGCATTTTGAGTGTACAGACAACGATTAGCGTTTTGATATTTGAGAAATATTTGGCATGTTTGGAGTGTGTATTATTTTGGTGGAGTATTTAGAGTGTGTGGTTAGTGTGGTGGTGGGTTTTGTAAAGTTTTGGTTTTGTTTTGTGGAGCAAGACGGTGTGCACAGCGCATCATCAGTCCGACCCAGACAGTGAGGATTCTGATAATGAAGGAGATGATCCCTGTTTTGTTTTGGACAAGAAACCACAGCAGGTGGATCCACCAACGTGCGCACAGATCTCCACAGTGGGTCAGATCGTACACTTCTCTTTGCAGCTTCTCCAGGACTCAGGCGCTACAGAGCTCCATCCTGGTGCTGAGTCCTGGAATGCAGAGGAGGAAGCAGACACACACTGCTCCAGCAGTGGCTCCAGGCGCATTTTGTTTAAAGCGTCAAGATCAACGTTAGCTTTGGTTTCGTTTTGTTCCTTTTGCTCTCTTGATTCGCAGGCTATTTGGTGATGGGAAAAGTCAAAAGCTCATTTGTCCACCTTTTCTCAACAATTTGTGACTTTTTTTCTTTTTTCCCTTCGTTCAGAATCATCCAATGCCATGTGACCGAACGGTAAGCCACAACAGCAGTTATGATTTTGGATTCTGCTCCGTGGGTCTGTCACCTTGCTTTCTGATTGGCTACATGTCACATTCAGCAGGCTGCGTGCTCGTTTGTGGCTGGGGGACACCACACTTGTCGGGATATTGGGCCAAGACAATCCAACATGTTGAATATCCCTGATTTGCAGTCTGAGTGGTCCCGACGTCCTTCCGAGCAGATTAGAGTGTGCTTAACACAACACACATGGCAGGAATATTTGATCAGATTATCTTTTAGCGTCATCACGATAATCGGGGCATCCTTAAGATTGTTGAAAGGGGAAGATTGGGTCCGATATCGGCCTAATTATCTTGCTGTGTGAACCAGGCATTAGTCTCTGTAGATCAGATCTATCTAGTCTCAAGATTATTCAATGTTAAAAACCTCTTCAGGTGTTTTATGTTATTTGTGGTAGGCCCAAACAGGTCTGTTTCCCAGTTTAATGCAAAACAGTTGATTATTAAACACATGGGTTTTGCAATATTTCCTAAATCTGCGCCTCAGCCATTTAAAGAAACATTGTAAAATGGTTTCATTGCCTGTAATCGTAGTGTTATAGAACACTATGATGGGGTGCCTGCTAGGGGAAAGTATAAAAATTTAAACAATTATTGAAGCAAATTTGGGGCCCTCTGGTATAGTCCTGGAGTGAAAATGCAGTTGAGAGAAGGTCTTAAAATAAGCTTTATGGTTTTTATTTTTTTTTTTTTATTTATTTATTTATTTTTGCTGTGAGTTTTTGAAAAACTAATCAGACAGTCAACTAAAGTCAGGATCTCAGACTCAGATATGCCTCTGGTGAGGGTGCAGAAAACATTTAGCTGCTTCCCCAAATGGGAAGTCCTCCACTGCTGTCTTAACTTAGCTGAGACTGATAAGGCGGTCTAAGCTAGCAGTGCTCAGCTGGTTCAGGAGCCCAACCTTGATCCTCTTGCTGCAGATGAACAATCTTTAGTGGACAGTAATGTGAGGCTCCAAGTGACTTGGGTTGGTGTCTTTAACTGAGCCAAGCCAGTGCAATAATACATCCCGGATCTGTTTTGTATTATAATTTATTCACATGTGTGAATTAACTGGACTACAGTACCGCCAGAAAGTATTCACAGCGCTTCACTTTTTTCACATTTTGTTATGTTACAACCTTATTCCAAAATGGATGAAATTAATTTTTTTCCCTCAAAATTCTACAATTTTTTTCTTTTTTTTAGATTTTTGCAAATTTATTAAAAATAAAACAAAGATATCACATGTAAGTGTTCAGAGCCTTTGCCATAAAGCTAAAAATTGAGCTCATGTGCATTCTGTTTCCACTGATCATCAAGATGTTTCTACAGCTTAATGGGGCAGCACAGTCGCTGCATGATATCGCAGGATTTGACCACTTCCAGGGACAGCCTACCAGTGGGCAACATAAACACAGCATCATTTCATACGAAAAGATGGTGTACTGTTTTGTTTTTGGCTGTCGAAGCAGTATCGAAAAGTACAGTTTTTTTTTTTTTTTGGTTCCCAATGAGAAAGGGAAGACAAGGCAAATGGGAGAGGTTGTGCCGGTAAGATTTCGTGAGATTTAGTGTGAACAATGATAATGGGTCTGTCCCTGGAAGAACAATTTTTGCATCATATCTTCTTTCATTTAACCACTTTATCACCCACCCTGAAACGAGACTACGGTGCCCAGCTGGAGTCCACCTGGGGTAAATTCATTTGATTGGACATGATTTTGAAAAGCACACACTTGTCCACATATAAGGTCCCACATTTGACAGTGCATGTCAGAGTACAAACCAAGCATGAAGTCAAAGGAATTGCCTGTAGACCTCTGAGACAGGATTGTCTCGAGGCACAAATCTGAGGAACGGTACAGAAACATTTCTGCTGCTTTGAAGGTCCCAATGAGCACAGTGGCCTCCATCATCCATAAATTCAAGAAGTTTGGCTCCACCAAGACTCCTCCTACAAATGGCCGCCGTCTAAACTGAGCAATTGGGGAAGAATGGCCTTACTCAGGGAGGTGACCAAGAACCCGATGGTCACTCTGTCAGCACTCCAGCATTCCTCTGTGGAGGAGAGGAGAACCTTCTAGAAGGACAATCATCTCTGCAACAATCCACCAATCAGGCCTGTATGAGTGGACAGACAGAAGCCACTCCTTGGTAAAAGGCACATGGCGGCCCACCTGGAGTTTGCCAAAAGGCACCTGAAAGACTCTCAGACCATGAGAAACAACATTCTCTGGTCTGATAAGACAAAGATAGAAGTCTTTGGCGTGAACGCCAGGTGTCGTGTTTAGAGGAAACCAGGCACCATCTCTACAGTAAAGCATGGTGGTGGCAGCATCATGCTGTGGGGATGTTTTTCAGTGGCAGGAACTGGGAGACTAGTCAGGATTGAAGGAAAGATGAATGTAGCAATGTATATAAACATCATGTTTGAAAACCTGCTCCAGAGTGCTCTTGACCTCAGCCTGGGGTGACAGTTCATCTTTCAGTAGGACAATGACCCTAAGCACACAGCCAAGATATCAAAGGAGTGGCTTCAGGACAACTCTGTGAATGTCCTTGAGTGACCCAGCCAGAGCCCAGACCTGATTCTGACTGAACATCTCTGGAGAGATCTGAAAATGGCTGTGCACCGACACGCCCCATCCAACCTGATGGAGCTTGAGAGGTACTGCAAAGAGGAATGGACAAAACTGCCCAAAGATAGGTGCAGCAAGTTTGTGGCATCATATTCAAGAAGTCCTGAGGCATCAACAAAGTATTGAGCAAAGGCTGTGAATACTTATGTACATGTGATTTCTTTGTTTTTTATTTTTAATACATTTGCAAAAAAATAAAAAATGCTTTCTTCATGTTGTTATTATGGGGTGTTGTGAGTAGAATTTTGAAGTAAAAATGAATTTACTCCATTCTGGAATAAGGCTCTAACCTAACAAAATGTGGAAAAAGTGAAGCGCTGTGAATACTTTCTGGATGCACGGAACCTTATTTCCTGAATTTCACAAGCTGCACAGTGTCCACATGCCCACGTGCTCTATTATGCACAAACCATCTGAACACATTTATATGATTTTATTAAAAATAAATAAATAAATATATTTCTGCATTTGCAGTTATTTATTGTTCTGTCAATACTTAAGCGATGCCATCACCATGAGATGTGCATGTGTTTCTGTGGGTTTTTATTGTGGATTAAGTGTGACGTGATGTGCACTGTCTTTTCTGCTTCCATGCAGCCTTTCCACGACAAACATTTTGGTCTCCCCCCCCAAAAAAAGTTATTTCTGCCTTTATGTGAAAATAACTTTGACATAAATGACAATGACAGTAGTGATCAGTATTTGTCTAAAAAAAAGAAAACTTTGTGCTCTGCACAAAAAGTAAAGATCCTGCGGTTCACCTGTTATACGTGGAGACATTTTATCTTTCTAAATCAAAAGAGCATAAAGTAAATGAATTCATTGAATACGGCCGACGTTTACAATGACTGAAGTTAAGCCTCATCTGAAGTTAACCTTCTTTTTGTAGAGGCTTTGTACGTGACTTCATGAGACTTCCATTATGCCGTATTGAAGACACCTACTGCATCACAACAAAGAGCATACGCAAGACAAAAAATAATTAATTGACCACTAATAGTAGAATGCCAAAAGTAAGCAGTAGTTATTGTCATGTGGAAGATTGCAAGAGTAGATCCGTGGATGATGGACAGGTGGAGAGGCATCATTACTGAAAAGCACAGGAGAAATTGTGTGCAGATCAACACTGAATGTGGCTGGCAGTTTTAAACAGAGGTGGGACAAAGTCACTGTCAAGTCTTTCTCAAGTCATGAATCGGCAAGTCACAAGTCTCAAGTCATAATGACCACCAGTTGTTTGCAAGCTGACTTGAGACTTGCCGATTCATGACTTGAGAGTGACTTGATGGTGACTTTGTCCCACCTCTGGCTTTACACCAGAATTTTGAAGGAAAGAATCTTGCTATCTGCCTCTGTCATTTCAAAAACAAACATCTTGAGCTTTCTGTTAGTTCTAGGTGATCCTGAGAAAGAAGTACAATTGTTGGGTTGTTTGGCCTGGGTAGGAGAGGGCTACTCACAATAATATAGAGTTTAGTGTGCTCTGTTCTTTGTTTACCAAGGTGAGTGTCTCCAATTTGCCAGCTCACAGGGGTTGATGGGGAAAAACACAAGTGCTGTGAAATAGCTCCACAGGGAAAGCTGCAGCCTGTGGTGCATAACGCTTTTGAACATAATGGAATTCAGAGTACAGCACAAACAGGCCTTTGGCACTCACTAACAAAGGACAGGAATTATAGCTTTTGCCATTAGTACCTGTAGAATTTTTTTATGTAATTTTTATATTCATCACTGTCAGTTCTCTCTCTTTATTCAGAAAAAAAAAAAAATCCACCTCGGGTCCTAGATGGCAATTGCCCAGGGGGTCAACCGGTCCATTTTCACCTTTCAAAATTATACGTCTGTTTGCCACAGTCAGGTGATATATGGGCATCCTATTGGCCTTTTCCTGTTGCTGGGCTCATCAGTACAGTGCTGGATCATGCCCACAAAAATGTGGCCAAAAATGGTATGATCCAAATAAAATTTTAGTCCTTAGGCCACTGCATTTTTGTCTGGAGCAAAGTACACCTATGGATAAACAATCATGCAGGGTTCCTATGCAGTATAGAAAAGTATGGAATTTGATTTTAGTAATTTCCAGGTTTGGATAAGTATGGAAAAAGGAAATTAGGGTATGGAGAAATATTTGTGTTAGCAGACTTTTGGCACTACATTGTACATAAAAATGTAGCCTAAAATTCAGATAAAATGTTTGGACCAGATAAATATGTTGTATTTAGCCAAGTGAAGATGTGCAGCAGTATGCTTTGGTTCTGTGTTGACTGTCTAGTGCAGGGGTGCCCAATACGTTGATCAAGGTCAATTGAAAAAATAGAGTGGATAGCCAGCCCACTTCGGTCACTTTTAGTATTTGATGCTACAAGCTGTTCATCCACTGTTTTGTGCAGCAGATTTTTTTTCAGCCAAGTTGGAAAAAAAAAAAACAGTTGTCCTCGTCCTCTGTGCCTCAAACTGTGGTGATGACAGCACACCTGCAGTGATCTTTTCAAAGACATTTTTACACTTTTCTTTAAAACCCTGTGCCTCTCTGTGAGTGTCCTCGCTGTGGTTAAACTAAAAACAGCTAAAAACCCACGCCACGTTAACAACAAATACCAAATGCAAATTAAGTCTCTTTCTGATGATACATGACATAAAAAGTGCTGATAAAACCTTCTTACCTCTTAATCAGGTCATGCTGTTGTGGTTCTGCCCAGTGGCCCTCCTGACTGGGGTGTTTGGGTTTGTCATTTCTTTGGGTTTTCATTGTCTTGATGTTATTTGTTTTGTATGTATTCGGATGTTGGTGAATTCTTTAAGTGTTATTATTTTGTATATGTGTTCATTTAGTCTAGTTTTCTGTATAGATTCAGTTTCCTGGTGGGCTGGTCCCTCATGTTCCACCCCTGCACCCTCACCTGAGTAGTGTTGTGTCTTCCATTTGCACTCCCTTCACACGTTTGAGTTTACACATTGCTTTTCTGTGTTCGTTATTTTTAGTCTTTGTGTTCTGTTTACTTCCTTATCTTATGTTGTTCTTTCACTCTTGCACTTCATCTCGTGAGTTCTATGTTGGTTTGTGGTTTTATGATTTCTCCTCTTCTTCAGTTATTGTATTTTATTTATTTCTCTCCTGTTGTTTTATTGTTATGATTATCCTTACACCAGATTTTGTCTGTTCAGTTAGTTTGTATCTCTGCACTCTGTTCCTTTCATGTCAACCTTAAGCTCCGCCCTCTCGTTTATCCACCTGTTGTTAATTCCACCTGTTATTTAAGCACTTCCTTGTTTGTCAGTCAGTGCCAGTTCATTGATTATGCCAACCTGTGTTTGCGCCTCACCTTTGCTCCTGTGTTTTCTCCATTTCTAAGTACCTGCTCCCTGTGTTCACCCTGCATAGTCCTCAGTACTTTTGACTTGCCTTTTTGTTCATTTTTTCTCCAGCTTCAACTCAGAGGCATTAGTAAGTAAAAAAGAGATCGCGGAAGCACACGTTCTACATGCTCAGACAGCGAAATTTCACAAAAGCGTTGCAAAACTTTTGAGACAGCCATTAGATATAGAGATGGATAAAGCCGTGAACCACAGTCACAATACGAGATGAAGATGAAATTAATTGGTGGTAAAGATGTGTACGAAATACCATCATTTGCATGTAGAATGCTGCAGAATGCTCATCACTCCTACAGTGCACAAAAGTATGCGTCCCTGGAGGGATGCACTATGCATTCAAATGTCATTTTTTTTTAAACATCTCCGTTTTGTTTTCTGCTGTCAGCTCCTGTGTCTCCTTTCTGTAGGAGGTGGGGTCAGCCTACTGTGTTTGAACATAGATCTGTTAAGGCCACTGGACTGGACACCAGCCTGCACCCCTCTGTCCAGAAACTTGGAATAAATGGAATTGGTTAACTTTTTTCTTTCAAACTAAGGACCAAAAAGCCAAAGTGTACCAAACCGCATTTGTGTTTAATCACTGTGCAGTTAAGAAGACAACGCCCCTTATTACATTACATAAAATTACTTATTAATTTGTTTACTCTCCTGCATGACACAGGTCATGCAAGTGCATGAATCAAAGTCATGCAAGTGTCAGTGCACCTTAAAAGTGCAGTTGCGCAAAGAGAATTTTGAAATGTTCAAAAATCTTTCACGCATACATGTCGTGCTATGTGGCGCAATCTGCTCATCAAACGACATGCAGCTTGTCAAGTGGAGTAAAGATGAAGTGAACAGAGGTTGGTTGGTGGTTGCATTAGTGGATCGCATCAGAGTGCAGCTCGTCTGAAGGATTATAACGAGATGTTAAATCTGTCATAAACATACTTTAACAGCTTCAGACAAGAAGGAAAGAACATGCAACTGTTTTACCAAGCCATGACAATGTAAACATGACAACTACCTTTATAGATGGCTCCAAATGTTTTTTCCAGCTCATTCAGTGCGCATGAACGGCGCTGCTGGAGCAGTCCTCTGTGATTCAGGAAGCGATTAGAGCCATTTTCAACAGACAACTCGCAGAGAAAATAATTAATTCGCTACAAAATAATTATTTTATATAAGCGGCGTCCAGTGCAGAGCGCATGGCAGGCGGTGGAACAAAGCACAGCATCCAGCTGAGAACACAGCGGAAGTCACGCAAGTGTTAGCGCAGCTTAAGAATAGAGTTAGATATTATGGCATGGAAGACTCCACTTCATTTTGGAGGTGATCCGGATTTTGGATCAAGATTCGCTTTATATAGGCTTTGAAGGATTACATCAAAACTGCTTCATGGATTCTCACCACATTTTCACCATGGATACATATTGGGCCATATTCAAAACTACTTCATGGATTCTCAACAAATTTGCACCACAGATAGATGTTAGGGTATGGAAGACTCCACTGAATTTTGGGGGTCTTGCGGATCCAGATTCTGGCTCAGGATTTCACTTTGTACAGGCTTTGAAGGATTATGTCAAAACCACTTCACGGATTCTCACCACATTTTCACCATGGATACATATTGGGCCATGGAAGACTCCATTACATTTTGGAGGTGATCCGGATTCTGGATCAAGATTTCACTTTAATAGATTTGAAGGATTATGTCAAAACTGCTTCACGGATTCTCACTAAATTTTCACCACAGATAGATATTAAGGCATGGACGTTTCACTGAATTTTAGACGTGATCCGGATTGATGGACGTCAGAAAAATCTGATTGCTCTTGTTTTTTGTGTACCACCCCAAATCAGATAAAGTTGCAATGATATGGAAAATGCAAATTTAACATGCAAACACACACACACACACACACACACACACACACACACACACACACACACACACACACACACACACACACACACACACACACACACACACACACACACACACACACACAAAAAATCCAAGTGCAGTGGTCTGCATGTTTATTTTGACTTTTGTGTCATTGCAGACAGCATGAACACAAGATATGTCATGTTTTATGTGGTTAGCTTCATTTAATTTTTTAATGTAGCAAAGTTGTAGTTTTATATCTTTAATGGTGTTTACGAAGGGGTGCAGTCAGTAGCCTGGTGCTACAAATGGCGGCCAGGAGGTGGCAGTGTTGTGCTTGCGTGAGCTGATGACTCTGCCCAGACCTTGCCAGGTGCATCCTAATGCCATCCTGATTTATTCAGGTGTGTTCAGGCTTGGCATTTAGTTCATGTCTGGGAGAAGCTGGGGACATGTGGTGGACGGTAATGGTTGGCTTTGGTGTTACAGGTGAAGGTAAATATGCCTGAAGTTGGTTGGAAGATGTAGGTCATTTTAGAGGTGGTTTATTAATGTTTTTAATGAGATGGTATTTTGTTGAAGCTGTTGATGGGTGTGGCCTTTCCTTGGGCATGCCAGGGCTGCCATGTCCTCAGCTGGGTAACAAGGTCAATATGCTACACGTGTCGCCTTCAGTGTGCCCAGTGTGGCGGTTGAGAAATCGCTGGAACATTTGCCATATTTTCTTTTATCATATTGTGTGTACTGCCTTTTGTGAATTTTATTTTACCAAGGGGTTTTTGTATTTTCAAATTCTAAAGATTACTGCCAATTTGGTTTTTTTTTAAATGAAATTCTTAAATTAGTAAAGTTATTGTAAATTATATTGGGGGAAAATATAGCACTGCACAGATTTTGCAGTCCTTATACAACTGCAAACAGACAGGAGACCTCTGTGATTACTTCCATGCGTTGTCACAGAGCTTGGACTCCATAGTGTAATAGTCTGTAAATGTAGTAGCTGATGAGAAAACTGTCCTTTGAGACCAGTTTATTGAGGGTTTGAGGGATGCAGCTCTCAGACGTGACCTCAGGAAAATGGTTGGGGATAAACCTGACTTTCATTTACTAGAGGTGAGGAATGCAGCCCTCCTTTGGGAGATAGAAGACGGCAAGTCTTATCCTTCCAGAGTTGAAAGGAATCACCCGGCTCAGTCTGACAATATAGAATCACAATGTTCAGTGATTAAAGTGCATAATGAGCAATGTGTCATATTAGATAAGGTTTCAAAAAGCTGTTGCAGATCAAGAGGCATGGTTAGTGGAACTCAGTAAAACCTTGGCTGAACTAGCTAGCACTGTAAGTGAGATGTGTAGAACCTTACAGACCCATCAGGAGGCCAAAATCTCCGGCTGGGTTACGGTCACGTCTGATGGTCAACCCATTTGTTTCAAGTGTGGTGGAAGTGGGCATATAGCAGGGAAGTGTCCACAGACCAAACAGGTCCAAAATCCAGCTGGCGAAGGAAAGGGAAAACTGCCACCCTCGGTTATTATTAGGGATCGGTATTGATAAGATTTTATCAATCCAATTCCCTTATCAATACATCTTGTGAATTTTCTGTGTACTAAAAGTAGGCTTTACAGGTTTTCTATGTCAACAACATTTTATTGAGTCTTAAAGTAAATAAATATAAAATTGGTCACTGGATCCTTGATCTTTGGACATAAATAGGAATAAACAAAATCTGTAGTTTTTGTCAAAAGCATTTTCTTTCAGACATTGACATAAATGTCTTTCCATACCTCTGAGCTCTTACAGTTAACATCAATGTAATTCATGAAGAACACAGGACTTCTCATTTTGGGAAGAAAAAAACGTTTTAGTCGATTCTAGTTTGTTTGGAAAGAGGTGTCAAGCGGTGATTCACTTTGCCAAGTCAAGTTAGAGTCCAGTCGAAATTAATAACTTCAGAGAGCAGTGCAGCGTTGGGAGCTATGCGAACGAAACGGAGGACAATTCTTGTTTCTTGACTGCAACAAGATGAGTCCTAGTTAGTGACTTTAATCCACGCAACGACTCAGGATGACATCTTTAAATGGCTTTGAGAGGGGTTAAGAAGTGGACTTTCCACTTCTGAAAAGCAGCAAAGCAGAAAACTAACGAAGCAGCGGGTCGGAGCACTGCTTCATGGGTTCAAGCTTCAAAGTTGAAGCAGGGACAGAAGTGATTGATTACAGACCCACTGCAGGGTCTGCAATCAATGTAAAGAAATGATCATTTTCCCAACAAACACCCTCAAAAACAACGGCCGCTCTGAAGGACCAATAAGGGAATTGTTAATCAAAAAGGCTATTGATGTCAGTGGCTCGAATCATTTCTTAACGAGTCTTGAAAAGAACTGGTTCTCGATACCTAGTTATGAGTCAAACAACTTGAGGGGAGGTAGCTGGTTCAACAAATGCAGTGCTGGACAGCAGTACAATCTTGGAGCGTGCAGTAGAAGACTGTAAAACTGTTGAGGTGAAATTCCAGGGGGTTGCTGTTACCTGCTTGCTTGATACTGGCCGTCAGGTCATTACAATCTGAGCTTCTTTAGAAAGCACTGGTCATTGGAAGATCAGAGCATTCAGCCCGCCTTTGAGTAGTTAAATATGGCCGCAGTTAATGTGTCAAATATACCCTATTTGGACTATGTAGAGCTTGAGGTGGAGGTCATGGGTTTAGCTGTCTGCATGCGGGGTTTTCTTATTGTTAAAGATTCAGTGCACTCTTCTTCTGTTCCAGGCCTTATAGGCATGAATGTGATCAAATGATGTCGAGCAGGGGTTTTCAAAGTGTGGGAGAGTGAGCTCCCCCCCAGAACAAATGTATAGCTGCCCCCCCCCCCCCCCCACCAACACAGATACACACAATTATTCTTTTACGCATCTTAAACACATTTTAAAAGTATTTGTGTGTTTTTAAGGAACTGTCTGTGCATTTACACATATTACAGCCTTTGTAAACATGTTTTTAAAGAACTTTCTGTTCTTTCACATTTTATGCCCTCTTCAGACATCTTTTTTTTTTTTTTACTTTTAAACATCTTTGGCATAACTAACACATTTTAACATAAATAATAAGGGATGGATATTGATAAAGATTTTATCTATCGATTCGAATCCCTTATCAGGGCTGTGAAAACTCCGCGGAATTCCGCAGATTTCATCATGGGGAGGGGTGCGGGAGTGTCAGTGTTGTACTCTTTAATTGTGATCGTTACTGAGTTTTTAAAATGTTTATCGCAAAGCATTCTCTTTTTTTATGACATCATGCACGTTTTATAAGTCCGCGGACACTGATCTGTGTGTTACAGATACAAATCAATTTCCTCGGATCCGCGGAGTTTCGAGGAAAATAAATGCCACTCAAAGCCTGGCTGTTACAACAGTTGTCGTAAAGTGGGACTGGTTGGTTGCTGCGGTGACGCTGTGTGGCTCCTGTGCGAAGCTAGCTGAACGTAGCATGTGGACATCGCAAACTTTTAGAACTTTCAAGTTTTAAAAGAAGAATTTTGCAGCATGTCTGTGTCACGGAGCGACATCAGACAGAGCGAAGATGGCGAGAAAGACTGTTTGAAAAAGTCTGATAAGGACAAGAATCCGTGGAATTGTTGCTGGCTTCATGAACACACCTGAAAGATAAACGGGAAAAGCGAACTGGTAAGAATTTTTATCTCTCTCTGGAAAATAAACATTGTGCTGTTCAAACAGGATTTCAGAAAAGATTATGTGCCTTTTTTTCTTTCATTAATCTAGACTTTCTTTGATTGAAAAAAAGACATTGTGGCTTTGAATGAATTTAGGCTACATGAATTTACACAACAATGTAAATTAGTTTTTATTAATGTAGACTTTTTTCATGGGAAAAAAGACGTGGCTTTGAGTGGATTTACAGGAATTTACACAAGAATGTGTGGCTTTTTATTGTTAGGTATGTTATTGATATTTTACCCAGATTTTTTAATATTCTACAAGCTTTAGCTGTGGTTTTAGACATGGTTTAACAGTCTTTTCAGTCTTCATGAATTTCATGTAGTTTAATTGTTCTGAGTTAATGCATAATTTGGTTTACAATTAAAAGGAAAATCATTCCAGGTCCTACTTCCATGTCATATTCTGTTATGAAAGGTTGAATCGAGGATCATTTAAATATGCACTAATTTTGAGATTTGTTCTTCCAGGAGATGTTGAAAATGTATCAGTAGATGAAAATTTAATTTGGTTTCTGGGGCTCCACAAGGCCCAAGACCCTGGCTCCTTGGGGGGGCAGACCCCCTGCGAATTTTCCTCGGATTTCACAATTTTCATTTCACAGCCCTGCTTATCAATACCTCCTGTGAATTTTCTGTGTACTAAAAGTAGGCTTTACAGGTTTTCTATGTCAGTAACATTTTATTGAGTCTTAAAGTAAATAAATATGAAATTGGTCACTGAATCCTTAAACTCTGGACATATACAAAATCTGTAGTTTTTGTCAAAAGCATTTCCTTTCAGACATTAATGGCATGAATGTCACTCCATACTTCTGAGCTGAGCTCTAACAGCCGGCTGTACTGCACGTCAACATCAAGGTAATTCATAAAGAACACAGGACAGCTCATTTTTGGAGGAATAAATGTTTTAATCTATTGTCTGTGTTACAATGTTTGGAAAGAGGTGTCATTTGATTTAAACGGTGATTCACTTTGAAATTATTCATTCCAGCCAGACTCTAACTTGGCTCGGCAGAGCAGTGCAGCGTTTGGAGCTATGCAAATGGAACAGAGGACGATTCTCGTTTCTTGCCTGCAACAACACAAGAGTCCCAGTTAGTGACTTTAATCTGCAAAAAAGCTGACTCACAAATGACATTTTTAAATGGCTTTGATAGGGGTTAAGAAGTGGACTTATTGCTTCTGAAAAGCAGCGAAGTAATGAACCAACGAAGCAGTGGATCAGAGCACTGCCTCGTTGTTTCAAGCTTCAAAGTGGAGCTGTTACAGAAGTGGTTGATTACAGACCTGCTGCAGGGTCTATAATCAACGAAAAGAAATGATCATTTTCTTGAGAAAAGACCCTCAAAAATAACGGCCGCTCTGAAGGACTGATAAGGGAATCATTGAGCAAAAAGGCGATTGGTGTCGGTGGATCGAATCATTTCTTAATGATTATCGAAAAGAACCAGTTCGTGATACCCATTCCTCCCCGGGGTGCGCCTCACAGTTTGAAAACCACTGATGTAGAGAATTAGTACACACTGAGTTTGACACCACTTTGAAAGGTGAACTTTATTCAAGTTGGGGAGAGGCTTTCGAGCAAGTTCAGATTGCGAATGTAGCAGATAGACTCTCATTTGCTAGGGTAGCTGGGAAGGATCTTGGCAGCTAGTACAGTCATGGCAAGGTGCCCGGAGACTGTGGAGGATAATGGCCCCTTGCTGCTGTTGGAGCCTGTAAGTGCCCCTTTACCTGGGGGTTTGTTGTTGTCATCTGAGCATCACTTTTTCCGTGGCCAAGTCATGAACCTGTTGGATGAACATATCTGGTTGAAACCGAGGCCTGGGCTGGGGGTGTTGGCTCATATTGAGAGTGGTTCATGAAGTATGGAGTGCCCGAGAGATTGCACTCGGACCAAGGTCAAAACTGAGAGTGAAGTTGTGATGGAGCTGTGTAAGCTGTATGGTGTTAGGAAAACGAGTACAACTCTTTACAGACCACAAGGAAATGCTCAGTGTGACATACAACCGAACGCTTCACGATTTATTCAGGACATTTTACCCCAAGAAGAAAAAGCAATGGCCCAAGTATCTTCCCGAGTTACTCTATGCCTATAATGCCACGCCTCATTCTACTACAGGATACTCTCCCTATTTTCTGCTGTTTTGGGTGGAGCCCCGTCTTCCAGTAGATGGACTGGAGTGGCTGTCAGGCCATCAGTAGCGGCTCAAACAGGCACTTAAAGCCCCTTTCACACTAGGCCTGCTTCATGTTGCATATGCTTCAGGTTGCGTATGCTGCATGCAACTGATGCAGACATTCCTGCGTTATTAGTATCTAATAACGCAGGAATGTTATGCGTTATTAGATACTAATAACGCAGGAATGTCTGCATCAGGTGGGGTGGGGGGGGGGGTGAAGCTTGAGGGGGTGAGAGCGCAGAGGAGCTCAGCTGCAGGCAGCCTGTAAAATGAGCAGGTGTGTGCTTTGCTTTCTCTTCCAGTTTACTAGGTCTGTTAGAAAAGTATCGGACCTTTTTATTTTTTTGCAATAACCTTATGGATTTGAATCACTTGCGCTTGCATCAGCCAAGCTTGAATCTTCGTGCGCATGCGTGAGTTTTTTCACGCCCGTTGGTTGCATCATTCGCCTGTGAGCAGGCTTTGAGTCCACCCCCCTCGTCGGATTTTCATTGTGAGGAAAATGTCTGAACGGCTGGAGCAGCGCTGCATCAAATTTTTCCAGAAACTGAGACACAGCCAGGTGGAAACCATTCGGAAAATTCAGATGGCTTTCAGGGACGATTTTATGGGCATCACACAGATTAAAGAGTGGTACAGCCGGTTTAGACGGCACACAATGGCGCAGGCTGCGCCGCGCTCCGAGCGGCGATCGACAGGCTGAAACGACCAGATCATTTCCAAACTGAATGCTGTGTTGATCCGGGACGTCGTCTGACTACCAGAGAAATGGCAGAAAAGGTGGACATCAGCACTTTTCCGGCACATTCCACTGTTAAAGGACATTTTTCAGCCTGTCGATGGCCGCTCGAAGTGCGGTGCACCCTCAGCCACTGTGGGCCGTCTTTAATCTGGTTGTAATGCTCCTTAATCTGTGTGATGCCCATAAGATCTTCACCGAAAGCCATCTGAAGTTTCTGAATGGTTTCCACCTGGCTGTCTCTCAGTTTCTGAAAAAATTTGATGCAACAAAGCGGCAGTCGCTCGGCCATTTTCCTGACAATGAAAATCCGCGGAGGGGCTGGACCACTCCTCCCACAAAGCGTGCTCACAGGCGAATGACGCAACCGACAGGCGTGAAAAAACTCATGCATGCGCACGAAGGTTCAAGCTTGGCTGATGCAATCACACGTCATTCAAATCCATAAGGTTATTGCAAAAAATAAAAAGGTCCGATACTTTAACAGACCTCGTGTATTTCTTCTTGTGCAGCACTGCAGGTGTGCGCTCTGATTTCTGTTAAGTTTATCATTCTTCCTGTGACCACCGATCTGCAGCTGTCATCCGTGAGGAGTTGGATGTGGACATGTCCTGTCACTGACAATCAGTCTGTGAACAGGACTCAGTGGACTTTAACAGTCGTGAAAAACTTGAGGTGAACATGAGGAGCTGCAGCCAGGCTGCAATCTTTTAATTGTTCACATGTGCTTTTTGAGTGGTATAGTTTTACTGCATTGTGTACATGGTATAAGAAGTTCAACAACAATCCTGCAGGATTTATAGCTCGGCAACAATGGAGCACAGCAGGAATCATAAATTGGCATCGGGTAGTGTTATATTGTGTGGGTGTGGCATCCAGTCACGCTAAGTTGCTTCAGCTTGCAAGAAAACTACTTCCTTTCTGCGTACCATGCTCAACACAGAGAAAATTAAACATGTTTAATTTTTTGTGTCCATTTCATGTTGCCTTTTGTGTCCCTCACGTAAGGCTGCATCAGCTCGGCACTAGGTTGCATCAGCTTGCCGTCGTCATGACGTAACTCGAAGCAGGAGCGGTGTGAAAGGGGCTTAAGTGAGTCAAGGAGTCTTCTGAGCAGAAGGATGCTGACAGGATTTTATGTCAGAACAAGAGTGTACTGTCACCCTCCACCCCCGTGGCCATTGGTCAGCTGGTATTTTTACTTATCCAACCCTTAGGTAGAATAAGATCCAAGATGCTTGGGGCCCAACTGTTTAGGAGAATACAAAATACATATTTAAAGTACAGCAGGCTGCAGGTTCATTTGGTCCTTTTAAAGTAGTTTTTCCAGCTGAGATGTTGTGTCAAAGTCTGTTCCTTCTGGTTTTATTAGTGGAAAAAAAAAAGACTGTCTTTGTGTCCTCTTGTGTTTTCTAACAGAGCTGTAAAGAAATTCTGACTTCTGGAAAATACACTAAGAGTTCACCACTCTGACCTGATGCTGATTGGCTGCAAAATAAGAGAAGGAGCTTGAAGTCTACTGTGTGCTGCACAGGGCTGCAGCACGTGTTCCTTCTCCTGAGTGAAGTGCACAACATTTTGTTTTTAATTCCACACAAGGTCTTTGTTTTTTGTTGTACATCTGAAATTTTATCACATCACTTAGCCTTTACAAAATATTTTGCATGTATTGCATGAACTAGCAATGTATGTATTTTAAAAACTGGACATTTTAGTGGACGTATTTTAGCTTTTTTTTGCATCTGACATGACTGTTTTAACGAACAATTTGGCTCATGAGTATTTGCAAATGTGACTTGTGTAGAAGGGTGATTCTTTAACTACGGGCAGTATTGGCCTTGTAAATGTAATTTCCACCACACCATTGCTTTACAATATAAAGCGCCTTGGGGCAACTGTTTGTTGTGATTTGGTGCTATATACATGTGCTCTGATGTCACTGTTTATCTCCATAGAAACTACCCAAACAATCTTTCATACAAACTGTTTAGGGACATTACAGTGTTGTGGTGGAAATTACGGCAATAGTGTGGGACAACTACATTTTGTTTAAAAAAAATCACAACAGTTGTATGACATTGAATACCCCAATTATTATTGATTATTTTACTGATATTTTAAAACATTAGAAAAAAACGTTTCTTTACCATTCATTTTTATCATTGAAGATCAAAAGTCTGGGTGTGGGACAAGCACAAAACGGCAGTATTTGCATATAATAAAGGTGAAAAAGTCATCATAGACTACTAGAACAAATTTCTTAACACACTTTCATTGTAAAGATAACCTATAAAAGTGTGAAATTTCCCCTTTTTTCTGTTTTTCATACAATATGATCAAAGAACATAAGTGCCTGTAGTCTAAGAATCACCCAGAAATGTGTACAGATATGGTTCACATGAGTTGCTTTTGAACTCTGGAAGCTTCACTCTCATACATGCTGTTTTCTGCAATGTAAGAACACAGCAACGATAGTGGCACATGTAAATATTGGTTTCTACAGCAAAACTATGACTGTGAACTAGGATTAGACAAACACTTAAAATTGTTCAGCTGTTAACAAAAATGCCCAGAATTCTTCGTACGTCATCCAGTCTGAGAGGACAGTTCCAGGTCCACTAGGATAATGTCAAAACCAGGGACAGATGACTTTCTAACGGAGGTCCATGACTCAAATCCCACGTCAGGAGTGACGGTGGGAATAAAATAGAGCAGAGGCCAAAAGAAAGCGACGTCAGGAGAAGGAAGAAGTGACAAGACCTACATACAACCCCAATTCCAATAAAGTTGGGACTTTGTGTAAAATGTAAATAAAAAGAATACAATGATTTGCAAATCCTCTTCAACCTATATTCAATTGAATACACCACAAAGACAAGATATTTAATGTTCAAACTGATAGACTTTGTTGTTTTTGTGCAAATATTTGCTCATTTTGAAATGGATGCCTGCAACACATTTCAAAAAAGTTGGGACGGGGCAACAAAAGACTGGGAAAGTTGATGAATGCTCAAAGGACACCTGATTGGAAACCGGTGAGTGTCATGATTGGGTATAAAAGGAGCATCCCCAAAAGGCTCAGCTGTTGGATGGGGCGAGGATCACCACTTTGTGAACTGCGTGAAAAAATAGTCCAACATTTTAAGAACAATGTTTCTCAATGTTCAATTGCAAGGAATTTAGGGATTCCATCATTTACAGTACATAATATAATCAGAAAATTCAGAGAATCTGGAGAACTTTCTACACGTAAGCGGCAAGGCCAAAAACCAACATTGAATGCCCGTGACCTTCGATCCCTCAGGCAGCACTGTATTAAAAACTGACATCATTGTGTAAAGGATCTTACTGTGTGGGCTCAGGAACACTTCAGAAAACCATTGTCAGTTAACACAGTTTGTTGCTACATCTACAAATGCAAGTTAAAACTCTACCATGCAAAGCGAAAGTCATACATCAACAACATCCAGAAACGCCACCGCCTTCTCTGGGCCTGAGCTCATTTGAAATGGACAGACGCAAAGTGGAAAAGTGTGCTGTGGTCTGAGTCGACGTTTCAAATCGTTTTTGGAAATCATGGACGTTGTGTCCTCCGGACAAAAAGGCCATGAAAAAGGAAAAAGACCATCCACGTTGTTGTTAAAAAGCCAGCATCTGTGATGGTATGGAGGTGTGTTAGTGCCCATGGCATGGGCAACTTACACATCTGTGATGGCACCATTAGTGCTGAAAGGTACATCCAGGTTTTGGAGCAACACATGCTGCCATTCAAGCAATGACTTTTTCAGGGACGTACCTGCTTTTTTTCAGCAAGACAATGCCAAGCCACATTCTGCACGTGTTAGAACAGTGTGGCTTCGTTGTAAAAGAGTGCGGGTACTAGACTGGCCTGCCTGCAGTCCAGACCTGTCGCCCACTGAAAATGTGTGGCGCGTTATGAAACACAAAATATGACAACGGAGACCCCGGACTGTTGAACAACTGAAGTCATACATCAAGCAAGAATGGGAAAGAATTCACCCTACAAAGCTTCAACAATCCTCAGTCAATTGTCCTCAGTTCCTAAATGCTTATTGAGTGTTGTTAGAAGGAAAGGTGATGTAACACAGTAGTAAACATGCCACTGTCCCAGCTCTTTCGAAATGTGTAGCAGGCATCCATTTCAAAATGAGCAAATATTTGCACAAAAACAATAAAGTTTATCAGTTTGAACATTAAATATCTTGTATTTGTGGTGTATTCAGTTGAATATAGGTTGGAGGATTTCCAAATCATCCATCCATCTATCCATCCATTTTCTTCTGCTTTATCTGGAGTCGGGTCGCGGGGGCAGCAGCTCAAGCAAAGCCGCCCAGATCTCCCAATCCACACACACCTCCCCCAGTTCCTCCGGGGGGACCCCAAGGCGTTCCCAAGCCAGCCGAGAGATGTAGTCCCTCCAGCGTGTCCTGGGTCTTCCACGGGGCCTCCTCCCAATGGGACGTGCCCGGAACACCTCTCCAGCGAGGCGTCCGGGGGCATCCAGAAAAGATGCCTGAGCCACTTCAACTGACTCCTTTCGACGTGGAGGAGCAGCGGCTCGACTCCGAGCTCCTCCCGAGTGACCGAGCTCCTCACCCTATCTCTAAGGGAGCGCCCAGCCACCCTACGGAGGAAACTCATCTCGGCCGCTTGTACTTGCGATCTCGTTCTTTCAGTCATGAGCCAAATCTCATGACCATAGGTGAGGATCGGAACGTAGGGTGGCTGGGCGCTCCCTTAGAGATAGGGTGAGGAGCTTGGTCACTCGGGAGGAGCTCGGAGTCGATCTCGTTCTTTCGGTCATGAGCCAAATCTCATGACCATATGTGAGGATCGGAACGTAGATTGATCGGTAAATCGAGAGCCTTGCCCCTCTACTCAGCTCTCTCTTCACCACGACAGTCCGATACAACGACCGCATCACTGCAGACGCTGCACCGATCCGTCTATCGATCTCACGCTCCATCCATCCCTCACTCGTGAACAAGACCCCGAGATACTTAAACTCCTCCACTTGAGGCAAGGACACTCCACCGACCTGAAGAGGGCAAAACACCTTTTTCTGGTCCATCCAAATCATTGTATTCTGTTTTTATTTACATTTTACACAATGTCCCAACTTTATTGGGGTTGTACCTGAGTCCCTCACCCCACAAGAAGCCCATACGTCGCTGTGATATGCAGCCCAAAGATGAAGCGACAAGGAATCGCCACCAGAGTGAGACAAATACAGAGTCGGCTGATATAATTAGGGGCTGCTTCCGCCAATACCTGCCAGGTGGAAGAAAAAAAGCGTTGCATAATGTCACCCAGTTGTGACCTTCTGGATGTCTTGGAGACTGAGACGGTAACCTGGGTTGAGTGTGGCTGATTCTGCACTGGCCCAGAATGACTTTTGCTGAAGAATCCCAAAACTAATAAGAGACATACAGCAAGCGATAAAGTTTATAATTGAAGTTGTCGTTAGAGTGACTTTTTGTTTTTTAAATAAGTGATTGTTTGAACAAAGTGTTTAACTGTTGAACTTCATGTGAGGTCACGATGTTCTACATGCTCAACTGAAAACAGCTGAATCCTGTTTTTGCTCAGTGTCACCTCTCTGATTATGGGGAAGATGAAGTGAGAATGACACTGTCAGCCGCATCTGCTGTGGGAAAAGAGGAAGTAAGAGTGGCAGAGATGCCTATTAATGTTTCAGAGGGAAGCACACTGAGATGTTGCAAAAGTTGTGACATTTCATTGCACTCATTTTTGATTATATTCCTGTTAAAGTTCTGAAAAAACAAGTACCAGAAATGTGAAAAGGTTCTGTCTGAAGCAATTAGCTATGGACATTTTGGTGAAGGATTCCCTTTAGGGAAAAAAGGTTATGCCATTGTGGGCATTATAGACTCATTCTTTCTTGTTTGCCTGTCCCATCAGTCATAGGGCATGAGGTGGGGTACACCTTGGACAGGATGCCAGTCTGTCACATATAGACAAACAAATACATTCGCACCCAAACGCACACCTACAGACAATTTTACAGTTTCCAGTCCACCAAACCCGCATGTCTTTGGATGTGGGAGGAAGCCGGAGCATCCGGAGAGAACCCAGGCAGATACAGGGAGAACATGCAAACTCCACACAGAGACCACAGGTTGGAATCAATCCTACAACCTTCTTTTTTGTGAGGCAACAGTGCTAACCTAAGGGACGAAGTGCAATGCGCATGATGCAGGAATTGTGTGCAAACCGCGTAATGTTGTCCCTTCCTCCAACGCCTCGTACACCTGTTACTACAGCTATTTGTGCACACAAACGCCTGAAAGACAAAGTGTGCGAACCCATAGCACCCTCTCGCGGCAGGTGCTGGCCAAATTCTAGGTGACACACGAACATCTAACACCACTAGCATGGCACTTAGAAAATGTGTGGCCAGTCACACTCTTCACACGACAACAGACTGCAGACGACCACTGTCGTACTGCTGTGAAATTTGTCTAAGTTTCCCACAAGTGTGACTTTGCAAACACACACACTTGACATGTGGGTGTGTGCGCTCCACTCACGGGAGGCATGGCTTCCGACAGAAGCAGCTGTGGTGATATGTCATTCTGGATATTCTAGCTGGACAACACCTACTGTGTTTGGACAGATGGACTAACAGCTTTCCACTGTGAGGCACATGTGTCTGATTGCTGTATTTACGTGGACATAAAAACATATCGCCGTGGTGGCGACAAGCTGCAGCAAGCAAGCGCGCGCACGGAGCAGACACTGACAGCGCCTCAGGTTGAAACAGACCATCAGATCAGAACACGCAGCGGCCGATCTGACCGTCATGTCACCCATGTGACCTCTGTTCCACATGACGCGGCGTCTGATGTGTGTCGGGCATAACACGCGTGTGGCCGACTGGATCCACCTGACCAGTAGATGTGGACATCAGAGCACACTCCTTCTCATTTGTCATTTCATGACTATGTCTGTGACCATGGGTCATCACCAGAGGAACAGACGGATCATATTTGTCTTGCTCGCTTGATAAATGCAGTTTTTTTTATATGATGTGGGATTTAAAAATTTTTTTTGTAATACTTCCATGTCCTCCCTGATATGACGCAGCTTCCCGCAGCTTTCAAAGAATAGCTCTATAGCTCAGTGGTAAAGACTGGGAATCAGAGATATTGAGAGGTGTGAGTTTGCGTCCCGGGTGGTGTGTTTTTCTCTTTTTCTTTTCTTTTTTTTTATTATTCCACATAAGCAGCACGATGTGATTCCACAGGTACCGGCTGGTTTTTATTTTTTTTATTTATTCCACACAAGCGGCGCCATGTGTGAAGCAGCTCAGAAAGATTATTTTTTGATAGTTCTTATTTAACTTTTTAGCCTTTGTTCTCCATTTTCTTGTCTATATTTGAATGTGTAGAAGCACATCACTTTGATATTTTCATATTTTGTGTATAGGTTATGATGTTGGACTTGAGCTCACACTGCCAGATGTATGTGTGTGGGGGAGTTGTTGTATAAAAGAAGCATGTGTTTCTACAAATAAAATCCATTTCTCCATCCCCTGCTGCTGTTGTTTGTGTGTGTGATTTCTGTTTTTGATTTGATTTGCAGATTTGGAAGGCATTTTTTTTTTTTTTTCCTATTGCCAGCACAGTGTGTAGCCGTGTCACGCTGCAGCTGTTTATCTACTTTGATTTGGTGACACGCGTGCAGCCAGGTTGATGTAAAATCTTTGTCCTGGCGGCCACAGCTGTCTCCCCTTCATGGTTATGAGCTCAAGGTGTAGAAGGAGCCCAGAACACGTCTCCATGGAGATATGGGATGACAGACCCTTCTATTAGTACTCCATCTCCCCCTTATGTTTGTTACATGCAAAGAGATGCTGCACGCACTAATCTGCAGACACACACCTGAGCTCACCGTGATTATCAGCGTTGCTGCTGCACGGCAGTGTTCTGATGTATTGTGCCGTGCAACATGGGGGGAGACAAAATGTCATCGTGAGCCTGAGTCATCAGCGCTGCTTGACTATCAGAGCACACACTGTGTGTTGGTATGAAAGCAGACTGAGTAAAGATGGAAGCAGACTGACTCCTGTCTCCTAAATAACTGTTTTCACATGAGATTCAGCTGCTTTGGCATTGACAGTTTAGGTACTCATCACAGTGTTCACTGGACATTAAAATGGGACATTTTTAAACATTGAGCATGTTTGTAAAAATTTCATATTTAATTAAATCTAGTAATTCAACCATTTTTTATCCATTGTTTATTAAAGTGAGATTTTCTCAAAAGTACTGTGCTCAAAGTAATCAAAGTAGCAATGATTATAAGCACATTAATGCAAGCTCAAAGCATGTATGTACACAGAAATGGTGACGTGACCTAAGTACAAGTATTTGTGAGGGGGATGGTACTTAATTGGGCAGCGCAGTCCCGTGTGAGGGTGGACATTAAAGTGGTAAAATATGACACAATAATCCTGCATCCAGGGACAGCCCTCGTACTTTCTGAGTTTTTGAGCAAATTATACAGCAAACAAAGTGAAACTGCCTTCTCCAAGTACACAAAACACGTACAAGGGGTGGGCATACTCCCAGGCACCCTCCAGGATCCTTGTAAAGAGCTGGTCAGTTGTTCCACGACCAGGACGGAACCCACATTGTTCTTTTTCAACCAGAGGTTCGACTATCGGCCGAACCCTCCTTTCCAGCACCCTGGAGTAGACTTTACCAGGGAGGCTGAGTAGTGTGATGCCCCTGCAGTTGGTGGTACCACCACCCCAGTTTGCCACTCCTTAGGCACTGTCCCAGACCTCAACGCAATGTTGAAGAGATGTCTCATCCAAGACCATCCCTCCACTCCATTTCTGGACAGATCTCATCAACCCCGGGGGCCTTGCCACTGCGGAGTTGTTTGACTACTTCAGTGACTTCCACCAGGGAAAATGATGACAATCCTCCATCAGCTTCCAGTTCTGCCCCTACTATAGATGGCGCTCCGGTCTGATGCAGGAGATCCTCAAAGCGTTCCTTCCAGCGCTGGATTACATCCTCAGTTGAGGTCAACAGAGTCCCATCCTTACTGTAGACAGCTTGGATGGTTCCCCGTTTTTCCCTCCTGAGGTGCCTCACAGTCCGCCAGAAGCACCTTGGTGCCAACCGAAAGTCCTTCTCCATGGTTGCCCCGAACTCCTCCCACACCCGCTGCTTTGCCTCCCCCACAGCAGAGGCTGCTGCCCTTCGGGGCTGTTGGTACCTTGCAACTGCCTCTGGAGTCCTAGATAACATATCCCGGAAGGACTCATTCTTCAGTCGGATGGCTTCCCTGACCATCGGTGTCCACCATGGTGTTCGAGCGTTGCTGCCCCTTGAGGCACCTAAAACCTTCAGGCCACAGCTCCCCGCTGCAGCTTCAGCAATGGAAGCTTTGAACATTGCCCATTCTGGTTCAATGCCCCCATCCTCCACAGGAATACTAGAGAAGCTCTGCCAGAGTGTCACCCGAGTGTCCAGAACATGTGGCCTCAAATCAGATGATACGATCACAAAATTGATCATCGATCTTCGGACTAGGGTGCTCTGGTACCATGTACACTTTGGAGCATCCTTATGTTCGAACATGGTGTTTGTTATGGCCAGTCCGTAACTAGGACAAGTCAACTAGCACAACTAGCAAAGTCTAATAACAAACGAACATTCAAGTTTAGATCAGGGAGGCCATTCCTCCCAATCACACCTTTCCAGGTGTCTCTGTCATTGCCCACGTGTGCATTGAAGTCCCCCAGCAGAACAATGGAGCCCCCCACCGGAGCCCCATACAGGACTCCATTCAGGGACTCCAAGAAGACCAAATACTCAGAAATACTGTTAGGTGCATACGCACAAACAGTCAGAGCGGCTGAGGATCAGCACCTCTAAATCTGAGGCCATGGTTCTCAGCAGGAAACCGATGGATTGCCTACTCCGGGTAGGGAATATGGCCTTGCCCCAAGTGAAGGAGTTCAAGTACCTCGGGGTCTTGTTCACGAGTGAGGGGACGATGGAGCATGAGATTGGCTGGAGAATTGGTGCAGCAGGGGCGGTATTGCATTCGCTCTGCCATACTGTTGTGACGAAAAGGGAGCTGACCCAAAAGGCGACGCTCTCGATCTACTGGTCAATCTTCTTTCCTACTCTCACCTATGGTCATGAGTGTTGGGTCATGACCGAAAGAACTAGGTCGCGGGTACAAGCGGCCAAAATGGGCTTCCTTAGGAGGGTGGCTGGTGTCTCCCTTAGAGATAGGGTGAGAAGTTCGGTCATCCGTGGCAAGCTCGGAGTAGAGTCGCTGCTCCTTCGCGTTGAAAGGAGTCAGCTGAGGTGGATCAGGCATCTGGTAAGGATGCCTCCTGGGCGCCTCCCAAGGGAGGTGTTCCAGGCACGTCCATCTGGGAAGAGACCCCAGGGAAGACCCAGGACTAGTTGGAGAGATTATATCTCCACACTGGCCTGGGAACGCCTTGGGATCCCCCAGTCAGAAGTGGTCAATGTGGCATGGAAAAGGGAAGTGTGGGGTCCTCCGCTGGAACTGTTGCCCCCGCGACCTGAACCTGGAAAAGCGGTTGAAGATGATGATGATGACAAAGTGAAAATGCAGAGAAAATTGACCTATAACTTTTATGCAACATGCATTTTGTGTCTGTGACAACCTCAGACCAGACAAAACTACTCCAACAGTATGACTGTTGGTCACCCCTTTAAGGAGCTCAGACCCCGGACTGTGAACAAGACAGAGACCAGAAACCAGAATAACTACAACCCCAATTCCAATGAAGTTGGGACGTTGTGTGAAATGTAAATAAAAACAGAATGCAGTGATTTGCAAATCCTCTTCAACCTATATTCAATGGAATACACCACAAAGACAAGATATTTAATGTTCAAACTGATAAACTTTATTGTTTTTGTGCAAATATTTGCTCATTTTGAAATGGATGCCTGCAACGCGTTTCAAAAAAGTTGGGACAGTGGTATGTTTACCACTGTGTTGCATCACCTTTCCTTCTAACAACACTCAATGAGTATTTGGGAACTGAGGACACTACAGACTCTTAGTCTTGTCCATCCAAATTGGAAGTCCCAAAAACCAGTTTTATTTGTTATTATCTATCGTCCACCTGGTCGTTACTGTGAGATTCTCTGTGAATTTTCAGACCTTTTGTCTGACTTAGTGCTTAGCTCAGATAAGATAATTATAGTGGGCGATTTTAACATCCACACAGATGCTGAGAATGACAGCCTCAACACTGCATTTAATCTATTATTAGACTCTATTGGCTTTGCTCAAAATGTAAATGAGTCCACCCACCACTTTAATCATATCTTAGATCTTGTTCTGACTTATGGTATGGAAATAGAAGACTTAACAGTATTCCCTGAAAACTCCCTTCTGTCTGATCATTTCTTAATAACATTTACATTTACTCTGATGGACTACCCAGCAGTGGGGAATAAGTTTCATTACACTAGAAGTCTTTCAGAAAGCGCTATAACTAGGTTTAAGGATATGATTCCTTCTTTATGTTCTCTAATGCCATATACCAACACAGTGCAGAGTAGCTACCTAAACTCTGTAAGTGAGATAGAGTATCTCGTCAATAGTTTTACATCCTCATTGAAGACAACTTTGGATGCTGTAGCTCCTCTGAAAAAGAGAGCTTTAAATCAGAAGTGCCTGACTCTGTGGTATAACTCACAAACTCGCAGCTTAAAGCAGATAACCCGTAAGCTGGAGAGGAAATGGCGTCTCACTAATTTAGAAGATCTTCACTTAGCCTGGAAAAAGAGTCTGTTGCTCTATAAAAAAGCCCTCCGTAAAGCTAGGACATCTTTCTACTCATCACTAATTGAAGAAAATAAGAACAACCCCAGGTTTCTTTTCAGCACTGTAGCCAGGCTGACAGAGAGTCAGAGCTCTATTGAGCTGAGTATTCCATTAACTTTAACTAGTAATGACTTCATGACTTTCTTTGCTAACAAAATTTTAACTATTAGAGAAAAAATTACTCATAACCATCCCAAAGACGTATCGTTATCTTTGGCTGCTTTCAGTGATGCCGGTATTTGGTTAGACTCTTTCTCTCCGATTGTCCTGTCTGAGTTATTTTCATTAGTTACTTCCTCCAAACCATCAACATGTTTATTAGACCCCATTCCTACTAGGCTGCTCAAGGAAACCCTACCATTATTTAATGCTTCGATCTTAAATATGATCAATCTATCTTTGTTAGTTGGCTATGTACCACAGGCTTTTAAGGTGGCAGTAATTAAACCATTACTTAAAAAGCCATCACTTGACCCAGCTATCTTAGCTAATTATAGGCCAATCTCCAACCTTCCTTTTCTCTCAAAAATTCTTGAAAGGGTAGTTGTAAAACAGCTAACTGATCATCTGCAGAGGAATGGTCTATTTGAAGAGTTTCAGTCATGTTTTAGAATTCATCATAGTACAGAAACAGCATTAGTGAAGGTTACAAATGATCTTCTTATGGCCTCGGATAGTGGACTCATCTCTGTGCTTGTTCTGTTAGACCTCAGTGCTGCTTTTGATACTGTTGACCATAAAATTTTATTACAGAGATTAGAGCATGCCATAGGTATTAAAGGCACTGCGCTGCGGTGGTTTGAATCATATTTGTCTAATAGATTACAATTTGTTCATGTAAATGGGGAATCTTCTTCACAGACTAAAGTTAATTATGGAGTTCCACAAGGTTCTGTGCTAGGACCAATTTTATTCACTTTATACATGCTTCCCTTAGGCAGTATTATTAGACGGTATTGCTTAAATTTTCATTGTTACGCAGATGATACCCAGCTTTATCTATCCATGAAGCCAGAGGACACACACCAATTAGCTAAACTGCAGGATTGTCTTACCGACATAAAGACATGGATGACCTCTAATTTCCTGCTTTTAAACTCAGATAAAACTGAAGTTATTGTACTTGGCCCCACAAATCTTAGAAACATGGTGTCTAACCAGATCCTTACTCTGGATGGCATTACCCTGACCTCTAGTAATACTGTGAGAAATCTTGGAGTCATTTTTGATCAGGATATGTCATTCAAAGTGCATATTAAACAAATATGTAGGACTGCTTTTTTGCATTTACGCAATATCTCTAAAATTAGAAAGGTCTTGTCTCAGAGTGATGCTGAAAAACTAATTCATGCATTTATTTCCTCTAGGCTGGACTATTGTAATTCATTATTATCAGGTTGTCCTAAAAGTTCCCTAAAAAGCCTTCAGTTAATTCAAAATGCTGCAGCTAGAGTACTAACGGGACTAGAAGGAGAGAGCATATCTCACCCATATTGGCCTCTCTTCATTGGCTTCCTGTTAATTCTAGAATAGAATTTAAAATTCTTCTTCTTACTTATAACGTTTTGAATAATCAGGTCCCATCTTATCTTAGGGACCTCATAGTACCATATCACCCCAATAGAGCGCTTCACTCTCAGACTGCAGGCTTACTTGTAGTTCCTAGGGTTTGTAAGAGTAGAATGGGAGGCAGAGCCTTCAGCTTTCAGGCTCCTCTCCTGTGGAACCAGCTCCCAATTCAGATCAGAGAGACAGACACCCTCTCTACTTTTAAGATTAGGCTTAAAACGTTCCTTTTTGCTAAAGCTTATAGTTAGGGCTGGATCAGGTGACCCTGAACCATCCCTTAGTTATGCTGCTATAGACGTAGACTGCTGGGGGGTTCCCATGATGCACTGTTTTTTTCTCTTTTTGCTCTGTATGTACCACTCTGCATTTAATCATTAGTGATCGATCTCTGCTCCCCTCCACATCATGTCTTTTTCCTGGTTCTCTCCCTCAGCCCCAACCAGTCCCAGCAGAAGACTGCCCCTCCCTGAGCCTGGTTCTGCTGGAGATTTCTTCCTGTTAAAAGGGAGTTTTTCCTTCCCACTGTAGCCAAGTGCTTGCTCACAGGGGGTCGTTTTGACCGTTGGGATTTTACATAATTATTGTATGGCCTTGCCTTACAATATAAAGCGCCTTGGGGCAACTGTTTGTTGTGATTTGGCGCTATATAAAAAAAAAATTGATTGAATTGAATTGACTACAGTGAGGAAAATAAGTATTTGAACACCCTGCGGTTTTGCAAGTTCTCCCACTTAGAAATCATGGAGGGTTCTGAAATTTTCATCTTAGGTGCATGTCCACTATGAGAGACATAATCTAAAAAAAAAAAAAAAAAAAAATCCGGAAATCACAATGTATGATTTTTAATAATTTATTTCTATGTTACTGCTGCAAATAAGTATTTGAACACCTACCAACCAGCAAGAATTCTGGCTCACACAGACCTGTCAAATTTTCTTTAAGCCCTCTTATTCTGCATTCTTTACCTGTATTAATTGCACCTGTTTGAACTTGTTACCTGTATAAAAGACACCTGTTCACACACTCAATCAATCACACTCCAACCTGTCCACCATAGCCAAGACCAAAGAGCTTTCTAAGGACACCAGGGACAAAATTGTAGTCCTGCACAAGACTAGGATGGACTACAGGACAACAGGCAAGCAGCTTGGTAGAAGACAACTGTTATGATTATTGTCAGAGTTGTTCAGAGTTGGAGTTGAAAAGAACAACTGTTTACACACAGAAATGATCACACAAGAGACATTGAATTTCTTTGTCCTGTACAGGAGAGGACCAACGAGAAGCTCCTTCAGAAAGAACTGTCGTCCGTCCTAAAGGTCCCGCCCATTTGCCTCTCCTTTTATTGAATATCATTACATACAGCATATAGGAGTGACAATATCACAAAACAATGGAAAGACACAAAGTCTGGTCTCACTGATATGAAAACTGTTATGGCTTTTGAGCTCTCAGTCTCCTAAGCTTTCCATAACAATGTTCAGCCCTTGAACCGTGTTCCAGTTACAATGCTCTTCTTCAAGGCTGAACCATTAATCAAAAGTACACATCTGCGATTAGCCAAACATGACCCTAGCCAACCAGTCTGACATTCTGGCAAAACAATCTGCACATTGAATGGTCAAAGATCATCTGCTCACTTTTCTTGTTTGACCGTCTTAATGATCACTTGAACCATTCAGTGTATATGATTGCTTTGACACTAAGTAATTATTTAAAGGAATAATGGTACATGAACTTTAACACATGCATATACGTATATATGAAAAATAGAGAACAGAATCAAAGACATGATTACAGAGAGTACATCAAAGTGAAGACATTAATATTTGATAATACATATATTGACAATATAGAGAAAACCCTGTCAATTATTTATTACAAAGTGGAAGAAACACAAGATGACTGTCAATCTCCCTCGGTCTGAGATTCCATGCAAGATCTCACTTTGTGGGGTAAGGATGATTCTGAGAAAGCTCAGAACTACACAGGAGGACCTGGTCAATGACCTGAAGAGAGCTGGGACCACAGTCACAAAGATTACATTAGTAACATATGATGCTGTCATGGCTTAAAATCATGCAGGGCAGCAAGGTCCCCCTGCTCAAGCCAGCACATGTCCAGGCCCGTTTAAAGTTCACCAGTGACCATCTGGATGATCCAAAGGAGGCATGGGAGAAGGTCATGTGGTCAGATGAGACCAGAATAGAGCTTTTTGAAATCAACTGATATTTTCACTTTATAAAACTTTAGACGTGACGTTAATTTAAATAACTTAGGCATTAGTTTGATTAAAATTTGAACCATAAGTTAAAAATGGATGCCGCTGGATGACTTAGGTGATATTGCCATCCTATCAGTATGGGGTTAAAAGAAATTAGTTTTTTTTTTTGTGTGACCAGTTCTTCTTTGCCTCCAGAGGATAGAGTGGTTTCTTCTAGAAACAGCTCTCCTCTTTTTGCAGAGGGTAAAACTACACATCTGCTACAAAACATTTAACAGGTAGGTGCTCAACTGATTTTAAATGTTACGAGTGTTTGCAGCTGTTCAGCTTTGTTTACCACATTCACGGTCTAAAAATTCCATCCATCCATCCATCCATTTTCTTCCGCTTTATCCGGAGTCGGGTCGCGTGGGCAGCAGCTCAAGCAAAGCCGCCCAGACCTCCCGATCCACACACACCTCCCCCAGCTCCTCCGGGGGAACCCGAAGGCGTTCCCAAGCCAGCCGAGAGATGTAGTTCCTCCAGTGTGTCCTGGGTCTTCCCCAGGGCCTCCTCCCAATGGGACATGCCCGGAACGCCTCTCCAGCGAGGCGTCCAGGGGGCATCCGAAAAAGATGCCCGAGCCACCTCAACTGACTCCTTTTGATGTGGAGGAGCAGCAGCTCGACTCCGAGCTCCTTCTGAGTGACTGAGCTCCTCACCCTATCTCTAAGGGAGCGCCCAGTCACCCTGCGGAGGAAACTCATCTCGACCGCTTGTACACGCGATCTCGTTCTTTCGGTCATGAGCCAAATCTCATGACCATAGGTGAGGATCAGAACGTAGATCGATAGGTAAATCGAGAGCTTTGCCCCCCTACTCAGCTCTCTCTTCACCACGACGGTCTGATACAGCGACTGCAGGATCAGTCGCTGCAGGATTGTCTTACAGACATAAAGACATGGATGACCTCTAATTTCCTGCTTTTAAACTCAGATAAAACTGAAGTTATTGTACTTGGCCCCACAAATCTTAGAAACATGGTGTCTAACCAGATCCTTACTCTGGATGGCATTACCCTGACCTCTAGTAATACTGTGAGAAATCTTGGAGTCATTTTTGATCAGGATATGTCATTCAAAGCGCATATTAAACAAATATGTAGGACTGCTTTTTTGCATTTACGCAATATCTCTAAAATCAGAAAGGTCTTGTCTCAGAGTGATGCTGAAAAACTAATTCATGCATTTATTTCCTCTAGGCTGGACTATTGTAATTCATTATTATCAGGTTGTCCTAAAAGTTCCCTAAAAAGCCTTCAGTTAATTCAAAATGCTGCAGCTAGAGTACTGACGGGGACTAGAAGGAGAGAGCATATCTCACCCATATTGGCCTCTCTTCATTGGCTTCCTGTTAATTCTAGAATAGAATTTAAAATTCTTCTTCTTACTTATAAGGTTTTGAATAATCAGGTCATCTTATCTTAGGGACCTCGTAGTACCATATCACCCCAATAGAGCGCTTCGCTCTCAGACTGCAGGCTTACTTGTAGTTCCTAGGGTTTGTAAGAGTAGAATGGGAGGCAGAGCCTTCAGCTTTCAGGCTCCTCTCCTGTGGAACCAGCTCCCAATTCAGATCAGGGAGACAGACACCCTCTCTACTTTTAAGATTAGGCTTAAAACTTTCCTTTTTGCTAAAGCTTATAGTTAGGGCTGGATCAGGTGACCCTGAACCATCCCTTAGTTATGCTGCTATAGACGTAGACTGCTGGGGTGTTCCCATGATGCACTGTTTTTTTCTCTTTTTGCTCTGTATGCACCACTCTGCATTTAATCATTAGTGATCGATCTCTGCTCCCCTCCACAGCATGTCTTTTTCCTGGTTTTCTCCCTCAGCCCCAACCAGTCCCAGCAGAAGACTGCCCCTCCCTGAGCCTGGTTCTGCTGGAGGTTTCTTCCTGTTAAAAGGGAGTTTTTCCTTCCCACTGTAGCCAAGTGCTTGCTCACAGGGGGTCGTTTTGACCGTTGGGGTTTTACATAATTATTGTATGGCCTTGCCTTACAATATAAAGCGCCTTGGGGCAACTGTTTGTTGTGATTTGGCGCTATATAAAAAAATTGATTGATTGATTGATTGACTGCATCGCTGCAGATGCTGCACCGATCCGTCTATCGATCTCATGCTCCATCCGTCCCTCACTTGTGAACAAGACCCCGAGATACTTAAACTCCTCCACTTGAGGCAAGGACACTCCACTGACCTGAAGAGGGCAAAGCACCTTTTTCCGGTCGAGAACCATGGCCTCGGATTTGGAGGTGCTGATTCTCATCCCGGACGCTTCACACTCGGCTGCAAATTGCCCCAGTGCACGCTGAAGGTCCTGATTTGATGAAGCCAACAGAACCACATCGTCCGCAAACAGCAGAGACGAGATTCTGTGGTTCCCAAACCAGACCCCCTCTACACCCTGGCTGTGCCTAGAAATTCTGTCCATAAAATAATGAACAGAACCGGTGACAAAGGGCAGCCCTGGCAGAGGCCAACGTGCACTGGAAACAGGTTTGACTTACTTACTTATCGGATTATTGGAACTGTGCCCACCACTGGGACTCATCAGACCACAACACACTTTTCCATTTTGTGTCTGTCCATTTCAAATGAGCTCGGGCCCAGAGAAGGCGGCGGCCTTTCTGGATGTTGTTGATGTATGGCTTTCACTTTACATGGTGGAGTTTTAACTTGCACTTGTAGATGTCGCGACGAAGACGAGCCAACTCCAGGCCACAGCTCACAGGCTGGAACAAGCACAGAGCTTGACACCACGGAGTGCGCGGAATCAATCCCAGCAAGATCCTACATGTCACCATGGGACCTGACAGAAGAGGTCCTAGAAGACAGGACGAGATCTGTTGGCAGATTGTAAATATTAACAAAGCGTTGCTGTCAATTAATGAAACTTTAAACAAAATAAACGACCTTCTGGAAAAATAAAGATGTTCCAAACATTGCTGTGATTGTTATTTGCATTATGCTTACATTAAAATCGTTGAATGAGCTCCTGTCTCACTTGTATGGCCTGAGGTGCAGGAGGTCCTGGCCACGGTTCCCTCGGCATCGCCTGCTCCGCTTGTGCGTTAAATGGCACACTGTGGGACTGTATGATGTTGTGCAGAACAGAGCACGCCAAGATAGTGTGGCACACCTTTGCCGGGGAGTACAGGAGCGTTCCCCCAGTGTGTCCCAGGCAGAGCCACCTTCCCTTGAGGGGACCCACGCAGCGCTCCATCGTGGCCCGTGTCCGCATGTGCGCTTGGTGAAAACGCTGGTCCTGTAGCATGCGTGCATCCGCCAGAGGGGTTATAAGGAAATCCAAGACAGGATAGCCTTTGTCACCTGTAACATAATTATTCATAGGAACCTATTCAATTAAAGTGCAGCCACTCACTTTAGACCCACCTAGGAGATAACTTTGTCCCCTCAGAGCTCCCTCTTGCAATCTTCTGCTCACACTGCTATCCTGAAAGATGAAGGCATCATGCATGCTACCAGGCCACCGGGCTACTACATTCAGGAGCTGAAGCTTGGCATCGCTGATGAGCTGCACATTAATGGAGTGGTAATTTTACCTATTAATATAGGTGTAATCATTAACCGATAGTGGTTTCAGACGCACATGAGCGCAATCAATTGCCCCTATGACGTTTGGGAGGCTGGCAATCTCCTAAAATTCTCTCTTAATCATTGCATGTTGGTCATTGTCATATGGGAATCTGATATATGCTGGAATCAGGTGTCTGACTGCAGCCAGCACAGACCTGTCAGCTATTTCCCTTTGGAATGACCCTGTGGCCAGGACACCCAGCATTGACAGCACCTGGAGTGACACTGGAATGGCACGAGACCGGCGGGTCTCGCATCTCAGCCTTGGCTCTAGGTTGTCACATAACTCCATCAGGATGTCGTGGTGGCCTGAATCTGCTGACGAGCCATTTGTCAGACTCGTGGAATAGGTCTGCTCTGTCGCGAAATACTCTCTCCCTTCTAAGACAGCATTTGCGTCCTCCAGAAGCACAAAATCTGCCATTGTTGCCATAGTAGTTGTGTGATCTCTTTCACATTTTATAGCTGTGCTGGACACGCGTGACCAATCACTGTTTGACACTGATTGAACACAGGGGCTCCCCAAGGCTGTGTGCTCAGTCCACTGCTCTTCACATTACTGACACATGACTGTACAACAACCCACAGCACAAACCACATAGTGAAGTTTGTGGATGACACAACTCTGGTGGGGCTCATCACCAAGGGCGATGAGACTTACTACAGGGAAGAGGTCAACCTTCTGACTACATGGTGCAGAAACAATAACCTCCTGCTGAATGTCAGCAAGACCAAAGAGATTGTTGTTGACTTCCGGAAAGGCCACACCCAACACCTGCCACTGACCATCGAGGGTGCTGCTGTGGAGAGAGTGAGCAGCATGAAATTCCTGGGGGTGCACATCAGTGAGGACCTGTCCTGGACCACCAACACTGTATCACTGGCAAAGAAGGCCCAGCGGCGTCTCTACTTCCTGCGCAAACTCAAGTGGGCAAGTGCTCCACCAACCATCTTTCTACCGTGGCACCATTGAGAGCATCCTTTCCAGCTGCATCACTGTGTGGGGCGGAAGCTGCACTGACTACAACAGGAAAGCCCTGCAGTGCATAGTGAATGCAGGTGGAAGGATCATTGGTGCCTCACTCCCCTCTCCGCAAGACATATACACCACCCACCTCACCAGCAAAGCAACCACAATTATGAGCAATGCAAGCCATCCCGCACACAACCTGTTTTAGCACTCTGCCCTCCAGGAAGAGATACAGGAGCCTCCGGTCCCGCACCACCAGACTCACAAAGAGCTTCATCCACCAGGCTGTGAGATTATTGAACTCTCTCCCCCCAGCTCCACCAGGCTTTCAAGAAGATATATATATATATATATATATATATATATATATATATATATATATATATACACTCAACAAAAATATAAACGCAACACTTTTGGTTTTCCTCCCATTTTGTATGAGATGAACTCAAAGATCTAAAAACTTTTTCCACATACACAATATCACCATTTCCCTCAAATATTGTTCACAAACCAGTCTAAATCTGTGATAGTGAGCACTTCTCCTTTGCTGAGATAATCCATCCCACCTCACATGTGTGCCATATCAAGATGCTGATTAGACACCATGATTAGTGCACATGTGTGCCTTAGACTGCCCACAATAAAAAGCCACTCTGAAAGGTGCAGTTTTATCACAGCACAATGCCACAGATGTCGCAAGATTTGAGGGAGCGTGCAATTGGCATGCTGACAGCAGGAATGTCAACCAGAGCTGTTGCTCGTGTATTGAATGTTCATTTCTCTACCATAAGCCGTCTCCAAAGGCGTTTCAGAGAATTTGGCAGTACATCCAACCAGCCTCACAACTGCAGATCATGTGTACCACACCAGCCCAGGACCTCCACATCCAGCATGTTCACCTCCAAGATCGTCTGAGACCAGCCACTCGGACAGCTGCTGAAACAATCGGTTTGCATAACCAAAGAATTTCTGCACAAACTGTCAGAAACCGTCTTAGGGAAGCTCATCTGCATGCTCGTCATCCTCATCGGGGTCTCGACCTGACTCCAGTTCGTCGTCGTAACCAACTTGAGTGGGCAAATGCTCACATTCGCTGGTGTTTGGCACGTTGGAGAGATGTTCTCTTCACGGATGAATCCCGGTTCACACTGTCCAGTGCAGATGGCAGACAGCATGTGTGTGAGACGAGAGAATCCTTGGTTCAAACCCAACCCTGACCGGAAAATCACTAAGGGCCCTTGGGCAAGGTTCTTAATCTCCAGTTGTTCCCCATGTGTCGTGAGCACCTTGCATGGCAGCACCCTGACCTGACATCGGTGTGTGAGTGTGTGAATGGGTGAATGTGAGGCATAATTGTAAAGTGCTTTGAGCGTCTGATGCAGATGGAAAAGCGCTATATAAATGCAGTCTATTTACCATTTGACGTAATCCTTCAAGGCCTATATAAAGTGAATCTTCATCCAGAATCCAGATCCAGATCACCTCCAAAATTCAGTGGAATCTTCCATGTCCTAATATCTATCTGTGGTGCAAATTTGATGAGAATATGTGAAGCAGTTTTGACATAATCCTTTGAAGTGTATATAAAGTGAAATCCTGATCCAGAATCCGGATTCGGATCCAGTTCAACTCCAAAATTTAATGGATTCTTCCATGGCCTAATATCTGTCTGTGGAGAAACTTTCATCAAAATTTGTGCAGTAGTTTTGATGTAATCCTGCTAACAGACAGACAGACAAATAAACGCATGTGATTTTATTACGTCCTTGACAGACCATTTGATAGCATAATGATTATACGAGGTCTGTTAGAAAAGTATCGGACCTTTTTATTTTTTGCAAAACCTGATGGATTTGAATCACATGTGCTTGCATGAGCAAACCTTGAACCTTCGTGCGCATGCATGAATTTTTTCACGCCTGTCGATTGCGTCATTTTCTGGGAAGCAGCCTTTGTGTGAGGACATGTGCAGCGCGCTCGGCGGATTTTCATTTCAAGGAAAAAGACGGAATGACTGGAGCAGCGCTACTGCATCAAATTTTGCCAGAAACTGGGCGACAGCCAGGTAGAAACCATTCGGAAGAGTCAGACGGCTTTCGGTGATGATCCTCTGGGCATCACACAGATTAAGGAGCGGTACAACCGGTTTAAAGACGGCCGCACAATGGTGGAGAGCGAGCCACGCTCCCGTCAGCCATCAACATGCTGAAACGACCAGATCATTTCCAAAGTGAACGCTGTGGTGATGCGGGACCGTCGGGTGACTATCCAAGAAATTGTGGAAGAGGTGGACATCAGCACTTTTTCGGTACATTCCACTGTGACAGAAGATTTGGCCATGAAAAGAGTTGCAGCGAAATTCATGCTGCTGCTGACGGTGGAGCAAAAGCGCCTCCGTGTTGAAGCCTCACAGGACATGCTGTGACATGCCCACCTCTTCCACAATTTCTCGGATTGTCACACGACTAAAAAGTCACCGAAAGCCGTCTGAATCATCCGAATGGTTTCCACCTGGTTGTCGCCCAGTTTCTGGCTAAATTTGATTAGGCGCTGCTCCAGTCGTTCCATCTTTTTCCTTGTAATGAAAATCCGCCGAGCGCACTACACATGTCCTCACACAAAGGCTGCTTACCAGAAAATGATGCAATCAACAGGCGTGAAAAAATTCACGCATGCGCACGAAGGTTCAAGGTTGGCTCATGCAATAAAATAGCCGCACTTTTTCCTTGCGTTAAAACTGGAAGTGAACTTAGAAGCGCGCTCATTGGTCAGTTATGGTTGGGCGTATATGCTCGCGTATTTACTTTATTGAACCAACGATTGGACGTATAGCCACTCCGAAAGAAAAAAGGAAACTCTGCACTCCACAGCCATTTTTCAAAGGCTGTGTTATTCGCCAGGCATCCACAGAAAACAAGGAATTTGACTTCAGTTTGAGCTGCACGCTGTACGGCATGTAGAAATATACACTAATCACTGAATAAATCACAGTAATAAAAAGTGCAAATGAAATGTGCAATAAGAGAGAGAGAGAGAAAAGAATGTCCTGTCCACAGACTGAAGATTTCACAGACTGCCTGGGCTTATGGTTCAACAAAGCTCCAAAAGTCTTAACAATTTGAAAAAATAATTATCTGGGAAAACAGATAGAGAGGGAACACCCTAAACTTAAAAATCTGCATGATGACACAGCAACATTGTGCCACTGCTTAAGGAGAGCCCTGCCACTATTGATGCTGTTTAAAAACACAAAAGTACTTTTTATCCAATTAATCGATAAAATAATCGATAGAATGCTCAATTCCAAAAATATTTGATAGCTGCAGCCCTAAACTCAGGTCTTCCAATGTATTCTGATAATTTTTCACAATTGTAAGTTGTGCTTACTCAGCCTCCCCAGTAAGGTCTATTCCAGAGTACTGGAGAGGAGAATTCGACCGATGGTCGAACCTCGGATTCAGGAGGAGCAGCGTGGTTTTCGTCCTGGTCGCGGCACACTGGACCAGCTCTACACACTCCACTGGGTGCTCGAGGGTTCATGGGAGTTTGCCCAACCAGTCCACATGTGTTTTGTGGATCTGGAGAAGGCATTCGACCGTGTCCCTCGGGGCACCCTGTGGGGAGTGCTCCGGGAGTATGGGGTCCTTTGCTAAGGGCTATCCGGTCCCTGTACAACCGCAGCAGGAGCTTGGTTCGCATTGCCGGTAGTAAGTCAAACCTGTTTCCAGTGCACGTTGGCCTCTGCCAGGGCTGCCCTTTGTCACCGGTTCTGTTCATTATTTTTATGGACAGAATTTCTAGGCGCAGCTAGGGTGTAGAGGGGGTCTGGTTTGGGAACCACAGAATCTCATCTCTGCTGTTTGCGGTCGATGTGGTTCTGTTTGCTTTGTCAAATCAGGACCTTCAGCGTGCACTGGGGCGGTTTGCAGCTGAATGTGAAGCGTCCGGGATGAAAATCAGCACCTCCATATCCGAGGCCATGGTTCTCGACCGGAAAAAGGTGCTTTGCCCTCTTCAGGTCGGTGGAGTGTCCTTGCCTCAAGTGGAGGAGATTAAGTATCTCAGGGTCTTGTTCACAAGTGAGGGACAGATGGAGCGTGAGATCGACAGACGGATTGGTGCAGCATCTGCAGTGATACGGTCGCTGTATCAGACCGTCGTGGTGAAGAGAGAGCTGAGTAGGGGGGCAAAGCTCTCGATTTACCGATCGATCTACGTTCCGATCCTCACCTATGCTCATGAGATTTGGCTCATGACCGAAAGAACGAGATTGCGAGTACAAGCAGCCGAGATGAGTTTCCTCCGCAGGGTGGCTGGGCGCTCCCTTAGAGATAGGGTGAGGAGCTTGGTCACTTGGGAGGAGCTCGGAGTCAAGCCGCTGCTCCTCCACGTTGAAAGGAGTCAGTTGAGGTGGCTCGGGCATCTTTTCTGGATGCCCGCTGGACGTCTCGCTGGAGAGGTGTTCCGGGCACGTCCCACTGGGAGGAGGCCCCGGGGAAGACCCAGAACACACTGGAGGGACGACATCTCTCAGCTGGCTTGGGAACGCCTTGGGGTTCCCCCGGAGGAGCTGGGGGAGGTGTGTGTGGATCGGGATGGATGGATGGATGGAAGTTGTGCTTGTCAGAGGAAATTCTGTTCTTCTGTACATCCTTCTGGCAAACGTTCAAGACTTAAAACTCAAGAACCATATAAAACACTCAAAATCGAAATTTTTAGATATTGATACTGGGAGGTCAGAGCTTTGCCAGCAAAAATAAATAAATAATAATAAAAATCATGCATTTCTGACATTTATAAAGGCCTCTTTATCTTTTTTAATTTTTACTGAATTTTCAAGTAAGAAATGTACCAGAAGCCCTGAAATACTCGCATCGCCCACTAGATGGCGACAAAAGCTGTTCAAATGTGCGGCAAGGTCTCCACTGTTTATTTATGTGAGAAGTTAAATTGTGATGAAAATAATATGGGCTGACAGCCAAAAATGAGTCTTGCCCTTATGGGTAACTTACTTATTTGCAGTGTTATCTGCAATATTTACGGTAGTGTTCAGAATAATAGTAGTGCTATGTGACTAAAAAGATTAATCCAGGTTTTGAGTATATTTCTTATTGTTACATGGGAAACAAGGTACCAGTAGATTCAGTAGATTCTCACAAATCCAACAAGACCAAGCATTCATGATATGCACACTCTTAAGGCTATGAAATTGGGCTATTAGTAGAAAAAAGTAGAAAAGGGGGTGTTCACAAAAATAATAGCATCTGCTGTTGACGCTACAAACTCAAAACTATTATGTTCAAACTGCTTTTTTAGCAATCCTGTGAATCACTAAAGTAGTATTTAGTTGTATAACTGCAGTTTTTCATGATTTCTTCACATCTGCGAGGCATTAATTTTGTTGGTTTGGAACCAAGATTTTGCTCGTTTACTAGTGTGCTTGGGGTCATTGTCTTGTTGAAACACCCATTTCAAGGGCATGTCCTCTTCAGCATAAGGCAACATGACCTCTTCAAGTATTTTGACATATCCAAACTGATCCATGATACCTGGTATGTGATATATAGGCCCAACACCATAGTATGAGAAACATGCCCATATCATGATGCTTGCACCACCATGCTTCACTGTCTTCACTGTGAACTGTGGCTTGAATTCAGAGTTTGGGGGTCGTCTCACAAACTGTCTGCGGCCCTTGGACCCAAAAAGAACAATTTACTCTCATCAGTCCCACAAAATATTCCTCCATTTCTTTAGGCCAGCTGATGTGTTCTTTGGCAAATTGTAACCGTTCTGCACGTCTTTTATTAAAAGAGGGACTTTGCGGGGGATTCTTGCCAATAATTAGCTTCACACAGGCGTCTTCTAACTGTCACAGCACTTACAGGTAACTCCCAGACTGTCTTTGATCATCCTGGAGCTGATCAGTGGGGTGAGCCTTTGCATTCTGGTTATTCTTCTGTCCATTTTGATGGTGTTTTCTGTTTTCTTCCACGCGTCTCTGTTTTTTTTTTGTCCATTTTAAAGCACTGGAAATCATTGTAGATGAACAGCCTATAATTTTTGCACCTGCGTATAAGTTTTCTCCTCTCCAATCAACTTTTTAATCATACTACACTGTTCTTCTGAACAATGTCTTGAACGTCCCATTTTCCTCAGGCTTTCAAAGAGAAAAGCATGTTCAACAGTGTGCTGGCTTCATCCTTAAATCTGGGACACCTGATTCACACCTGTTTGTTCCACAAAATTGACGAACTCACTGACTGAATGCTACACTACTATTATTGTGAACCCCCCTTTTCTACTTTTTTTTAACTAATAGCCAATTTCATAGCCTTAAGAGTGTGCATATCATGAATGCTTGGTCTTGTTGGATTCTACTGGTACCTTGTTTCCAATGTAACATAAGAAATATACTCAAAACCTGGATTAACTTTTTTAGTCACATAGCACTACTATTATTCTGAACACTACTGTACTTCCTTGCTCAAGCAGATTGATGTATTTTTCTGTCAACAGTAATATCTGCTGTCTGCTCGGGATGAGGAACAGAGGTACAACACACAATCTTCAGTAGATTAACATATAGAAAATTGTTTCCTATGACCAACCAGCAGGAAAACTCCAAGGGACTGCCCACTCTTGTTGCCAATAATAACCAGTGTATCATTAATGTTTAATCAGAAATGATCACAAATGTGAATATTGTTGGGACAGAAAGTATAAAAGAGTGCCACCTAAAACAAAACATTACTCATCCAAAGCAAAGCAAATCCAGACTCTCGATGGAAATATTGGACAGATGGAAATATTGACGCAGCTCCTCAGGATGCACGCACAGACAGAATTGGCAACAGTGTCTGGAAATCAGTTCATTCTTTCAGATTCTACCTCAGTCGTGTTTGTCAGCAATACTGCAGGTCAACTTTCAGATATTGATCTGACTTAATCAAGTAGGAAGAGCATTCTGCCAAATGATTTGACTGATACGACTCGTAACAATTTTCAAGAGAAGTCCATTTCCCACTGGACTGAGCTCTCCAAAAATACAGGAACTTGCCTTTTACGGTATGAAATGGGTTTATGTTTGCATAATCAAATGTGCATTGAAATACACAGAGATAAACACTGCAGGTGAATAATGAGGTGCTTTGGGCATATTCAAACCGGACTTTCTTATTCTCATTCTATGACGCATCCTGTTGTTGAGTTAGACATTCGAATGTGTCTTGCGTCAAACCAGGCAGTGGGATTAATTCTCCTCTTCATCACTCTTATGTCCTTATGTAATAATCAGGGCTAGATGGTGATTCACGGTGGGAGTGAGGATTGGTGGGTTTGCTGTTTCTATTTGCAAGTCTTCAGCAGGTCGAGGTGGGTGATTTGTTTCATTGATCAATGCATTGATTGAAGCCACATTGATTGAGTTACTAAGTGGTTGCCAGGCTTATGTTCAACACCAGATCTGTCTGTTGATGCGGCTGAACAACAGCAGTGCAAGAACTGCCCCTCTCAAAATAAGACAAATAATCTGAAATTATCTTGCATTAAGCAAAAAAAAAAAAAAAAATCTGACAATGGGGTAAGAAAAATTTGCTTGGTTAGAATTCTCTCTAACAAAATGTCTAGGCACTGAACAACCAAAATGTGCCTAAAACTAGCCAGAATTCTTATTTTAAGATTAGCCTCTGTCTAAAATAAGGAAAACAATCTTGTTCCTTTGCTTGGATGATTTGAAATCCATCGCCTTTCCTTATTATTGGTTAAAGGGAAGGTGATGGTCTAGTGGTTAAGCACTGGGCTTGAGACCAGAGGATCCTTGGTTCAAATCCCAGCCTGACCAAAAAATCACTAAGGGCCCTTGGGCAAGGTCCTTAATCCCCTTTCAGACTGTTCCAATTGTGTTCTCCAACTCATTAAGCGCACGAGAGAGAGAGAGAAAAGAAAAGCTGCAGATGATGATTCATCTGAGAGAAAATGATTAATCCGCTGTTGGAATGGACCTTTTACAACAGTATCACAGAACTGTAAACAAAACATCAACATGAAATTGTTTAACAATTTACCTCAGTCACACCCCACGCATCCATTAAAGAGAGAGGGAAAGATGACCAGGACTCCGTCCAGTTCTCAGATTGACCTCGCCTCTAATACAGAGAATGAGCCAAAGTAACAATAACAGAGTCTGTCTGGGTTCACGCTTAGTTTTCCCCAGCAATCAGGCCCTGAGCAGGAACCTCATCTACCTCCAGGAGGACCAGGAGGTACTGCTGGCCCACCACCACCAGATGGCGCCCTGCTTGAAGTGCGGGCTTCAAGCATGAGAGGGCGTCATAGCAACCGGGAGTGACAGCTGTCACTCGTTATCAGCACCAGCTGTCACTCATCCACATCACCACCACCATAAAGGCCAGACTGCAACTCCACCTCCCCGTCGAGAAATCAGCTATCAGAAGAGGTATTTTCTCTGCTGTACTTAACTCTGACTTATAGTCTGATACCTTTTTGCAGCCATTTTCCTGTGGTGTTGCCTTATCCGTGGGATTGGCGTTTGGTGTGAACAGCGACGGCTTCGCTTCACACCCCAACCAGATAAGTGATTAGACAGGAGCTGCACGAGTGTGTGACTGGAGGTGGAGGTGCTCCCTCCCAAAAGAATACAGACTGTGGAATTACTGAGTGTGCGAACTCACACTCATCAATAGTTTTTCTGTTCTCTGCCAGCAGTACCAGGTCTGACAGCTGGAGACGGTGACCACCTGGGGACCCAGGACTTGGCGGCTCCGGTGTTCTTCAGATCCGTTGGCAGTGAAGGCCGTGTGGGATCCGGCTCGGCTCAGGACGGATGTCTCCTATCCTCAAGCCTGCCCACACGTCACTCAAATCTGTAATTCGGTGGTACCTAAACTGTGATTGTCTGTATTTCGTTGTGCACTACAACATTAAATTGTTACTGTTTGGCTTATCCATTGCCCGTTCATTTAACGCCCCCTGTTGTGGGTCTGTGTTCCTACACCTTCACAACACAAACTTGGCTTTGTAAATTCCTGCCTTCCTGCATCTACTCACAGCAGTTAGTTACATGAATCAAAATATAAAAAAACATGATTTCACATCCGTTTCAATAATGGGTTGTCAGCACTTTTTAGCACACACACAGGCACAATGTCATTTCAGGTTATGATGAACAGCAAGCTGGCATTTATTTTGTAAAGAAATATAAGATGGAACACCAAAACATATAATATAAATTGGAGTAGGAAAACATAATATATTTACACTGCTACGAAATAATTATTTCATATATGCAGCGTCCAGTGGAACAAAGCATGACATCCAGCTGGGAACACAGTGGTGGGATTGTCACAACGAAGTGCGTACAAGTTCAAGTGTCAGGGCACCTTTAAGCCCCTTTCACACCGGACCCGCTTCGAGTTGCTTCGTGTGGCGTCGTGACGATGCAGGAATGTCTGTGTCAGGTGCGCGCAGCATGGGGGGCAGAGATGAGGTGAGGGCACAAAGACTCTGCTGCAGCCAGTCTGTGTGCGCTCTGATTTCTCTTCTAGTTTCTATGTCGTGTGCTGAGCTGCAGGTCTGCGCTCTTGAGTTCTGTTATCTTCCGTCCTGGGACCAGGAGCTGCAGCCAGCTTTCGTGTGTTTGCGCGCGTGTGCCCGCGAATCGTCCATGAGTGGACATGGAGAAGTCTGGAGTTTATACTGCATGTGGACATGTCCTGTCTCTGGCAGTCAGTCTGTGAGCAGGACTTATTTATGGACATTAATACAATCAGAGAGAATTTGACAAGGTGAGCGCAATGAGCTGCAGTCAGGCTGCAATCTGAGCATTTTTCTTTTAATTGTTCACATGTGCGGTGTAGTTTTACTGCATTGTGTACATGTATAAAAGGTTTGTGCCAAGAATCCTGCGTGATTTATAGCTTGAGAACAATAGGACACAACAGGAATCATAAACTGGCATTGCGTAACGTTGTATTATGAGCGTGTGGCTTCCAGTCACGCTGAGTATCGTTGCTTTGCCCTGACCTGCGTTGAAACTACTTCCTTTCTGCGTCCTGTGCTTGACGCAGAAAAAATTGAACATTTAATTTTTGGCGTCCGATTCGCTTCATCCTTTGTCTCCCTCATGGTGTTGTGGCATTGAGCTATATCATCTTGGCACTGGGTTGCATCCACGTGGCGTTGTTATGACACCACACAATGCAACTCGAAGTGGGCCTGGTGTGAAAGGGGCTTTAGTGTTTCCCCACCTACACTGGGGGAGCCATCCATCATCATTAATGCATTAGGCATTTAGCGTGCACAGACCCATTGTAATGACATCTGAGGAGCAGTGGTCACTGATTGCACAGAAAGAACCAGTGTTCTCAGCATCTAAAGGTGCGTTTACACATAACCAAGACGCGTTACGAATGTTATTTTTCTGTCATTCGTGACACATTCCTAACATTCTTAATGTGACTTAACGCATCTCAATTCTTAATAGTGCGTGTTGGTGCGTGATATTCTTGATATTTGTGTAGCATGTTTTTGCCTGTCAAAAAATCTTCCACGAATGTCACACACCACCCTCATTTCGTCTCACGTCGTGGAGGTCCCAACTGAGCGTATTGATCCGTCTTGATGAGTATTGATCCTTAATAGAACGTGACAACGTTCGTAGTGGTTCCTGTGATGGTTCTTGGAGCCCAAACTGTCATGCGTTATTACGAAGTGACACGGACACTGTCAAGTTTTGACACGACTTGTAACGCGGCGTCACATTTCACTGCGCGCCATGACGAATCAGTTTTCTGTCACGTGCGCACAATTAAACTCGGCTCCAAATGTCGTTCCACAGTTCCTGCTGAAGCTCCTCAGGACGCTCCTGCGGGTGTTCCACCTGATGTTGTAACTGATGAGCGGGAGAACGAGTCTGAGCAACCAGAGGAGCGAGAGGAGACTCACGTGCAACCAGACATCTCTGCACCTCCTCCAGTCCGGCGGAGGAAGAAGCGCGCGCACAATTAAACCCTGCTGCATCGCATTCAGTTTGATTGCTGACACCAAGTTGGCTAAAAGTCTAATTTCAGTGCTCTTCAGCGCGCTCCTGCAGGTGTTCCACCTGCTGCATGTGCCTGATGTTTGGGAAAATGCACGAGACGAGAGCCACATGAAGCCACACACCTGGCTCTGTCCTCCTCCTCCTCTCTGCACCACTTGATGGCACAGAGCCCAACTACGCATGCAGTCACAAAGTTCTTCTGAAAAACTGGAGCGATCTGAATTCGGTTGGATGAATATGGGTGTGTGTGTGGACACAATTCACCTCATTCACAACGTGACAGAACTTAACGATGCGCTGTTACGCGCAACAGCGCGCAACAACACAGAACACTATTCTTGACGGTGCGTAATGGTTCCTGATAATTCTCCAGCAACACGTGCCATTAATTGTAATGTGTGGTAACAGGTTGCGGCAGTTCCTGAGGACACCTGATGCCTCTGCCCCGAATAATCACATTCGTGATCAGCGGCCAAGAATGTGTACTTCGTGGCATTCGTGATTTGTCGTCGTTATGTGTAAACGCAGCATAACACCTCACTGATTTCTGATGGATGTAAAGACGTGCATTAGTAATGACATGCTGATCGAAACTCAGCTTTGCACAGCTTTACTGTAAACAGTAGATATGGTTGGTTATGCACTAAAAATGCCATTACAGTACGCATTGAGGGAAGAGATTAATATTCACAAGCTCTTACTTTTCACTTCAACCACTCATTATCCCCGTCTTTATTAATGATTTCCTTCACAGTGTCAGGAAGTGACTGCATGGGAATGTATCTAAATGGGCCCAGCATGTCAGACGCTTGAGAGGGTTCAGTGAAAAGGCAAATGAACACACTAATGGCTGTTATTTCCCCCTGTCTTTAGACATAATGGTCAAGGCTCTTACCCCTTCAAACATGAATTTACTAAATGACAGGAAAGAGCTGCAATGACCCTCATCTGGCCAACAAGCTGAAAGAGTTTTACTGCAGATTTATAAGTCATTGAAACAATCCTAATACCGTCCCGCATGATCATCAGCTCCAACCCATCAGTTCCTCCTCCCCCACCACAACTGGGGTCTGCTCCCCTTCCCCCCTACAATTGCCACAACAAGGATCTCTCTCCATTCATGAGAGGGATGTCAACAGGCTCGTCAAGAGACAGTACCAAACGCAAAGCAGATCTGACTCTATCTCCCCAGCCATACTGAAGAATTGTGTAGACCAACTGTCTCCAGTGTTCATAGACATCTTCAACACCTCACTGGAGACAGGTAGCAGCATGCTTCAAGACCTCCACCATCATCCCTGTTGAGGCCGAAGGATTTTCAGGCTTGTCTGTGGAAGAAGGAAGAGTCAGGAAATTGACTGTTTGTCAAATAACAGGCTTTAATACAAAGCTTTGGACGCTATTTCAACCAGAGAGTGTGCTCTGATTGGAACAGTGTAAAGTGTGGATTTCTGAGCACAGCTTTTATCCACATCAGGGCAGGAAGAAATTATGCATACAGTGTTAACACAATACATTTGTTCACACATAAACACAGAGTTAGAGGAAAAGGAAGAAGTGGTTGTTCTCCTATCTATGACAGGGCTGTGATGATGAAAAAGATGATCAAAGCGTCCTTTTCATTTACAAGTCCTTGGTGGTCTCGGAGTCACGTCCCACTGTGAGACTGTCTATGTGGATCAGGAGTTCTTGGGGGTCCCAAAGCCATGTCCCACTGTGAGACTGTCTACAGTGCTTCTTCTTGCATTGTGATTGATCAGGGTTTTAGCAGGGTAACACGGAGCCATTTGGCTGAGGAGGAAGCCTAAGGAATGGTTTTTATCAAGTGTGTCACAAAAGGCTGTTGATCAGTAAGTTTCACACCAAGCGAGTCTTTAGCATTTAAGTAACAGAAGGGTTACAGTCGGTCAAACACACATTTGGTCAAACATTTAATAGCAGAAGGAACATTTACTTTAATAAAAAAGCAATATTTATCATTTTAGTTTCCACATTCCCATCCTCAAAAGACAAAGAACTACAGGACTTAATGACTACAGACCCGTCTCCCTGACGTAAATGGTGATGAAGACCTTCGAGTGCCTTGTCTTGTTACACCTCAAGGCCATCTCTGACCCACTTTTGGAACTCCTGCAGTTTGCCTTCAGAGCCAAAAGGTCTGTAGATGATGCTGTCAACATGGCCCTGTACTTCATCCTCCAGCATCTGAACTCCCCAGTAACATACACCAGGATTCTGTTTCTGGACTTCAGCTCTGCTTTCAATACCATTATCCCGGCCCTGCTATGTGACAAGCTCGTTCAGCTTGGTGTGCCTGACTCCAACCTGTAGGTGGATCACTGACTTCATGTCCAACAGGATCAAGCATATGAAGGTGGGAGGACACGTCTCTGACACACAGTCCATCAGCACAGGATCCCCCCAAGGCTGCGTTCTTTCTCCTCTACTCTTCTCTCTGTATTCCAACAGCTGCACCTCCAGTCACCAGTCTGTGGAGCTCCTGAAGTTCACGGGCTGTATGACCCTCACTGGACTAATCTCTGATGGGGACGAGTCTGCCTACAGGTGGGATATTGACCAGCTGGTGTGCTGGTGCAGACAGAACAATCTGGAGCTCAACGCCCTCAAGACAGTGGAGATGGTTGTTGACTTCAGAAAGAACCCAGCCCTGCCTGCCCCATCACCTTGTGTAACACCTTAGTCTCCATTTTGGAGTCCTTCTGCTACCTGGGGATCACCATCACCCAAGACCTCAAATGGGAGCTGAATGTCTGCTGTCTCATCAAGAGAGCACAACCAGTGGTGTAGTCTTCATTTTTCTAGTGGGTATACTGTGTTTTTTGCCTGCCATCGCCCCTCCCCGCGCATGTGCCTACACCCCTATATACTCACAACATACAGGGGTGGATGAAGCACTCAACTTCAGTACTTAAGCGAAAGTACAGATACTACTGGTCAAATGTTACTCCGATACAAGTGAAAGTTGTATGTTTAAATTTATACTTGAGTGAAAGTACTGAAGTACTTGCTTTCAAAAATACTTAAGTATTAAAGTACAATTTCAATTTGCATTTCTTATACTATTTCTAAGAACATGAATACCTCTGGCTTGTAAAGGCTGCAGAATAAGGACATGTTACAGAATGAAGCAACCCAACTTAAGGAAAATGTTATTTTGTTTCCCCATCAATACTGAAATCATACAGAAAAACTCTTCGTTCACACCGGGCGCGCCACGAGCGACTGCAGCCACAGGTTGCCATGTAATTCCTATGTAATGACGCGTTTTGGCGCCAAACCGCGCAGCGCGACGTGATGGACGCGAGTGAAACGATTTTGAGCGTTTGCTTGTTTGTAGCGCGATATTGCGTCACGTCACATCCTGCTGCCCTCCTCCCCTAGTTGAAAAATCTGAACTTTTTCTTCTCTTCGCTCCGCGATGACCAATCAGGGACTGAATATGTAGTGACATGGAGATGTCTGGAGGTTGACTGAAGATGTGAACATGCCCTGTATGTGGTAGCAGCCTGTGAGCAGGACTTATGTCTCTTTTGTCCTTTATTTCACAATTATGAGAGAGTTTTTGGAGCGAGCAGCAGCACCACAGCAGGGGGAGTGGAGTTTCTTTTTCTTTTTATTTTACGCGTGCGCGAGGGAATCGTCCATGGAGAATATTTTATTAATAAACTACACAGATGTATAATAAAGCAAATGGTGACTGTTTTCTAAACACAATTATGACAGAGTTTTTTGGGGGAAGAGCAGGCTGCAGCAAGCAGCGGAGTTTCTTTTTTTTAATTGTTTACATGTGCGCGCGTGAACGGGACAGTTGGTCCTCAAACTGAGTCCTGCAGAGGCGGAAGGACCGCTGAAAGCGGCTGTCATCCAGACGCAGCTCCTGCAGCAAATAATGATACTCTCTGTATTGGGAGTTTTTCACAACAGCTCGCTCCATGTGATCAAGGTCTGTCATGATGACTTGACGCCGAGCAGAATGGAAGCTCCCCCTATTTGATGACGCACCGGGGCGAATTTTCGCAGCGAAAGTCCATCAAGCAGAGCGACACACTGGGCGAAGGAGACGCGTCGGTCGCCATGCGACCCCCGTGAATTTGTAGCGTCTCATCGCGCCCGGTGTGAACGCGGCATAAGTGTGAAAAGTTGTCAGATGTGACTCATGCAATATCACACTGAATTACTACAATTAGCAAACACATATGAATTCATTAACTCCGCAATAAGCCTAGTCATCTTGGCAGTCGAACCTAAAGGACTGGCTAAATGACTGCCCGCCAAATAGGACCTAGCCTACACCGCAGCAACACCCAACATGCTAGCAAAATCTTAACACCTATAAATGATGTTACGTTGGAAATTTGGCATGATTCAATTAAGACATGTTGAAATAGAAATACTTCAGTTACCCTATTCATGTTGCTGAAATTTTAGGTTTGTCTGCCGGTATAACCGTTTAAAGATAGTAGAGCCCAGGCATAACAAGTAGCTAATTTCACTAGCCATATGCTAATCTCTTGACCACCAGCCTACACTGCAAACTTTCACTTATATTAACCAAAAAGAGTATGATGGGTTACATACCTGAATATGCTTCCGCAGATTGGACAGCGAATTTTTGTATGCAGTTATGAAATTTTCTTTAGGTAGACAAAGTACGCATTTAAAACAAAATTAATCAGTAACACGTTGGGAAAACTGAAACATCTGTTCGAGGTATGGCCATGGGTGCGACGACTGCTCGACGTGGGATCCTGACATTGCTCCTTCCTCTCTGTCTTCCAGGGGCGTAGGTTTGCATATGGACCATAGGGACAAGTCACAACCAATATTTTGGGATGGCAAAATAGTCCCTACCAATATTTAGCATTTTTGTTTATATAACAAAATCATTCACTATTTTTTTGCGAACTCGATACTATAATTTTAGTCGTCACGTTTTGTGTTTTCGATGTGCCAGAATGACAGGGTTACCCATGTTGCAATTTCATTGGCTCACGTTCTTCTCACATGGATGTAAACAAAGTGCATCTCGTGGCAGGCAGTGCTTAATTTGTAAAGTGGGAGGTCCCGGAGCACAGAGGATGGGTGGCTCCGGTGCAGTGTTGCCAGATGTACGATAATTATCGTATTTGTACGATAGTTTTGCCATCTGTACGATGTACGATCTATAATGGGAAAAAACCCAAATATGTACGATAATTTCAGTTGGTTGCCCAAACACGCATCTCTCTCTGACACCCAAGAATCATTTTGCAGGCGTTGCACTCAGGCGGCATCAAAGACACACCACACACAGGGCTGCTGCTGGCTTTGGGCTGCCGGGACAGTCATTTGAAAGCCCGCCCCCTCCCCATACAAAGTAATGAGTTCCCATCCAATCTCTGCAGGACAGGACAGGAAGATTCCCCAACAAACATCTTTTTTTTTTCGAAACTGTATTTCAACAAATGCAATAACAAATGAACAAAACACAAGAGCAAAGAGATATACAAGAAAAATAAAAAAAAGTTCAAGTTCCTTATGGAGGTGTTAACATTTTTCTGTGTTCAACAAAATCTGCACAAGTGGCCATGGCATCGGATGACGACAGCGACCTCGAGGTTGAATTCGACTCTTTCTAGTCTGGTAATTAACACATGTTTGTGTTACTTCACAGTCTGGTAGTGCATTTGCTTGTGCATTTGCGTTCTTTTTGTGCCATAGTTTCCCCATTAATATAATTACTGTTTAAAAATGTGACATAAAATTCTTTGTAAATTTAAAAAAAACGCTAAAATAGCTACGTTGTATGCATTTTGTTTGTGTACGATAATTTCTCCCAAAATACGATAATTTTGAGGTTTTGGTACGATAGTTTCATATTTCATATCTGGCAACACTGCTCCGGTGCAGAAAAACAAGAAGGGCGGGGGGGAGGCGTTGCGAACAATACTGTGCGCCACACTTAAAATAAACTGCACACCCACACAAACACGCACACACACCTTCACAAATGACACTAACATCCTGCCTTTTCCTTAAAAAATACATTTATGTTTGCTGTCTATGTACTTTTCTGTCACTTTTGCGCTCTTTTTCATACTTTTCCCTCATTTCAAAAGTCACCGAACGCACTTTACTGTAATATATGCAACATATAGCATACTGTTGGAAAGCATGGGTTCTTGGCTTGCTGTCAGTGTTGACATTTTTCAGAGTGAGGGCTTACATGAGAACTTACGGTAATGAGAATCAGCGGCGCACTAGTGTGAAACTTCCGTGTTTTTCCTCTGCGTTATGACATCACAGGCTTACGTTTACCGTAATACACCATATATATCATTGGAAATCCCTTTTTTTTTTTGGCAAATTAGGTTGCCAGATACCTACAACTGCATTATTGATGAAGAGAATAGATTATACATCTTGTTTGCAAAAACTTTTTTTTTTTTTTGTTAGCTCCACAAGTATTTTTTTTTGTTGTCTTGTTCTCTCGGGTGTAGGCCTATAGAATAGATTCGTGATTTTGGGTGCAATTTTGTTATTTAAGCTATTTGTTTGTTTGCCTACACACTTAATATTGTAAATAAAGTGTTAAATTATTCAGCATTATGTCGTCATATGTTATGTATTATGCTGTACTTGTGCGTCTAATGGTATGAGTGGGTTAGGGGGTGATGGTGGTGAGCAGGGGGGCCGGGTGGGGGTGGGGGGTGGGTGGTATTGTCCCTACCAAAGCTGAGACGAAACCTACGCCCTTGCTGTCTTCGTCCATCTTTGCTGCTGATTTCAAAAAACAACAAATTATGTTAGTTCACTTGGTTTTCAGCCCCCAGTGCACAAATGTGACGCAACCCTGAATCTCATTAAGCTGCACCTGGAAACCGTGGTGACATCATGGGGAGGGGAGAGGGGACAGACTTTCAATATTGGCATCAGATATTGAAAGTAACGAGTAACAAGCGCCTTAACAGAAATGTAGTGAAGTGAAAAGTATGATACTTGCCATTCAGATGTAGTGAAGTGAAAGTCATAAGTATCCTTTAAAAAATCAACTCAAGTGAAGTACAAATGTGCCAGAATTGTACTTAAGTACACTACTCAAGTAAATGCACTTTGTTACTGTCCACCCCTGACAACATAAATATACGAGGTCTGTTAGAAAAGTATCCGACCTTTTTATTTTTTTCAAAAACCTGATGGATTTGAATCACGTGTGCTTGCATGAGCCAACCTTGAACCTTCGTGCGTATGCGTGATTTTTTTCATGCCTGTCGGTTGCGTTATTTGCTTGTAAGCAGCCTTTGTGTGAGGATGGGTGTAGTCTCTCGCCGTTTTTTCTTTGCAAGGAAATGGCGGAACGACTGGAGCAGCGCGACTGCATCAAATTTTGCCACAAACTGGGCAATAGCCAGGTGGAAACCATTCGGATTATTCAGATGGCTTTTGGTGATGATCCTCTGGGCATCACACAGATTAAGGAGCGGTACAACCGGTTTAAAGACGTCCGCACAACGGTGGAGAGTGAGCCATGCTCCGATTGGCATCAACACGCTGAAATGACCGGATCATTTCCAAAGTGAACTCTGTGGTGATGCGGGACCGTCATGTGATTATCCGAGAAATTGCGGAAGAGGTGGACATCAGCACTTTTTCGGCACATTCCACTGTGAAAGAAGATTTTGCCATGAAAAGAGTGGCGGCAAAATTCATCGGCACGAAGCTGATGGCGCATCAACAGCACCTCCGTGATGAAGCCTCACAGGACATGTCCTGACATGTCCAGCTTGTCCACAATTTCTCAGATAGTCACACGACTGAAAAGCCACCGAAAGCCATCTGAATCTTCTGAATGGTTGACGAGCTGTGCATGTCACAACATGTCCTGTGAGACTTCAACATGGAGGCGCTGTTGCTGCACCATCAGTTTCGTGCCGATGAATTTCGCCGCCACTCTTTTCATGGCAAAATCTTCTTTCACAGTGGAATGTGCCGAAAAAGTGCTGATGTCCACCTCTTCCGCAATTTCTCGGATAATCACACGACGGTCCTGCAAGAAAAAAACGACGAGAGACTACACCCATCCTCACACAAAGGCTGCTTACAAGCAAATGACGCAACCGACAGGCATGAAAAAAATCATGCATGCGCACGAAGGTTCAAGGTTGGCTCATGCAAGCACACGTGATTCAAATCCATCAGGTTTTTGAAAAAAATAAAAAGGTCGGATACTTTTCTAACAGACCTCATACGTACAGAGATTCTAAAGCATTGTATTTATTACAATTTATAGCAAACAGACATTTAATGCCAAGTGGATGCTCAACACTGCAGTGTAGCTGATTATAGTCGACTTAAAAGGTAGCACACATTTATTCAAGTAAGAGGGAAAATATTTGGTGGTTTTAAAGACTTCTCAATCTGTATATTATAAAGACAACATGTTCCAATTCCGTATATAGTCCGTCGTATAGTGTGAGAACATAAATTGTGCACTCTGAACTTTTACACCCTGTGGTTTTGTCACACAGTTTGAGCTGGAGTCGAGTACAACGATTGAAAATATCGTACAGTGTCTGTCCAGCTTTAGGGTTCTCAAGAACATCTCTCATACCAATTATAGCTTGAGCTTCACAAATGTTGAATCCCTGGCAAAGGTGCTTCACTTCACTTGTCACTCAGTTGTGATGCAGTTCTTGTAAGGCTGCCGTTCACATCTCTCCCACCCTTTGCGCTGAGCTCGAGCAATTTCATGAGCCCTGCATGTCTCATGTCTCCTGATGTTGTTTCTCAAGGGAGGCCAAGGCAGTGTCCCAGTTTTGATTGGAGCCTGGTGACTGGATCCTGAATGAAACCGAACCACACACACGTGTTGTGGGTGGAGCCGACACTTTGGCACGCCACATGTATACTTTGAAACTTCACACTCGTGGGGGGACTTAGACACATTTCACCGCCAGCTCGAAAGTGATCGTCTGCTGCAGGTTTTCGTGCCAACAGCGCGAACAGCCACACATTTTCAAATGCCAAGTGAGCAGTGATAGGTGTTTCTTACCAGAAACATTGGCAGCGTCAGACTCAACTTCTTCGCTTGATATAGAAACTTCATCGGTGGCCTTCGAAGGAGAAGGACACTTTTGAAAACAGTCAAAAGTGCGGTTTGTTTTCTTTTCATTTTCAGAACTATAAATCACAGTCTTGTCCTGAGGCATGCTTCTCGTCACTCTCTCCTGTATGCAGCTTGGAGGTTGCTTGCTGTCTTGCCCCCTCTCACTTTCTACTGTGACCCAATCAAAACAGGTTCAATCTGATCTGGAAGGCTGGACTGCTGAGCGCTCATTTTATTTACACCGGTCTGTTACGTATCACAGGGCAATTTGTAGTGGTTATACGGAAATTCCAAGGCTTTCTTAGTGGTTATGCGGTGTATACCTGCGTATCACATAGACTAGACCACTGAGCACAACATGTGATGTACTTTCTGTAGCAGCTGAGGAAATAACAATGATGGTGAACTTCCACAGTGCCATTGTTGAGTCCATCATCACCGCTTCCATCACTGTCTAGTATGCTGCTGCCACCGCCAAGAACAGGAGCAGAATGCAGCATATCATCCATGCAGAGTAAAAGGTGATTGACTACAGTCTGCCATCCCTACAGGACCCGTATGCCTCCAGAGCACTGAGGCAAGCAGGGAAGATTGTTGCTGATCCCTTACACCCAGGAAGCAAACTTTTTGTCGCCCTTCCCTCTGGCAGGAGGCTGAGGTCCATCAAGACCAAAAACTCAAGACACAAAAACAGCTTCTTTCCATCTGCAGTTGGTCTCATAAATAATCCCAGAGACCCCCACTTACTCTGCCTCCCTCCCCCACTACCATAAAACAGAGATTTGGTCATCCCCGCACTGAACTGTACTGTACATCTGTATACTCCAATCACCTGTTTTTGCACACTGTCCCATTCCATTACGGTTTATTTAACAGCAAATATAACCTTGTACTTGTATTCTTGTATTTTGATTTTACTTTGTACGACTATTTTATATGACTTTGTAAATACATAGCCCACTTTTGTATCTCTATTTTTGCACTTACTATTCATGTATGACTCTATTTGACTTCTTATATAAGTGTTTTTCTTGTTTGTTTTTATGCACCAATAACACCAGATCGAATTCCTTGTATGTGTGAACTTACTTGCCAATAAATTTGATTCTGGATCAGATTCAGATTTTGACAGTAAAAGTTATGAGCCACGTATTTTCTCAGTAATCCTGCATTAAAGGCACCAAATGGATCAGGCTACCGACAGCTGCTAAAATTACTAATGCTGTTAGCATTCAACATTAAATAAGATGAGAAGCCAGTGTGTATATTGCAACAGAGATGTCTTAGATGATCTGATAGGATGTACAGTGCATCCAGAAAGTATTCACAGCACTTCACTTTTTGCACATTTTGTTATTTTACAGCCTTATTCCAAAATGGCGTAAATTAGTTTTTCCTCTCAAAATTCTACTCACAACAACACTACTCTTGAAGTCTACTAAATACTTGCAGATACTATACTAAAATACTATTGTGAGAATACACTGTTAGTGGGGTTGTTTACTGTGAATGGATCTTATGACCTTATAACCCCACCTCTTTCTCGTTCATCTTTTCCTGGTGCAATGCAGCTTCTTCCTGTTTACCCGGAACCCCTCAATCTGTCAAATACTAATTGATTTAACGTAAGGATGAACAGAAGTACTTCGTATGGCTGACTGTGTGTGTGTGTGTGTGTGTGTGTGTCTGTGTATACACACACATATTCGCTTAGTAAAGAAAGTATTTTATCTTCACTGGAGTGCTGTTTTTAACTTCCTTCAAAAAGCAAATCATTTTTCGTCTGTCCATCAAATTGCTTTTACAGGGCAAATGAGGAGTCCGGTTATGTACACAGCAAATGCTGCTGCTGAAAGCATGAGGCTGGCTGCACACACATATTTCTGGCCCTACTTTAATGGCGCCAGTGAAAGGAAAACACTAAAAGTTCTGCTCTTTCTTGTTTACAGCAACAGTGTCGTGGGTGTCCGGCACTGCAGTCACCACCGTCTAAATGGTATCCCGACGCACTAGGTGCATAAAAACTGCTCTCTGTGTGCCTCTTCTGAACATTTTCAGTGAGTGTAGTTGAGGATTAAGTTCATTGGCATGCTCTTGATGGCTGACATGAGTACTTCTTCTTTCGGTTGTTCCTGTCATGTGTCATGAAGTCATCCGTCACCATCTCACTCTGTCATCGTCAGATTTTTCTTTCATACCAATCCTTTTCATGTTCTCCCACATGACATGCATAAGCCACCTCTTTGTCCTACCTATTATCCTCTGATTTAATATCCCAGTAACCCTCTGGGGTCTGAGGGCATTTTTTGGGCAGTTCACTCGCCTGGCATAAATGTTTTATTATTGCTGTTAACAGCTCTCCCTGCATCCCACAATCAAGTTTTATGTCTCTTTTTTCAGGGCAACCTGTGCTTTCAGAATATATATGTTTTTGTTGTGTTTTATAAGTGTAATAAAGGTTTACAATCAAAAATAGGCAAGGAAAAAATAAAGTGAAAAATAATTTTCCACACACATTTATTCAAAACACACAGTAAACTATAATAAACAACTGTTTTGACACTTTATAAAGGTAATTTGAGGTCTTATGTGAAAGACTGTACAACAAAAAGGTTCAAACAATAAACACAAATGCACATTTTGAACAATATATACAAAGTGGTCTATGCGTTTTGTTGTCCATTGATATGGTAAACAGTGCTTTATGCAGAGAAAGCAACAGAGTTATCCAGTAACATTCACATGCAATCCTGATGGTTACACAGTCTTTGTTTGAGCATGTGAGATTGTCATCAGAGGCTCTCCATCTGCAAAGTCTGCTTTCAGTTTTGCTGTGCGTAATGGCGCAGGGCGCACTCAGTATGTACTAACAGTATGTACTCATTGGAGCACCCAGGGGGCTATTCAAATGGGCCAACTAGTAACATATCACTCCTGAAAATGATCTTTGGCTTTTCACGTGAGGTAAATCTGTCCTACGATTGGATTTTGGAAAACCGTGTGACAGTGAACTAATTACGATTGGACACTCACATTGCACACGTCATCACACAGCTTCTATGAGGAGTACAAAGATGGCCGATGGCTGGCTCAAAAGTCAGCGGAGTTAACTTTTCAGCAAAAAAAAAAAAAGTAAGTTTCTATCTCATATCATTAAAAAGTTATTTATAATTTAGCAAAGCTTGGTCTTAGCCGTCGTATACGATGGCATCGGCCCCAGAGGGTTAAATCATCAGTATACTGTACTTACCCCATCTGCAAGTGCTTAATCTTGCCTCTCACACATTATCTGTACCACACGTACTGTCTCTCTGATTTGCTCATCCTCTCCATCCTTATTACTCCAAGAATAATCACATCTTCAACTCTACCACTTCCAATTCTTTCTTATTGTCAGTATCATGGCCTCTAAGTCACACAACATTGCTCACGACTGTTTAGTTGAGAGAAATATAAAACAAGCATACAACCCCAATTCCAATGAAGTTGGGACGTTGTGTGAAATGTAAATACAAACAGAATACAATGATTTGCAAATCGTCTTCAACCTGTATTCAATTGAATACACCACAAAGACAAGATATTTAATGTTCAAACAGATAGACTTTTTTTGTGCAAATATTTGCTCATTTTGAAATGGATGCCTGCAACACATTTCAAAAAAGCTGGGACAGGGGCAACAAAAGACTGGGAACGTTGATGAATGCGCAAAGAACACCTGTTTGGAACATTCCACAGGTGAACAGGTTAACTGGAAACAGGTGAGTGCCATGACTGGGTAAAAAAGGAGCATCCCCAAAAGGATCAGCCATTCACAAGAAAAGATGAGGCGAGGATCACCACTTTGTGAACAACATGAAAAAAAATAGTCCAACAGTTTAAGAACAATGTTTCTCAGTGTTCAAGTAATTGCAAGGAATTTAGGGATTCCATCATCTACAGTCCATAATATAATCAGATTCAGAGAATCTGGAGAACTTTCTACACGTAAGTGGCAAGGCTGAAAGCCAACATTGAATGCCCGTGACCTTTGATCCCTCAGGCGGCACTGCATTAAAAACCAACATCATTGTGTAAAGGATCTTATCGCGTGGACTCAGGAACACTTCAGAAAACCATTGTCAGTTAACACAGTTCATCAATCCATCTACAAGTGCAAGTTAAAACTCTACCATGCAAAGCGAAAGCCATACATCAACAACATCCAGAAACGCCGCCGCTTTCTCTGGGCCTGAGCTCATTTGAAATGGACAGAAACAAAGTGGAAAAGTGTGCTGTGGTCTGATGATGTTTTTGGAAATTATGGACGTCGTGTCCTTCAGACAAAAGAGGAAAAAGACCATCCAGATTGTTACCTGCGCAAAGTTCAAAAGCCAGCATCTGTGATAGTATGGTATGCTATGTTGGTGCCCATAGCATGGGCAACTTGCACATCTGTGATGGCAACATCAATGCTGAAAAGTACATCCAGGTTTTGGAGAAACACATGCTGCCATCCAAGCAACGTCTTTATCAGGGATGTCCCTGCTTATTTCAGCAAGACAATGCCAAGTCACATTCTGCACGTGTTACAATAGCATGGCTTCATAGTAAAAGAGTGCGGGTACTAGACTGGCCTGCCTGCAGTCCAGACCTGTTGCCCATTGAAAATGTGTGGCGCATTATGAAGCACAAAATACAACGGAGACCCCAGACTGCTGAAAAACTGAAGTTGTACATCAAGCAAGAATGGGAAAGAATTCCACCTGCAAAGCTTGAACAAATAGTGTCCTCAGTCCCCAAATGCTTACTGAGTGTTGTTAGAAGGAAAGGTGATGTAACACAGTGGTAAACATACCACTGTCCCAGCTTTTTTGAAACCTGTTGCAGGCATCCATTTCAAAATGAGGAAATATTTGCACAAAAACAATAAAGTTTATCAGTTTGAACATTAAATATCTTGTCTTTGTGGTGTATTCAACTGAATATAGGTTAAAGAGGATTTGCAAATCATTGTATTCTGTTTTTATTGTCCCAACTTCACTGGAATTGGGGTTGTAATTCCAGATATACCCTAGACCTGGCGTGCCCAACCAGTCGATTGCAGGCTGAGTTCCCGTCAATCACATGAAAAAAAAAAAGTCTGAGGATGCATTTATTTTGTGCACAGCTGGAGGAGATGTGCAGAACACGCACATCTGCTACACTCAGGCGTTAGGTGGCTCTGCAGAGATAAATTTGTGGAACAGTTTTCTAAATTGTTGCCCAAAATTAAAGAAATTCTGAAATGTTCAATCCATGATGAATATGCTCAGCTTTTGGATTATAAAGCAAGTTTAAAATCAAGTTACACCTACCAAGCAGGTTACAACAGTGTGACCTGCAGAACTTTCCACACATGGACACAGAACTTAAGCACCAGGACAAAGACTGTGGAGCTTGAGAGTGCATGTTATAATGATCATGTGCAGAGCATCTTGTCAGAATTTGACAGGCACTTTACTGACTTTACAACTATTTAGCCTGTTGTCAATTTTCTGTTTTCCATTTTGGGGAAACATAGATGTGGATTGCATAACACCCAACGTGGCATCACTCTTCAGCCTGGATAGCTGTGCTATTGAGAATGAGATCCTCACACTGAAAAAAGACATTGGGCTCAAATCCAGAGCAACACCTGACATGAATGTCCAATTCTGGAATCTAATGCAGAAAGATAGTGCCTGAGTGCCTGCTTACAGCTGGTACTCAGCTAATGCAGAAAGATAGTGCCTGAGTGCCTGCTTACAGCTGGTACTCAGCTCCTACTGTCCGGACTATGAGAGACTAGCTTCCTCCTCTCAATGACAGAAGTCCCACTAAGGTAGGGAACAACTTTTCTACCTTGAGGCCAGTCCTATACCTATACTTATTCTTTTCACCATGCACATTTACTTCAATAATGCATTATTATTATTACAACTTTATCTTAGTGCTAGAAAATTGTGTTATTATATTGGTGCACAGTCAATTGTGGCTATGATATGGCATTCCATCTGGCTTAGTAGATCTCGATACACTGTCAACTTTAAAAGTAGATCTCAGCTCAAAAAAAGTTGGGCACCCCTGCTGTAGACGTTTGTTATGTGTCACAGAAAGTAAAGGTTTTCAGGGCTAAATGTTTCTTCTAGTATGACTACAGAAGAATTAAACTGTAGAACTTTAGGTGTGTTTAACATCAAACCCTAACCATACGTAAACATAGACTTTCCACTGTACGGTGTCTTTATGCTCTTTTTCAGAAACTTTTTCCTTCACATCTACGTGTTGCACATTCATAGTGTGGAGCTGTCAGTGCAATAACAACATCAACTTTTTGTCATTTTCAAAGACATTCCTGTCAGAATCTATACTTTTGTATCATGTTTTGTTTGTATTGTTCTGTTTAGCTTAGGTTTGGTTGTTTTGCAGTGTGTGATTTCTCTTGCTGGGTTTTTCCTGCTTGGGCTTTGTCTTTCCCTATTTCTCTTGTCTGTCTCTCTTTGTGCTTGGTGGTAGGTGGTGCACACTGTTTGGGCCACACCCTATTCTGGAGCTCCACCCACCTGTTTCTAATCTGTAGCTCATCACCAGGGGGTATATAAGCTTCACTGGTTGCACTGGTTCTTCGCCAGATTGTTCCACCTTGTGCCTTCGTTTCCAGCTCGGTTCATGTGTTTTTCTAGTCCTGTTTGCTATGTGTTTTTTGACCACCTACCTGTTTTTTTTCGACCATGCCTTATCACCTGATGTTTCTGATTTGTTTGCTGTTACTGGACTGCCTTTTTGTGTACTGAACCCTGCTGAGTCACTCAGTAAACAATCTTAAAAACAAGAGCTGCATTTTTGAATCCTGCATTTGTGTCCATATGTCTCTGACCACCGAACCTGATAATTCCATGGATTCAAAAAAGCAACTTTTCCAGAACACAACCTTACAATCTGCAGGCAAATTCAGCTTCAGCACTCACTAACAGCTCTACTTGATTTACATGTTGGCCCAGTGAGAGTAAATGCCTGAAATTAGAGCTCAAGCATCTGTCTTCTGACCAAGCCCCGTCTGCACTTCAGATCACTCCTAAAACTCAGCTTTAAGATGATCTGGTTGAAGATTAGTGACCTGGTCTGGTCTGTCTTCTGCGGTTACATCATAGAGGAACATTCGGTTGCTGGTGTGCACGCTGACAGTAGTTGAAAAACATGGCACTGGAAACAACTCCTACGCAGTCACTTCTACCAGGAAAGGGCTGTTCAAAGTGTGGAAAATGTGCACTCACTTTAAGCCTTTTCCTAGTTTAGGTGGTGAAACAGTGTGAAAATGCAAAGTGACCTCTTGGTCGCATGCGCTGTTTTTAGATAAACATCTACAAGAGGACCGGATTTTGTGCAGGTGGGATTCCCATTAACATGCTTGCACATGCAGTGTATTTGTGTATCTTGTGTGTTACACTATGATAGAAAATAAAACTGTTTACAGGATACTGAATAGTGAGATGATCTTCAAAATACACTGTACAGCCAAGGGAACAGAGGACGTGTGATGCAGCCTGGGAGGAAAAATAGGATAACATTTACACACACAACCTGTCTGCCCAAAAGCAACACAACAGCAGCCAACTCCACTTTTGTGACACTAATGTAATCCAGTATCACTTAAAATTACATTATTCCACAGATTCCCAGTTTATCTGTAAAGGGGGGCAGCATCTTTTCCTCCCCATATTTACTGCTTAGCATTAACAAACGCTTTAACCGGAGTACTCATGCTAATTGTTTTTCAAGGTCAAATACATGGCAACAGTAATGAGGTGAGTTTTTAGATGTATAAGCAAGGCCCCATAAAAAAACTAAACAAAAAAACATTAGTTTATCATCCCTGCCCACATGCCGAATTCGGCCTGCATCAGTTTATTTTTTATTTTGGTGAATTTCATTGACGGCGGTACAGCTGGTGCAAGAATTGGCACGTCCGCTCGGTGATGTGTGTGTTGGCCGAAGACGGTCATTGACAACCACAGTCTGTCTCACTCACACACAGTATGCATGTTTACCATGCAACTAGCGTGCAGCACACTGACTATATTCAACATGGAAACAAGATTTATTTTAAAAATATCTGATAATTTCAGTTCCTCACTTGGTATGCAGGTGCTGTTGGTTTCGTTTTTCTGGTTTGAAATTATGTTGTATGTACCTGTCTAATAGAAAAAAAAAAATTGCCCACCTTAATCACTTTTTTTCTGATGTCAAGGGTGATAAACTAATGTGTGTGTTTATGTTTATGGGGCCTAATATTTTTAGACAAACAGTTTAGTGTTGCCATCTGTGAAAAGGTAAAAGGTGAGTCCCATACTCTGTTTTTTTTTTTTAACATTATTGTTATTATTCATATTTTTTTTTATTGAACTTTAAGAATGTGGTAGTTTGAGTTGCATATGTGTGGGGCCAGAGCATAATGAGGTAGGGTGGTCATTTCATTTCCCCACCACCTTATATCTTCCCCAACTACCAGTCAGGTACCCCTTTTACTGCTGGGTGGGCAGCAGGGGAGCATAGAGTGCCAGTCACAGCTGGGACTTGAACTGGTGACCTTCTGCGTAGAAGGCTGGTGCTCTAATCACTGATTTTTAATTATGACCCGTGGTGGTGTTACCATCATCTTCAAGATAAGATTAGTTCGCTAATATACAAATGGGTCAAAATTTTAAGGGAAAAACTGGAACAAATGAGTGGGCAAACAAATGACCTCTGTCCATAGGACACGAGGTATCGCTGAATGGGTTGAGTATAAAAAATATGTGAATCTGTGGGCTCTGGAATGACCAGATCTCAGCCCCTATGGACAATTTGGAAATGATGTTTCCGCTACTATCATTAAAACAGCCACAAGAATTCACCATGGACCTGTAAGGCAAGTCAAATTTATTTATATAGCAACATTTATATGTGGGGCACAAGCTATAAGGATAAAATAAATCAACTAATAATAATAATAATAATAATAATAATAATAATGGTACATTTATTGATGAAGCACTTTAAATCAATCAATCAATCAATCAATTTTTTTTTATATAGCGCCAAATCACAACAAACAGTTGCCCCAAGGCGCTTTATATTGTAAGGCAAGGCCATACAATAATGATATAAAACCCCAACGGTCAAAACGACCCCCTGTGAGCAAGCACTTGGCTACAGTGGGAAGGAAAAACTCCCTTTTAACAGGAAGAAACCTCCAGCAGAACCAGGCTCAGGGAGGGGCAATCTTCTGCTGGGACTGGTTGGGGCTGAGGGAGAGAACCAGGAAAAAGACATGCTGTGGAGGGGAGCAGAGATCGATCACTAATGATTAAATGCAGAGTGGTGCATACAGAGCAAAAAGAGAAAGAAACAGTGCATCATGGGAACCCCCCAGCAGTCTACGTCTATAGCAGCATAACTAAGGGATGGTTCAGGGTCACCTGATCCAGCCCTAACTATAAGCTTTAGCAAAAAGGAAAGTTTTAAGCCTAATCTTAAAAGTAGAGAGGGTGTCTGTCTCCCTGATCTGAATTGGGAGCTGGTTCCACAGGAGAGGAGCCTGAAAGCTGAAGGCTCTGCCTCCCATTCTACTCTTACAAACCCTAGGAACTACAAGCAAGCCTGCAGTTTGAGAGCGAAGCGCTCTATTGGGGTGATATGGTACTACGAGGTCCCTAAGATAAGATGGGACCTGATTATTCAAAACCTTATAAGTAAGAAGAAGAATTTTAAATTCTATTCTAGAATTAACAGGAAGCCAATGAAGAGAGGCCAATATGGGTGAGATATGCTCTCTCCTTCTAGTCCCCGTCAGCACTCTAGCTGCAGCATTTTGAATTAACTGAAGACTTTTTAGGGAACTTTTAGGACAACCTGATAATAATGAATTACAATAGTCCAGCCTAGAGGAAATAAATGCATGAGTTAGTTTTTCAGCATCACTCTGAGACAAGACCTTTCTGATTTTAGAGATATTGCGTAAATGCAAAAAAGCAGTCATACATATTTGTTTAATATGCGCTTTGAATGACATATCCTGATCAAAAATGACTCCAAGATTTCTCACAGTATTACTAGAGGTCAGGGTAATGCCATCCAGAGTAAGGATCTGGTTAGACACCATGTTTCTAAGATTTGTGGGGCCAAGTACAATAACTTCAGTTTTATCTGAGTTTAAAAGCAGGAAATTAGAGGTCATCCATGTCTTTATGTCTGTAAGACAATCCTGCAGTTTAGCTAATTGGTGTGTGTCCTCTGGCTTCATGGATAGATAAAGCTGGGTATCATCTGCGTAACAATGAAAATTTAAGCAATACCGTCTAATAATACTGCCTAAGGGAAGCATATATAAAGTGAATAAAATTGGTCCTAGCACAGAACCTTGTGGAACTCCATAATTAACTTTAGTCTGTGAAGAAGATTCCCCATTTACATGAACAAATTGTAATCTATTAGACAAATATGATTCAAACCACCGCAGCGCAGTGCCTTTAATACCTATGGCATGCTCTAATGTCTGTAATAAAATTTTATGGTCAACAGTATCAAAAGCAGCACTGAGGTCTAACAGAACAAGCACAGAGATGAGTCCACTGTCCGAGGCCATAAGAAGATCATTTGTAACCTTCACTAATGCTGTTTCTGTACTATGATGAATTCTAAAACCTGACTGAAACTCTTCAAATAGACCATTCCTCTGCAGATGATCAGTTAGCTGTTTTACAACTACCCTTTCAAGAATTTTTGAGAGAAAAGGAAGGTTGGAGATTGGCCTATAATTAGCTAAGATAGCTGGGTCAAGTGATGGCTTTTTAAGTAATGGTTTAATTACTGCCACCTTAAAAGCCTGTGGTACATAGCCAACTAACAAAGATAGATTGATCATATTTAAGATCGAAGCATTAAATAATGGTAGGGCTTCCTTGAGCAGCCTGGTAGGAATGGGGTCTAATAAACATGTTGATGGTTTGGATGAAGTAACTAATGAAAATAACTCAGACAGAACAATCGGAGAGAAAGAGTCTAACCAAATACCGGCATCACTGAAAGCAGCCAAAGATAACGATACGTCTTTGGGATGGTTATGAGTAATTTTTTCTCTAATAGTTAAAATTTTGTTAGCAAAGAAAGTCATGAAGTCATTACTAGTTAAAGTTAATGGAATACTCAGCTCAATAGAGCTCTGACTCTTTGTCAGCCTGGCTACAGTGCTGAAAAGAAACCTGGTGTTGTTCTTATTTTCTTCAATTAGTGATGAGTAGAAAGATGTCCTAGCTTTACGGAGGGCTTTTTTTATAGAGCAACAGACTCTTTTTCCAGGCTAAGTGAAGATCTTCTAAATTAGTGAGACGCCATTTCCTCTCCAACTTACGGGTTATCTGCTTTAAGCTACGAGTTTGTGAGTTATACCACGGAGTCAGACACTTCTGATTTAAAGCTCTCTTTTTCAGAGGAGCTACAGCATCCAAAGTTGTCTTCAATGAGGATGTAAAACTATTGACGAGATACTCTATCTCCCTTACAGAGTTTAGGTAGCTACTCTGCACTGTGTTGTTATATGGCATTAGAGAACATAAAGAAGGAATCATATCCTTAAACCTAGTTACAGCGCTTTCTGAAAGACTTCTAGTGTAATGAAACTTATTCCCTACTGCTGGGTAGTCCATCAGAGTAAATGTAAATGTTATTAAGAAATGATCAGACAGAAGGGAGTTTTCAGGGAATACTGTTAAGTCTTCTATTTCCATACCATAAGTCAGAACAAGATCTAAGATATGATTAAAGTGGTGGGTGGACTCATTTACTTTTTGAGCAAAGCCAATAGAGTCTAATAATAGATTAAATGCAGTGTTGAGGCTGTCATTCTCAGCATCTGTGTGGATACTAAAATCGCCCACTATAATTATCTTATCTGAGCTAAGCACTAAGTCAGACAAAAGGTCTGAAAATTCACAGAGAAACTCACAGTAACGACCAGGTGGACGATAGATAATAACAAATAAAACTGGTTTTTGGGACTTCCAATTTGGATGGACAAGACTAAGAGACAAGCTTTCAAATTAATTAAAGCTCTGTCTGGGTTTTTGATTAATTAATAAGCTGGAATGGAAGATTGCTGCTAATCCATCGCCCCGGCCCGTGCTACGAGCGTTCTGACAGTTAGTGTGACTCGGGGGTGTTGACTCATTTAAACTAACATATTCATCCTGCTGTAACCAGGTTTCTGTTAGGCAGAATAAATCAATATAAATGATGAACAAAATTGCTAAACATAAAGTGCTAAACATAAATACAGAACAAACAAAGATCACAGGTCACAGAGTTAAAAACATTTAAAACAATAAAAGAATTTTGTACAAGCAAAATAATCAAAAGAAGATAAAACCATAGAACTAATGATAAAGAGGTTTTATGGCTAGTCTTAAAAGAGTCAGTGCAAGTTGCCTTTTGAATTTCAACAGGCAGGCTAATTCACGGTAGAAGGTGAAAGGTAAGGTAAGGTAGGTAGAAGGTAAGGTAGAAGGTAGAAAGGTAAGGTAAGGTAGAAGCCTGGCAGAAAAGGCTCTAAAGCCTGCTAACTTTTTTTTAAATCCTTGGGACACAGAGCAAGTCAGCGTCCAGCAACTGCAGGGCACGAGGAGGCACAGGCTTAATAAGTTCAGCAAGATAGATGGGAGCATGACCATTTAGGGTGTTATATGTTAGTAACAAAACCTTGAAATCCACTCTTACAGTCACAGGGAGCCAATGAAGCGAAGCCAGAACTAGTGTGACTGGTCAAATCAAAATTCTAGCAGCAGCAGTATTCTGTGCCATCTGTAGACATCTCATACTCTTATGTGGCAATCCAGAAAATAAAACTGTACAATAATCAGTTCTAGGTGAACAAAGATATGCATCAAAGTTTCCACATTTGCCAGAGAAGGGATAGGTCTGATCATTGCAATATTATGGAAATGAAAATGGCCCATCCTAAAAACCTCCCTAATGTGCAAATCAAAAGACAATGATGGATCAAGACACACAGAGGTTTAAAAATTTTTCACTTTGATGACAATGTGACAATGTTAATTGGTCAGAACAATGTCTTAGTCTGGAAGTGCCAACAACAATTATTTCACTTTTCTCTGCATTCAAATGCAGGAAATTTGCAGACATTTAGTTTTTCACTGCAATCATGCAAGACTTACAATCTGAGAGACTTTGTCTACAAAGGCCAATGTATACATCTGGAGGTCATAAGCATAACAGTGGAAATTGATTCAGTGATGCTGAATAACCTCACCCAGAGGTGCAACATACAGGGAAAACTACAGTGGAACAAAAACATAACCCTGAGGTACCCCAAATTTCATAGGTGAGAAATCAAATGTGCCATTATAATGAACTCATTGCATTCTACATGACAAATAAGATCTCAGCTACGCAAGCACCCTTCCAGAAATACCAAAATAATTTTTTAATTCTCTCCAACATAATATTATGGTCAGCTGTATCAAACGCTGTGCTCAAGTCCAGCAACAGCAACTGTGATGCAGAATCTGCATTCACAGTCATCAATAGATCGTTCACTTTTGTGAGGGCAGTTTGAGTAGAATGATGATGCTATAGTTCACTGAAATCATTAAAAAATTAATACAGTAAACAGTAATGTTTCCAGGCTTGATGTAAATGAGTTGACACTTTGAGCAGACCTGAGGTGTTTAGGACGTTTTCTCCACTGATGAGGAGCTTATTAAGGAAATGCTGCTTCACTTTGTTTGGTTCTGCATTTGATAAATACACTCACTCAATGAAAGTAAGGGACTACAGTCACATGTTGATACCGAAACGTAAAGTTGCACATTAAGGGTGATAAGCACCTTTATCCTACTTGGGATCCCTGCATGTTGATTTAGCAGGTTTTACACTGGATGCCCTTCCTGATGCAACTCCACATTACTTGGAGAATGGGCAGAGGTGGTCTTGAACCAGGAACCTTCTGCTCTGGACCATCCAAACCTTACTCCTTAAATTGACCAATATATGACAATTCTTTGTTTTTTTTAGCTGTGGTTGGTAATAACCATCAACTGTGTGAAAAACCAGTTTGATTCCATAATCTGTCAACCAAATGTATTTATGTTTGCATGTCCCATTTGTCAAGTGGCTGATCAAATCAAAACCTTTGGCAGACAGTACAACACTTACACTTTGTATGTTACTGCTGCAAATAAGTATTTGAACATCTGTGAAAATCAATGTTAATATTTGGTACAGTAGTCTTTGTTTGCAATTACAGAGGTCAAACGTTTCCTGTAGTTTTTCACCAGGTTTGCACACACTGCAGCAGGGATTTTGGTCCACTCCTCCATACAGATCTTCTCCAAATCTTTCAGGTTTGGAGTTTCAGCTCCCTCCAAGGATTTTCTATTGAGTTCAGGTCTGGAGACTGGCCAGGCCACTCCAAGACCTTGAAATGCTTCTTACGGAGCCCCTCCTTAGTTGCCCTGGCTGTGTGTTTGGGGTCATTGTCATGCTGGAAGACCCAGCCATGACCCATCTTCAATGCTCTTACTGAGGGAAGGAGGTCGTTTGCCAAAATCTCGCAATACATGACCCCATCCATCCTTCCTTCAATACGGTGCAGTCGTCCTGTCCCCTTTGCAGAAGAGCACCCCCAGAGTATGATGTTTCCACTCCCATGCTTCATGGTTGGGATGGTTTTCTTGGGATTGTTCTCATCCTCTAAACATGGTAAGTGGAATTGCTTCCAAAAAGCTCTATTCTGGTCTCATCTGACCACATGACCTTCTCCCATGCCTCCTCTGGATCATCTAGATGGTCACTGGTGAACTTCAAACGGGCCTGGACATGTGCTGGCTTGAGCAGGGGCACCTTGCTGCCCTGCAGGATTTTAAACCATGACAGCATCATGTGTTACTAATGTAATCTTTGTGACTGTGGTCCCAGCTCTCTTCAGGTCATTGACCAGGTCCTCCCGTGTAGTTCTGAGCTTTCTGAGCTTTCTCAGTACTGTACCAAATATTAACAGTGATTTTCACAGGTGTTCAAATACTCATTTGCAGCAGTAATGTACAAATAAATTACTAAAAAAATCATACATTGTGATTTCTAGATTTTTTTTTTAGATTATGTCTCTCACAGTGGACATGCACCTAAGATGAAAATTTCAGACCCCTCCATGATTTCTAAGTGGGAGAACTTGCAAAATCGCAGGGTGTTCAAATATTTATTTTCCTCACTGTATTTCACTGAAATTTCTGATCCAGACAACCAATAATTTATAAAGGAAAATCATGAAAATTATCAGGGGTGCCCAAACGTTTGCATACAACTGTATGTCATCTCTCTATGACTCTTGTTTTAATTCACCGTGGGTGTGCTATGGTGACATGGCACAAGTTTTACACTGGATGACCTTCCTGATGCAGCTGCACATTACATGGAGAAATGCAGCAGTGGTGGGGTCCTTGTTATGGTTTTGCCTCCATGCCCTCCATCTGTGGTCTTCTGTCTTTGATTTTCTGTTTGTGATTTTGTAGTCTCTGGTTTTATCATTTTTCTTCTGTGTATCATACTTTGGCCATGTACCTAGTTCCATCCTAGTTTCTGTCCAGCCTTTTTTTTCTCCATCGTGTAATTATTAGCTGTATTATCTGTTTGTTTTTGTTTTGTCTCATGCTGTATTATTGGTTTATTTTACTGTTGCCACTTGTGAGTTCCATTATAGTTTAGTATTAGCCATTATTTTTGTTGTTCTCTTTCAGTACTTACATTTATTTTCTGGTTAATTCTTAGTTATTTTATGTTGGGTCTCCTTTAATTTATTTCTGGTTCATTAGAGCTTGGGTTTTTTTTTTCCACTGTGGTTTTTGGTACATTTTTGAGTTGGGTCATGGCCACTTTGTTTTTGTCTTACTGCACGCTCTTGTCTGGTGTCTGGGTTTGGTGTGGGTGTGTCCTGTCCCTTCTGTTTGCCACACCCCCCTCCCAGATTGTTGTCTCCCACCTGTCTGGCTTCCTTACTTCTGGTTCTATTTAAGCCCTTTATGTTCATCTCCTCACTGCCAGTTTGTTGAATTTCAGTCACATTCCAGCTGATTACCTCAGTCCTGTTTTGCCTTGTTTACCGCCTGCCTGTATTTTGACCCTGCTTTGGTTTCATCTATGATTTTGTCTTTACCACTGAACTCCACCACGCCATGTACTTTTGACCTCTGCCTGTTTCTTGGACCACGCCTCAGCCTCTCATCTGTCTGCTACCTCTGTCTCGCTGTTTGACTACCCGTGTACCGAATCTCTGCTTGTTGTGCCAAATTAAACCTTTTTTCTTACTCCATCTGCATGTGAGAACTGACATTTTTGTCCTACCCTGTTTGAGCCATGCCTCCGCCAAGCCTGACACTCAGACCTTTAAATTTCTATGAGAGTTTGAAAAAGTGGAATCAGCACTAAAACAAACTTGTCAAACAGCTTCGAACATTATGAGATTTTCTCAAAGGCAAATATGAACGGTCTTAACTTAGATGTCTGTTTGTTTCTACAGTTTAACAATCAGGATTTTTTTTTCTTCCACACATCACGCAGTGCATTTAGGTATGTCATACTCACAATGGAGTATGAGGGCCACACTGAGTGAATTTTTTAAAAAGGTTTCCAGAACAAAGTCATACAATTACAATTATTTCAAAACAATTGTATAAACATAAAACATAAAATTGTGACTTTATTGTTCTAATATTATCCAATCCAATCCACTTTATTTATATAGCACATTTAACAACGAAGACAGTGCTGCACATAGAATCAACATAGATAAAAACCCCTCATGAAATAAATTAAAAATAAGTAAAATAACAATAAAAATAAATAAAACATAGTAAGTAAGTCCCTTCGGCTGCTCCCGTGTTTTGCACTTGGGGTCGCCACAGCAAATCCAAGGTGGATCTGCATGTTGAATTGGCACAGGTTTTACGCTGGATGTCCTTCCTGACGCAACTCCACATTACATGGAGAAATGTGGCAGGGGTGGGATTTGAACCCGGAACCTTCTGCACTGAAACCAAGCGCATTAATCACTTGGCCAACACTCCTGCCACAAAAATAAATAAAACATACAAAGTTTAAAAAATAATAAAATCAACAGAAATACGTAAATAAATACACCATACAAAAGATAAAACCAATAAAATCAACCTGGATAAAAAACAGTAAAAACCAAACAATAAAACAGAAGACCACACAACTCACCTGGTGTTAAAAACCAGAGAATAAAAGTGGGTCTTCAGACAAGACTTGCATTAAAATGATTTTATTCTTGATATCTCAGAATGTTTTCCTCAATGTGGTCCTCATATTTCATCATACAGAACCTTCATCTGAATAAAAGATGCAAATGACACAGGGTTGTTTATTAAAAGTGGATATTTTAATTTCCATTTGTGTTTGTACAGTGCATGATGCTCCTCAACAACAAAAAAAACTTTCTGTCCATAAGTCTGTTTGATGGTGTTGCCAGGTTGATGATGGAGGCTACTTTAGTTTCAGTGAAAAACACAGAGGCGAGATTGTTTACATTAGTGGTCCAGATTCACTGTAACAGGATTTTATATACAGGATCAAATCAGCAGCACACAACACCGAGAGGAGGAAAAAAGATCCCACAACTTTAAACACCAAAAATACAAGTACAGTTACTTTACACACACACACACACACACACACACACACACACACACACACACACACACACACACACACACACACACACACACACACACACACACACAGTCACTCAGATATTGCATTTGACAACCACTCACTAACACCAGAAATCAACAGACACTAAAGTGACATTACCTACAGTACAAAAATCAAAAAGATATTTCAAAATATATAATTACTATTTACATCTCAACTATACACCCTGTCACGCTTACTATGGTTACTCATTGTGAATTTAGAATGTACATCAATATATACAGATTAAATACACAACCTTAAATACTATAAATATAACTATGGTTTGGTCACACAAAGGCTTTTTTTTTTTTTGCACAGTTAAATAAATACACTTTGAATTACGTTCATCTCAATAAGAAGCTGCTTTGCAATAAAATGCAACATGGCTGACACACGTGGGGAAAAAGTAAGAGGCCCTGGAGTTGGAGTCTTTGTTTTTAATAATACATATGTATATCAATATTGATTGTTATTTGCAAATTATTGGGAATAATTTGCCCTTGAAAAGATGTGCTTCCATTGGATGTGCATCAAAATAAACTAGCAATGTTCACTGCAATATTGTGGCTGTGTGTTCTTTGTGCAGAGTCTATTGCTTGTTCAATAGTTACTTCCGCCAACAAAGCTGGAGGTTGTGTTTTAGCCCGTTTGTTTGTCTGTTTGTGAACAGCCTGGAGTACACAATTTTTCATAAATCGTTATGAATTTTTTTTTCTTCTCAAGATTCATATCCTGATAGGGAAGGACTGATTAAATTTTCAAGGTCAAACATCAAAGTCGGGAAAAATCTTGGAAAAATCCCTATCTTTAACACTGGATGAATTTTCAAAACCCTAACTGTCAAACTAACTAACTAACTAACCCTAACCTTCAAAAAAGATCAATTTTTTTTCATATTTGAGTGTTATGTCAGATAGTATTCCATATCGACTGACAAAGGTTGACCCGGATTCTATCCAGATTGTTGATTTTGTGGACATTTGAATATTGAAAAGCCAATTTGGTGTACATTTTGCATTATATCTCAATCAAAAGTGCCTCAATCACTGTCATGGTTCTGTTATGGATTTAACTACAGCACCAAAATTGGATGGATGTTCCAATTTTATGCCTGTTTGTCTATCTTCCAGTTATAAGTCAGTAACCAAGTGCCAAAAAGCAACGACAAATTGTGCATAGCAGAAATGATCTGAAAAAGAATTCAGAAACTGAAAAAGATGAAAAACAAAAAAAACAATAAACAAAAATAAACCTGACAATACCACAGAACTAAATACATACTCCTGACATTTGATCACATCTAATTTAGCTTATGAAGAGCCATTTCTAACAGGACTTTGATCTTGAAAATGTTTTCCAAGATAAAATTTTGTAGAATTGGAAAATAGTGTTGGTGGAAGTTTGTGCTCTATGAGAGTGGCAATCTAGTTCAGAATTATAATTTTTAAATCTTATTTTTTGTGCAGGTTTGAGTAATTTGGCTTTCTGTGAAGATGGCAGTGCATGCCACTGTGTGGCTTTTTTCCTTCACTGAACCCTGCAAAAATGCACAAATCAGACCATTGCTAACATGAGCTATGAGTTTTATCATCCATTTAATCAAAGCAGACCTGCTGTATTTTTAGCTTGCTGGCTAATAAGACCCTCACTCACTGAGACGTGCAATTCCTTTGAGCTCATTTTTCTGTGCTTCTCCTAAATGTACTTAAAATCTAAAACAAACTTTACACAGCTGAGTGCTTTCACCTGAGTTAAAACAAATTACTACGAATACAGTGTTTATGAAGCTTTTATCAAATTTGTCAAACTCCAGGGCCTCTGCTAAGGGTGTAACGATACGGTCAGCACCTGCTACAGTTCAAAACACAGTAACATGACTCATGGTTTGGATGCACATATGATAGTTCAGATTTGGACGTGGGGGTTCTTCATTTGTATTCTGACATCCGGTGTTGTAGCAGTTTCTGCTAAAGTGTTGTTAATCCTCCAGGTTATTGTCTGTAGGGAAGGACAGAGTCGTGTGGTGGGCACAGTTAAGCTAACCAGCTAGCGCAGCTATCGTTTTCATGAGCAGATTAAGTTTTCAGCTAATTTTGAAAACCATTAGCAGCCCAATTACTAAATTTGGTAGTGCTAGTTAGCAAACAAATAAAATAAAACAAAATAATGTTTAACAGTCAAATACATTTATAAACCCTAAAATCATAGTTTTATTCCTCTTGGGGCTTATCCACTAATTCAATAAGCAAAATTGACATAAAGTGTGAAGGCAACAAGCATCATCTTGAGGTCAAGCTAGACTAAATGCATTTAGATTGTGAAAATTATGTTCCATGTATATTTTATGTGTTAATATTTGTTTTTCATGTAATACTTTATGTATGGTAAAATTTAATTTGTTCATTTAATTATTTTGTACATCTTGAACATCTAGGCCCTAGCTTCAGCTGAAAGGTTTTAATGGTTCATTGTTTTACCACAGTTTTCAGTTAGCAGTTATAAGCTAGCTTTTAGGTTATGCCAGACCTGGGTAAACTGTGGCCCAGGGGCCACATGCGGCCCTTTGCATGTCTCTGGCCGGCCCTCATGAGGTCTGTGATTATTATTACATATATTAAAAATGTCAAGCTTGTGTGTTGCAAATCATTAGAGAGGTTTATTTAGGTATATTTACATATTATTACAATAATAAAAATTACATATAAAAGCTATTAAATAGGTAAATTTGTAAAGTTTGTAATGGGAGACAGCTGAGTTATCGATGGTGTGGCCTTCGGACATAATTCAGGTTCCCTATGTGGCCCCTTGTAAAAATTAATTGCCCACCCCTGGGTTATGCAGTCTATATAATGCAGTCATTATAGAGATGTTTTAATTGAATTTACTTTGTATTGTGTTACATTTTTCAGCTTTGTGCTGTGACGTACTGTTACACCCTTAGTGTCTAACTAATTAAAGTGCTCAAGTGAATGAGACAAAATACAGGTGAACCTCATTAACTCAAGAAAGTTGGGGTCCACAAAATCGAACCGCTAGTTATCTGAAACCGCAAGTTAATGAGGTTGACCAAAAACACAGAGTACGGTAGTCTAAATTTTCGGGATCCACAAATCGACCGTGAGTAAAACCGAAACGCGAATTACACATACGCGAAATTAACAGGGTTCACCATTGGTCTTACCATAATGTTACTCAAAAGCTTTCCAAACTTGGGCATCCCTCCCCTGCATACGTTCCACCTCCACATGCTCTACCCACCCAAGGTTCAACTCATCAAGGTTTGGCTGAAAGTGCCAAATTCAAGGAATCCATATAGAGCAAACAGGGATGGAAAATACACTGTCGGGAGGCCTGAGGGCCAATAACGAGAGCCCTGTGATTGACAAGGTCAAACAAGAAGACAAAAGCATAAGGCAAACAGACGACAGAGATGCTGTTCAGGCACCAAACAATGTGCGTGACTGTGCTTCACACTACATCTGTTTAATCTCAAGTATTAGTGTTGTCTCGACAAAGTGACAAAACACACTAGGAGCCTGTTCGACTCCTCCGCTGGCCAGCAGAGACACCAAGTGGTGAAGACTGTGTATTATCACTTATTTGAAACATTTAGATCATGGTACATTAAAACCCCAAAACATATATTGTCCAAAATGATCATACACTTAAAAACAAAAAACAAAACAAAACAAAACATAAACCTTTAGTTTTCATACTTTAGTTCACAAAAACACAAAATGTAGACGGCAGGGTCAAAGTGTAAATGAAAGTGGTTGTAACTTTACAAATGTACAGTAATTAAACTTGGATTTCCTCTGAGGGATGAGGGATGAGGAATGATTAATCGGCAGTGAATCATTTCCTCAGTGCACTGAAACAATATGAGGGTTTTTTCTGTATGTTAACCAGCGCCTGGTGCTACTGAAAGAGCAGCTGTGCAGGTGGATCAGACAAAGCTCACAAAAGGATCTGTATCCATGGCACGTTGCCACGGCTTCCCTTGGGCAAGATGGCTCTATTTTTAAAACAGGCTGTGTCACAGGGACCTCTCACTCAGCCGCAGACACAAAGATGCGATTCTGTCTTTCTGGAACACACACTCCTCCCTCCCACAGACAGACAAATGCGAAGATTCCTGCCGCTCAAACACTGGTTTCTCTGCCTATCTTTACAAGTGCATGACTGCCTTTGGCATCTGAGGTGTTGATTAAAATGGAAACGCTCCATTCAAACAGAAAAGCTTCATCTCTGCCAGCTGCTGCTGGAACCGCACACAGAGAGAAAAAACACTGGTTGCAGTGCTGTTGCAGGGCCTCATTTGTGGAGAAGGGTAATGGTGAAATGAATCGTGGTGCTCTGTGTTAAGGCTCAGAAATGCTCTCGTGACGGTGTTGTGCTTCAGTGTTGTGACTGCATGAGAAGGCAAAGTTGTGCCTCCATTTCATACTGCTGGGGTGTGAAGAAATTAGTAGATATCTCAGATTACTGCACAACACACATATGTAAAATATTCTACACATGTGGGGAGGTCAGGATAGAAAGAGGACCCTACTATGTCTGGTTATTATTGCTGATGTCTGATACCTAAACCTTAGGCTATAGCGTGCACATAAACACTATCAGTATCGATTACATTATACTGTCATAGATGTCGCATTTACTACGTGAGAAATGTGCCCTTATGATGATACAGACATTGTCACTATTAGATACAGACTTTTTAAATTATTATTTTTTACCAAAAAAGAATGCAATGCTTTTCAACCCTATCTTTCTATGGTGGCCGTTATGGGCCACAACACCAGCAAAAGTAGAAAGGCAAATGCAAAAACAACAACAGCATCACTTCAGCAACAGGTGACTGCATCAAGAAAAATCCTCCAAATTGAAAAATAAGATATCTTGAAAGATCCAGAGGACACAAATAAATATAACCTGCAGCAAATGCAACAATTTAATTTGATAACGCGCCTGCTGCAAATTCAGACAACACAGCCAACACAGAAATGCTCTGCAAAGCTTCACAACACAACAAAAAAGTAACAACAAAACAGAATTGCGAACAACACAAACAGTGTCTGGAGGACTTCAGCTGATGGACTTCAGTGAACTGCAACCCTACACTCTTTATTTGGGCTTTGTTGGCACAACTGCATAAATGTATAGGGCAGTACAGTTTCGTTTGAACACGTGATATCACGGGATTTGACCACATCTGGGGACAGCAGGCATGAACATGGCAGAGAATCCCCGGGTGGAGTGTGGGAGTTACAGCGCAAACCATTCAGCCCGGCTCGGTAAACTTAAAAGCATACTCACTGTCACCTAGCGGACATTGCCGGTTTAAAATGGTTTCCGCTGAAACCCCCATCCTCCGAATGGTTTGTGCTGACAGTCCCACACTCCACCTGGGGATTAGTCTCTTCCCACAAACAGCATCAATTTTAACGGGAAAATGGTGTACTGTTTTGTTTTCGGCTGCAGTCACTGAAGCAGTCGCGAAAAGTGCAGTTTTTTTTTCGGTTCCCAGTGGAGAAGGGAAGATGAGGCAAATGGCAGAGGTGTTAGCAAAGTGTTAGCCTACACAGCAAACCAGAGTAGCTCTGTTCTCTCGCCTGCAAAATTGCCTTGATATTTTGAGCTCTGGGTCATAAACAAACCACAACACATGTCCACTTTCCACCGAATCGTCACTTCTTCTTTGCATTTTCACTTTGTTTGCGTGTAATTTGCCCAAAAACTCAGAGAAAGTGCCGTGTGTCTGTCCCCGGAAGTAGAGAAATATGTATCATATTTTACCCCTTCAGCCCTCAAATGAGACTGCGCTGCCCAATTGATTTATTTCATGATTTTACTCTTATGTTACTGATATTTTCACATTTTATGATTTTATTTGCAATGCATTAAAAAGTAGCAGTTAGTTCAACTCCACCAGGCAGAAATCTCCATTGCAAAGCATTTCTGTGTTTGTGTGTGTTGCAGCAGACATTTGCAGCAGACATGGTATCAGTTCTTTTCTTAAAATTTGCAAGATGTTTGATGTAGTTAAATGTTATTGAATTGATGCAGATGTTTTTTGTTTGCATTTGTAACTGCTTTCTGCATTTGCTAGTGCTTTCTAAACTTTTAAGTCTTGTGACCCTTACTGGCCACCGTTCCATCCCCATACCTTTAAGCCCAGTTTATTGGAACTCAAACATTTTGAGGAAACTGATTAAACCAAACCAGTAAAAATCATTCAAACATCAATAATTATTTAAGTGAATAAATAAAAATTGATTGTAAGGATGGTTATTTTGTGAAACAATAGTTTCAGCTACACTGCACTCATTCATAAAATTCTGCATCTAATACAGAATGTGGGCTGATGTTGAAGTGCCCATTCTACACACTAATGTCCTTTTAATATTTTGGGGACTTGAATAATTTTTAAGCACATTTTAACATCCATGAGTACAGAAGAATTAAACCACCATTATTCCCAAACATGGATGCTTCTAACCCATGCCATGTTCTTTTTGTTGTTGTTGTTTTTAATTTCAGTGCATACACCAACTGAGTATCTGAGCGTGATGGATGTGAGTCCATCACAGGTTACTTCCCCGGCCAAGGATGGTACCCATGTGCAGCTGGGTGGACTAAAACAATATAGATGAAGTCTCTTGTCCAAGAACACAGTCTGAAATACACATCTGGAATCAAACCAAAGTCTACATGTTGGTAGTCCAACTCCTATCACACAGAGCTAATGCAGGTTGTCCACAAATCAGAGGATCACTGGATTGAGTCCCCACTGCTACTGTGTGTCAGAGTATAAAACACAAAGATTTAATCTTGATTAAGTGTAGTGGCCAAGCAGTTAATGTGCTTGTTTTTCAGAGCAGAAGTTTCCTGGTTCAAGTTTTCCTGGTGTAAAATTTGTGCCAAATCAACATGCAGATTCCTAATGGATCTGCTGTGGTGAAAAAGGGAGAAGCCAAAAGAAATCACTTTACATTTAAGTTATTAAATAGGATTATTTTACTTCATGAAGCTAGGTTGTGATGGTTGAATCCTGTGAGTTAACTAAAATGAAATGGTTTGAGGTAATCTGTTTCCTCCAAATGCTTGAATTGAACTCATTTCTTAGGTTTTACACTGCACTAAAAACTAAAACCTCAACAACTGAACCAAGATAAGATAAAGACTGACGACTAGAAACATCCCACTGTCTCAGAAATAACCCTGGTACTTAGGGATCTGTAAAAGATGCAGCATTGTTGCGTTCCACACACCTTAACCTGAGCCGGAGCTTTGTACAAATGAAGGATCTGTGCAGAGAGCTGTGTTCCTTGATTTGTCATCGTGTTGTAATTTCAACATGATGAAGGTCATCAGAATTGGTTGTGATCTCTTCATTCCTGCTGGGATTGGCAAGGGTTAAGCAGCATCAATCCCCCAACGAGCAAGAAGACAATGAGAAATCAAGCCAAATGAGAGATTTAGCTTTGTGGGTTAAGGTGTGACGAACGCTGTAACGGCTGGCAGTCAACACGCGTTCTCTCTAAGCAGAGTTGGGGATTTGTAAATGACAAGATTGGCAACCTCAGTGGATCATAGCTCAGACTCAGGTGAACCGATGTTCTGGTAGCCAGTCTTGGTGCTGGTGCCATAGTTGGTGTTAGTCATCTCGTGGGTGCCGCCAGGCCCCAAGTAAGCACGGTGGGCAGGCATGGGAGAAGGAGCCTCACTTGCATTTTTGCTGAGGATGAAGCGCTGCTCATCATGCTCTTCAAGGTTGGAGATGTCCTTCATCATGCCTTTACGGTAGGAGACAGACAGCTTGTTGGAGCCGTCTGAGATCAGGTTAAATTGACGTGCAATGAAGATGATAGGTAAAGGCAGCATTGCCACGATGACAAGACCGTAGGCCATGGCCAAAGCCCAGGGTGGGTAGCTCTGGAAGCACTCAGAGCCCTGAAGAAATGGGAAAACAAATTGGCAGAAGTGGTTGGAAGGAAGACAAGAACAGGGAAGAGGAAGTGAGTTGGAGCAGAGCTACGTTTGGAAAGTCAAGCAGATTCCTGAATAGGAATGGGTATCGAGAGCCAATTCTTTTTGAGAATCATTAAGAAATGATTCGATCCACTGACATCAATAGCCTTTTTGCTTAACGAGTCCTTTATCGGTCCTCCAGAGTGGCTGCTGTTTTTGACGATTTATCAGAAAAATGATCATTTCTTTATGTTGATTGCAGACCCTGCAGCGGGTCTCTAATCAACTGCTTCTGCAGCGTGGCTTTGCTTGAAGCTTGAATCACCAAAGCAGTGCTCCAACCCGCTGCTTTGTTGGTTCTCTGCTTCACTGCTTTTCAGAAGCGGCAAGTCCGCTTCTTATCCCTTCTCAAAGCCATTAAAATAGGTCAATCGTGAGTTACTTTTTGACAGATTAAAGTCACGAACTGGGACTCTTGTCTTGTTCAATCAATCAATCAATTTTATTTATAGTATAGTGCCAAATCACAACAAACAGTTGCCCCAACGTGCTTTATATTGTAAGGCAAGGCCATACAATAATTACGTAAAAACCCAACGGTCAAACGACCCCCTGTGAGCAAGCACTTGGCGACAGTGGGAAGGAAAAACTCCCTTTTAACAGGAAGAAACCTCCAGCAGAACCAGGCTCAGGGAGGGGCAGTTTTCTGCTGGGACTGGTTGGGGCTGAGGGAGAGAACCGGGAAAAAGACATGCTGTGGAGGGGAGCAGAGATCAATCACTAATGATTAAATGCAGAGTGGTGCATACAGAGCAAAAAGAGAAAGAAACACTCAGTGCATCATGGGAACCCCCCCCAGCAGTCTAAGTCTATAGCAGCATAACTAAGGGATGGTTCAGGGTCACCTGATCCAGCCCTAACTATAAGCTTTAGCAAAAAGGAAAGTTTTAAGCCTAATCTTAAAAGTAGAGAGGGTGTCTGTCTCCCTGATCTGAATTGGGAGCTGGTTCCACAGGAGAGGAGCCTGAAAGCTGAAGGCTCTGCCTCCCATTCTACTCTTACAAACCCTAGGAACTACAAGTAAGCCTGCAGTCTGAGAGCGAAGCGCTCTATTGGGGTGATATGGTACTATGAGGCCCCTAAGATAAGATGGGACCTGATTATTCAAAACCTTATAAGTAAGAAGAAGAATTTTAAATTCTATTCTAGAATTAACAGGAAGCCAATGAAGAGAGGCCAATATGGGTGAGATATGCTCTCTCCTTCTAGTCCCCGCTAGTACTCTAGCTGCAGCATTTTGAATTAACTGAAGGCTTTTCAGGGAACTTTTAGGACAACCTGATAATAATGAATTACAATAGTCCAGCCTAGAGGAAATAAATGCATGAATTAGTTTTTCAGCATTACTCTGAGACAAGACCTTTCTAATTTTAGAGATATTGCGTAAATGCAAAAAAGCAGTCCTACATATTTGTTTAATATGCGCTTGGAATGACATATCCTGATCAAAAATGACTCCAAGATTTCTCACAGTATTACTAGAGGTCAGGGTAATGCCATCCAGAGTAAGGATCTGGTTAGACACCATGTTTCTAAGATTTGTGGGGCCAAGTACAATAACTTCAGTTTTATCTGACTTTAAAAGCAGGAAATTAGAGGTCATCCATGTCTTTATGTCGGTAAGACAATCCTGCAGTTTAGCTAATTGGTGTGTGTCCTCTGGCTTCATGGATAGATAAAGCTGGGTATCATCTGCGTAACAATGAAAATTTAAGCAATGCCGTCTAATAATACTGCCTAAGGGAAGCATGTATAAAGTGAATAAAATTGGTCCTAGCACAGAACCTTGTGGAACTCCATAATTAACCTTAGTCTGTGAAGAAGATTCCCCATTTACATGAACAAATTGTAATCTATTAGATAAATATGATTCAAACCACCGCAGCGCAGTGCCTTTAATACCTATGGCATGCTCTAATCTCTGTAATAAAATTTTATGGTCAACAGTATCAAAGCAGCACTGAGGTCTAACAGAACAAGCACAGAGATGAGTCCACTGTCTGAGGCCATAAGAAGATCATTTGTAACCTTCACTAATGCTGTTTCTGTACTATGATGAATTCTAAAACCTGACTGAAACTCTTCAAATAGACCATTCCTCTGCAGATGATCAGGTAGCTGTTTTACAACTACCCTTTCAAGAATTTTGTAGAGAAAAGAAAGGTTGGAGATTGGCCTATAATTAGCTAAGATAGCTGGGTCAAGTGATGGCTTTTTAAGTAATGGTTTAATTACTGCCGCCTTAAAGCCTGTGGTACATAGCCAACTAATAACGATAGATTGATATATTTAAGATCAAAGCATTAATAATGGTAGGGCTTCCTTGAGCAGCCTGGTAGGAATGGGGTCTAATAGACATGTTGATGGTTTGGATGAAGTAACTAATGAAAATAACTCAGACAGAACAATCTGAGAGAAAGAGTCTAACCAAATACCGGCATCACTGAAAGCAGCAAAGATAATGATACGTCTTTGGGATGGTTATGAGTAATTTTTTCTCTAATAGTTAAAATTTTATTAGCAAAGAAAGTCATGAAGTCATTACTAGTTAAAGTTAAAGGAATACTCGGCTCAATAGAGCTCTGACTCTTTGTCAGCCTGGTTACAGTGCTGAAAAGAAACCTGGGGTTGTTCTTATTTTCTTCAATTAGTGATGAGTAGTAAGATGTTCTAGCTTTACAGAGGGCTTTTTTTATACAGCAACAGACTCTTTTTCCAGGCTAAGTGAAGATCTTCTAAATTAGTGAGACGCCATTTCCTCTCCAACTTACGGGTTATCTGCTTTAAGCTGCGAGTTTGTGAGTTATACCACGGAGTCAGGCACTTCTGATTTAAAGCTCTCTTTTTCAGAGGAGCTACAGCATCCAAAGTTGTCTTCAATGAGGATGTAAAACTATTGACGAGATACTCTATCTCACTTACAGAGTTTAGGCAGCTACTCTGCACTGTGTTGATATATGGCATTAGAGAACATAAAGAAGGAATCATATCCGTAAACCTAGTTACAGCGCTTTCTGAAAGACTTCTAGTGTAATGAAACGTATTCCCCACTGCTGGGTAGTCCATCAGAGTAAATGTAAATGTTATTAAGAAATGATCAGACAGAAGGGAGTTTGCAGGGAATACTGTTAAGTCTTCAATTTCCATACCATAAGTCAGAACAAGATCTAAGATATGATTAAAGTGGTGGGTGGACTCATTTACATTTTGAGCAAAGCCAATTGAGTCTAATAATAGATTAAATGCAGTGTTGAGGCTGTCATTCTCAGCATCTGTGTGGATGTTAAAATCACCCACTATAATTATCTTATCTGAGCTAAGCACTAAGTCAGACAAAAGGTCTGAAAATTCACAGATAAACTCACAGTAACGACCAGGAGGACGATAGATAATAACAAATAAAACTATTTTTTGGGACTTCCAATTTGGATGGACAAGACTAAGAGTCAAGCTTTCAAATGAATTAAAGCTCTGTCTGGGTTTTTGATTAATTAATAAGCTGGAATGGAAGATTGCTGCTAATTCTCCGCCTCGGCCCATGCTACAAGCATTTTGGCAGTTAGTGTGACTCGGGGGTGTTGACTCATTTAAACTAACATATTCATCCTGCTGTAACCAGGTTTCTGTAAGGCAGAATAAATCAACATGTTGATCAATTATTATATCATTTACTAACAGGGACTTAGAACAGAGAGACCTAATGTTTAATAGACCACATTTAACTGTTTTAGTCTGTGGTGCAGTTGAAGGTGCTATATTATTTTTTCTTTTTGAATTTTTATGCTTAAATAGATTTTTGCTGGTTATTGGTTGTCTGGGAGCAGGCACCGTCTCTATGGGGATGGGGTAATGAGGGGATGTCAGGGGGAGAGAAGCTGCAGAGAGGTGTGTAAGACTACAACTCTGCTTCCTGGTCCCAACCCTGGATAGTCACGGTTTGGAGGATTTAAGAAAATTGGCCAGATTTCTAGAAATGAGAGCTGCTCCATCCAAAGTGGGATGGATGCCGTCTCTCCTAACAAGACCAGGTTTTCCCCAGAAGCTTTGCCAATTATCTATAAAGCCCACCTCATTTTTTGGACACCACTCAGACAGCCAGCAATTCAAGGAGAACATGCGGCTAAACATGTCACTCCCGGTCCGATTGGTGAGGGGCCCAGAGAAAACTACAGAGTCCGACATTGTTTTTGCAAAGTTACACACCGATTCAATGTTAATTTTAGTGACCTCCGATTGGCGTAACCGGGTGTCATTACTGCCGACGTGAATTACAATCTTACCAAATTTACGCTTAGCCTTAGCCAGCAGTTTCAAATTTCCTTCAATGTCGCCTGCTCTGGCCCCCGAAAGACAATTGACTATGGTTGCTGGTGTCGCTAACTTCACATTTCGCAAAACAGAGTCGCCAATAACCAGAGTTTGATCCTTGGCGGGTGTGTCGTCGAGTGGGGAAAAACGGTTAGAAATGTGAACGGGTTGGCGGTGTACACGGGGCTTCTGTTTAGGACTACGCTTCCTCCTCACAGTCACCCAGTTTTTTCTTTCCTGGCTGCTCGGGATCTGCCAGAGGGAAACTAACGGCGGCTAAGCTACCTTGGTCCGCACCGACTACAGGGGCCTGGCTAGCTGTAGAATTTTCCACAGTGCGGAGCCGAGTCTCCAATTCGCCCAGCCTGGCCTCCAAAGCTACGAATAAGCTACACTTATTACAAGTACCATTACTGCTAAAGGAGGCCGAGGAATAACTAAACATTTCACACCCAGAGCAAAAAAGTGCAGGAGAGACAGGAGAAGCCGCCATGCTAAACCGGCTAAGAGCTAGTAGCTGCGCTAAGCTAGCGGATTCCTAAAAACACACAAAGTGAATAATGTGTAAATAATTTAGAGGTGATTCAGCAGAGGGAGTGCTTTAGTTAAGGCACGTGAAGATTACACTGTGAAACAAATCGTTATCTAGGTAACTAGATCAATCTAACTGCGCAGATTAAACAGCTAACAGATACAGCAAAACACCGCTGTGCTCCGGAACAGGAAGTGATACAATACCGCAGTGAGAGCCAACCACCAGTAGCAATTGCAGGCAAGAAACGAGAATCATCCTCCATTCCGTTTGTACAGCTCCAAACGCTGCGCCGCTCTCTACTGAGTCAAGTTAGAGTCTAGTCGGAATTAATAACTTCAAAGCGAATCGCCGTTTTAAATCAAATGACACCTCTTTTCAAATGTTGTAATAGAAAAGTTTTTTCCCTCCCCAAATGAGACGTCCTGCATTCTTTATGAATTACATCCTGACGTGCAGCACAGCCGGCTGAGCTCAGAGGTATGGAGTTAAATTTGTGCCAATAATGTCTGAAAGGAAATACTTTTGACAAAAACTACAGATTTTGTTTACAACCGCAATTCCAAAGAAGTTGGGACATTGTGTAAAATATAAATAAAAACAGAATACAATGATTTGTAAATCCTCTTCAACCTATAATCAATTGAATACACCACAATGACAAGATATTTAATGTTCAAACTGATAAACTTTATTGTTTTTATGCAAATATTTGCTCATTTTGAAATGGATGCCTGCAACACGTTTCAGAAAAGGTGGGACAGTGATATGTTTTCCACTGTGTTACATCACCTTTCCTTCTAACAACACTCAATAAGCGTTTGGGAACTGAGGACACTAACTGTGAGTGTCATGATTGGGTATAAAAGGCGCATCCCCAAAAGGCTCAGACGTTCATAAGCAAAGATGGGGCGAGGATCACCACTTTGTGAACAATTGCGTGAAAAAAAATAGTCCAACAGTTTAAGAACAATATTTCTCAAAGCTCAATTGCAAGGAATTTAGGGATTCTATCATCGACAGTCCATAATGTAATCAGAAGATTCAGAGAATCTGGAGAACTTTCTACATTTAAGCGGCAAGGTCGAAAACCAACATTGAATTCCCGTGACTTTTGATCCCTCAGGCGGCACTGCATTAAAAACCAACATCATTGTGTAAAGGATCTTACCACATGGGCTCAGGAACACTTCAGAAAACCATTGTCAGTTAACACAGTTCGTAGCTACATCTACAAGTGCAAATTAAAACTCTACCATGCAAAACAAAAGCCATACATCAACAACATCCAGAAACGCTGCCACCTTCTCTGGGCCCGAGCTCATTTGAAATGGACAGACAAAGTGGAAAAGTGTGCTGTGGTCTGATGAGTCCACATTTCAAATTGTTTTTGTGTCCTCTGGACAAAAGAGGAAAAAGACCATCCAGATTGTTACCAGTGCAAAGTTCAAAAGCCAGCATCTGTGATGGTATGGGGGTGTGTTAGTGCCCATAGCATGGGCAACTTATACATCTGTGATGGCACCATCAATGCTGAAAGGTACATCCAGGTTTTGGAGCAACACATGGTGCCATCCAAGCAACGTCTTTTTCAGGGACGTCCCTGCTTATTTCAGCCAGACAATGCCAAGCCACAATCTGCATGTGTTACAACAGCGTGGCTTCGTAGTAAAAGAGTGCGGGTACTAGACTGGCCTGCCTGCAGTCCAGACCTTTTGCCCATTGAAAATGTGACGCATTATGAAGCGCAAAATATGACAACGGAGACTCCGGACTGTTGAACAACTGAAGTCGTACATCAAGCAAGAATGGGAAAGAATTCCACCTACAAAGCTTCAACAACTAGTGTCCTCAGTTGCCACACGCTTATTGAGTGTTGTTAGAAGGAAAGGTGAGTTAACACAGTGGTAAACATACCACTGTCCCAGCTTTTTTGAAACGTGTTCCAGGCATCCATTTCAAAATGAGCAAATATTTGCACAAAAACAATAAAGTTTATCAGTTTGAACATTAAATATCTTGTCTTTGTGGTGTATTCAACTGAATATAAGTTGAAGAGGATTTGCAAATCATTGCATTCTGCTTTTATTTACATTTTACACAAGGTCCCAACTTCATTGGAACTGGGCTTGTATTTCTACTTATGTCCAGAGATCAAGGAGCCAGTGACCAATTTCATATTTATTTAGTTTAAGACTTAATAAAATGTTGTTGACACAGAAAACCTGTAAAGCCTGCTTTTAGTACACAGAAAATTCACAAGAAGTATTGATAAGGGAATCAATAAGGAATCGGATTGATAAGCGGAATCGATAATGGCATCGATATCAATAAAATCTTATCAATACCCAACCTTATTTCTGAATAAATACTGACAAGATGCTTTGCAGGAATCATTTATGGAATAATCAAGAACAGCCAGTTATTAACATTATTGTCCTTCTTTCTTTGCCTTTTTTTTGTTTCTGTATCTTATAAACAATCAGATGGAAGCACTGACCTCCTCCTCCACCCAGACGTTATATCCTGCTGGAACGACGACCATCTCAATGATGGTGGCAGAGATGAGCACCACCAGGACAGCTGGCGACACGTACTTCCACATGTAGAAATAGAATGTGTATGGCCTAAAACCAAGCATGTCCTCCAGGTCCTGCATGAACCTGGGAGAAGAAAAAAATCTGTTTGATCAGATATGCAGTCTGTGAGGAAACAAACATATGCATACAACACATAAATAAAAACAGAGTGCACTACATGTTAATATACAAATAATGAATGTTTGTGAGTGCAATGGTAAGAACGTTCTTTGCATTGCACAAATGAAAAACCATTCATTATTTGTTTTATATAACACCTAAAATAAATCCTTGTCATTTGATATTTTTTAATTTATATACAAGAGAAAAGGGACTTACAATTTGGTGTGTGGAGGTTCCAAACAGTCCAACATGAACTTTTAATAGCAATACAAATCATCGTCTGTCACAAAAACAAACCCCGCCATGTTTGTTTTTCAACTAAGCGTCGTTCCCATTGTCAAGGTGTTCGCGGCATGCAATGGTGCAAAACGTATGGAACCAAAATTGCATGGTAAATGGAACAAAATGGCAAATGGGACGAATAATCCATATCACGTGACATACAAACCACCAATCAAATGACAAAGATCTATTTAGGCGTTTCATAATAGTCACTCTATACAAATATATACTGAGAACAATTTTGGATTGGACTGCTATTTAAAGTTCATGTTGGACTGTTTGGAACCACTTGACCTCAAAGGACCAGTGACGCACACCAAAACGTAAGTCCCTCTTCTATTGTTTATAAATTAATAAAATATCAAATGACAAGGATCTATTTTAGGTGTTACATTAAACAAATAATGAATGTGTTTTCATTCATGCCATGGTAAGAATATTTTATGAGATGAAAGATGGAATGTACATTCAATGAGGCCTCGTTGAATAAACATTCATTACGTCTGCCAAGGACATAATAATATCATCAGTGGTTATTTATTTGTCTGTCAGTCTGTTTACGTCAAAAACTACTGCACTAAAACAAAAACTACTGCACGGATTCTTACCAAATTTTCACCACAGATACAGTGGGGCAAAAAAATATTTAGTCAGTCCCTGATTGTGCAAGTTCTCCTACTTAGAAAGATGAGAGAGGTCTGTAATTTTCATCATAGGTACACTTCAAATATGAGAGACAAAATGAGAAAAAAAAATCTAGGAAATCACATTGTAGGATTTTTAGAATTTATTTGTAAATTATAGTGGAAAATAAGTATTTGGTCAATAACAAAAGTTAAACTCAATACTTTGTAACATAATCTTTCTTGGCAATGACAGAGGTCAAATGTTTTCTGTAAGTCTTCACCAGGTTTGCAGACACTGTAGCTGGTATTTTGGCCCATTCCTCCATGCAGATCTCCTCTAGAGCAGTAATGTTTTGGGGCTGACGCTGGGCAACATGGATTTTCAACTCCCTCAACAAATTTTCTATGGGGTTGATGTCTGGAGACTTGAAATGCTTTTTGCGGAGCCACCACTTTGTTGCCTGAGCGGTGTGTTTGGGATCATTGTCATTGTGGAAAACCCAGCCACGTTGCATCTTCAGTGCTCTCACTGATGGAAGGAGGTTTTGGCTTAAAATCTCACAATACATGGCCCCGTTTATTCTTCCCTTAACACAGATCAGTCGGCTTGTCCCCTTTGCAGGAAAAAAGCCCCAAAGCATGATGTTTCCACCCCCATGCTTCACAGTAGGTATGGTGTTCCTGGAATGCAACTCAGCATTCGTCTTCATCCAAACACGACAAGTTGAGTTTTTACCAAAATGTTCTATTTTGGTTTCATCTGACCACATGATATTCTCCCAATCCTCTTCTGGATCATTCATATACTCTCTGGCAAACTTCAGATGGGCCTGACATGTACTGTCTTAAGCAGGGGGACATGCCTGGCACTGCAGGATTTGAGTCCCTCTCTGCGTAGTGTGTAGCCTTTGTTACTATGGTCCCAGCTCTCTGCAGGTGATTCTTCATGTCCCTCCATGTAGTTCACCGTTCTCATGATCATTTTGACCCCGCGGGATGACATCTTGCGTGGAGCCCCAGATCAAGGGATGGTCTTTTATGTCTTCCATTTTCTTACAATTGCTCCCACAGTTGATTTATTCACACCAACCTGCTTGACTATTGTAGATTCACTCTTCCCAGCCTGGTGCACATCTACAATTTTCTTCCTGGTGTCCTTCAACAACTCTTTGGTCTTGGCCATGGTTGAGTTTGGAGTCTGACTGTTTGAGGCTGTGGGCAGGTGTCTTTTATACAGATAATGAGTTCCAACAGGTGCCATTAATACAGATAACAGGTGGAGAACAGAAGAGCTTCTTAAAGAAGAAGTTACAGGTCTGTGAGAGCCAGAAATCTTGCTTGTTTGTGGGTGACCAAATACTTATTTTCCACCATTGTAGGATTTAAAAATCCTACAATGTGATTTTCTGGATTCTTTTTCTCATTTTGTCTCTCATAATTGATGTGTACCTATGATGAAAATTACAGACCTCTCTCATCTTTCTAAGGAGGAGAACATGCACAATCAGGGACTGACTAAATACTTTTTTGCCTCACTGTAGATATTAGACCTCCTCCAGGAGGAGGTCCATGCATGGGTGAAGGAGGAACGGTAGGACTCCGGCAGCAAGGAGCATGGACAAAGTGGGAGAGTTCACTGCAGCGCAGGATCACCTGGGCAAGCATCATGCAGGCAGACTTCTTCTGCGTCCGATTCCAGCTGATCTTGGAAAGCAGTTGAAGTTCCCACAGCACATTGCCATAACATCGCTACGACCAGACTTGATCGTCACCTCCAAAGCTTCAAAATATCTGGAACTCACAGTGCCGTGGGAGGAGCGCATAGAAGAAGCAAACGAGAGGAAACGGGCCAAGTATCAAGAGCTGGTGGACCAGTGCAGGAACCAAGGCTGGAGGACTTACTACGAACCCGTAGAAGTTGGCTGTGGAGGGATTGCAGAATGCTTGCTCTGCAAGGTTCTCAGTTGGCTGGGCATCACAGGAGCAGCCAAGAAGAAGGCCACAAGCGAGGCTGCAGAGAAAGCCACCAGGTGGCTATGATTGAAGAGGGCTGATCCATGGGCTGCTGCTGTGACACTAGCCAAGACCTGATCAACCCTGGCTGGGTCACCTGGGTGATGGTGTCTGATGTTGTGAGACCTGAAACACTCAATGACCCCAGGATACATCACTGATGAAGTGTCCCAGTGCATCCAGGAGATGTTTCTTGCTCAAGCGAAGGAAGACTCCATTAAATTTTGGAAGTGATCTGGATGCAGATCTGGATTCTGAATCATGTTTCACTTAATATAGACTTTGAAGGAGTACGTCAAAACTATCAATCAATCAATCAATTTTTTTTTATATAGCGCCAAATCACAACAAACAGTTGCCCCAAGGCGCTTTATATTGTAAGGCAAGGCCATACAATAATTATGTAAAACCCCAACGGTCAAAACGACCCCCTGTGAGCAAGCACTTGGCTACAGTGGGAAGGAAAAACTCCCTTTTAACAGGAAGAAACCTCCAGCAGAACCAGGCTCAGGGAAGGGCAGTCTTCTGCTGGGACTGGTTGGGGCTGAGGGAGAGAACCAGGAAAAAGACATGCTGTGGAGGGGAGCAGAGATCGATCACTAATGATTAAATGCAGAGTGGTGCATACAGAGCAAAAAGAGAAAGAAACAGTGCATCATGGGAACCCCCCAGCAGTCTACGTCTATAGCAGCATAACTAAGGGATGGTTCAGGGTCACCTGATCCAGCCCTAACTATAAGCTTTAGCAAAAAGGAAAGTTTTAAGCCTAATCTTGAAAGTACTCCACGGATTCTCACCAAATTTTCTCCACGGATACATATTAGGCCATGGAAGACTCCATTAAATTTGGGAAGTGATCCGGATCTGCATCCAGATTCTGGATCGAGTTTTCCCTTTATAAACGCTTTGCAGGATTACTTCAAAACTGTTTCACTGCGATTACCAAATTTGAACCACACATAGATATTAGGGCATGGAAGACTCCACTGAATTTTGGAGGTGATCCGGATTGGGAGACATCACAAACCTCTGATTGCTCTTGTTATTTGTATAATGATGTATGAATGTAGAAAAGCACAACACATATGAAGAGTAAACAAGTCACAGATGACAGTGATGTGTTCAAGAACTGCTCAGACAATACTGAAAATATTTGACTGTTTTGCAAAGCCTGAAGTGACACGGTGACCAAGCAATCCCTGCTGAGCAACCGTTATTATGTTGTGTGGTGTGTGTTAACGATTAGCTTGACTCCTGTGTTAGGAGTGTGCTGTGAGATGAAGGCGCAGATGACTTTTATACTATCATACATAACTGGTGACAAACTGTTATTTTCAACCATTCTTAACAATTTTGGCTTGTCATGTGTAAATCAGAGGCTAACGTATCACCATACAGTGGAGAGAGTCATGATGGAGGCTCTGCCATGTATATGTCGTTTATGGATCATTTTGGAGCAGGGCCTGCACACCACAAACATGAAACATTTTACCCTTGTTGATGAACTAATAGTAATAATGTTTTTGAGCAACAACTATGATACTTAGATGTCAATTTTATCTCATGATGAAATGCAAGACTGTCCATTCTCTACCGCTTTTCTATGTGTCAAACAGATCATTTTAAAAATACAAAAATGAAATTTCAATTTCAACAAAGTCTATTTCTGAGCTGGATTTGAATTTGCATCATAGTAAACCTCAATTGCACTCAGTGCTCCACTTTGTCATCTGAACTGCCAGATGTAATTGATGATGTTCCAAAATTCACTTTTAGCATAAATCTGTGTGTAACATATCGTGAGAGAAAAATTAAACTGTGCTAAACATATATCCAGATAGAGGAAGGCACACAGCAAAATTGACAGTGTCAATCTCTACGACAAACTGGTGTGGCGGACCCGGTGCCCAGGCGGAGAGGCAAAAGAGGAGCTGACAGAGGCTAACGGCGGCTACATCCGAGGCTAGTGACGGCCGCTACAACCGAGGTTAACAGCGGCTACATCCGAGGCTAGCGACGGCCGCTACAACCGAGGTTAACAGCGGCTACATCCGAGGCTGGCGGCGGCTACATCCGAGGCTAACGGCCGCTACAACCGAGGTTAACAGCGGCTACATCCGAGGCTAGCGACGGCCGCTACAACCGAGGTTAACAGCGGCTACATCTGAGGCTGGCGGCGGCTACATCCGAGGCTAGCGGCGGCTACATCCGAGGCTTGCGGCGGCTACATCCGAGGCTGGCGGCGGCTACATCCGAGGCTGGCAGCGGCTACAGCCGAGGCTGGCAGCGGCTACAGCCGAGGCTAACGGCCGCTACAACCGAGGTTAGCGGCGGCTACATCCGAGGCTAATGGCTGCTACAACCGAGGCTGGCGGCAGCTACATCCGAGGCTGGCGACGGCTACATCCGAGGCTGGCGGCGGCTACATCTGAGGCTACCGGCGGCTACATCCGAGGCTAACGGAGGCTACGACTGAGGCTGGTGGCGGCTATATCCGAGGTTAACATCGGGGCGGGTCGGTGTGCTGCGACCGGACCTGTGGTGGTGGAGACTATAAGTGAGAATTGTTTCACAATTAATAGTGGCCAGTACTAAATCACAATAGTCAACATGGCACCACCTAAGAAAACGGATAAACTTGAGGAAGACATAGAGGAGATAAAGACCTCATTAAATTGTATATCAAAAGACATGTCTAATCTAGACAAGTTGACGGAGGAGATTAAAGAGCTCAAAAATCTTGTTAAAGAGAAGGACAAGATTATTAAGAAGCTTGAACAACGTGTGGATGAACTTGAACAATACTCTAGAAAAGATGATGTTATAATATCTGGTTTAGAAAAAAAAACATCGGTCTTATGCAAGGGTAGTGGATTCAAGTGGAGCCAATGGGGAGGATGCACCACCTGAAGAACTTCAAACATTGGAACAAGTTACAAATTTTTTCTATCAAAAAGGTGTTGTCATCCATCAAGACATTATATCAGACTGTCATACTATTCCATCCAAAGATAGTAAAAATAAACTATCTACCATTATTATACGATTTATAAGCAGAAAATACAAAAATGACTTATTAAGACAGGCAAAGAATCTGAAAGGAACAAGTGTCTATATAAATGAGCATCTAATGAAAAAAAAATGCAGATATTGCTAGGGAAGCAAGACTACTAAAAAAACAGAAACACATTGTTGCTACATGGGTCTGGAACTGTAGGGTGTGGATTAGAGTGAAAGAAGGAACAAATGTCATACAAATAAAAAACAAGGATGACCTTACAAAATACAGACCTGAATAGACAATTATGTAAGTATGACGTCAGTTGGTAATTTGACCAACAAAAATCAGATCAAACATGGAAACAGATGATAAAATATATGATATAGACACCAACATTGATGAAAGTATATCTGACTTAAAAACAATTGGTTGTGAGTATTATATGGAAGAACAGCTAAATAGTGAAAAAATTAAAGAAGAAATTACAGAAGATACCCTGTCACTCATACATATAAACAGCCGAAGCTTGTATTGTAAAATGTAAAAAATAAAAGATTATTTAAATCAGTTTAAAAATAGATTCAGCATTGTTGCAATCACAGAATCTTGGCTTAAAAATGACCTCATGGCTGATGTTCAAATGGAGGGATATGAGCTGTATTTTGTAAACAGAAGAGATAAAAAGGCGGAGGTATTGCTTTGTACACAAAAACAGATCTGACATGTACAATTGTAGAAGAAATGACAATTATAGATGATGTCATAGAAATTGTAACAGTGGAAATTGTACATGAAACATCTAAGAATATTCTAATCAGTTGTGTATACAGAGCACCAGACTCTTGCGTTGTGAAATTTACAGATAAAATAATAGAATTATTCCATCAAATCAAAAACAAAACACTTTTTATGTGTGGAGACTTTAACATTAATATAGAAAGGTCCAGTTGCCAAAGAACAAGTGATTTTGTGAATTCAATGTATAGTTTGGGTTTATTCCCCTTGATAACAAAACCAACCAGAATTACATCGCAAAGTGCAACTGTAATTGACAATATATTCACAAATAGAACAGATGAAATTATTAAGAATGGGATCTTGATGACAGATCTTAGTGATCATTTACCAGATTTTTTTCAATATTTAAATACAAAAATTGGTACAAGAAAAAAACTGTTATAAATTTTAAAAGAGATAAGTCAGTAAAAGCCTTAGAGGCATTAAATTATGACCTTAAAAATCAAAATTGGGAAGAAGTTTATGTCGGCGACGTTAATGTAGCATATAATTCATTTATGAAAATACTGATGAAATCATATAATAAAAACTGTAAATTAATAAAAAAAATTAGTAAGAAAAGAGTAAATAAACCATGGCTGACTAAGGGAATAAAAAATGCTTGTGTAAAGAAAAACTATTTATATAGGTGCTTTTTAAAAATGCAAACAAAGTAAACAGAACACAGATACAAAACAAAAATAAAAATAAACTATTGACAATAATTAGGAAACAAAAAAAATATAGTGAACAATTAAATAAGAGTAAAGATAATATAAAGGCAACATGGGGAATTATAAATAGTGTGATTAAAAGTGATGGAGCGAAATCAACTTTTCCAAATTACTTTGTCAAGGAAAATAAAGAGATATATGACATAAAAGAAGTTGCAAATGAGTTTAATTATTATTTTTCAAATGTTGGATCAAGTGTGGTGGGAAATAAACTAATAGTAGAAGATAAATTAAATACACTTGTAAATACGGTCAATAGTATTTTCCTTGACAATGTGGAAAAAGATGAAATAAGAAATATTGTAAAAAAACTGTGTAAGCAAAAGATCAACTGACTATGAAGATTTAGACATGATGACTGTAAAAAGTATAATAGAAACTGTTACTGAACCATTCACTTACATTTGTAATCTGTCAACAGGAATTTTTCCAGACGAAATTAAAATTGCCAAGGTAGTCCCATTATATAAAAATGGAGACAAACATAATTTTTCAAATTACAGGCCAGTGTCATTGCTTCCACAGTTTTCTAAAATTATGGAAAAAGTTTTTGTGACAAGGTTGGACAAATTCATTGAGAAACATCATATTTTAAATAATGCTCAGTATAGATTCAGAACAAAACATTTGACAGCTATGGCAATTATGGAATTAACAGAGAAAATATCAACAACAATAGATAATAAGGATTATTTTGTAAGTATTTTTATCAACCTGAAAAAAGCTTTTGATGTTATCGACCACTCAAGATTGCTTCACAAGTTACAACAATATGGAATTAGAGGTATTGCACATCAGTGGGTAAAAAGCTACTTAGAAAATAGAAAACATTTTGTTCAGATAAATAATACTAAATCAGAATTGTGTAACATTATTTATGGAGTACCACAAGGGTTGGTACTTGGACCCAAACTGTTTATTTTGTATATCAGTGACTTGTGAATGTATCTAAAGTACTTGGCAGCATATTATTTGCTGATGATACAACATTATTTTACTCTGGATCAGATATACAGGAAGTAGTACAAGTGATAAATACAGAGTTGGAAAAAGTTAAACATTGGTTTGATATAAACAGATTGTCACTAAATCTTAATAAGACAAATTTCATATTGTTTAATGACAGAGTGGAAAAAAAATGATGTGTCATTAAAAATAGATGGAATGGACATACAAAGGGTAAAAGAAATGAAATTTCTAGGAGTCATGATTGATGAAGATCTTACATGGAAGTCACACATAAATTACACAAAAGGAAAAATAGCGAAAGCCATTGCTGTTTTGCATAAAGTAAAATTTTCGTTGAATAGTTATGGTTTATTAACATTGTACAATTCATTGATTGTCCCATATTTAACTTATTGTGTAGAAATCTGGGGATCAACATGTAAAACTTATTCGTACACAACCATTATTTATTCTGCAGAAAAGAGCTTTAAAAATGATTAGCAATAGTCGTTTTAGAGATCCATCTTATCCATTATTCATTAAGTATAGGGTACTTAAATTTCATGATTTAGTTGATTTGAAAATATTACAAACAATGCACCAAGCTAATAAAAATACCTTACCAGTAAACATTCAAAATATGTTTGAAAAAAAGAGTAAGTAGTTATAATTTGAAAGGAATAGAAGTCTTTAAAAAACCAAGATTCAGAACCAAAGTAAACAAACGGAGTATTGCAGTTAATGGTGTAAAATTATGGAACAACCTCAACAAAGAAATCAAAGAATCAAGGTCGCTTAAATTATTTAAAAAACGTATTAAACTAGATGTATTAAGTAAGTATGAAACTATGAATTAAGTCAGTGGGTTGTGACAAAGTCTAAAATGTAATCTGTTAATAATGTCTAAAATGTTTAAGTCTAAAATGTAACCTGTTAAAAATGTAATCTTTTAAATAATGGCTAAAATTATGAAATAAGTCAGTGGTATGTGACAAAGTAAAAAAAATGTAATCTGTTAAATAATGTTGAATAATGATGCTTAAAATTGAAAGATTGTATTGTAAAAAGGGGCAGAAAATATAAGACTTGTTCTTCCCTCTGCTCCTTTTCATTCAATGTCTTGTAATATATTCATTTCTGCTTTTCTGTTTTTCTTTTAAATAAATGAAATAAATATTGAAAAAAAAATTAACACTAGAAATTGTTAAATCATGTGTGTCCTATGTGTGTCCGCGCTATTTTGTGTTAAATGAATGCTTTTCTAGTGTTAACTTTAACACTGTTGGTATTAATTTGACATGGACACTGCTGATTTAATACTGATTGAGTTGAATCAATACTTTCTAAACTGTAAATTTCACACTGGAATCATTGGACACAAATCTTTCTAGTGTTAATTTAACACTGGTGATTTTGCTGTGTAGGTTATGAGATGCTTGTTTTCACCACACTGACTAAGTGCTGGATGGCAGACTGCAGTCACATTGAGACACTGCCTGTGGAGGCCTTCAGCAACCTTCAGCGGTCACGTGACACAAATTATGTATTTTTGTTGGCACATCCATTGTTTGCCTCCCACCTTATATTCATACAGCTGAACACCGGGTGCAGAATGCTGTCTTTTTGACAGACCACAGATTCAGCATCATGAATGTCAGAAGGTCAGCTTCATCCAAAAATTACATGTTTTGAAATCGACTAATGACATTTTGAAATAGCATGGTCAGTGACCCCTGCCAAGTCCACTCTGCTTTGTTACCTTTTAGCACCGTAGATCCAGGCTACGCTGATGTTCTCCAAGATCACCACGATGGTCAGAGGCAAACCAGCGGAGTAGTCATCAAACATGGTAACAAAGTAGTTCCCTGAGCGCTGCACAAACAGCAGGCCCAATAAGAACGCTATGATACAGCAAACAACTGTTGGAAAGAAGACAAATAGGCAGCCAGTCAGAACCAGTCAAGCATTATACCCCCGTCACACATAGCCGAATGGCGTCAAAATGATGAATCGGTGCACATCCAAAATGTGTCAGATTTCAGTTCCAAAACACTTTGACAGCCATCTGCGAGAGTCCACATAGTTGGTCAAAATTGGCCGGCGGCCCCGAGTGTGATGCACATTTTCAAAACCCTCCGGGCACCATCGAGATAGGACACCTATCCGACAGTGGTCCATGTGCAATCTGAGGACCATCTGACTGCAATTTACATATTCTGATGGCAGAAAAACAGGATCTGAAATGATTTGAGTGCATACGAGGGAACCTCGAGATGGATCTAGCATGGCAAAACCTGCTGGTATGACCTGCACATGCCACATATAGTAATTCCCCCCCGGAGTGCAAAGGGACTGTCTATATGTATGTGCAGTGGTGGGCACAGTTCTGCTAATTCGCTAACCGCTAATTATCGAAGATAATGTTTTCATTATCATTATCATCATCATGTTTTCATTAGCTTTTCAGATAACTTTGAAAACCATCATCAGATCAATTATCTTCCGATAAGCTTTGGTCTGATCATTTTTAGTCCGCTAACATTTTTTGCAGACGTAGCTTTTTGTAGCAGATGCATAGTTCTGTCCTCTAGAGAAGAGAAGAGCTAGTTCTAGAAGAAACTGAGAACTAGGAGAACTAGTCATAGAAAAGAAAAAAAGCTCACTTCTTTTGACCCATAATGATACAATGGCAATATAATCTAAGTCAGCCAAAGGCATACGGTTTTAACTTATGGTTAGAATTTTAACCAAACTAATTTCGGACAAGTTATTTAAATTAACGTCACGTCTGAAGTTTTATAAAGTGAAAATATCAGATATATGTTTTAGTTTTAAAGTACTGAACCAGTTTTAAAGGTTTTAGTGTGGACATGGTGTGTGCGCAGTGCATTCTGGGTAAAAGTTCACGACAGGAGAAATGCATTTGAGACGCTCTGATCAGGCTCCACAAGGATTAAGCATTAAACTCTTTGTATATTGTGCCTAAAACTCTCGTGAATATATTCTCTGGGTTTATAGACGTTGTTATTGTATTTGTTGATGTAAAAATGCCAGAAGAAGCCCAGGTTGCTTCTCCAAAAGCCGAAAAGTTTGTTGTGATTCAGGCCGTGTGATATAACCGGCATCAAAATGCATAGAACACTGCCATCTACTGGCGACCGGTTATTATCTGTCGACCGCAGGATTTAAAAATTATCTGTAGGTTTCCAAAACCTGAGAGACCACATACGTGGAGATAAAAAAATCATAGATCTGACAGGTTTAGTTGTGCAGTGTGTGGTGTCAGCCACACGGTAAAAACAATGCACATGAACAGATTTCACACACGAACATTCCCAGGTCAAACATCTCGCTTTCTGATTGGCTGCATGTCACATTTAACTCCTTGCATCCTTCTTAACACACCACACAGGGCAGGAATAGCTGATAAGATTATATTTACCATCATCACGATTGTCTGGGCCTCCTTAAGATTGTTGGAAGGGGAAGATCGGGTCTGATATCGGCCTAATTATCTTGCCATGTGAACCCGGCTTGATGTTATGAAGTCTCACGGAGCGACTGATTGATCTGTTATAACACTGCACCAAGCAGCTAACTGATTGGATGTTATTACTCCTCACGGAGCGACTGATTGATGCTTTATGACACCGCACCGAACATGTTTTCACTATTATTTGATTTCTTTGTGTGACTGACATCATTATTCAAGCATTCAAAAGGTGATTCCTACCGCCACACAATTCGAACCACACACGAGAAAGTTTTTTGATAGTACATTTATTTGTAAACACCAACACGTTACACTGATTCACTTGTGTTGGTTTTTACATAGAATCAGAGAATGAATCAATCAACCATTCAGTATTAGCGGAGGCTTAGTTTACCCATAATTCCCTCTGGGCACCTGTGTGTTAATGTTCAAATCTTCAGAATTAGTGCATTATTTTAAAATGAACAGATATGTGTTATATATCACTTTGTACATTTTAAGCGTTTACATTAATGTAGTTATTCTATCTGGAATAATTTTATTTATAAAGCAAAACCATAATTCAAACCTCTGCCTCATCGCTGGACCACTGTATCCTGTCAGGGTAAGGGTAAATGATACTTTTCTATAGCATGGGGCAGAGCGCACAAAGACAGAAGCGCTGGCTCATTGGCTGTTTGGGTTTGTGATCGCCATTGGTTTTGTTAGAAGCTTTGGAAGCGTTTAAACTCAGAATCAGCTTCTTAGTAGCTGAGAGTGTATTTGAGGCAAAATTTAAAGTTATCGGTTATCTGCATTTCCCGATAAGTTTTTAGGCAGTTTATCGGTTTAGCATTAAAAAAAGTTAACTTTTCAGTTAGCTGATTACCAGTTATCTAAGCTAACTTTTTGGTTAGCTGTGCCCACCACTGTGTATGTGGCATGCTTCCTCATGGCAATAATTCTGAATTATTGTAATGTACAGTGAATGTGAACAGCAAACCGAAAGCACTGTGCGCGACTGTGCGCACACCACCGCAAATCTGAACAAGCTGTTATATCCAAAACAGACTTTACAGTACAGATATTTATCCATTCCTTCACATGGGTGACGTAAATAATGTGAACTAATGTCTCCATCATAACTGTATATACCATGGGCAGCTGCACTTCTCAGGGGTGCGCAGTAACACATCATTGCACGTGTCAGACTCAGAGCTGAATGGATCTCACCACTGTAATATATGATCAACTTCTAACTCTGTAGGAGATATGATGTGGAACTGTTGTGCCAGGCTGTGACATCATTAATAAACATGAATCTCACCTCCAACGGCAGTCCAGGAGCGCAGTGTGGACGTGGAGCCAGGACCGCAGCCTGTGGTTAAAATCCTCTCACCCAAAATAAAAAATTCATCCCATGTGAACATACCATTCAACGAGGCTTTGCCTCGTTGAATGGTATGTTCCAGCTGTCACCAAATTAAATATATGTTCCATTGAAAGAATGTAAGTGGTGCGTGCTCACACAAGTGGGAAGGCGCTTGTGGCGTGTGTATTACCAAGAAAAAAAAAAAAAGCTGTGCATTTCCTCAGTACAGCAAAAAAAAAAAAAAAAAAAAAGACGCCATGCAGCTTACAGCGCAGTGGATTTGTTTTGTGTGTGTGTGTGTGTGTGTATGCATGTGTGTGTGCTTGTGTATGTGTGTTGTGTGCGTGCACGTGTATGCGTGTGTAGGTGTGTGCGTGCAGAGCCGGCCCAAGGCATACGCCAACTACGTGGTCGCTTAGGGCCTCCACGCCACCAGGGGGCCCCGAGAGCACCGACACGTTGTGATAAAAAAGTAAATGTATACATGAAATTAAAATAATATTGAATAATTTAAACGAAATGGTATTACACCCGAAAAAAATTAATTCATTTTGACAAAATACCAATACTACGTTAATTGATGCCTCCTGTTGGCTGCTGCCACCGTTGGGCAAATTTAGATGCACCGCTTGGATCAGGTGGTCGATGACTAATCGTGAGGAACAAAGTGAGTGCAAGTCATGTCTCAGAAAATAAATTATCCCTCTGGAGCGGAGAAAAGAAAAAAGAAGTTGGAAGACGAGAAAAAACAACAAGACAAAGGTAGGTTTGCATGTCCAATATTACAATTTTTGTTGTCATTATTTGCTAAATGCTCCGTTCGTTTAGTGTAAAGTGCTTTAGGTGTCTTAAAGCCAGAGGCGATTGCTCTAAGACTGCAAGGGAAGCTCAGCTTCCCCTAAAATGTCAAAAAATAAGTGATCAAATATATACTGTTGTGTGTACATGTCATTGACTAAATATGCGCTACAACGCGCTCAACTTTTGTTCAGAATCAGCTTCTTATCACTAGTAACGACGCAGCTTTCCTCTCACTCAAACCCGCAGCTTCACAGTGCTTTAAACAGTGTGGACGCTGAGCGACACAAAGCATGCTGCGAAACGAGACGAGTCATTGGATAAATGCTGGGCTTTGTCCCGCCCATCGGACGCTCAGCGTGTCTGGGGGTCTATGGGGCAGTGGGCTGGCCTCGGCTGGCCCGGACGCTCAGCTTCTGCATGATGATTGGATGATCTGTCTGAGGCTGAATCCCTTTTTGATTGACAGCGAAATGAGCGAATCAGCGATCTTTTGGTGTAAACATGGGAGCATTTTTTCTGTTCTGAGTTGAACCGGAGACTTTCCTAATCCTCTTAGCAGCATTTTCTTTGTTAAAAACGACTAGCGACAAATCGGGCTTCTATTTCTGGTGTTTTTTTTTTTGTAGCTGCTTGTGTTTGGAGACTGACTTCTATCACTCTTTCTGACTTCTATCGTAGTTTTTGTCCCTACCGAGCAGCGGGTGCTGCTGAGCTCCTCCAACATCACAAAGCACTCACAGGCGGACAAACTTCACACTAGCCTCGCGCCAGTCCCAGCTAGCAAGCTGCACATAATGGCAGACAATTTGAATGTTGTGGACTGGATTTTGGCGAAGCCATTTGATAGTCTTCCTTACGAAGAAAAACAGTTAAACAGCAGGACCGATCAACTCCTCAGATTAATTTGGTGCAAAAGGTGGGGAAAAGTAGCTCAGCTCTCAATGGTTTGCAGGCCAAAGTTAAAGCAATAGCCCCCAGTGCAATGTTTGTACATTGCTATGCACACACGTTGTTATGTTGTGGATTTCATTTTGGAGATTAAGTATTGTATTTATTATTTAAGTATTTAATTTTGATTACAACTTAATTTTTCTGTAAGATAATGTGAATGTCATTTGATTCTATTTTGTATTTGGATATTGAACATTTTGCACACCATTGCACATCTGAAAGTCTCCTGCCTGCTGATGTTATTTTCAAATAGTTAAATTAATGAGCCATACTTATACATCACTCTGTATGTAGAAGTTAATTAAAACATATTTATGAGTTTGCTACCCCTTTAAGGTTAAAAACAAGAATGACACCTGTATGATGTAAGATAATTACAAATAATGCTAATGATTGTGGGTACGTTACACACATAACAGTGTAGCCTATGGAATAATGAGGCATCTGGTGCTGAGGTGATGGTAGGGGGGCCCCCAAATGAAATTCTGCTTAAGGCCCCATAAAGGCTTGGGCCGGCCCTGTGTGCGTGTGTGTGTAGGTGCATGTGTGTGCAGAGTGCAATGGTACCAAATGTATGAAACCAAATTTGCACTCTAAATGCAACACAAATGGGATGAATAATCCATGTCACGTGACATACAAAGCACCAATCAAATGACAAGGATCCACTCAGCCATTATATAATATACAAATATTGAATGTTTATGAGTTCAATGGTACGAATATTTCATGAGGTGAAAAATGGTACGTACAATTTTTTCACCAAGTTAAATGTTTGTTCCATTGAAAGAATGTAAACACATTCATTATTTGTTTTATATGATGGCTAAAATAGATCCTTGTCATTTGATATTAATTTATAAACAACAGAAAAGGGACTTAATTTTTAGTGTGTGTCACTGGTCCTTTGAGCTCAAGAGGTTCCAAACAGTCCAATGTAAACTTTAAATAGGAGTCCAAAATTGTTCTCAGTCAACTTGGAAAAACAGTAAGATAGTTCAAAAATAATTCTGACGATGTAGTCTGTGATGCTGTGCACCGACTTCACGTATTTCCAAAAAAAAAAAAAAAAAAAAAGACTTTGTGTACAGTTGTGCTCAAAGGTTTACATACCCTGGCTGAATTTTTGCTTTTTTAGCCATTTTTAATATGAATGACAACACAAAAACTTTTTTTTCACTCATGGTTAGTGGTTGGGTGAAGCCATTTATTGTCAAACAACTGTGTTTTCTCTTTTTAAATCAAAATGACAAGAGAACTACCCAAATGACCCTGATCAAAAGTTTACATACCCCTGTTCTTAATACTGTGCATTGCCCCTTTAACATCAACGACAGCTTGGAGTCTTTTGTGGTAGTTGTGGACGAGGCTCTGAATATGTCTTGGACTTTATTTACATTAATTCCAAAGAAATACAAACAGTATGGCACTTTATGGTAAATCTGCATTGAGTAGACCAGGGGTGCTCAAGTTCGGTCCTTGAGAGCCACCTTCCTGATACTCTTAGTTGTCTCCCTGCTCCAATACACCTGAATCCAATGAAAGACTCGTTAGCAGGCTTTTAATGAGCAATGAGAAGTCAAATACACAACACAACGCAGAGAGAGAGAGTACCAGCCACTACACTTAGTTGTCAGTTTCTTTCATTTCCAAACTGTCTAGGTCTAGTGGCCACTGCTGCTTATTTATGTTAATTGACTGCATTTTTATTATGAATCTTCAGAATCTGCAATATTTGCAACAATATCAAGCCATTTTCTGAGCCTGAGTTGTGTAAAAAGCCACTCACCACACAGGATCTCCTTGCGTATCTTGAATGCATCCAGTATGGGTGTGGTGATCCCCGTCATGGTGCCGATCATGCTTCCCAGACCCAAGTTGATCAGCATGAAGAAGAACATGACTGACCAGAAGGGACTAGCAGGGAAATGGGTCATAGCTTCTGTGAAGGCAATGAATGCCAGTCCGGTGCCCTGAACTGCCTGGAGGACCAACAAATGTGGGTGGATAATGAATTCTTATATGAAGGCAAAATGAACCGTCACCAACACTAAAGAGATACACACATTTTTTTGTTTAATAACTGAGGAAGGTGTATTGGGATAAATGATAGGTGAAGATCCAGAAATGGGTTTTCCAGTTGAAGTTCATATGACAACAAACAAAGGAAATAGATTGTGTTTAAAATGTCTCAATTTGTGAGTTCCCTCATAGTGCGTGCCCTAACTTACAGAAGAAAAAGGACCTTTATTGTTATTGCACATACATCAAAATTTGTCTTCTGCATTTTTACCCATCCAAGTTACAGTTAAACACAATCCAACAACTTGGAGCAACAGGCAGCCTCTGTCAGTAGAGAAAGGAGTATGACCCAAATGGCCGTTTTATTGATGATGGGACTAAATCAGAGTCCCTGGAAAAAGCTATGCAGACACAGGGTCGGCACGCAATCTCCACACAGAAAGGACCTGGGTTTGAGTGGAATCAAACCCTGGATCTTCTTACTGTTAGCCTTACAGTAAGAAGGTCTGGCAAGTAGTCTATACTATCCACTGAACCACCATGCTGCTAGCCACATTGTTAATGTTTGCTAGCTTAGGGGGACCAAACGTCCTGTTTTCCCAGGACATGTCCTGTTTTCACATCCTGTCCTGCCCATCCTGGGTTTTTTAGACAGTGATGACGATGTCCTGGTTTTCATTGTTTTTCACTGGGCCATTAAACTGACCGGCATTCGGGGAACTACTAATCGCTGGAACTATAGGCGGAATGGAACCGAACAACTGGTAATTGTCAGAATGGGTCATTTTGCGTATATTACACCCAAAACACGTACTGATGAGATGATCAGGTCACTCCATTAAAATAATCAAGTTATTTAGCCACTATATAAAGCTATAGGTCAGCATTAGAAGCCCAAACTCTTGACAGAACAGCGATGGAATGGCAGAACGGGAGCTTGTGCAGTGACATCTAGTGTTAGTGAGGGTAAATTTTCCAATATGGCAATCTGCTATTCCGGCGATTTGTGCTAATTGGGACAGAAGAGAGATAAGTTTGTGCATTCAACATGATGGGGGTGGGGAGCATTATCTTGAGATTGGTTATCAATATCTTGAGTGTAGAGGGCATAGTAAGGTGCTGTTCTGTCAATCATTTCATCAATTGTATTATCATTCCGGTTCTGCCAATTATGCAATTATTCACATTTTTCTAAACATATAGTCATTCTCAAGAATCAGACTTTCATTAAATGAAGTCTGTCCCACTGACCTTGTTGAGTTCGTCTTCCAAGATGCAGGCGTCCAGGCCCAGCTGGTTGAAGTTGTCCTCTTTCACAGTCTTGATGACACCGTACATCTCTGCGTAGTTCTGAGCACTCAGGTGGGAAAAGTTGATGTGAGGAGGGATGAGCTCTCTGCTCAGTACACCTGTGTTCAGGTAGCCCAGAATCTTCTCTGCATTCCTGCACTCAGAAGATTAGAGAATGAGCTTAAATATCTGTGATTTCATTCAGTGAAAGGACTGACCGGTCAGCCTGTATGGTGTGGCACACTTACTCGACAATACACTTCTCATTCATGACATTTGCCTTGAACCCCAACACAGCGAACACGACTAAAGTGGCCAAGATGGAGGTAACAAAGTTGATGATGGAGACCAGTGCAGCATCAAAGTGGCAGTTGTTGTCTCGCTTGTTGTAGCTGGAGAACGCAATGACGCCTCCAAAGCCTAAACCGAGTGCAAAGAAGACCTGGGTGGCAGCTTCTCTCCACACCTGTGGTTCCAACATCTTTTCTAGCTGAAGAGAAAAACAGAAAGTCGTTTAGAAAAATAAAGACAAGTGCAGGATTGGTTGATATAGAAGTGTCTGAACCCCAGTGAAAACACAATAAATACCAGTTTCCACCTCGTTGAAATGAATTACACTGACAGAAATTGAAGAGAAGTGTGCATTTATGATGCTACATGCCAGATTTGTTTTGGTCAAGTGGCTTGTAGGGCAAGGGTTCCACATATAGAATACTTAAAGCAGCAAAAATTAATTTCTTAATTATTGATACATATTCCTCTGTAATTCAGAAGATAAAATGTGAGTTGGACTTTTCAGGGTGTTTTTGGATGTTTGTTTGCACAAAGAAGTAAAAGCACCTATAAGTTTAACCACCAAACATATCACAGGTAAAGTACTAGACAGTGTCTACAGAAGCATTGCCTGTTATGTGTCGGACGCAGCTCGGAGAACCGACCAGCGTTTGAAGGACCCAGTATGAAATAAGCAGAGCACGGTACAAAGGCTAACTGAATTTAATACATAACAGTGATACAAAATACAACAAAAGAAAGTGCGGTCTGGCGTGGTGCGCTCCCAGCAGCGCTAACGGTCCGGAGCCAGAAGCTGTTCGGACCCAAGGACCCCGCCGACACCCCCCAGGTGGCCGCAACAAACCGAGTCTGTGAAAGAAGGAACCATTATGTGAGTCCACACTCTACACACAGAGAGAACACTTAAAGGTGTACAAACAGCAAACACTTCCTGGCTTGATTACTAATCAGCTTCCCAACCTGCAGGCATGGAACATCCAGTTCACAAAACTCCACTGCAGTGGAAGCCGATACATGACTAACATACAGCTCAATATAAGAAAGGTGTGAGGGACACCACATTTACTGACTGTATAAATGTTAGTCACAAAATCTAACGTACCTCAGGAAGTGTGCTGACGAGCGTGAGACCTCACCCCCTCCTCTTTCACAGACCGTGCATCAAACCCTGGACGTTCTCTGTATCCACTGATGATGAGATGGCTCCCGAGACGACGATCTCACCCGTCTGGTCACAAGGTCGAGTCTCTGGCAAATACACACTGTATACTCCAGTCTTAAATGCCACCATGTTCCAATCCATATAGATGCACCTCAGCTGTGAGTCCTGACGAGCCGCAGGTGATCAGGGTGAGGTCCTGATAACCTCAGCAACACAGCCACTCAGTCCCAAATGCAAGCCACCTGGAAGGAAAAACAAAAGACAGAAACAAAAAGGCAGCCAGGCCCCCCAGCCATACAACATTGCCATTGGGTTAAATGGTAAAAGGTTTCAAGTTCTGTCCCTGTCTAGCCTACTGGGAGATTCACAAAGGACATGTGCTCAGAATTTTTCATTTCTGGTGACATTTGCCACAACCACAAAGTCTGAGGGCTGTTCACTTCCTTCAGCAGCCACATGGTGGTGCATAGAATTATCCTTCATGATGTTTCCAGTCTGGCGCAGCATCCTGTCCGCCCACTTTCCCTCAACCGTTGAAAGTCAACCTGTAAAGTCAACAGTAGGCTCCAATCAAATCCCTAATTTGCCAATCATCACTAGCAACAGTCAGCACAAGAACAGCCTTCAAACACCTGGAGCTCTTCATTATTTCCCGTGTATTTGCATGAGAGAGGCTCTGATTTGGTTTGCGTTCATGATCACAGAAGAAAAAGCTCTATTTCCATTTTAAGTTTTCCACAAAAGATTCCAGGAGTCAAGCCTGTTAAAATCTTTGGTAATTGGGTTCTGAAGTTAGACTTGTTTTCCCACACATTTTTTTTTTTAATTTTGTGTGGCGTCATGGATATAGCTACAGATAGATAGATAGATAGATAGATAGATAGATAGATAGATAGATAGATAGATATTGGCTTTGTTCTTCTTCAGTCAAAGCTGGATTAAGTGTCTTCATCTTTTCAAACCCATAAACAGTCATCTCAGCCTGATTATTTTTGGAACTTGTCCAGGAGCCCCCATTACAAAGAACCACTCCAGCTCCAGTCTAGACCAGAATGCTCTCTCTGAAGCTAGGAACAGAGTCAGTCAAAATCTTAATCTTAATTGTCACAATTATGAGAGCATCTGTTAACAGCAACTGAAAGCTTAGAGGTCACCAAACATGCTGTATGGGTTGACCTCGGACCTATAACCCATGGGTGCTACAGTTGTGGTCAGATGTTTATCTACACTCATTGTGAACACGGGGCAGTTTTTGGACCAGTGGATAGAATATTGAAGAAAGACCACATCAGAATTCTTCAGAAAAACCTCAAGCCAGCTGGTTGAAACTTGGAGACAACTGGGTATTCCAGCAGGACTGGTTGTGGAATAAATACAGCAGGCTGACATTCTTTTGGAAAGGCCTTCCCAAAGTCCTGATCTCAACCTTACAGAAAAATATGTGGACTATGGTGAAATGCAAAACCTGTCCCAGGAACACAGCTAATTTAATTGAATTTTACAAATTCTGACAAGAAGACTGGTCAAATAGAAGACTGGTCAAATATTCAACCAAAATTTCACCAGAAGCTTGGTGATGTTTACTGTATCAGCCGATTTTTACTGATTAGCTCCAGAGTGACTAAATTCAGTGTTTCAGTGTTTCCCATAATGCCCCTGGTGGCCGCCTGCGCTTCTCAGAATGCATCGCGGTGCCAGCAGAGTTCCGCTGTCTCACAGCGCATGTGAGGATGGCTTTAATTTAGTGAGCTCACGGGCAGTTATGATGATTATACACTCTCCCAAATTGAGAGGGTTATCTAGAGGAGGTGTAGCACCTGTGATGGACTTCTGCTGTGCCCTGATGTTGTCTTATTGTCCATACTTCACGAGATGTGGTTACACTGTGAGTGCTGAGCTCCTGACACTGGAACTCTGCTGAAACCGAACTCTCACGTGAGCTACGGACCAAAGACGGTGCGAGATTCACAACTGCGAAACACCGAATGAGAAGAAAGAGTTCATCATTGAACTCAGTTGCTGTCACCTGACCTCAGCTCATCTGAGATTAAAACCTACACTCTTGCAATGTGCGATAAAGACATCCTTCTGCATTGTGTAACATTCTTCTTCTGCAAAATTTATATCTATAGATATGCTAGCATAAAAAATAATTCGAACAGCAAATAAGCAAGTGGCTGAAAATCTCATAACGTTTCATTTTTTTCATGTAATTACATAGAATAAACACAAGAGGGAGGCATCAGTCCGACACTGGCAGTATGGCTGTTGATGGAATTTTTCTGTGACTGATAATGTGAATAGAGTTTGTGGTAAAGCAGCAAAAACCATCAATCCCTCAGGAATGAGTTCTGTGAGCAAAATGACACTCAGGTTAAATATGTGTTGAGTCCATATCCAAATCTACGGTTGAGTCACACCAGCAGAAAGAGACATTTTAACACAAGGAATTATCATTATTATTATGACTATTACAACTACAGTTCTACTACTACTAGCATAATCCCTATGGATAAATCCATTTGAATGTAGTAGAAATTCCCCAAAATATATATTTTAGTAATTTCTTTTATTAATTTTTCATCCATTCATTCATTTTCTGCCACTTATCTGCACCCGGCTTGCGGTGACAGTAGACCAAGCAGCTCATCCCTTACTTCCCCATCCTCAGTCAAGTCCTCTAACTCTTCCTGGGTGAATTCTGAGATGTTCCCAAGCCACTTGGGATATGTAATCCCTTCATTTTGTCATGGATGTTCCCTGGGGCTTCTGCCCAGTTCTATGTGCCTGGAAGACCTCTCTAGGGAGACGAACAGGGGGCATCATCACCACATATCGGAACCACCTCAACTCATTCTTTCTAATGTAGAAAAGAAGCGGTTCCACTTCAAGATTTTAGTAATTTATTAAATGAATTTAATGAATCTCCAAAAGCCCCTTTCACACTGGGACAATGTAGAGTTGCGTAATGTGGCGTGCCGCACACACACACACACACACACACACACACACACACACACACACACACACACACACACACACACACACACACACACACACACACACACACACACCTGCACATCTTCAGGTGGTTTTACATGTTGCCAGAAAAAAACATATGCTCCAGCCCCCTGTGACCCTTAAGAGGTGGAAGATGAGTGTGTGTGTGTGTGTGTGTGTGTGTGTGTGTGTGTGTGTGTGTGTGTGTGTGTGTGTGTGTGTGTGTGTGAATTTGTTGTTTTTGAGTGTTTTGCCAGACAGACCTACTAATGAACTGACTGACATACATACTAACAGACACACAAATTTGGTCTGTAGAGAATTACGGTACACATGCTCTCATACACCTTCAATGCTCCCAATTTGAATTTGGAGAACTAAAGTGCAGCTGTTTTATTAAAAAAAAAAAAAAAAAAAATCCAACCTGGTCCAGGCTGCAAACACAATCCTTTGTTATGGAAGATTTGCCTTTCATTTTAGCTTGTCAAAATCAAAAGCTGCTTCCTCTCACCTTTGGGGTGAACATGTGCGCAATGCCGTCAATTGCTCCTTTCAACAGCAACCCTCGAACCAGAAAACAGAAGAGCACCACGTACGGGAACAAAGAGCTGAAGTACATCACCTACGAGAGAGAGAGAGAGAGATGTTACACTGTGTTGTTGCCATGGACACACCTTCCTGATGCTTACACAGTGACACTACAAACACACAATAAATGAATGAGAATTTTTGAGGCATTATCGAGAAGAAGTGAAGAATCCTTCCTGCGTTGTTTTAGGGAATTGCTGCCCCGTTGGTTCTGATAATTAAATGACCAACTTTATGGCCCCTTCACACATAGTGCGAAGTTTGGACAAAAACGGCAAAACAGCACAAAACTTTGTGCACGAAACATCGCGCCGTCGGGCAGGTGTGCGCGAACCTGGTGCAAGAGCTCGTGCACGTGCCGGTGTCCGTTGAGCAGGAACAGTGCCAGGTTCACCACATGGCACCACTTATGTGGAGGAAATAAAAAAGAAAAAACACACCACCTGGGACGTGAACTCACACCTTTCAAAACCCCCAGTCAGACTTTACCACTGAGCTACAGAGCTGTTCTTTGAGAGCTGCGGGAAGCTGCCTCATATCAGGAAGGACATGGAAGTATTACAAAAAAAAAAAATTGAAATCACACACCATATAAAAACACAGCATTTATAAAGCGAGCAAAAAAATATGATCCGGCTGTTCCTCTGGTGATGACCCATGGTCACAGACATACAGTCATGAAATGACATGAATGAGAAGCAGTGTGCTCTGATGTCCACATCTCCTGGTCAGGTGCGTCCAGTCAGCCGTGCATGTGTTCTGCCCGACATATGTGTCTTGTGGACGGTGTGCCACAGCACAGACACCGCGTCATGTGGAACAGAGCTCATGTAGGTGATGTGACAGTCAGTAGGTGATGTGCTTTTATTTATATCCACGGAAATACAGCAATCAGACACATGCGCCTCACAGTGGACAGTTGTTAGTCCATGACTGTCCAAACACAGTAGGTGTTGTGTAGCTGGAATGTCCAGAATGACAGATCACCACAGCTGCTTCTGTCGGAAGCCACACCTCCTGTGACTGGAGCGCACACACCCACGTGTCAGTGTGTGTGATTGCAAAGTCACACTCATGAGGAACTTAGACAAATTTCACAGCAGTACGACAGTGGTTGTCTGCAGTCTGTTGTCGTGCCAAGAGTGCAACTGGCCACACATTTTCTAAGTGCCATGTGAGCAGTGTTAAGTGTTCGTGCATGTCACCTGGAATTTGGCTGGCACCTGCCGCGAGAGGGTGCGATGGGTTTGCACAGCGAACACTTTGTCTTTCAGGTGCTTGTGTGCGCAAATAGTTGTAGCAACAGATGTACGAGGCATTGGCGACAGGGACGACATGACACAGTCTGCACACAATTCCTGCGTTATGTGCACTAAGTGTGCACTTTGTCCAAACTTCACACTATGTGTGAAGGGGCTCTTAGAGTTTCAGCTGTTTCAGATCTTGTCCATCCTGTCTCGGTTGTGTATTTTCTGTTTGAAAATGGCTGCTGGATGTTGTTCTGTGGCATATGATTCACTCTCTGGACGGAGATTAGAGGATGTTGTTGCCAAAGAGAGATTTCTCTGTGAACATTATGAAGCGGTCTGTGCTTGGTTCAGTTTAAGCTTATTAATATTTCATGTTTCTCTCTTCCATAACATAGATGAGATCCAAAAATAGACTGGAGTGCTGATGAGAGCTTTAGCGTCATACCGTTGACTGAAAAGCTTTGCAAAGTGAATAAAACACAATTATCAAAAGTAAAGCTTAATTTAAAACATATGAAAAGGAGAAAGTGTGCAGGCCCAATCGCTGTTTTGGAACCAAGCAGAACCTGTACCTTCCCAGAGGACTGGATGCCCTTGATGACAGCCAGACAGACCATGATCCAAGCCACCAGCAGGGACAGGGTCATCTTCCAGTTCAGACCGCCGGTGTCATCAATGCTACTGGTGATGTTGAGAGCCTGTCGGTACCAGAAATAAGTGGTGGCTGAGCTCTTCTCACATTCCGGCTCCACGACTACAACAACAAAAAACAGAGAAGTAGTGTGAAGGGCGCAGCAACAGCGGGATCTGATCACAAACAAATGATGTCTCATAGATTTTATTGGCAATCTTAAGAGTGTGTGGTGCATAAAATAATTTTCTATTGTTGCACAAATTAATTGAACATTAGTAGAACTCCTAATCAGCTCTTCACGTTACAAGCAAATTAAAGTCAATCTATTGGATGAGTAACAAACAACTCTGGAATGCATTAAGAAAAAAAAAACTTTAAACCAAAGTGCCCATTCATGTATTAATTCATTCATTCAGTCATTCATTTAAGTAATAAAATAAGATGATCGTAGGCACAAAACTAGGTCAGTCAGAAGAATATTAGACCCCATTCCTACCAGGCTGCTCAAGGAAGCCCTACCATTATTTAATGCTTCGATCTTAAATATGATCAGTCTATCTTTATTAGTTGGCTATGTACCACAGGCTTTTAAGGTGGCAGTAATTAAACCATTACTTAAAAAGCCATCACTTGACCCAGCTATCTTAGCTAATTATAGGCCAATCTCCAACCTTCCTTTTCTCTCAAAAATTCTTGAAAGGGTAGTTGTAAAACAGCTAACTGATCATCTGCAGAGGAATGGTCTATTTGAAGAGTTTCAGTCAGGTTTTAGAATTCATCATAGTACAGAAACAGCATTAGTGAAGGTTACAAATGATCTTCTTATGGCCTCGGACAGTGGACTCATCTCTGTGCTTGTTCTGTTAGACCTCAGTGCTGCTTTTGATACTGTTGACCATAAAATTTTATTACAGAGATTAGAGCATGCCATAGGTATTAAAGGCACTGCGCTGCGGTGGTTTGAATCATATTTGTCTAATAGATTACAATTTGTTCATGTAAATGGGGAATCTTCTTCACAGACTAAAGTTAATTATGGAGTTCCACAAGGTTCTGTGCTAGGACCAATTTTATTCACTTTATACATGCTTCCCTTAGGCAGTATTATTAGACGGTATTGCTTAAATTTTCATTGTTACGCAGATGATACCCAGCTTTATCTATCCATGAAGCCAGAGGACACACACCAATTAGCTAAACTGCAGGATTGTCTTACAGACATAAAGACATGGATGACCTCTAATTTCCTGCTTTTAAACTCAGATAAAACTGAAGTTATTGTACTTGGCCCCACAAATCTTAGAAACATGGTGTCTAACCAGATCCTTACTCTGGATGGCATTACCCTGACCTCTAGTAATACTGTGAGAAATCTTGGAGTCATTTTTGATCAGGATATGTCATTCAAAGCGCATATTAAACAAATATGTAGGACTGCTTTTTTGCATTTACGCAATATCTCTAAAATCAGAAAGGTCTTGTCTCAGAGTGATGCTGAAAAACTAATTCATGCATTTATTTCCTCTAGGCTGGACTATTGTAATTCATTATTATCAGGTTGTCCTAAAAGTTCCCTAAAAAGCCTTCAGTTAATTCAAAATGCTGCAGCTAGAGTACTGACGGGGACTAGGAGAGCATATCTCACCCATATTGGCCTCTCTTCATTGGCTTCCTGTTAATTCTAGAATAGAATTTAAAATTCTTCTTCTTACTTATAAGGTTTTGAATAATCAGGTCCCATCTTATCTTAGGGACCTCGTAGTACCATATCACCCCAATAGAGCGCTTCGCTCTCAGACTGCAGGCTTACTTGTAGTTCCTAGGGTTTGTAAGAGTAGAATGGGAGGCAGAGCCTTCAGCTTTCAGGCTCCTCTCCTGTGGAACCAGCTCCCAATTCAGATCAGGGAGACAGACACCCTCTCTACTTTTAAGATTAGGCTTAAAACTTTCCTTTTTGCTAAAGCTTATAGTTAGGGCTGGATCAGGTGACCCTGAACCATCCCTTAGTTATGCTGCTATAGACGTAGACTGCTGGGGGGTTCCCATGATGCACTGTTTCTTTCTCTTTTTGCTCTGTATGCACCACTCTGCATTTAATCATTAGTGATCGATCTCTGCTCCCCTCCACAGCATGTCTTTTTCCTGGTTCTCTCCCTCAGCCCCAACCAGTCCCAGCAGAAGACTGCCCCTCCCTGAGCCTGGTTCTGCTGGAGGTTTCTTCCTGTTAAAAGGGAGTTTTTCCTTCCCACTGTAGCCAAGTGCTTGCTCACAGGGGGTCGTTTTGACCGTTGGGGTTTTACATAATTATTGTATGGCCTTGCCTTACAATATAAAGTGCCTTGGGGCAACTGTTTGTTGTGATTTGGCGCTATATAAAAAAATTGATTGATTGATTAAATATTGATTGAATGACATTGATGAAAGCATGGTGGTTGTTTCACTTGTGTAAAACACATTTATCCTCCTCTTATTATTATTATTACTATTACATGCCTTTCAAATGTCAAAAGTAGACTGCACCATCTGGTAAAAACAGACGTGGTGTGTGTTTGAAGTGAAGCGCTTTTAAAGCATGCATCATGGAGCTGCTCATGAACTAGCAGCAAGCACAGACTGGGTGGTGGCTGATATCTCAGTCAGCATGGTGTTTATGTGAAGGTCAGACTGATCTGTGTGATTCACCCAAGGTTCCTCACTGACAAAGTGAGGAACCTTGGGGTAATTTTTGTTCCTACATTGTCCTTTGACCTCCACATTAGAGATATTACAAGGACTGTTTTCTTCCAACTGCGAAATGTAGCGAAGATTCGTCCCATCCTGCCTATGCCTGATACCCTGATTCATGTGTTTGGTTCTTCTAGATTGGACATCTGCAAAGTTCTATTTTCTGGTTTACCACAGTCCAGCATTAGGTGTTGAATTGGTTCAAAATGCTGCAGCCAGACTTTTGACAGGAAGCAGAAAGTTTGACCACATTACACCCATTTTGGCGTCTCTTCACTGGCTTCCTGTCCCAGTGAGACCAGATTTTAAGGTTCTGCTACTAACCTATAAAACTGTTCACAGACTGGCACCTTCCTACTTAGCTGACCTAATTAAACCCTACGAACTGACCCGGGCTTTGTGTTCTCAGGGTGCAGGACTATTTTGTGTCCCTAGGGTGAATAAAAAGTCTGTGGGTCACAGAGCTTTCTCTTATCGTGCCCCTGTTCTGTGGAATGATCTCCCTGCATCAATAAAACAGTCAGATTCTGTGGAGACTTTCAAGTCCAGACTTAAGATGCACTTATTTTCCCTGACATAGTATGTTACTATGCTTTTTACACTTTTAAATTAATTTTATTAGGAAATGGAGCTCTCAGGTAGTGTGCCTAAATTGAGAGAGTGGCGGCATGAAGAGCCGAAAAAAAAAAAAAATTGGAAACGTGACTCATGGTGCCATCTCGGTTCCAAAACAGCGTTTGCTGTTAATCTATCTGTATGTAAATCCAGCTATTTTATTTATTTATTTGCTGAAAATTACAGGTTTTTGTGCATTTGGATGCACAAATTAGACACAACAAGGGCTTCAAGATGTACAGATTCCCTTCAGATCTGAACAAAAGAAAAATTTGGGAAAATAAAGTCAGCTGTGTGGGATGGAAGCGACTTCATCATCAAAGCTTTGAGAGGTAAATTTATTGCTCAGTCCCATGTACAATAAAATGCACCAAAACCGTCATCATATAAACTGGATATTCGCAGTCATCAGACAAAAAAAGTCCCCAAAGTTTTTTTTATTGTTTTCCATGTAATAAACACAAAATGGTGCAATTTGGTGCATTCCTGTGCATTTTAACAGATGGGAATGCACCAAATTGCACCATTTGGTCCCCCAGACCCCCCAACTCAATATTGCTCCCCCAACTTTAAAAAGGGTTCTGACTCCCAGGTGTGATCTAAGGTATACATGATTTAGACCTGGTTTGACTACGCATTAGAAATTTGGTGTTTGCATTAATAAAAAAGAACATAACAGTGTGTGTGTGTGTATGTGTGTGTGTGTGGGGGGAAGTGTCTTCAATATGGCTAGTACCTAGAGCCCAAAATTTGGTGCTATGCCGTTGAGTATCTCAGTTTGGATTTTGTTGGACTTTGTATCTTCGACCTTACTGATTTTTCCCCATCCCTTGTGAAGGGTTGAAAGTGTATTTTTGTTCTTTATCCTGCACTAGCCTCTCTGAATGTTGGTTTTACGCTTTGACATTAGTTTCTGTATTTCTTGGTACTTAATTCCCCACTCCCTTTGTAGGGTTTGAAATTGTATTTTGTTCTTTATCCCCATACAAGCCTCTCTGGTTTTTGGAGTACACTTGGACATTGATTTCTTATATTTTGTTAGAACTTTATTTCCCCACTCCCTCATGTTGTGTGTTGGGGGGTTTGGCTGGATGTTTTTGTGTTGTTTTCTTTTCTTTGCTCTCCAGGTGGTATGCAAACTGGTTTTTGTCTGTGGACACGGTGCTGGCAGAAGAATCCTTCACCCTCATCAACATTATTGGCTGCACTTGTGGAGGATGTCCACGTGCAGGCCTAATGACTCGCAGCACCTGTGGATGATGCTCACGTGCGGACTTAAGGACTTTCAGCTGAAGCAGATAATTAGATGGCGTTCTGCATTTAAGCCATGAGTGGTTCAAGCAGAATTGCCGGGAACTCGACCTTGTGACGTTTTTTTGTGAGACGCTGAGGACCGCGCCTGGGTTTGACACATCGTGCCTGTGAAGGAGGACGGGTGAGGGACACATGCTGTCAGCACACATCAGAGGTGATTGATTTTCTGAATAAGTGTTAATAGTAATTTGGTATTTTGTTACGCAGTATATTTGAACATTGATGAGAATTGTGCAGCTCGCTTCTCACGGCCGTGGCGTGCGGACTGATGATCCTCCACCTGTTGTGAGAAGCTGCTCATTTACATAAAGCTTAAATTCAGACCTGAATGTGTTGCTGATAGTGTGTGCCTTTGAAGGATATTAGTTGTAGCTGCTGACTTACCTCACCTCTTCTATCCTTCACAGAGTCAGTTTGTCGTGTCCACCTGGGGGGTGTTTGGCGGTGAATTTGAGTCCAGAAGCGCCGGGCTTCGATCCCTTTGGGCGCTGGAGAGCGCGCCGTCCTTCACTCCGCCAGACAAACCATATCTTATGTTGTACACAATTATTGCACAGAAAGAGAAATAAATGTTTTGTTTTTGGAACCGCTTTCTGGTTATTTAGCGCTGGGTTCAGTCAGACGCAGGTCCGCTCCTCAACCTGCGTTGTCACATAACACCTCATTCGGGTTTGTAATTGTATCTTTGTTATTCTCCCTGTACTAGTATTTTTGGTTCACGTTTGGACATTAAACTTATGCATATTTTTGGAACTTACCTTTGAGTCTGGCTGACCTGGATTTCTGGGGTTTATCTCATTCCTTGAGAGCTGCTAATTATAACACGACCTCCTGATTTGTAATGAAAATGAGAGCTCATGCCCTTCACGCTGCCTCAAACGTGTGAATGTCTGCCACTTGTCACAACAGCAGCCAGGCATTCAGTGTACTGATGCTATTGACAGAGTCATACATCTACTCAACCTCACTGATAGGACGGCTCTGTGTAAAGCCTCATTTGCATTTGCACTGAAAGCAGTGCATTTTGGGGCATAAACAGTTATGGGGCATAAACACACATACACACACACACACACACACACATATATATATATATATATATATATATATATATATACAACCCCAATTCCAGTGAAGTTGGGACATTGTGTAAAATGTAAATAAAAACAGAACACAATGATTTGCAAATCCTCTTCAACCTATATTCAATTGAATACACCACAAAGAAAAGATATTTAATGTTCAAACTGATAAACTTTATTGTTTTTGTGCAAATATTTGCTCATTTTGAAATGAGCACACTCCCAGGATGGTACTACGACCTGGCTCTGTAAAACCTGGTGCGGTGGGAAGCAAAGCTGGGAAACAAAAGCGAGGAAAAAGAGGAGGCGTGTGTCTGAAGAAATGAGGGCTTGGCCGAGTTCCGCTGCCTCCTATTATTTTGGGTAATTCGCAGTCTATACGGAACAAAGTGAACGAATTACAGAGCAGTGCTCGCTATATAAAGGATTACAGCAACTGTGGCATCATCGCACTGACTGAGACGTGGCTTACGGATCGGGACAGGAATGCTGACCTGAGGATTGACGGCTTTGGAGCTCCTCTCCGGTTGGACCGAGATGCAGAGGTGACGGGGAAATCTCAGGGGGGTTGCGTGTGTCTGTACATCAATGAGCGATACTGTAACCCTAAGTCTGTAACTGTTAGAGAGCGCGTCTGCACGCTAGACATAGAACTTCTTTCAGTGTCACTTCGCCCCTATTATCTGCCCCGTGAATTTCCACAGCTCTTCATCACTGTGGTTTACATACATCCGAGAGCTAATGCCAACTCTGCCTGTTCTGCCATCTTTGATGTGGTGCAGAAACTAATGTCTCACTCACCTGACACTCCAATCTTCTTGCTTGGTGACTTCAATCATGTGTCCTTGGATAAGACTCTCCCCAATATGTACCAGTATGTTACCTGCCCTACCAGGCGGGATAAAACTATCGATCTTTGTTACAGGTCTGTTAAGGAGGCTTATAAGTCTGTGTCCTTGCCTCCTCTTGGATCTGGGGATCACTATTTTGTGCACCTGCTGCCCTACTATAAGTCTCTGCTTAAGAGGGAGAAGGTCTCCACTAGAGAAATTAAGGACTGGAACAGTGATGCTGTAATGCAAAGGAAGCATTTTCTGCATACACGCCACAAACAGAGTTGCTTGAGGTATGTTAAAGCACATTTGGACAAGCCAGCTTAATTTTGGAATAAGGTGCTGTGGACTGATGAAACTAAAACTGAGTTATTTGGACATAATAAGGGGCGGTATGCATGGCTGAAAAAGAACACAGGATTCCAAGAAAAACTCTTGCTACCTACAGTAAAATTTGGAAGTGGTTCCATCATGCTGTATGGCTGTGTGGCCAGTGCAGGTACTAGGAATCTTGTTAAAGCTGAGGGTCACATGGATTCCAGCCAATATCAGCAGATTCTTGAGAACAATGTTCAGGGATCAGTGACAAAGTTGAAATTGCGCCGGGGCTGGATCTTTCAACAAGACAACGACCCTAAACACTGCTCAAAATCTGCTAAGGCATTCATGCAGAGGAACAAGTACAATGTTCTGGAATGACCATCTCAGTTCCCAGACCTGAATATTATTGAGAATCTGTGGTGTGATTTTAAGTGGGCTGTCCATGCTCAGAAACCAACAAACCTGACTGACCTGGGGATGTTTTGTAAAGAAGAATGGTCCAAAATACCTTCAACCAGAATCCAGACTCTCACTGGAAGCTTTAGGAAGTGTTTAGAGGCCGTTATTGCTGCAAAAGGAGGATCTACTAAATACTAATGTATTTTTTCTGTTGGGGTGCCCAAATTTATCCACCTGCCTAATTTTGTTTAAAGAATTATTGCACACTTTCTGTAAATCCTATAAACTTCATTTAACTTCTCAAATATCAGTATGTTTGTCTGCTATATGATATATTTAACTGAAATTGCTGATCCAAACAACCAATGATTTATAAAGGGGTGCCCAAACATTTACATACAACTGTATAAACACAGTAAGAACATTCAAACTACACACAGAAATGACCAGGTGGTGAGTGAATCTGGGGCTGCCTCGCTGTGAGGCAACAGTGCAAACCACTAAGCCAGTGTGCTGCCCTAATACAAAAATCCTACAAGGTAACATCTTGTGGGGAAATATAAAATCTTTGCCGCATGTTGTGCATATTTTTCTCCCCCAATGAATATGCCTAGTTCTATGAGGGAAATGAACTAAATGAGGGTTGTCCCAGTTATGATGGCAGCACAAGCATTCATTTTAAGACTGGAAATGCACTGCTGCTAGACTCCACAGTCACAGCTAGCAAGATCCTTCAATGCAAAGGCGTATTCTGCAGCTTTACTCTGAGTGTTTCTCCTTCTGCTGGAATGTGGAAGAACATAGTCTTCCCATAATACAAAGCCCTTCTTTAAGGCTCTTACGGCACAATCTCTGTTTGGGCATTTCCACCAAAGCACAAACATCCTTCAGCAATTTTAACCTGCTTTGCACAGTTTTGACAAAAATAAAAATGGGGGGGGGGGGGGGGGGGGGTCTGTCCTGTTTTCAGAAGGCCCGGTACTTAGAAAATGTGTTTTGTTCCAAAATCCTAAAACTCTGTAGCTGTTGTGCATGGTTTGTTTGCAGACTTCTGTACAGTTCCTCTGCTTGCAATGTTGAGATAATTACCTAAAAATTCAGTAAGGTATATTCATTCATTCATTCATCTTCTACCGCTTAGTCCAATTAAGGGTTGCGGGGGGCTGGAGCCTATCCCAGCAGCCACAGAGCGCGAGGCGGGGTACACCCAGGACAGGACGCCAGTCTGTCGCAGGGCCACAAACAGACAAACAAACACAGGCACACCCACACACACACAGACGGACAATTTATAGAGTCCAGTCCACCTAACCTGCATGTCTTTTGAATGTGGAAGAAAACCAGAGCACCCGGAGGAAACCCACGCAAACACGGGGAGAACATGCAAACTCCACACAGAAAGGCCACAGGAATTGAACCCACGACCTTCTCGCTGTGAGGCAACAGTGCTAACCACTAAGCCACCGTGCTGCCCAGTAAGGTATATCTTATATATTATATTCAAATTCTAAGGTGGAACTATGCTAGTATATAAAGGTATATCTAAATATCTAAAAAGGAAGAGTAAAATAGGAGAGTAGAAAAGAGTAGAGTAGAGCCACTTAGGTGCCTGGTCATGAGAACCAGGGATGGTAGGTTGAAAATCTTTAAAAATGTTCATATGCATAGTATTCTTTTGCGCTGGCTTTTATTTTATTTTTGAATTATATTTTAAATAAAGCTGAAGACATTTTCTGCTATTCACTGTTATTGTTCAAAGGTTTTTCTACTGAAACCTAAATGATTTTCTAACTACCGGTGATCCCGACTGAATAGTCCCCCCTAGAAATCGGTCCGCCCTGCCTTCACTGCGCAAGCATCATTTTGGACCACAGCAGCATAATTTCTGAGCGTCACCAGCAATTCACTGATTATCACCTTGTTTCTGCTTAAAACTTTACTCCTGCCATCTGTCTCAGCGACAGATATCTGAAGCTTTTGTACAACATTTTCCACATAAATTCAGCATTATTTCATAATAAAAGATGGGGAAGCGATCAGACCACCACGGCAGCACGTCTGACTCTGACGTGCTGATGCACATACGTCATTTCAGAGAGTCAGTAGCGATTCACTGACTACGTTTACATGCCGTTAATATTCGGGTTAAGGTCAATATTCCGGTTTCTGAATCATTAGGAATAACCTGTTTACATGCTTAAGCAGACAGAGTTACTCCTGTATACATGGTCATTGGTATCATTTGGAATATCCCCATCTAAACAGCGACGCACGTCTTCCACCGGTGCTTGATTTGGTCTGGCGGTCGTGCAAATCCTGCTTCATGTAAAACCCCTCACTACACACTTTTCTCAAACAGGCATTAACATTTTTCTCACTTTTCTCTCCTGCGGGCTGCCGCCGCATCAAAGCAGCGAGTGCAGTTTCTGGACCTGTTGCCAGATTTGGCACAGGTCCGCACAGCAGAGAGGGGGGCGGTGTGAGTGGCCCGCTGCGGCGTTTACCGAGCCCGCAGACACGGTAAGCGCATTGGAGGCAGTGAGAGCAATCGCGGTGATATGCCGACCGGTGCCAGCGACTGGCCCGCCTGATAAGGACGCAGAACACAATGCGCTGTTTACATCTGCTTCTGTGGTGTCCGGTGGGTTGTGCGACTTTTGATGGCTTTCAACAAGTGAGTAACTGAGAAATTGTTTAACAGCTTGGGCATGTTCCAACTTGCCCATTAAGGTTTCCAATGGAGGTGTTTTTCCTGTCGCGACCCCCAGCGGTCGGGTCCGGCCCGACATGCGACTCTGCCCGCACGTTCTTTCATTACAAAATGTCCGTTAACAATGGAATGTCCGAATAAACTCCTCATGCCGACTTCTTCTGAAAGTTCTCTGTTCTCTGACGACTTACTGGGTCAACAGAGCCTGAAATGTGAAAGTTTTCAACTTGAAATGGCGAGACGCTGCCGCCTCGAAGCGCAGATCGCCGTCAGGCACCGTGGGCCGTCCTTACGGTGACACTACCAGACCAAAATCTCTCATCAGCCGTTAAAATTTTTACCGAAAACCAACTGAATTTATCGAATGGTGTCCACTCAGTTGTGCCTTACAGTTTTGAAAAAAGTTTGATCAAACAAAGCAGCAGTCTCTGAGCCATTCCTAAACCATGAAAAAAATCGACGAGAGGGTGGGCGACTCCTCACTCAAAGACTGTCCACAGGCGAATGACGTAACCGAGAGGCGTGAAAAAACTCTTGCATGCCCACGAGGGTTCAAGCATGTCTGATGTAATCACACATGATTCAAATCCATATGGTTTTTGAAAAAAAATAATAAGGTCGGATACTTTTCTAATAGACCTCATATGACCTGATATTCTGGTTAGAAAAGGAGTAACCCAGGAGTCTTATTTGGATTTTTAAAAACCGGAATATGAGCATATTCGGGTTTTTGCGGGTGTTTACATGGCCGTGCACAACCGGGTTATTGCTAATATTCCGGTTATGAAAGGGTTATGAAAGGGTTATTGGCTGCATGTAAACGTAGTCACTGATTCTCACCTCGTTTCTGCTTAACTGACTTTAGAATGATTAAAGAGGTTTTACTTTGTCATCTGATGGTTAATAATCACATTATTCCCTTTGATCGCTTTGGGTGTAGAGACTCGGACTCAGACTCTCATTCTCAGACGCATGCGCAGTGAAGGCAGGGCAGACCGATTTTTAGAGGGGAGCGTTCGGTCAGCGAAACCGGCCTTCTGACTAATGGGCCTTCTGAAAATAAGGTGGGCACCGAGAGAGGGCATGCATTTTTCGACTTCAGTGTGGAGAAGCAACGACCTGACAATATAGAGCCACTCAGAATCTGGAGAAACTGCAATGAAAAAGTAGAAGTGTGTTTACTGGTGTAATGTTTAGAATTTGGGTTTAGCCTAAGTTTCACTGAAGAGTTTGAGGGCATGGTGAGAAAGAGCAAGCTTTACACCAAAACACTAGAAGAATGATCAAATGGGGATACCCATCAAATAACACATACACCAAAAAGTCAGAGGAACATGTTAAAAAAGGAATTACTGAAGAGTTGCAAATAATGAAGAAAACTATCCAGAAATGACTAGATTTCCATGTTTGAGGCTAACCCTGGTTAATGCTTACTATTAGCATTAACGTAGCTGCATATATCAAGCATGGTTAGCATTTCTTAAATATGGCCTTTAGTAGACAAAGTCGCCATGTTGATGTAGTGTGACAACAATTGGAGTAAACAGCGAGTTACTCCATTCCCCAAAATCTGGCCATAAGTCACCATCAAGTCACTTTCAAGTCATGAATCAGCAAGTCTCAAGTCATGACAACCAAGTGTTTGGCCGCTGACTTGAGACTTGACTTGGGACTTGCAGATTGATGACTTGAGAATGACTTGACAGTGACTTACTCCCACCTCTGCAATACAAGCAGTAACTACTATATTGGCCCTCAGGTCCGATGGTCATCTCAAGATTCCGTAGCATCAAGGTGACAAGAGTCTACAGCTCCCCCTGGACAGGATACCAATCTGGCTCAGGTTACTTACCCAGCCGAGGCTAATTGACAGCTGGGTGGACTGAGACAATATAGATTAAGTGTCTTGTCCAAGGACACAGACAGGTGGCATGGGCAGGAATTAAAGCCACGTCTATTGCCAGGCCAGCTCCTTATCCACTCAGCTACCTGCTCTATGTAAGTATGCAGCTGTATAGCTAATTGATGGAAACATGGGCTTGCCTTTGTTATACCAGCATTAAAGAAAATGGAAGATTTGATTTTAATTTTTAACCTTTCTGTCACATTGCAGAGTATTTCATTGTGAACTTACTGGCTTGGCTTCCATTTCTCAAGATGGGACATTCAGCCCAAGGCAGTGGATACTGAAAAGACTGGAAGAAATAAAAGATGCTCCAACCGATAATCACATTATAATAGAGGCCCACGAATCCGCACACCTGCAGGGAGACATCAATATTATTAGTGCTGCGGAAAACAGTCCCCATCGCACCACACAAATTGATATACAAACACAAAGCAGCACAGAAGCGGTGTTAAATTTGTTAAGATGAATTTCTCATCAGGGTGCAGGCACTGAGCACACAGCTTACGTCTGAGTGCATATGAATTATTGAGTTGTTTCCTCTCAGCAGGAGAGGCTGGCTCCTCAATTGAGGAGGTGATATTTATAGTTCCTGAATTTCCCAATACCACATACAGGCCAGGCCTCTAACAGCATCTCTTTTTATGGCAGATTGATGAAATCACTAACAGAATGACTGATGGGAGATCACTGATTGCCTAACTCGGCCACTGCCTGACAAGATTTTAGGCCAATGATGCTGATGGGATGGGGCCACAGTAGGTCACCTCTGTTGCAGATCATAGAGACACATTAGGAGAGTGACAGCTGGTAGCTGCATGTCGCTCTCTATAAAACCAAGAAAAATACAGTACGAGCAGGCGTCACTGCACCAGCACCAGTCATGTAAAACTGAACTTCTTCCAAACTAATCAGGATAAAGTAGTTCTGATAATGCAGTGTGACATTCTAGATCTTGTAAAGGTTGTATAATTAAAATCTTTATGATTGTTTTTTCCATAAATAACTATTTTACAATTTAACATCAACAAGAGCAATCCGAGATTTCTGATGTCCACCAGTCCAGATCCAGATCACCTCCAAAATACAGTGGAGTCTCCCATGCCCTAATATCTGTCTGTCGTGCAAATTTGGTGAGAATCCGGGAAGTAGTTTTGACATGATCCTTCAAAGCCTATATAAAGTGAAATCTTGATCCAGAATCTGGATCTGGATCACCTCCAAAATTTAGTGGAGCCTTCCTTGGTCTAATGTCTATCTGTGGTGAAAATGTCAAAATCAGTGCAGTAGTTTTGACGCAATCCTGGTAACAAATACCTAAATAAACGCCAATGATTGTATTACATCCTTGGCGGATGTAATAGACAATGAGGCAAAGACTTTGTGTTATCTAAAAATGTCCCTTTGATTGCTGTAAGTCTTCTGCGTTGGTTTATTCATAGCCTTTGGAAAAGCACCCTTAAGTAACCTTACCCTTAAAAGTATTCTCAATGCATTGAGTGACTAGATAGATAGATAGATAGATAGATAGATAGATAGATAGATAGATAGATAGATAGATAGATAGATAGATAGATAGATAGATAGATAGATAGATAGATGCTTGCGTCCTGGTTGCCAACTACCTAGGCAGACAACAGGTCCATCTCCACCTCTCGAAAGTAACCATCTATCTTCTGCAGCCCGGTGAAACACGGGTGCCCCCTTGGCTGTTCAAGTTGCTGAGGTCCTCAAAAGTGAGGAAACCTCTTGCTGGATGATATACTGAAAAGTCTGCCACATGGCCAAAATATTGTTGCTGATGTTCCCTCACTGCACAAGTAATAATGCCTCACCTGAGGCTTTTGACACAAACTCATCCCTGCGGTACAGAAGATGGACTTAGTCCTAAAGACATCCAGTTCTCACCTTAGGTTGGGTCGCCAGAAGTCTGGCACTGAAGATGTCTAGCATACCAGCAGGAGGATCAGCCTTATAATGGGTCTCAAAGTAGGCAGTCCAATGACTGTACAGTCAAGACATCTGTTAAGACAGTCTTCACCTGGCATGACTGTGGTGGGATGAGGTGTAAGCAGGCCAAGGGTTGCTAGACCATAGATTCCTGTAATAAATGTGTCCTTGCCCTCTTACAGGGCATCACAGCCAGCTTTCTAAGCTCCTTAACCGCAGCCTGGAATTTACATCAAGCCGTGCTCTCTAACTCCGCTGGATGATATCCAGAGTACCAGCAACTTTCAGGAGCTCATATTCCATTCGGACCACCAATTGTGTCCATGTGTCTGCAAAATAGTGTCATCTTTAAGTCTCACGGAAAGCTGAAGTCAGATAGATATACAAATAAACAAGTTCATTCCTGTCGGATTGTTGACACGATAACTCAAAAATACTAAACATTATCATTTTGTACCTCACCAAATTAAACAGGCATTTAATGAGGAAACCCCCTTTGAAGCATCTGTTGAATCGAAAAGGCAACTTTTTTCTTTTTTTTTTGCATATGTAATGTCCCATAGACATGTCAACCAGCTGCCAGATGGTGAGTGGACGATGACTTAATGATGGATTAGGAGCAGGTGTGGCTTTCAGTAAAGGCTGACTGATATGGATTTTTGAGGGACTGATAGAATGCCGAGATTAGGCAGCAAAAAAAATACAATACTGATATATCTGATCATGTACATAAAAAATGGCAATGACTTCTCACATTTCACTACCAACTCCTCATGACAAAGAAATGTAATTGTGGCTTGATACGAGCGAAGTGATGTGCAGCGGCACAAAACTCGCTCGTGGTACAGGGAGTCCCAAACAGGAAGTGCCAAATTTTGAGTCTACAGTGAAACAGGAAATGTCAAACACTTCCTGGATTGACAGACAAGATCTCACGGAATCTCGCGGGAACTCACTGACAAGTTCACACTGAAACAGGAAGTGCCAAATTTTGAGTCCACAGTGAAACAGGAAATGTCAAATGTTGAACACTTCCTGGCATGGGTGGAGCTAGAGCAGAGGCCAGGGTTACACTGGACTCCCCTGAAATCTGATTGGACACAGATGATTGACATGTCGTGGCACCTCACGTTTGGTTGAAAAGAACTGGTTTTTGAAATCAGTGAGTCGTATTTGACTGCTAGGTTCCTCCTGTCCAGTAGTTTGTGCTGTGTACCACAAAACGTTCTAATCCACCTTAGGGCCCGGTCCCGCTGGGTTTTAGGAAGATTTGCGTATGAATTGCGCAAAGAATTGGTTCATATTCGCTAAACATCCACAATATCCGTGAAACATGCTTGTATGAGTTGACTGACATCCACACACGTCCGCAAGTATTCGCAGAGACATGTTTATCCGTTGCCAGGATTTTTAACCTGCACAAAGTTTTGATTGTGGATGACATCCGCCTTACATACTCAATACATACACAATCTATATGCTGTATAGCCGTTGTTATCCGCTGATATCCGCAACTGATTGGGTATTGCGGCTTGGCAGCGGACTGGGACAGTGTGTAAAATGGATATATAGCGTGCCTATCACATCCACATCATGAACTAAAATAAGTTGTGGTGAATGCATACAGACTGGCCACGAATATAGTGTTTGTATTACGTCTGCTTTGCATCTGATTTGCGGACAATTTGCAAATGCATAACAAACAGAAATCGACATACTTGCCATTCATTGCCAGTCCAGCTGTGGGGACGTACAGATGTAGCTATGGATCCCCAAAGACGTAGTGTGATAGATGCTGCCATCCAACAACATATCAATCAACGTGTCCAAGTCCAGCAATTGGTCCAGAGGCTGTGGTGTTGGTGTGAACAGTGATGCCGACAGGCCCAAGTGCGCTTCTGTTATGACTGCAATGCAGATGCTGCACACGCGCATTAAAAGCGCTGTTGCTGCCCCAGTGCACCATGCATTCTCAATTACATGCGTTATATATCCGTGATTGTTCGTCATATATTTTTGGCCAATTTTGTTGCGGATGACAATGAATGCCCGTAATGTGTATACTCAATTCATGCACAATTAATCTTCTCCCCAGTGGGAGAAAAGTGGCATTTCTCCTTTAATTCGGGTTGTTTTATATATACAAATTTTTTCAGTGATTTTTAAACGAGCAGGCAACTGTTGATTAAATAACCTCTTAATTTTACTGTCTGAGTGGCACAAGTTTAGATAAATAAATCTAAAGTTATCTTCCTTAAACTCAAACTGAAAACAAATCTCTACAACTTGATATAAATTAAAAATATAAAATCCAGCTTCCTGATGAAGTGGTGTAGAGGAGAATTTTCTTACAAAGAAGACCTGATAGTTCAGCTACAATTTGCCAGAAAGTAGATTTGAGATGAAAGCCTCGACTTGATGTTTTGGTGAAAGAAACTTTTGTATTTCTTCATAATTGATGTAAATAAAGTCCAAGACATATTCCGTGACTTGGAAATGTTCATGTTTCCATCCCCTGACATCTGAAGAAAACTGGCAATACAACTGATTATTTTTTACAGGTTTTATCAAGTTTTAGAGATTTGCTTTCAGTTTGAGTTTGAGGAAGATAATTTTAGAACATTTTATTCTTTATATTTTTTTGTATTTCTTGTATTTGAAATGGCATAAACAAATTAAAATGTGTGAAATTCCAAGTGTTCCAATACTTTTGGAGGGCACAGTATCCTAACCTTATGATGAGTGTAAAATGAGTGTGGTATTATTCCTGTTTTGTTAAAGAATGTTTAATTTTCACTGTTGCTGCACTTTGTGTCAAATCATAGTCATATCGTATATTATATTGATATGACAATATTGAGATATGGCAATTTAGTCATATTGTACAGCCCTGTTGTCAACTAGCTGAAAACTTTGAATATTAATTTACATCTACATTAAAAAAAATGCTTAAAGTGGAAGGGGATTAACAGGGCTGTAATTAGGGGCGTCTGTAGGGTGGAGCCCCCCCAGAAGCTGAAAGGCAAAAAAGAAAAATGCAAGGGGTCTGGGGGGGGGGGGGGGGGGGGTGTCACAGAAGCTAAAAGGCAAAAAAAGAAAAAAGTTTAAAAATGTGGGGTCTTTGGTTTTAGCCATGCTAATGCTCCCCTGAAGCATTTGCTCAAAAACAGTCTGAAGGACCTCAATGACATGGTGAGATGCTGAAGAGCTTTGCTCGTTCATGTCTGTGACACATACATATTATTTTAGAGTTTAAACATGAACTTTATTGTAATAACTACAAATATAACCAACAACTAACCAATGTATGTCACAGTTGGACTGACAAGCCACTGTGTTGCATCACTCATCATTTACATGTCATAGGCACCTCATCTGTTTTGGCGCTGCCTAGCTGGCAAAACTGCAATCACTTGTCTTTTGTCACTGTAAAATACCCACTCTGATTGAAAATGAATAGCAGCGAGTCCCTTTGCTTCTGTTTCTTGTAGCTAATGCGACCAAAGGGTGATGGGGTCCCAGCCATGCTTGACAGTATTATAAGCAGACTATAAATGGGTGGCTTGTTAAAGGATTAGCACAAACTGTCAAAGCACACAGTAGCCACCTAAGCTAGCTGAGGTGAAACATTGCAGCAGCAAAGTGAAGGTTTTCTTGATATGTGTGTTTACTCTTATTTTCTTAATGGTTGTTTTCAGTTCACTTTCATGTATTTTACACTTCCCCTGTCTGAGCTGGGGGGGGCAGCTCTCTCATAAAATATGAGTTTATTTACTCCCTCCTTCCCCTCTTTCCTTCACATTCCCAGCAGTGAGCATAATATGCCATCATGTTAATATCACACCCCTGCAGGTGACCGGTGATGACATGCAGGTAGGCAGATTGTACACACATTGTGAAGGCACCTATATAAGGCACTTCTGATGATTGCACTCTTTCACGGTGGTAAACTTCAGATGAGGTTTTCGTTGGTCAAAGATTCGGATGCCTTCTGGTGACAATATCAATATGCTAGGTGCAAAAATCACAACTACTTTGTGTTGCTTTGTGCCAAATGATTGAAAAGACTTAATGTGCTCACCATCAGACTTGATACTCCGATGCCTCCCAGCTGTGGATATACATAGTTCCACACGCCAATGCTGCCACGCCTGATCCGTTGGCCCACCGCCAGCTCCAAGAAGAACAACGGGATGCCAATGATGAGGAGCAGAATGAAGTACGGCACTAAATATGCACCTGCAGGTGGGAGAAAACAAAGAATCATTATAATCTTCCAGTACACCCTGCAGTACAGTGGGACCCAGAATAGTATCATCTCAGCTCACGCACCAACTTCAGCAGCCCTGTACCACCCATGGGGGCCCTGATTTGCTACACGGGACTGCAGAATGCAAAAATACAAACTGTGTTTTTCTGAATGATTACATGCTTGTTTGCTGTAAATTGAGACATCCATACTGATATAATGATCTATCGATAGTGATATGGGTGAAAGATACAATCAATGCAGAAAGGAAGCATTCAGATTGTCTTTGTCAGTTTCTGTTTTTGGGCTCGAGTCTCAGCTCTTCCCTCTGCCACATCGAGCTTTTATTCATGACTGTTTAGAGGGAAGAACAGAGAGCAGCAGGAAGTCAGTAACAAGTCACACCAGTGGCAAGATCAGCCAAAGCTGGAGGGGCAGGCTGAAAAAAGCAGCCTGCATCTGAAAAAATAAATAAATGATTGTAATGTTTTGTTGGATCAAAGTTGCCATAAAATTGTGAGTGCTATTAGAATAGACAAAGGAAAGAGAACAGAACACACAGTGGCTTTATCATCTGCACTGTTATTACTGACTCCTGCGTTGTGGTTCACTCCCACAGACCTGATGTCTCTTCTGAGTTGCACACACCAGATACAAGCACAGTGGAAAAACACAGGTGTTGGACGCAGTCTCATTTTTTTTTTTTTTGACATATCATACCGGTTTTCATGATAGTGTCTATATAATTTAAAAGTGACGCAACTGTCATTCACTGCAGTGTGGCAACCATTCATGGTGTAATACTTGTACAGCAAAAATGTGGATGACTAGATGAGTGGGTCAGTGAGTGGGTTTGTCTCTACAACAGTACCAGCAAGCTCTAACTACCTATCTAAATCAAGCAATCAAGGCTGAAAATTACAGTGATAACAAAGATGAAAACTCAAAATCCTGAAACTAACAACATTGCCATCTGAGAAAGTATACACTTTAGTGTGCAGAAACAGTTTAGGGTGTCAGTATTATAAACATCCCTTTATTGCTTGCTGCATATTCCAAAAACTATTTTCTAGAGTATGAGTCCTGCCACAGCATAAATATAGCATCTCTTGAAAAAATGCCAGTTAAAGATATAAAAACATATAAGTTGCACCTGAGTGGAATGTGTACCTTTTTCTGTATTGTCATTTTTTCAATTTAGGATTTTTGAGCACTGTTGTAGTCAAGGGCGCAATTTAGAACTAGAAATTGGGGGGGACAAAGTGTGAGGCCCGCAGGTTTCTAGATAGGCTCAGATGCATTCTGAGCATCCAGAACAGTAATTTTAATGTTTTGAGAAGACCATAAAGTAGACACCATTTGACTTATACAATTTGAAACTGTGGATATAAGTACTTTATTCTGAGAATAGCCAGCATTGATTTTATTAACATTCTGGTGTAAATAACGTATCACCACATGTGTAGAACTCAAAAAGAATGATAGGTTGAGTTTTCATTAAAAAAAACAACTGCAATGTGGTAAAATGTATTCATAAATATGAAAGAACAGGCTCTTAATAATTATTAACTATCGCATACTGTATTTTTTTTTCCCCAAGATTTGTTTTTGCATAAGTTTGAAAAAACAACAGATCATAAGTTTAGGATAAACTAGTTATCATAAATTTAATTTTCGAAGTGGCACTAATGACAACACTCATACTGAACATAATTTCGCTTGCATAGACTGATTTTGGGGCTCAAGCAATAATTGCAGATGGGCTTTCTGAGGTCCCAGAGAGCTTTTCTAATTTCCTTTTCTAACTTTCAGAATTTAGTAAATTAGCATATGATCCATTGATACTTATGTGTAGACACTAGTCCCTAGAGGCAACTATTTTTGGTTTCAAATCTGGGCAAATGCAGTCCCAGAAAATTCCGAATGTGACAAACAAGAAACAGGTGTTGTAAACAAGTCAATGCTGCTAAAAATACAAACTTACAGAAACAAAGATACTATTCTGACATGGTTTGCACATGAGACTGACATAGCATGTTTCAAGTACACACATATATGTTAGAAGGTGGGGGGACATACCATATTCTGTCCCCCCTTTGTTGAAAAGGTGGGGGGGGGCATGTCCCTCCTATCCCCCACCAAATTGCGCCCATGGTTGTAGTGTACTTTTATTATTGACATTTATTCTTTCTTATTTGAGTTTGTTTTGTTTAGTGCTTTGATTTCTGGGAAAGCCCTATATAAATAATTATTATAATAATTATTATAATTATCAGAATTATTTATGAGTACAAGATTTTGTCAGTATGTAAGTTGCACCAGAGAACAAGCTGCAGGACCTCCCAAAACTAGTAATATATACACTGTGGAAAATATGATATATACAGTAGAATTCAGTTATACTTGTAGGAACACAACAAACATGAAGGTAGCAGGCGGCATTATACTGACACAGAACACAAAGAGGAATGAGACGTTGCCAGCCTGCTCCAAAGCATTAAAGCTCCTAAGTATAACTGCAGCATTGCTGCAGGATTAGAGAGGAAAATATGTTCTGTTCATCTGAAGGTGTAAAGTAATGCACTGCTGAAATATGCAGCAGGCGTATTTGATGTCTGTTCTGCAGTGCAACAGGACCAGCTACAACTTTGAAGATACTGTCCAATCAGAGACTGTGCTCATTTTATACGCCAGGAAAACAAGTGGCATTCTGTTCCGTATTAGATTCCCTTCAGGTCATATAATTTTAGTTATTATTGGTGAATATATCTGTAATAAATCTACTTTTTGGAAGCTTTAAATTGAACAGTTTGAATCGTCAGATAGATTAATTTATGATTCATTAAACTGCTGCTAAAACAAGCAAGTCTGATTCTTCTTCAGCGCAAAACGAAATTGTTTCACCCTGACAGAGAGCAGTTCGTCTCCATCAATGAGGCAAGGCCAGACGAGAATGCAGCACAGAGCACTGAGGCAACACACATACACACTCAGTACGACAAACATACACACAGACACACTCACTTTTATTTTATTGTTTAATAATCTCAAGATACACACACCTCCCATACAAAATAAGACTCACAAGTGTCTGAAAACCCAGGATATCATTGTTTAATCTACCACTTCCTACATGAGAAGTCATCATAACACAAATGTGATACCACACAAATAAACTAGACAAAGAGTCAAATGCACACCCCAGCCTCCTGTCCTAAAAATGAAGCCAATGTGGAAGTGACAGATCTTGCAGTTCCTTAAGTGGCTGCTTGAGGCTGGCTCCAAAACAAGTCATTACCCATAGACAGCCATGTTAAAATGCCCAACTTCAGAGGAGAAACAAACATGTTTACAGCCTGGTACAAAAAACAGTGCTGGTCTCAGCAGCTAATTTCCCCCCATTCAGGACAACTGCAAGGGGGATGATACAAAAAAAAAAAAAAAAACTTTATCCTGGAATGTGAAGTGCATAAATGGTCCTGTAAACTCTAGAGTTTTCACCCATTTGAAACATCTTACAACAGATGTGATTTTTCTCCTGGAAACTCATTTACATATTAAAGATTACAACAGGCTTAAAATGCTGTGGATAGGCCATTTCTCATTTTCTAAAATAATGACTGAAACAAATGGAAGCTATTTAATTATTTTAGGGATGATCCTGAACAACCCCTTTGTTCTGGTGAATGTCTATGCTCCAAATGTTGATAATGCCCAGTTTGCTGATAACCTTTTGGAGTTGATCCCTGACTCAAATACATGCCTTTTAATTTTTGGTGGTGATCTAAATTGTGTTATTAATCCTGTACTTGATAGCTCTGCCTCCAGCATAAAAAACCCCTCTGCTATGTCCAAATCTTTTTCAGATTTTATGACCCAAAATAATCCTTGGAGATTTCATAATCTACAAGCCACGTGTTCACTGCACATATTCTCATATAGATTTTATTATTATTATTATTATTATTATTAATGGATCTTTAATAAAAAAAAAAGATTAATTCCTGCTAAATCATGCTCCTTTGGCTCTTGATATTGCCTTGTCACCTCACCATACAGCTCGACCTCCTTGAAGGTTAAACCCCTTACTATTCACTGACTCTACCTTCTTAGAGTATATTTCATCTTCTACTTTTTAATTACTAATAAATCTGATGCCATCTTGAATACTTTATTATGGGAAACTCTAAAGTTTTATCTTGGAAGCCAAATTATTTCAGGTCCAGGAGAGCGAGACAAAAAACCTTACGAAAGAAATTTTAAAACTTAACTGTCAGTATTCCCAGAAACCTTCCCTGGAGGTTTATAATATAATATATACATAGTGTGAAGTTTGGAAAAAGTGCACACTTAGTGCACATGATGCAGGAATCGTGTGTAATCATGAGCAAACCTTGTGAAATCGTCCCTGCCTCATATTCCTGGTACACCTGTTGCTACAACAATTTACGCACACCAGCAACTCAATGACAGAGTGTGCGCTGTATGAACCCATCGCACCCTCTCGCAGCAGGTGTCAGCCAAATTACAGGTGTCACGCACAAACATCTAACACCGCTCGCACGGCACATAGAAAATGTGTGGCCAGTCGCACTGTTGGCACGACAACAGAATGCAGACAATCACTGTCGTACTCACTGTGAAATTCATCTAAGTTCCCGGACCCTGCGCCACGAGGGGGCGTTTGGGGCGACGCCCTCTCATGTCATCAACCCCACCCCCTCGGATGTGAGAGTTATCAAAAAATAAAAATAAAAAAGAAAGAAAAAGAAATACTGGAAAATATAGCAAAATATTAGTTATTCAATAATATCACGTATTTAACAAATAAACCAAATTAATTAACTAAAGTAATTAATTTTAAAACAAACGGATATGGCGTGTGTCTGTGTTCAAGTGATTTGATAGGTTGAGGGTTGCGCTCGTCAGTGCGGCAGAGGGCAAGGATCCTGAGTCCAGCAGTTATGGCAAGGTGGACGAATTAAAGCATGCTCGATTTATTCAAGCAGTGTCAGAGCTGGAGTTCCTGGGATTCGTCAAGTCCAGTTAGTGCAAGAACTCTTTCTCAACATTAAAAAGAGTGCTCAGTGATCACAGACGCAGCATGCTGCATGAACGAAGACGAACTTAGGCTGGGCATACACTGTACGATATTTTCAATCATTGTACTTGGTTCCAGCTCAAACTATGCGACAAAACCGCAGGGTTTAAAAGTTCAGAGCGCACGATTCATGTTCTCACACTGTAAGGCCCGATGCTCTGATGCGATCTGACTGCTCACATTGTACGTTCAAAAACCACACGTCGGAAGCTTGTTTTTCTTTAAAAAATTTATTTCATGTCTATCAGCGCGCACAGTGAGTGAAATCAGGTGTGGGAGACTGAACGTATATGTGCGCGCGCGCACACAGCAGACAGCAACATGATCCATGAGAGGACGGTAAAAAAAAGAAAACATAAACATTCATAACAGGTGTTGCTACGTACACTGTTGTATAAATAATAAACTATATTTCATACGGAGTCATACAGCTGTGCAAGGTGCAGCAACTTACTCCCTCATCTGTCATAAATCCTGCTGTTGTCTGCTGTGTGTTTGCGCGCGCATATACATTCAGTCTCGCCTGATTCCACTCACTGTGTGCGCTGATTGGCATGAACTTTAATATGATATTAGGTTATTGCGAGGGAACACACACAAAAAAACATAAGACTTTACATGAGATCACTGTTTGCTCTCTCTGGTGTTTGCTCATCGACAGTGCACGAAGTAATCAGCGCGTAGACGCTTGTAGCTGCTTCAGCAGTGCGGAACCCTCACGAGCCACGACGGCCGTTAATAAGGCTGGCATCTGAGAATGACCTAACCAGGAAATTCAACGGAGAGTGGCGAGATGTCCTTCTCAGAAGATTCAACGCGGCATCCAACCGAAGGCTTCAACTCTTCTGAGGTAGGCTAGCATCCAGTTTCCACACAGAATTTTATGTTAAGATATGGACTTTTATGGTAAGATAAAAGTTATGTATTGTTGTAAATATATCTATATGAAAGGTTTAGCTTTGACCCGTTGTGTGACTGTCATGCCCAGTTGCGCTGTGTTTGCGCTTGTGATGGAGGGCTGTATGTGGGGTTAGTCTACTGTCTCGTGTCGTTTCTCAGATCAGTTGTTGGTTTGGTTTTGTGGTATGCAGGAGATCACTTGACCGAGGGTCTATACGTTCAAATACGTAATAATTAAAAAAATACTGTCATCACTCTTTACTCTTAGTCAGTCTCATACAACGGTGTAGCCTAAATACACAAGCTTTCCAGGAGCGCACCCAATTCATTACGCACGCTCAGAGGCACGTCCCCTCCGGTGCGCACTTTTTTTTGGGGGGGGGCGACCCTGCCCCCTGTGATAAACTCATCGCCCCCTTAATGTTTCTTTTCTGGCGCAGGGCCTTTAAGTTGCCCATGACTGTGGAGTTGCCAAGATGTGGTGTGCCGTTGGCTCCCTCCCACAACGTGTGTGTGTGTCGCACGCTCCCCCACCACCCGCCCTCACCAACACGTGTGCATGTGTGGTTCACGCCCCCCGCAGACGAGACGCATCTCGTCTGATAAGAGAGTGACACTTTGGTCTGTGCTCTGAACGGATGGGAGCGTGGCAGTTATTGACATAGCTGGTCCTGGACATCAGAGCTGCAGAACATGCACCATGTTTCCACACGTCTTGTGGCCGGCGTGCCACAGCACAGACAACACGTCATGTGGAACAGAGCTCACGTGGGTGACATGATGATCAGATCCCCCGCTGCGTGTTCTGACGGTCCGTTTCAACCTGGGGAGCTGTTAGTGTCTGCTCCGTGCGGGAAGCTGCCTCATATCAGGAAGGACATGGAAGTATTACAAAAAAAATTAAATCACACACCATATAAAAACACAGCATTTATCAAGCGAGCAAAAAAAATATGATCCGGCTGTTCCTCTGGTGATGACCCATGGTCACAGACATACAGTCATGAAATGACATGAATGAGAAGCAGTGTGCTCTGATGTTCACATCTCCTGGTCAGGTGCGTCCAGTCAGCCGCGCGTGTGTTCTGCCCGACATACGTGTTTTGTGGATGGTGTGCCTCAGCACAGACACCGCGTCATGTGGAACAGAGCTCATGTGGGTGATGTGACATACAGATCGCCCGCAGTGTGTTCTGATCTGACGGTCTGTTTTAATCTGGGGGGCTGTCAGTGTCTGCTCCGTGTGCATGCTCGCTTGCTGCAGCTTGTCACCACCACGGTGATATATGCTTTTATTTATGTCCACTTAAATACAGCAATCAGACAAACGCGCCTCACAGTGGACAGTTGTTAGTCCATGACTGTCCAAACACAGTAGGTGTTGTGTAGCTGGAATGTCCAGAATGATAGATCACCACAGCTGCTTCTGTCGGAAGCCACGCCTCTCGTGAGTGGAGCGCACACACCCACGTGTCAGTGTGTGTGTTTGCAAAGTCACACTTGTGGGGAACGTAAACAAATTTCACAGCAGTATGACAGTGATTGTCTGCAGTCTGTTGTCGTGCCAAGAGTGCGACTGGCCACACATTTTTTAAGTGCCATGCGAGCTGTCTTAGGTGTTCGTGCATGTCACCTGGAATTTGGCCGGCACCTGCCACGAGAGTGTGCAATGGGTTCGCACAGAGCACACTTTGTCTTTCGGGTGCTTGTGTGCGCAAATAGTTGTAGGAACAGGTGCACGAGGCGTTGGAGGCAGGGATGACATTACACAGTTTGCATACGATTCCTGCGTCAGTGTGCACTTTGTCCAAACTTCGCACTATGTGTGAAGGGGCCCTTAGTGTTTGTCTGCTCTGGATGCTTTCTCAGCCTGAACCAGCGAACTCCAGTGCTTTGTCCCGTCATCAACAAGAAAAATAAGTTATTTTAAAACAGCTGAATATATTCCAGCCAACATTCAGCCATCTGACGTATCTTCAGTGTTCTACTTGTGATGAAAACAAATCCCATTTGATCCACCAAGACAAAACAAACAAAAAAAAAAACATAATAATGACCAGAATAAAGGCAGTGTTTTTTTTTAAAAAGTTACTTGATGTTTGTCTGCTCCGGGTGCGTTTCTCAGCATGAAACACAGGATGCGGCGCTGGAAGTGAACCTCATTGGGTCTTCTTCTATTGAGTTTATTGGCGGTTTGCAAACCGACATGATGCATTATCATTTTCAGTAACAAAATAAATAACAGAATGAACTGGTTACATATGAAGAGTTCAGATGCAAAACCCAGTATCTCCAAAACCATAAATTTTTAGTTGAGGCCAACATTGTACTTGGCTGTCAAGGGGACCATCAGTGTGCAAAATATGAAGGAATTTGAACAAATTGTTTTCATTTTATTGATGAAAGTCTGTGCATTTCCGAATAGGGTTTCCTTTAAATCTCCATTTTCAACTGCATTTTTCTCCATTTAAAGAGAAGAACACTTACTGCATTTTGCATCTGAACTCTTCATATACATACATATGAGGTCTGTTAGAAAAGTATCGGACCTTTTTTATTTTTTGCAAAAACCTGATGGATTGAATCACGTGTGCTTGCATGAGCCAACCTTGAACCTTCGTGCGCATGTGTGAATTTTTTCACGCCTGTCGATTGCATCATTTCCTGGTAAGCAGCCTTTGTGTGAGACGTGTGCTGTGCGCTTGGCATTTTTTCATTCCAAGGAAAAAGACAGAACGACTGGAGCAGTGCGACTGCATCAAATTTTGCCAGAAACTGGGCGACAGCCAGGTGGAAACCATTTGGATTATTCAGACGGCTTTCGGTGATGATGCTATGGGCATCACACAGATTAAGGAACGGTACAACCGGTTTAAAGACGTTTGCACAATGGTCCAAAGTGAATGCTGTGGTGATGTGGGACCGTCGTGTGACTATCTGAAAAATTGCGGAAGAGGTGGACATCAGCACTTTTTCGGCACATTCCACTGTGACAGAAGATTTGGCCATGAAAAGAGTTGCAGCGAAATTCATGCCGATGGCTTCGGCACGAAGCTGACGGAGCAAAAGCGCCACCGTGTTGAAGCCTCACAGGACATGCTGTGACATGCTCACCTCTTCCACAATTTCTCGGATAGTCACACGACTGAAAAGCCACCGAAAGCCGTCTGAATCTTCCGAATGGTGGAAGAGGTGGGCATCATTTTTCGGAGTCCAGCATGTCCTGAGAGAATTCAACACGGTGGCGCTTTTGCTCCATCAGCAGCTTCGTGCCGAAGCCATCGGCATGAATTTTGCTGCAACTCTTTTCATGGCCAAATCTTCTGTCACAGTGGAATGTGCCGAAAAAGTGCTGATGTCCACCTCTTCTGCAATTTTTGGGATAGTCACACGATGGTCCCACATCACCACAGCGGTCACTTTGGAAATAATCTGGTCATTTCAGCATGTTGATGGCCAACCAGAACGCGGCTCGCTCTCCACCATTGTGCGGACGTCTTTAAACCGGTTTTACCGCTCCTTAATCTGTGTGATGCCCATAGCATCGTCACTGAAAGCCATCTGAATAATCCGAATGGTTTCCACCTGGCTGTCACCCAGTTTCTGGCAAAATCTGATGCAGTCACACTGCTCCAGTTGTTCTGCCATTTTCCTTGCAAAGAAAATCCGACAAGAGACTACACCCATCCTCACACAAAGGCTGCTTACAAGCAAATGACGCAATCAAGAGGCGTGAAAAAATTCACGCATGCGCACGAAGGTTCAAGGTTGGCTCATGCAAGCACATGTGATTCAAATCCATCAGGTTTTTGAAAAAAATAAAAAGGTCGGATACTTTTCTAACAGACCTCATACATCTTCAGCTGTTTATCCGGGATCAGTTTGCGAGGGCAGCAGCTCCAGCAGAGGACCCTAAACTTCCCTTTCTGGGCCACATTAACCACCTCTGAATGGTGTATCTTGCGCCATTCCCAGGCCAGTGTGGAGATATAATCTCTCCACCTAGTCCTTGGTCTTCCCCGGGGTCTCCTTCCAGCTGGACATGCCTGGAACATCTCCCTTGGGAGGTGACCAGGAGGCATCCTGACCAAATGCCTGAACCACCTCAGCTGGCTCCTCTCAACGTGAAGGAGCAACGACTCCGAGCTCCTCATGAATGACTGAGCTTCTCACCTTATCTCTAAGGGAGAAATCAGCCACCCTCCGGAGGAATCATTTTGGCCACTTGTACCCACAATCTAGTTCTTTCAGTCATGATCCAACCCCCATGACCATAGGTGAGAGTAGGAATGAAGATTGACCAGTAGATCGAGAGCTTCACCTTTTGGCTCAGCTCCCTTTTTGTCACAACAGTACAGTAGAGCGAATGCAATGCTGCCCCTGCTACGCCAATTCTTTGGCCAATCTTATGCCCCATTGTCCCCTCACTTGTGAACAAGACGCCAAGGTACTTAAACTCTTTCACTTGAGGCAAGACCTCATTTGCTACCCGGAGTAGGCAATCCATTGGTTTCCTCCTGAGAACCATGGCCTCAGATTTACAGGTGCTGATCCTCAGCCCAGCCGCTTCACACTCGATTGCAGACCAACCCAGTGAGTGCTGGAGGTCACAGGCCGATGATGCCAACAGGACCACATTATCTGCAAAAAGCAGTGATGAGACCCTACCATTACTTTAAATAAACGGTTCTGTTCCTGAATATAAAAAAAATTTCTAGTTTCATTTTTGCTTACTTGTAGTTCCTAGGGTTTGTAAGAGTAGAATGGGAGGCAGAGCCTTCAGCTTTCAGGCTCCTCTCCTGTGGAACCAGCTCCCAATTCAGATCAGGGAGACAGATACCCTCTCTACTTTTAAGATTAGGCTTAAAACTTTCCTTTTCGCTAAGGCTTATAGTTAGGGCTGGATCGGGTGACCCTGGACCATCCCTTGGTTATGTTGCTTTAGACGTAGACTGTGTTTCATAATTATTGTATGGCCTTGCCTTGCAATGTGGAGCGCCTTGGGGCAACTGTTTGTTGTGATTTGGCGCTATACAAGAAAAAAGTTGATTGATTGATTGATTGATTTTCATTCCTAGTAAAATACTAAAAGTTTCTGGTTTTTGTTTTCGTTCCACGAACTGGTTCTAAGCCTTGTTCAGTGCTTGCATGGACAGAGCATTGAGCAGTTTTGTGGAGATCAGCGACAGGTGCTTTTGTTGACAAAGAAAGGTTTACTGACTTTTACTTCAGGAAGAAGATGTGATCATTGTAGAATCAATAGATACTTTGAGAATTAATTAATTAATTAATAATTAATTAATAATCTATAGGGTCCTGGTGCTACCTGTCTTACTGTATGGTTGTGAGACTTGGACGCTAAGGTTAGTATCTCACTAGGCTGTGACAGCCTGTGAACGGCATCTGCAAGGAAATTCGTGCAGTTCGGCACGAGGCTCACAGCTGTTCACCGTCCCCTCGCCTCAGTTGTCATTTTTTCTGAGGACAGTAGTGGAAATTAAGTTTAATGCTGCTGGCCAGCGGCCACCCGCTGTGCACGTGCATGGTGTGCTGGATGGACAATATCACCACTCATTGTTTTATTTTATTTTTATCGTGTGCTTCCAAAGGATCATGATGCCCTTGCATCGTGCCCGGCCAACGAGGAGCCATGCCATCTGATGGAACTCAGTTTTATTCATAGCCTGGCTGTGAATGCACAGTCTTGCTGTGCACGCACACTGGACGTTTCATGCCCGGCCACAGAGGAGTGTACAAACCGGATTTTCTCTTCTTATTTATTTGTTTTACTGAGGATTGCAGTCTAATGCTGCCGGCCAGGAGAGTGGACTTCACTGTGTGGAGAATGTGGACGAGGCGATCAGGATTTATTGTTTTTATTTTCTGTGAGGATGTTGATGGAACTTGTGTACGCAAACACGTGGTCATTTCAGCCACGCCAGTGGCGCTCGACATCCGTGAGAGTGCAGTGTGGTATTCACGTGCAAATCCTTGTGCCTGCAAAGACCGCGGGAGTGTTGCTCAACTTTTGCATGTGCACTGTGTGCCATGTCAGTGGCTCTTGCGTGGTGTGTGTGTGGACTGCTCGAGATTTGTCACCATAATTTTTGCTGCCACTCTGGACAGCATTGTCATGTTTTGGTCCTGTTTGGGTTCCACTTGTATTTGTCCCCTTTTCTTTTCCTTCCGTTTACCCCGGTCTTGACTTTATAGTTGTTTTTATTTTTGTCACTTGATTATTCTCATGCTAGTTTGGTTTTGATTATTCCCATTTATGTATTATTCTTTGGTTCCTGGTTTTGGTTCTTTATTGTATTCTTGGTTCATTCATGTATTGCATTTTTGGTTATGTTTAGTTATTCATTGCATTATTCTGTAGTCTCCGGATTTGTTTCGGTGCATCATTTATCCTGTGTTCAACTAATAGGTTGTTTGCCATGTTTATTGTATTCATGTTATGTGTCACTTAATATCTATTCCGTTATGGTTTGGTTATGATCAGTAGATTTCTTGTTTTCCACTTTTTAGTCAAGTCAGGTTATTTCTTAGTTTGGCCTCTTTTGTTTTGGTCACATTAGTTATTGTTTGCTTTTAACACGTCACATTTTCCACCATTAGTTTTTCCATTCACTTAGTTATCTTGGTTCTGTCTGCATTGCGTTTTCCTTCCCTCCCTTGCACCTGTTCCTCATCTGTCAGCCACGCCCCCTTTCCAGATCCTTGATCCTCACGTGCGTCTTGTTTTCCTGTCACCGCCTTCCTTATTTAAACTGTGTCTATTCACTCCCTCGTTGCTCGTTTGTTGATTGTTATCACTTACCAGCACTCCATCTCCGTCGTGTTTTTGCCAAGCCGGGTTTTGACTCTGCTCTGTTTACCGGATCCCGCCTTTAGCCTCAGCTCTGATGACCTTGTTTGCTCGTGTACTGAACCCTGCTTGTTACGACCACGTCCTCTGTCTCGCCCATGCCTGGTACCTTTGCTCATACGTCCTGCTTGTGAGTCTGCATTTTGTGTCCAGCTTCTGTCTGTGCCCCCTTATCCACTCAGCTTGATAGGCATTCAGATGACAGTCAGCTGTCAATGTGTGCACGTGTCGGGAGGACCACTTCAGTGAGATTCCACATGAGACGTTATTGCCTTTTCACCTGTTTTCGTGCGACTTTGTGTCTTCGCTTCCTCTCCATCAGTCGCACATCAGTAAGATACTAGCCTAAGCAGCAACCTCAAGGGGTGACTGGGTGTCCTTGGTACGCTGGCTTTTTGGAGAAGCCACTGGGGGTACTGCTGGAATGACTGTATCAAATGAGTGGTTACTTCAGGAGACTAATGCTCTGTTTACACATAGGCAAGATGTGTTATGAATGTCATATTTGCATCATTCTTGGCACATTCCTGACATTCTTAATGTGATTTAACGCATCTGAATAGGTTTAATAGTGTGTGTTGGTGCGTGATATTTGTGACTTTCATGGAGCATGTTTTTGGCTGTCAAAAAATCTTCCACAAATGTCACACACCACCCTCATTTCGTCTCCTGTCGTGGAGGTCGCAACTGAGCGTGTTGATCTGTCTTGATTAGTGGTGATCCTTAATAGAGCATGACAGCGTTCTCTGACGTGGGCACAATTAAACCATGCTGCACCGCATTCAGTTTCATTGCTGCAGTATGCTGAAGGAGGACAATGATGCCAAGTCGGCTAAAAGTTTCATTCCAGTGATTATCAGCGCGCTCCTGCAAGTGTTCCACCTGCTGCTGCTGCTGTGCCTGATGTTTGGGAAAACGAGAGAGGTGAGACCTGCATGGAGCCACACATCTGACTCTCTCCGTCTCCTCCTCCTTTCTGCGCCACTTCATTCCACAGAGCCCAATGAAGCATGCAGTCACAAAGTTCTTCTGCTGTGGATTTTGAGGAACAAACTGGAGTGATCTGGATTGTTCAGCAACTGACGGTTGGATAAATATGTGTGTGTGTGTGTGTGTGTGTGTGAAGACAATTCGCCTCATTCACAATGTGACAGAACTTAATGCGCTGTTACACACGATAGCGCGCAACAGTGCGCAACAATGCGGAAACTTATTCTTCACCTTGCGTAATGGTTCCTGTTAATTCTCCAGCAACACGTGCCATTAATCGTAACACGTGGTAACAGGTTGCAGCAGTTCCTGAGGACACATGACAACTCTGCCTCAAATCATCACATTCGTGATCAGCAGCCAAGAATGTATACTTCATGGCATTCGTGACTTGTCGTCATTATGTGCAAACGCAGCATAAGATGAGGACCATCACTTGCATTGTGAAGGAGCATCAGCCTCAATATGTTGGCCATGTGGCACATTCCTCTGTGCATGATCCAGCACACAGGCATCTGAGTGCTGAGGACCCCAGTAGCTGGAGACACCCAAGAGGACACCCACGATTCACCTGACTGCAGCACATAGATGGTTATTTTAGAAATGTGATGATGGTCTGGTTGTTTACCTTGGTGGTTGGCATCCAGGACCCAATGTGGTTACTCTTGTTGTGGGTATGCCAAAGCATGGCCCCAGTGCATGCTCCCAGATTTGACTGTCGTGGAGTGTTGTGGTGGTGGTGGTGGTGTTTGGGGGTTTTTAGCCTCTAATGAGTGCTTTTCCAGTTGTGTCAAAGCTATTATGCAGCATCTAAGAATTTTCTTTCATGACATTTAATGCTCTGATTCTATAATAATGTTTGAGATAATGGAGAAATTAAGCTGTGCAGAGATGTTGTGAATATATTGATGGGTGTGAAATTTTAGGTGTCACCCTGGTTTGTCCTTCAGCAAAACGTTTGCACACTGAGAAAATGTGTAAGGATTTGTGTCCTTTGTTTCATGAGTAACTCCAGACACAAAACACACATCGGTGCATACTGACTTTGTCTTGCACTGAGGAAATGAGAGCCAGATTATTTGAAATTGCTGAAGTATATCTTTCTGTAATGCGATGTAATTGAAGATGTTGTGATATTGAGCAGTTCAGCATCATATTTTATGCCAATCATTAACACCACTGGGTATTTTCAATTCCAGCAAATATCTGCAGGCACAAAGTATTATTCCGTAATGGAAAAGGAAAATCCTGCGCCCAAACTATGGCGTAAATGCACATAGATGTGTCTATGCTGGTACATTAACTCAATCCATCTGGACACGTATTTCACTGAAAATTTTACCAAGCTAATAAGAAAAAAGTCCCATTAACAGGCTTGACTCAGCTTGACATTCCAATTACTGAGCACCCTGAGGGTGCATGTTCCTTTTTGGGTGGCCAAATTACAAATCATCTTTTAAACGCAAACATGTTACTGTGACACTGTGCTGTAGGAATCACACAGAAACATGCTGAGATGTTAAATGTGTCACAGTCATCCACACATGACACTGACCTCCTCCATTCTTCTGGCACAGGTAAGGGAACCTCCAGACGTTACCCAGACCCACAGAGAAGCCCACCTGGGCCAGAATGTACTCCAGCTTGTTGTTCCAGGCAGGCCGTCCATCCTCTGCGCCTGGCTCGGGGGAAGGTAGCAGAGCCTTTCCTGGAGCAGTAGATCCAGGACTCAACCCCATGCTCATCTGACTGCTCTTATAGTCCATGGGATGCTCCAGAGACAGCAGGTCAGCCACCGACTCGGTGACGGGCTCGCTGCTGTGCTCCCGCTGGGTCACCTTGGTGTTCTTTGGCATGGCTGTGAGAGAGGAGCTCCACAGAGAGGCGAACGTGATGGAAACAAAGAGGACAGGAGTAGGTGGGAGATCCAAAGGAGGCTTAGAGATGGACCACAGTAATCACGCTGTGCTTTTTCTTCAGCCTGAGAAAACAAATGTTCAAGACAGAAAGAAATAGACACGTCACTAAAATTTTAATCCAGTGCTTAATATTTTTACATTCCGTATCTGATGGTTTGTTTGCTGGATTACTCAAACACTTTATTTTGAGACTTGTTGAGAACTGGAATCAATACTGGAATAGATCACATCCAAAGGACACTCGACCTTACAAATACCCTCAGACATTTTTCAGAGAGGGGGAAAATACCATTAAAATGAAAAACCAAAAACAACCCCAATTCCAATGAAGTTGGGATGTTGTGTAAAATGTAAATAAAAACAGAATACAATGATTTGAAAATCCTCTTCAACCTATATTCAACTGAATACACCACAAAGACAAGATATTTAATGTTCAAACTGATAAACATTGTTTTTGTGCAAATATTTGCTTATTTTGAAATGGATGCCTGCAACACGTTTCAAAAAAGCTGGGACAGTGGTATGTTTACCACTGTGTTACATGACCTTTCCTTCTAACAACACTCAATAAGCGTTTGGGAACTGAGGACACTAATTGTTGAAGCTTTGTAGGTGGAATTTGTTCCCATTCTTGCTTGATGTATGACTTCAGTTGTTCAACAGTCCGGGGTCTCTGTTGTTGTATTTTGGGCTTCATAATGCGCCACACATTTTCACTGGGCGACAGGTCTGGACTGCAGGCAGGCCAGTCTAGTACCCGCACTCTTTTACTATGAAGCCACGCTGTTGTAACACGTGCAGAATGTGACTTGGCATTGTCTTGCTGAAATAAGCAGGGACGTCCCTGAAAAAGACATTGCTTGGATGGCAGCATGTGTTGCTCCAAAACCTGGATGTACCTTTCAGCATTGATGGTGCCATCACAGATGTGTAAGTTGCCCATGCCATGGGCACTAACACACCCCCATACTATCACAGATGCTGGCTTTTGAACTTTGCGCTGGTAACAATCTGGATGGTCATTTTCCTCTTTTGTCCAGAGGACATGACGTCCATGATTTCCAAAAACAATTTGACATGTGGACTCATCAGACCACAGCACACTTTTTCACTTTGCATCTGTCCATTTCAAATGAGCTCAGGATGTTGTTGATGTATGGCTTTCGCTTTGCTGGATCTTGGTGCTGCTGGATCTTAGTGCTGCGTTTGATACTGTGGATCATCATATTTTACTCAATAGGCTGGAGAATCACTTTGGGATTACTGGAATTGCTCTTGCATGGTTGACGTCATACCTGTCCAGTCGTTCTTACTGTGTATTGTGTAATGGCACCACCTCTGATCATAGGGACATGAAGTTTGGGGTTCCGCAGGGATCTGTTTTAGGCCCCCTGCTTTTTTCCCTTTATGTATGGAATATACTGCGGTGCTTTGGGATTCCCTTTCATTGCTATGCTGATGACACTCAATTGTACATGCCAATAACTGCTGGTAATGTCATTCACATAAAATCTTTGGAAGATTGCCTTGCATCAGTAAGAAGTTGGATGTCTAGTAACTTCCTACTTTTAAATTCTGATAAGACTGAAGTTATGGTTCTTGGTCCAGCGAGGTATTGGCATCAATTTGATCAGCTAGCACTTAGCTTAGGTTCGTGTGTTATACATCATATGGATAAAGTGAGGAACCTTGGAGTAATTTTTGATCCTACGTTGTCCCTTGATCTCCACATTAGAGACATTACGAGGACTGCTTTCTTCCATTTGCGAAATATAGCGAAGATTCGTCCCATCCTGTCTTTGGCTGATGCTGAGACTTTGATTCATGTATTTGTCTCTTCTAGATTGTAATGCTCTATTTTCTGGCTTACTGTAGTCCAGGATTAGGGGTCTTCAACTGGTTCAAAACACTGCTACCAGACTTTTGACACAAAACAGAAAGTTTGACCACATTATGCCCGTTTTGGTGTCCCTGCACTGGCTTCCTGTTCCTGCAAGATCGGATTTTAAAGTACTGTTATTAGTTTATAAAATTGTTCATGGACTTGCACCTCCCTATCTGGCTGACCTGGTAAGCCCCTATGTACCGGCTCGGGCCCTGCGTTCTCAGGGTGCAGGACTTCTGTGTGTTCCCAGGGTGAATAAAAAGTCTGCCGGTCACAGAGCTTTCTCCTACCACACCCCAGCTCTGTGGAACGATCTCCCGGCACACATTCGGCAGTCGGATACTGTGGAGACTTTTAAGTCACGTTTCAAGACTCATTTGTTTTCCCTGTTTTATCATTAGTGTTATGATGTGTTTTTATTCTTCTTATTTTTTATGGTTGTCTTTCTTTTATGGTCATTTTTTTTATTGTGTTTTAAATTTTTAATTGTTTTTTTTTATGTTGTGTGAAGCGCCTTGAGACAATTTCATCGTGAATTGGTGCTATATAAATTAATAAATTTGATTTGATTTGATTTGCTGTCAATGCGTGCATGTGTCGGGAGGACCAAGTGCTACATCTACAAGTACAACTTTTAACGTGCACTTGTAGATGTAGTGACGAACTGTGTTACGGATGCATTGCTAAGTATTAGAATGTATTGCGCACGTGCTGCGGGAACAGCAGTTGCATGCGCGGCATCTGCATTGCGGTCATAAAAGAAGTGCACTCGGGCCACCATTCATACCAACACCACAGAGACATGTCTACACGACCGACGTCTAAGAAGCAGGGGAGGAAGAGGCAGAAGGCTGCTGCTGATGCAGAAGAGAGGGCTCCATCTCCCACCCCACCTCCTCCAGCAACAGATAGGGCCAGGTCTCCCACCCCACCCCCTGATGTTGCTGTTGTCGATGAGGTCCTGGACGTTGTTCCTGGACTTGGACAAGTTGATTGGTATGTTGTTGGATGGCAGCAACTCTCACACAATGTCTTTGGCGATCCATAACTACATCTGTACTTCACCACAGCTGGACTGGCAATGACTGGCAAGTATGTCAATTTCTGCCACATTTATATAGTATTTTATAAGTATATATTTATAATTATATTTATAAGTAAAACAAAATATATGTTATTTGGCTATTGTAATACAGACATACAGGTTCAGTTACAAGTCGAGGGGGTAGATATTGAAAGGGTACATGAAAATAAGTTTCTGGGGGTGATAATAGTTGATAAGATAAACTGGAAGACTCATATAAAACATATACAAAGTAAACTGTCAAGAAGCATTTCAGTTCTAAACAAAGCGAAACATATTCTGGACCACAACTCACTCCGCATTCTTTACTGCTCACTGGTTTTACCATATTTACAGTACTGTGCAGAGGTATGGGGTAATACTTATAAAGGTACAACACAATCACTATCAGTAATGCAGAAAAGAGCTATAAGAATTATTCATAATACTGGCTATAGAGATCATACAAATCCACTATTTTTACAATCCAAATTCTTAAAATTCACAGACTTGGTTCATTTTAAAACCGTACAAATCGTGTATAAAGCAATAAACAATTTACTTCCAGCAAATATTAAAAATATGTTTTTTAACAGATCAGGGGATTGCAGTCTGAGGGGGAAATTTAATTTAAAGCATCAGTGGGCACGAACAACATTAAAAGGTTTCTGTATTTCTGTCTGTGGGGTGAGGATGTGGAACAGATTGGGAGTGGGGCTCAAGCAATGTCCAAGCATGAACCAGTTCAAACAGTGGTACAAAAATATGTTATTTTTCTAGGTATAGGGAGGAGGAAGGGTAATGAGGGTTAGGGTGTTTTTGTTTTTTGCTTCGGCTTGTAAATATATAGTATTTTGTATGTAAGTAGGTATGTGTAGGTGAATATTTATGTTTGTGTATATATATATGTATATATGTGTGTATATGTGTGTGTGTGTATATATATATATATATATATATATATATATATATATATATATATATATATATATATATATATATATATATATATATATTGATATCGGTTTAGGTGTGTAGGAATCTATGTGTATATGTGGCAAAGGGTATTACTGGTTGTGGGGAAGAAGGGGTAGGGATAAATAAGCTGATGCTTCACCCTACCCCTTTTCGGACATGTTGGGTACACAGTAGGAACTTTTTTGTTGTTGTCTTTACTGATCTATCTTGTAATTGTTGTTGTATCAAATGTTCGAAATAAACAGTTTTCATTCATTCATTCATTCATTCATTCATTCATTTTGGGATTGCGTGAAGTGTTTGTTATGCATTCGCAAATTGTCCGCAAATCAGATGTAATACAAACGATTTTTTCGTGGCCACTCTGTATGCATTCGCTAAAAATTATTTTAGTTTGTGATGTGGATGTGAAAGGCACGCTATATATCCGTTTTACACACTGTCCAGTCCGCTGCCAAGCCGCAATACCCCGTCAGTTTCGGATATCAGAGGATAATGGCGGATATACAGTGCATAGATTGAGTATGTATTGAGTTTGTATTGCATATGTAAGGCGGATGTCATCTGCAACCAAAATTTTGTGCAGCTCAAAAATCCTGGCAAATGGAAAAACATATCTCTGCGGATAATTCATAATTGCGGACGTGCGGATGTCGGCCGACTGAATATTGCGGATGTTTAGCGAATATACACCAATTTTGTGTGCAATTCATGCGCAAATCTTCCTAAACGCCAGTGGGACCGGGCCCTAAAATCAAAAGTTTGTAAGCTCTGCCAAATAGCAGTTCACCTCATGAACTGCAGTTCTATAGAGCACGATGAAGCCTGCCCAGGCTAAAAGCAGTCTGTAGGCCCTGTCGCTCATTTAATATGACAGACATGTAATTCTGAAATGATATATTAGGACCTTCCATGTTTTTCTTGCTATAAATAACAAAAAATATTCAGCTGCATTGCATGGTATCACACTAAATCATTCCATAATAAAATGATCATGCCTGTATCATACTGTGTACGAGGTCTGTCCAAAAAGTATCAGACCTTTTTATTTTTTTCAAAAACCATATGGATTTGAATCATGTGTGCTTGCATGAGCCAACCTTGAACCTTCATGCGCATGCGTGATTTTTTTCACGCCCGTCGGTTGCATCATTCGCCTGTGAGCAGGCTTTTTGTGAGCACTGGTCCTCCCCTCTCGTTGGATTTTCATTGCGAGGTGGAACGATTTGGAGCTTTGCTGCAGCAAATTTTTCCAGAAACTGTGAGAGACAGCCAGGTGGAAACCATTCGGAAGATTCAGACGGCTTTCGGTGACGATCCTATGGGCATCACACAGATTAAGGAGTGTTACAACCGGTTTAAAGACGGCGCACAATGGCGGAGGGTGCGCCGTGCTCCGAGCGGCCATCGACAGGCTGAAACGACCAGATCATTTCCAAAGTGAACGCTGTGTTGATCCAGGACGTCTTCTGACTACCAGAGAAATTGCAGAAGAGGTGGACATCAGCACTTTTTGGCACATTCCACTGTTACAGGAGATTTTGTAATGAAAGACGTGCGGAAGGTGGAAGTCTCACAGGACATGTTGTGACATGTCCAGCTCTTACACAATTCCTCAGATACTCACTCGACTGAAAAGCCACCGAAAGCCGTTTGAATCTTCCGAATGGTTTCTACCTGGCTGTCTCTCACAGTTTCTGGAAAAATTTGATTCAGCGCTGCTCCAATCGTTCAGACATTTTCCTCGCAATGAAAATCCAACGAGGGGGGGAGGACCAGTGCTCACTCAAAGCCTACTCACAGGCGAATGACGCAACCGACAGGCGTGAAAAAACTCACGCATGCACATGAAGGTTCAAGGTTGGCTCATGCAAGCACAAGTTATTCAAATCCATAAGGTTTTTGAAAAAAATTAAAAGGTCTGATACTTTTTGGACAGACCTCGTATATACACTGTAGACGTATTGTAAAGGGAACGAGCCACACCCCTCAGTCAGCGCCGCCGTTCGGCATAAGCAGACTACGCAGCCTGCGTGGGGCACCAACCATGTTGCACTAGTTTGCAGGGCCTCCAATTGACTGAAAAATGTGTTGAAATTATGACATTACCAGTGATGCCGGTAACGCGTTACTCTAATTTAACCACTTTTTTTGTAACGAGTAATCTAACGCGTTAATCTTTCCAAATGAGTAATCAGATTAAAGTTACTTCTCCATGTCACTGTGCGTACTATTATTTTTGCATTGTGGGGTCAACAGCAGCATTAAACTTGGTCCGTGGGCAGGGGGTCGGGGCTCGACTGAACTGCCCACTTTAAGCGAGCTGTGAGCTTTTCATCAGCTACGACTCGTCCTCACCTCTTAAAGCGAGGTGAAAACAGCACACCTGCACTGAGCTTTACAAAGTCATTTTTATGCTTTATTTTTCTCCTTTATTTAGAATTCTGAGCTGAGCAGCTCCGTATCCTCAAGTTAAAAACAGCTGATCCTCCGCGACGCATCAACAACTAACACTATTTTCCACTCAAATGCACCTAAACTCTCTTTCTGAGGACCACATGATGTGAAAACGCAATAAAACTTTCTTACCTGTAAATCTGGTCCTGTTTTCTGCATAAATAAATGTTATCCATTCTTTGTGCTCAAACGCCAAAGCAGGGGCGAAACCAGATGGAATGGGGGCATGGGGCAGGGATGTGCCCCCCTCCCCCACAACACCTCTACATTAAAGGTCCAGTTTTGAAGCTGTTTTTTTTTTACTACAACTACTAATACTACTTAAAATAATAATCATTTTGACAAGTAAAATGTTTATAGAGAATTTAAATGTTAGAAAAATGTTAGAATTTAATAGTTACATTTATAAACAATGTAGGTTAGAAATTGCAAGTTTTACTGTTACAGTGCTGTCAACAGTTAAATATGAGGTCAAGAAAGATTATTTTACTTTTTATAAAACAAGTATTTATTTTCATTGAAGTCAAGAAAGGGTGACTATAAAGTGAGTTTTGGCAAAACAGGTATTGTCATGTTGAGGTGGCAGAGGGTTGTTGTCGGCAGCTGGGGAAAGTAACTAAAAAAGTAACTAGGAATCTAACTTAGTTACTTTTACAATTGAGTAATCAGTAAAGTAACTAAGTTACTTTTTAAAGGAGTAATCAGTAATCAGTAATTGGATTACTTTATCAAAGTAACTGTGGCATCACTGATTATTACATTTCAAAATCAATATGAATTATTTATGAATAGGCCTATCGTTTTTGTCTTTAAACATTGTGTAGGCCCCTACCCCATTACTTAATTGGGGCAAATTAACAGTTTTTTTGCCTAATATAAAGCCCCCATCCACCCCCGCCCCGATTCCCTGAAATGATACAGCCCTGTTTGCGTCTTTCTCTGTTCGCTGTGTCGCCTAACCAGGGTTGCCAGATGTGACAATTTCCAGTCCAATAAATACTCAAAAATGCATGGAGGCACTAAATCCTGCACAATTTGAACTGATTTTTAAAATGTGTGTGGCAATTCTATACAAAAAACTTGTCCAGTGCCATATTTTACCCTAAACAAACCAATTGGATGGGAAAACACCCAATCTGGCAACCCTGCGCCTAACTGAAGTAGCACTGCTAGCCCACATTTGATTCTGACACGAGACGACAAGTTGCCACTATGCCACAATTAAACAATGAAGCGACAGCAGGAGTCTGGAGCTGAAAAACGGAGGAAAAAGAAACAAAAAGATGATGCCCGTGCATCCCTTGCTGGTAAGTACGTGTTAAAGGTTTAAATTGTTTTGATTACTTAATGTTCAGTGGTGCTGCTTAAGCTAGGTTGCGTTGGCTTTGCTGATTTGATGTAGCTTTAAACATAAACTTAAAACGCTTTAATAAATAGTAACGGTTTGAGTAGAACTTTTGTGTGTGTGTGTGTGTGTGTGTGTGTGTGGGGGGGGAGTTCTCTTGTATGGGGGTGGGGGGGCCTCCCTGACCAGTTATGCTTAGGGCCTCCAAAACCTTAGCAGCGGCCCTGCCCTCAAGCCCTTCAGAACCTTTCATGCCCTGTGGAGGGATGCGTCATCATCGTGGAGGAGCCCACAATCATCCGAAGAGAAATATTTATTTTTAGGAAAAATAGGATCACTCAAAATAACTTGAATTAAATTTACAGAGAAAGTCAGAAAACAATTTGTTCATTGTAACATAATCAGAAAAGCTTTACTAGTTACTCCTCTTGTCTGTTGAGGTTTGCTCTGTAATTAGTCATTACTTTAAGTAATTTATCTCAAAAAGTAACAGGGTTTGGATGAGGAAATGCTCTTAGTAATATTTACCATTCACCTTTTGGAATAAATTGCAGTCAAATATACAACACAAAGGTGTTGGCAGGGTAGACTAGGCAAAAATACTTGCAAGGATGCAAAAAAAATATTTGAAGAATGAAAACCAAGATGTAGCATTTTCAGTGAGTGAAGTATATCAATATTCCACTCCATTCCAGTGGTATAATTGAAAAACTGTAATACAATTTATTTAACAGACTGGCCCATTATTCCAGACTTGAGTCATGTGAGGAGCATGAACTGCATTAAGCGGGTTTTCTGGCTCCTAGGTCTCAGTAGATTTCAGCGCAATAAAACTGTAATAAGCACACATTCACCAATTATCAGTCTGTTTTTTGAAACATATTTATAATTTCATATGCATTGATTACTATCACAGGCCCGAAGTCTCCTTCTAGCTCGTGTTTATTTAACAAGAGAAACCCTGTTTCTAAAATTAAAAGCCACATTCGTTGGCATGTGGAATTGTTCAGGATTATGACTGTTAGAGACCTTCAGCAAAAATCACATAATCCTACAATTTTGTGTGCATCGCCTCCTCTAAGGAAACACGTTCAGAGCTTTATACTCCCAATAATTTTCATAAAAACAGGGATTTGTTGCTCCAAGTATGTCACCCTCAAAATAAGACATTTAACTGTTGAAAAGAGTTGTTTGAAATGGCAATAAAACAGTGAAAAGGTGTTTATAATCACCAGTTACCTCCACTAACTGCTTTTGCTTTTATTATTTGCTATCATGTACAAGGAAGAAGCCAGTCAATGTCTCAATATGGTAAATGGCTGCATTTATGTAGCGTGTTTTCCATCTGAATCAGAAGCTGAAAGGGCTTTACAGTGATGCTTCACATTCACCTATTGACACTCACACACCGATGTCAGGGTGCTGCCATACAAAGTACTCACTACACACGAGGAGCAACTTGGGGATTAAGAACCTTAGTGATTTTCCGGGCAGACTGGGGTTTGAACCGAGGAGCCTCTGGAATGCTCTCAGCTTGCATACTGCTCCCACAGTCCTCTTGATTGTTGCAGTATGCATGCTGTGAGTACCCTCTAGTTTATGTGTATTAGATATTTAGGAGCTTCTTCATCACATTATACAGTAGTGTTCAGAATAATAGTAGTGCTATGTGACTAAAAGATTAATCCAGGTTTTGAGTATATTTCTTATTGTTACATGGGAAACAAGGTACCAGTAGATTCAGTAGATTCTCACAAATCCAACAAGACCAAGCATTCATGATATGCACACTCTTAAGGCTATGAAATTGGGCTATTAGTAAAAAAAAAAAAGTAGAAAAGGGGGTGTTCACAATATAGTAGCATCTGCTGTTGATGCTACAAACTCAAAACTATTATGTTTAACTGCTTTTTTAGCAATCCTGTGAATCACTAAGTTAGTATTTAGTTGTATAGCCACAGTTTTTCATGATTTCTTCACATCTGCGAGACATTAATTTTGTTGGTTTGGAACAACAAAATGCAACATGAACCTCTTCAAGTATTCTGACATATCCAAACTAATCCATGATACCTGGTATGCGATATATAGGCACAACACCATAGTAGGAGAAACATGCCCATATCATGATGCTTGCACCACCATGCTTCACTGTCTTCACTGTCAACTGTGGCTTGAATTCAGAGTTTGGGGGTCATCTCACAAACTGTCTGCGGCCCTTGGACCCAAAAAGAACAATTTTACTCTCATCAGTCCACAAAATATTCCTCCATTTCTCTTAGGCCAGTTGATGTGTTCTTTGGCAAATTGTAACCTCTTCTGCACATGTCTTTTATTTAACAGAGGGACTTTACGGGGGATTCTTGCAAATAAATTAGCTTCACACAGGTGTCTTCTAACTGTCACAGCACTTACAGGTAACTCCAGACTGTCTTTGATCATCTGGAGCTGATCAAGGGTGAGCCTTTGCCATTCTGGTTATTCTTCTATCCATTTTGATGGTTGTTTTCCGTTTTCTTCCACGCGTCTTTTTTTTTTGTCCATTTTAAAGCATTGGAGATCACTGTAGATGAACAGCCTATAATTTTTTGCACCTGCGTATACGTTTCCCCCTCTCCAATCAACATTTTAATCAAACTACGCTGTTCTTCTGAACAATGTCTTGAACGTCCCATTTTCCTCAGGCTTTCAAAGAGAAAAGCATGTTCAACAGGTGCTGGCTTCATCCTTAAATAGGGGACACCTGATTTACACCTGTTTGTTCCACAAAATTGATGAACTCACTGACTGAATGCCACACTACTATTATTGTGAACACCCCCTTTTCTACTTTTTTTTTTTTTTTTTTTAACTAATAGCCCAATTTCATAGCCTTAAGAGTGTGCATATCATGAATGCTTGGTCTTGTTGGATTTGTGAGAATCTACTGAATCTACTGGTACCTTGTTTCCCATGGAACAATAAGAAATATACTCAAAACCTGGATTAATCTTTTTAGTCACATGGCACTACTATTATTCTGAACACTACTGTATTTGTACAATGCTCTTTGGACTGAGGTGTACTTTGATAGTAGAGAAGCCTGAATCTTCAACTGGACTGGGTTGCTTGATGTGTAGTAGTCTGACTTCAGTCTTGACTCTTGAAGAGAAGAATAAACTGTTTATTCTTCTCTACAAGAGTCGTCAAGTCAGTCGAAGATTCAAGCTTCTCTACTATGGAAACCACCTGGACAACTGAGAGCCTACACAGAAACTGTACTTTGATAGTTATTCAATAAGTCTCTTTAGCAGAAGTTTAAACTGTGCTGCTTGACTAAAAGTCAGAATAATGTTGACTAATGTGGATAATTTTAGTTAAACATTGTTTGAAAAAACAGACAGATTCCATGGCAGAGGAGGAGCGTCTTGTGATTTCTCTCTGAGGGAGCTGCAGAGAACAGCAGCATGCTGTGTTTGATTATCAGATCAGTCAGACCTCTGCTATGGCAATGAGCTCCTCAAAATTGGCACAGATGAACAGCTGAAACAGCAGTGCCACGCTCCTCAAACAGCAGCACCGAGATTCTCAAACAGCAGCCTACAACTACACAAAGTCACTGCCAAAGCTCTCTGAATGACCTGTGAGGCAAACAAGGATTTGCTGTCAAGTTACAATTTCTTGTTAAAACCTTTGCAGAAAGAACCAGAATTTTGTTGCCCTACATTTTAAAGGATATAATCTCTGCTATAGTTAGTAACAAATCAACTGATTACTGTGTACAGTGACCTGGTAGATACAAATACTGTAGATCATGTGATTCTCACTCAAGCATAAGTGCAGCAGGAATGCAGCGGCAAAATGACCCAATAAAGACAGTGGGATCTTCAGCATACTTTAAATGATAAGAATTCACATGCTGACAGAAGCAAATGTAACACAATGCTAAAATACCTCAGCCGTGTGAGCATGTAATCAGTGAAAGAGTGTGCAGGAAAATGTGACCTTTTGACCCCTTAGAATAGGTCAAGGTTAGTCATCTTTGAACTTGTCCAAGGTCTGTGTCCCAAGAATTTTCTCTGTAAATTAGAAGCCCCTGGCTGTAATAGGACTGGACTTATACTAAGCACAGACGGACGGATGCAAAGTCTGTGCAATACCTGATGGCCATATTTTGGCCTCGGGTAAAAAAAAAAAGAGAGATGTCCCAGTCCAACTGCTGTGATCAGAATCAGGCTTGATAGCGGCATTTTTTACAAACTGATCAGTATCAGATATATTAAACACAACTCTTGACGATACATGACTTAAAACCATATTTAAGCTCTGCTTCATTTCAAATATAACTGGCTTCAAATATAAGCAAGTCTGTTTCTGATGAATGGTGCATGTGATATGTTTCTTACCAATAGCAGTTTCTGTTACATGACACAGTACCTGCACTTCCAGTTACATGCCTGAGTGTCTTTTAAGTCTATTGGGGTGTCCCAGGGTTTCCTCTCCTTTAGTGCACAGTGTATTTCTTGCTTCACTTGTTTGTTCCTCCTTTTTCATTATCATGTTTGCATGCACTTTACTTAGTAACTCATTTTGCTTTTAGTCTGTTAAGTCAGTATGCCTTCAAAATCCAACCCCTTGTCAGTGTTGTGACAACTGGGTAACAGATCAAGTAGGGGATTTCCTGTTGAGGTAAATAACGGTAAGGCCCTCGTGTACCTGTGGCCGCTATGGTAACCATGAAGGTCCAACAGGAACCCTGAACACAAGATGGCTAATGGGGCTCTAGTGACCCAAGACATCCTCCATGGCAGATCAAGCAGAGGAGGTGGTGGCTTGTGACCCAACAGATGTGAAGGTGGATGAAGGTGGCAGCAGGTCCTCAGATCCCGATAATCTGGCATTTCCCAGCCACTGGGCCAGGCTGATGATCTGTCAAGGGCCATGTGTTTGTCCGCATGCAATGACATTCCCACCTTAATCAAACCCACGCACAGGCATCTCTAGATTGACCCTGGATGTAGATTTTCTACACATCCACCACCCCGCCCAGGAACTGATCACGAAACTGTCTTTCTCACCACCAAGGAATTGCCACAATGATAATGTTGTGGTTTTTGGTTCATCCTTGTGGTTTCTGTTCTCACCGTCTTGTGCTTTGGGGTTAAACAGTCACACATTGTCTTGTCTCAGTAATTAGCCATGCTTGTGTACTCTCATTCTCTGCACCTGTTCCTCATCACACCCTCCCTATTTCAGTTATCCAATCCGGCTTCCCTGTAACAGGTGGTAATCTTACTTTCCTTCCCAGCCCTTTAATCTGAGTTGTTTAAACAGCAGTTTTAGTGTGCTTTAGTGTATCTGAGCCTTGCTTTTGTATCTAGGATTATGGGTTTTTGTCTCTCATTTTTGGATTTGACCTACTTTTAGCACCCCGAGTGTCACTGTAAATAAATTTTGCATTTTTGAGAACGACTAAAGTGTTGATTTCTCTCATTTACAGGCCTTGGGCCAGCATGGTTTCGTGTGCACCCCCCCGCGCGCCACAACCCCATAAATTTGGTATCGTTACAAATCTTAGGATTACAAAAATAACTGGTATTAAAAATACTGGGACTCACTATGTCATATGACAACATTTGATTACTACGCTGCCATTAGCCTGTGAGTAGCAGAAAAGGTCACACATGAAGTAGGTCAAGAGTATGTCATTACCAGTAGTGGGCACAGTTCCGCTAATCATCGAAGATAATGTTTTCATTATCAGATTGGCTTTTCAGATAATGTTGAAACCATCATCTGACCAATTATTTTCCGAGAAGTTTTGCTCCAATAATTTTAGACCGCTAACATTTTTGCAGACGTAGCTTTTTGTAGTAGATGCACAGTTTATTCTCTACAAACAGAGGAGAGCTGGTTCTAGAAGAAACCAGCTCTCCAGTTTTCACTATTATTTGATTTCTTTGTGCAACTGACATTGTTATTCAAGCATTCAAAAGGCGATTCCTATCGCCACTCAATTCCAACCACACACGAGAAAGTTTTTTGACAGTTCTTGTTATTGAAAGAAACCTATTGAAAGTCTCCCTAACCGGATAGAGCTGTGATGTCATCACACGTGCGCTTAGGCATATATATATATATATATATATATATATATATATATATATATATATATATATATATATATATATATATATATATATATACGTGTGTGTGTGGTTGGGGGGGGGGGGGTGCACGTGAGACCATGCTGACCCATGGGGTCTCCGTTCAGGTCTTGTGTCACTTTCCAAATGAATACATGTTTTACCATCATCTTCTCTGTATTTTCTTTGTGCTAACAGGCACAGTACAGAACTGCAGCCAGAAGGGTATGGGGTCAAAAGCCCCCCCCCCACCACACACACACTGCCCACACACACACTGCACCTACAAAAGGCGCACATTTGAGGATGAATTTTTAATAGTTAAAACAGTCATCAGACTTTCATCAAAGTCATTCAGTCAATATTACTCTGAATGTTCTAGTTGAACTAATATATTGCTTCACTAAGTGGATTTGATAAAATCTGGAAAAAAAAAATCTTTGTTTACCGTTATTTTGTGAAAACAACTAAAACCATTAAGGAGTAGCCTGGATTGAATGCAGCTTTTTCTCTTACTTAATCTCTTACTGTGTTGACCTCAACTGAGAAGGTAATCAGGCACTTGAAGGAACACTTTGAGGAACTCCTGCATCTGACTGGAGCACCCTCTGTAGTTCAGACAGAGCTAGAAGTTAATGGGCAATCATCATCAATTTCCCTGGTGGAAGTCACTGAGGTAGTCAAACAACTCCGCCGTGGCAAGGTCCGGGGGTTTGATGAGATCCGCCCAGATGTGCTGAAGGCTCTGGGTGTGGAGGAACTGTCTTGGATGAGAGGTCTCTTCAACACTGTGTTGAGGTCTGGGACAGTGCCTAAGGAGTGGCAAACTGGGGTGGTGGTCCCGGTATTTAAAGAGGGTGACCCAAGAGTATGTGCCAACTACAGGGGCATCACACTATTCAGCCTCCCTGGTAAAGCCTACTCCAGGTTGTTGGAAAGGAGGGTTTGGCTGACAGTTGATCCTCAGATTGATGAGGAACACTGTGGGTTCTGTCCTGGCCATGAAACATCCGACCAGCTCTTCACTCTCACAAGGATCCTGGAAGGTGCCTGGGAGTATGCCCATCCAGTCTACATGTGTTTTGTGGACTTGGAGAAGGCATATGATCGGGTACCCCAAGAGATAATGTGGGAGGTGCTGCAGGAGTATGGAGTGAGGGGGTCCTGTCTCAGAGCCATCCAATCTCTGTACTCAAAGTGAGAGCTGTGTACAGCTGCTTGGCATTAAGTTGGAATCCTTTGCGGTGGGAGTTGGCCTCCGCCAGGGCTGCACCTTGTCACCAGTCCTGTTTGTGATATTCATGGACAGGATATTGAGGCGTAGTCAGAGGAGGGTCTTCAGTTTGTTGGGCTCAGGGTCTCATTTTGCAAGTGATGTGCTCCTGTTGGCTTCATCAGCCTGTAACCTCCAGCACTCACTGGGTCAGTTTGGAACCAAGTGTGGAGTGACTGGGATGAGGATCAGCACCTCTAAATCTGAGGACATGGTTCTCAGCAGGAAACTGATGCACTGTGTTACATTTGGAGAGACAGTCACTTATCTCGGCAGTGACATTTATATCTCTTGGTCCTCTGCCTTTGAGATCAAGAGGTGCCTGGGAAGAGATTATGGAGTCACGAGGTCACTGAGCAGAGATGTTTAATGATGTTGATATCTTTGCAGGAGAACAAAGGTCCAAATGTTCAGGGTCCTGGTGCTATCTGACTTACTGTATTGTTATGAGATTTGGATGCTAACCAGTGACATAAGGGGATGACGGGATGACTTTGGTACTTGGTGTCTTCTGAGGATCCTAGGGTACTGCTGGAATGAGTTTGTATCAAATGAGCAGTAAGAGAGACTAAGATAAGGAGTATCATCAGCTGCATTGTGAAGGAACACCAGCTTCAAGATTTTGGTCATGTAGTGTGTTACTCTGTACACACAGGTGCTTAAGTATTGAGGATCCCAGTAGCTGGACAAGACCAAGGGAATACTCATGTTTCACCTGCCTGTGACAGACAGATGTTTATTTGACAGACATGTGGGAATGGACTGGTTGTCTGCCTGGGCGGTAGCCATCCAGGACCCAAGGCGGTTCTGTGGTGTCCTGCTTCCAGCGGCGCACTGCACCAGTGCATGCTCCCAGACTTGACTTGATGAAAGTTAGCTGTTTGTCGTGTTGTCCATGTGTCTCAGTTTTAAACTCTCTAGCATGGTCCACCTTTGGTGAGGTGGATGAGGGCTGGTCTGCATCAGTTTGGTCAGCAAGTGTTGTTTGACACTCAATGAACTCTGGTAGTAACTCAGTTCACACTGACAGTACATGCAAAGAACTTCACTGTTATTGAGAAACCAATCTGGCTTTGAAGCTGAACTTGCCATTCACAAGAACCTTTCTTTTTTCAAGTCTAGGGTTGTGCCGATAAGGTTTTTTAGCCCTTGAGCCAATCCGATTCCTGATTCAGTACCTGCATTTTCCTTGATAACATTTGCACAGAGCAAAATGGAAGCACATTAATGTCAATCGATTGTACTGTATGCTTGTCACTTTACCAACTCTGTCCTGCATCAAGAAAAGAACAAAAACACCTTCAATTCAGCATACATAATGTTTGTATTCATTATTTATAAAAAAAAAATGAAGCCAACAGCTTTTTTTATCTCATTAATTGACTTAATCAGAATGATGATGACTGAATGATGTTTCAGTGTTAAGAATATGTTCATTTTCAGCATGGTGGATCAGTGGTTTGCAATCTTGCCTCACGGCAAGAAAGTCTGGGGTTGGATTCCAACCGTGTCCAGGTCCTTTCTGTGTGGAGTTTGCATGTTCTCCACAGGGGGTACTCCGGGCACTCTGGTTTGATCTGACTATCTAAAACATAAAACATGCACATTCAAGTAATGTTCCTTTCTCTGGCTCTGACCAAGAGTGTCTCCACATCTGGACTTGGTCCCCAGGCTTCACCCTGCTTCTGGTGGCTGGATTGTGTCTAACTGTAATTAGAATGGGTTAAATGCAGAGGGCAAATTTCAAGGTGGTGGTTGTTCTTCTTCTTTTATTGTTGTTGTTGTTAATTAACTTTATTTGTTTAGTGTCTTCAAAACTGTCACAAAGTATTCCACAATAGTAATACAATAATACCATAGAACACAAACAAAGTTTCAGCAAATTTAAAACAATCCAAAGTTTATAGAATTACAAACAATCCAAGGTGGCCATGATGGTCTCAAGACATTGTAGGGTTTGGATTAAACCTGGCAAACAAGCTCATTTCAAGATGCATGCAACTTGTGAATGGGTTAATGTGAGGTTATTGTAAAGCACTTTGAAAAAAAAACATCGGCTGCTGCTGCACTTCCTCGCTTTCTCCCCTCAAACTCTGTCATAATTGTGTTAAATAAAAGACAAAAGGGACATAAGTCCTGCTCACAGGCTGATTGCCAGGGACAGGACAGGACATGTCCACGTCAAGTATAAACTCCAGACAGACATCTCCACATCACTACATATCCACAAGCGTCCTTCCATAGGGATTACATGGCAACCTGTTGCCTCCGCTGCATATATCCAGATCCAAAAGCTGGAAATCCAGCTCAGGCCGAAAAAATACCAGGCCTGGCCATAGAAATGTAAGCCATCTATTCATTCACTCACTGAATTTTACAGCATACATAGGCTTTTCCAAAGCAAATGAATATTTTTAAAAATATATATACCATCACCAGCCTGAACTACGGCAGCACAAAATGTCATAAATAAAGCTAATAATCATCAATCAAAAAAGATGTGTGTTTTCAGTTTGGTGCTCAAGAGACTCAGACTCTCTCTTTCTAACATACAGCGGTGGTTGAATTTTTAATTCTCGTTCCATTAAAACGAGAAGAATAATCCAACCTGGTCTCACGGCAAGTTGTGATTCAGCAGCACGAAATATACATTAATCTACTGGTTCGTGATAATGTCACAAAAGCGCCTCATTTTCGATACAGCAGAACAAATTCATTCTAATTCATTACAATCATTCCGTGATGCTGCACGAATCAAAGTGAAGTGGGGGGTGTGTGGTTATGGTTAGGGTGGGGGAAAGAGTAAGATTAGGTTATGGTTAAGGTTAGGGTCGGGGTAGGAGTAAGGTTTGGAATAGTGAGTTAACAAAAACCCCATCACGAAAATTTGACTCATTTCGTCACGGGAGCATGAAATTCAGTATCATTTTTCACATGCACTTGTTTTAATTTTGTTTTGTCCTCTGTGTTGCTCTATCATGAAGCTGTGACTGGTTGAAGCTCAAAGTTGTTATATAGTCTCTCCAATCGCTGCCACTGAAACTTGTAACATTTTCAGAATCTTGTGACTTCCCTCACTTGTCTGCTTTGTGCAAGATCACTCAGTTTTGTGGACAGCTTCCAACTTTGGACGTATTTCTAATTTTTTTGTTCATTATTGATTTAAAAGAATATCAAACGATATGTAACACTTGAAATCAACCACTGACCTTTAACATCAACCCAAACATCCATGAACACAGACCAGTTCAACAGCCATCAATTACTTTTGCAATCCCTTAAAAATGGGGATGACGCACAAACGGTCCTTGTTCACTCCATTTGGATGAAGTTTCCCTTATAATTAAAGCAGAAATGATATAGATCTGAACTCTCAGAATCACTCGCAGTGCTTTAACTGTGTGTTACTTCTCAATGAAATAGGAGCGGTTCTGACTGACCCACGTGACCAACATGTGGCTAATCCTCCGGGGAGGCAGATGTGTCCTGTAGGCTGGCATTTATTATTGTTTATTTATTTTTAAATTCTTCACTGTGTGCTGATGATGTAACATCACACAGGTTCTCATGCACGCTCCACTTTTATCTCGTCTGGTTGCTAAGCAATGGCTCTTCCTGCAAAACTGAAATCTCATCCTTGCAGCATCTCCACTCAACATCTCAGCTGCACAAACACCATATTCCCTGAAAGAGAGGCTCTGCAAATAGTAAGGAGCTGCTGTGGACAGGAAGCGAGGAAGGTTAGCACATAGACTGTGTGGGGTGAAAAAAAATCTGAATGACATCAGTCAGTTGCCTGCCACATTTCTTATTTTACCCTGCAAATCAAATCCACTTTGGAAAATGGCACCACGACCGCATAAAGTCCAACCAGGAATGAAGTGTCCCCACTGGGAGACAAGTGTATGTGTGTCCAGGCCTCCCCACAGGAGCACGACCTTCCACACTCCTCAAGGTCAATCATCCGTTTACAGCAAGGCGCAGCAGCAAACGTGATAAATATTCACCGTTTGTCAGGTGATGAGGTGAAGCTGACTTTTATTTCTGCTGATGTCTGACAGGTTTAGGCGAAAAAATATATATCAAAGAAAAAAACCCCCCGTGGCAAACAGTGGGCCTTGCGCAAAATAACTGCCGCGATGATAAAAGAAAATCTTAATCTTACCTTAATATGTGCGGATCGGATCCTAACGTGCACTGTGAATCCAACGCCTGTAAGCGGAATCTTCATTCAGTGCGCTTCTTCCAGCCGCGCAGAGCACGATGGCGCGTAAAGTCTGACGCAGGAACCCGACGCCTGCCACAATTTCGGTGTCCGCGAAATATATGTGGGTTTTTTTTTCCTCTGTAACTTGTTGTGTCGTCTGTCTGTGATGTGTGCAGCTCTGTGCACGCTGCGCGCAACCTCCTATTTCCACGTGGTTGTGGCGCTTGTGGTGGATAATCAGCTCCCTATAGGATGGAGAAATTAACTATGGCGAGTCACGACGACGCCTGACGCAGGTTTGACTCAACCTGCGTGCGCCCACGTCAGGCACCGCTCCAGAGAACATCTGCAGTGTTCGCAATAATTATGGATTCACGCAGGTACATCAAACAAGTCCATTCAGTGCCCTGTTTAGGTTATGATAAGGACGAAGAGCCTAAAAATAAACTTTAAATATTTGGACTGGCGTGTCCCAAACCGAATTTAACCTATTTTAGTGTAGTTCTTGCATTTTAGTATAGTTTTTTTCGTCCTATTATCCAATAGATACACGTCAAACTGCGGCTTTTTGCGCAGAGTGAAGTGTTTTTCCTACTGTGTCAGATTCAGTTTTCTGTATGACAGCATCATTCTGCTCTTATCTCTTGCCTGCCAGTGCTGGACATCCTTTTCTAGAATATTAGGTGTTTTTTCTTTTCTGCTTGAACAGTCAAACAAATTAATAATAATAGTAGTAGTAGTAGTAGTAATAATAATAATAATAATAATAATAATAATAATAATAATAATAATAATAATAGGTTTATGAGTCTTTTACTGTTATTTTTGTCATTTTTATTGTAATTGTCTGCTCAAGTGATGACAAGGTTGTATAACAATGCCAAGAGTACTCAGAAGTGGATAACATGTCACACAGTTTGCTTTTTCACTTAACATTTGAGGTGAAACATGAGAATTAAAAGTGACATTCTTTCAAAGCAAAACAGCACCACCGATTGTAAAGGACAGTATTAATCTTTGAGCCAAAACAGAATTGTTATTCACAGCAGTAAAAAGGTGACGGTCATGTGGTTGAAGCAGTTGGCTCAGTCCAGATCAGAAAGTCAGGAAGTGGACTTCATCTCCAAGTTGCTCCCTGGGTTCGGTTGAGCAACGTGCGTGTCAGCACCCTGTGAGACATCACTGCAAAGCAGCTTTATCCTGAAAGTGCTACAGTTGTGTTCAAAAGTTTACATACCCTGGCAGAATTGTTGTTGTTTGCCCATTTTCTCTCACAGTTTCTTTTCATAGTTAGTGGTTGGGTGAAGCCATTTATTGTCAAACAATTGTGTTTACTCTTTTTAAATCATAGTGACAACAGAAACTACCCAAATGACCCTGATCAATAGTTTACATACCCCTATTCTTAATTATGCCCCCTTTAACATCACTGACAGCTTGGAGTCTTTTGTGGTAGTTTGTGGTCAAGGCTCTCTGATGGTAAAGCTGCCACTGAATATGTCTTGGACTTTATTTACATCAATTATGAAGAAATACAAACAGTATGACACTCTATGGCAAATCTGCATGGAACAGACCCATCCATCCATCCATCCATCCATTTTCTTCCGCTTTATCCGGAGTCGGGTCACGGGGGCAGCAGCTCAAGCAAAGCTGCCCAGACCTGCCCATCCACACACCCCTCCCCCAGCTCCTCCGGGGGAACCCCAAGGCGTTCCCAAGCCAGCCGAGAGATGTAGTCCCTCCAGCGTGTCCTGGGTCTTCCCCAGGTCCTCCTCCCAATGGGACGTGCCCGGAACACCTCTCCAGCAAGGCGTCCAGGGGGCATCCGGAAAAGATGCCCGAGCCACCTCAACTGACTCCTTTCGATGTGGAGGAGTAGCGGCTCGACTCCGAGCTCCTCCCGAGTGACCGAGCTCCTCACCCTATCTCTAAGGGAGCGCCCAGCCACCCTGCGGAGGAAAGTCATCTCGGCCGCTTGTACTCGCGATCTCGTTCTTTCAGTCATGAGCCAAATCTCATTACCATAGGTGAGGATCGGCACATAGATCGATCAGTAAATCGAGAGCTTTGCCCCCCTACTCAGCTCTCTCTTCACCACGACGGTCCGATACAGTGACCGCTTCACTGCAGATGCTGCACCGATCCGTCTATCGATCTCACGCTCCATCCGTCCCCTCACTCGTGAACAAGACCCCGAGATACTTAAACTCCTCCACTTGAGGCAAGGACACTCCATCGACCTGAAGAGGGCAAAGCACCTTTTTCCGGTCGAGAACCATGGCCTCGGATTTGGAGGTGCTGATTTTCATCCCGGATGCTTCACCACTCGGCTGCAAACCGCCCCAGTGCACGCTTGAAGGTCCTGATTTGATGAAGCCAACAGAACCACATCGTCCGCAAACAGCAGAGACAAGATTCTGTGGTTCCCAAACCAGACCCCCCTCTACACCCTGGCTGCACCTAGAAATTCTGTCCATAAAAATAATGAACAGAACCGGTGATAAAGGGCAGCCCTGGCGGAGGCCAACGTGCACTGGAAACAGGTTTGACTTACTACCGGCAATGCGAACCAAGCTCCTGCTGTGGTCGTACAGGGACCGGATAGCCCTTAGCAAAGGACCCCGGACCCTGTACTCCCAGAGCACCCCCACAGGGTGCCCCAAGGGACACGGTCGAACGCCTTCTCCAGATCCACAAAACACATGTGGACTGGTTGGCGAACTCCCATGAACCCTCGAGCACACCGATGGAGCGTGTAGAGCTGCTCCAGTGTGCCGCGACCAGGACGAAAACCACACTGCTCCTCCTGAATCCGAGGTTCAACCATCGGTCAAATTCTCCTCTCCAGTACTCTGGAATAGACCTTACCGGGGAGGCTGAGGAGTGTGATCCCCCTATAGTTGGAACACACCCTCCGGTCCCCCTTCTTAAACAGAGGGACCACCACCCAGTCTGCCAATCCAGAGGCACTGTCCCTGATCGCCACGCAATGTTGCAGAGGCGTGTCAGCCAAGACAGTCCCACAACATCCAGAGACTTAAGGTACTAAGGATGGATTTCATCCACCACAGGAGCCTTGCCACAGAGGAGCTTTCGAACCACCTTGGTGACTTCAGCCCGATGAGTCCGCCTCTGAGTCCCCAGTCTCTGCTTCCTCTTCGGAAGACGTGACGATGGGATTTGAGGAGATCCTCGAAGTACTCCTTCCACCGTCCAACAACATCCGCAGTCAGGGTCAACAGCTCCCCCCCCCACCGTAACAGTGCTGGTGGAGAGCTGTTTCCGCATCCTGAGGCGTCGGACGGTTTTCCAGAATCTCTTCGAGGCCGACCAATAGTCCTCCTCCATGGTCTCCCCGAACTCCTCCCAGACCCGAGTTTTTGCCTCTGCAACTGCATGGGCTGCGGCACGCTTGGCCTGCCGTACCTGTCACCTGCCTCTGGGGTCCCACCTACCAACAAAGATAAGTAGGACTCCTTCTTCAGCTTGACGGCATCCCTTAGTCCGGTGTCCACCACCGGGTTCGGGGATTGCCCGCCGCAACAGGCACCAGAGACCTTGCGACCACAGCTACGAGCAGCCGCATCGACAGTGGAGGTGGAGAACATGGTCCACTCGGACTCCATGTCTCCAACCTCCCCCTGGATCTGGGAGAAGCTCTCCCGGAGATGGGAGTTGAAGACCTTGCTGACAGAGGGTTCCACAGTCATTCCCAGCAGACCCTCACGATACGTTTAGGCCTGCCAGGTCTGACCGGCTTCCTCCCCTCCCAGCGGCTCCAACTCACCACCAGGTGGTGATCGGTCGACAGCTCTGCCCCTCTCTTCACTCGAGAGTCCAAGACACTGGCCGAAGGTCAGATCATACGACTACAAAGTCGATCATCGACCTCCGGCTCAGGGTGTCCTTGGTGCCACGTGCACTTATGGACCCCCTTGTGCTCGAACATGGTGTTCGTGATGGACAAACTGTGACTAGCACAGAAGTCCAACAACTGAACACCACTCCGGTTCAGATCAGGGAGGCCATGCTTCCCGATCACCACCCTCCAGGTCTCACTGTCGCCGCCCACGTGGGCGTTGAAATCCCCCAGGAGAACAATGGAGTCCCAGTCGGAGCGCTATCTAGTACCCCTCCCAGGGACTCCAAGAAGGTCGGGTACTCTACACTGCCGCTTGGCCCATAGGCTGAGACAACGGTGAGAGACCTGTCCCCGACCCGAAGGTGTAGGGACGCGACCCTCTCGTCACCGGAGTGAACTCCAACACATGGCGACTGAGCTGGGGAGCAATAAGCAATGCAACCCCAGCTTTCCGCCGCTCCCCGTGGGCAATGCCAGAAAAATGAAGAGTCCAGCCCCTCTCCAGGAGTTGGGTACCAGAGCCCAAGCTGTGCGCGAAGGTGAGCCCGACTATCTCTAGTCGGTATCCCTCAACCTCCTGCACAAGCTCAGGCTCCTTCCAGTTTTTTGAGAACTGTCTTTTGAGAACAGACAGTTCTCAAAAACTGAGTAACTGTGCAAGAAGGAGAAGAGTGAGGATGTGGAGGTCCTGGGCTGGTGTGGTTACACATGGTCTGCGGTTGTGAGGCTGGTTGGATGTACTGCCAAATTCTCTGAAACGCCTTTGGAGATGGCTTATGGTAGAGAAATGAACATTCAATACACGAGCAACAGCTCTGGTTGACATTCCTGCTGTCAGCATGCCAATTGCACGCTCCCTCAAATCTTGCGACATCTGTGGCATTGTGCTGTGTGATAAAACTGCACCTTTCAGAGTGGCCTTTTATTGTGGGCAGTCTAAGGCACACCTGTGCACTAATCATGGTGTCTAATCAGCATCTTGATATGGCACACCTGTGAGGTGGGATGGATTATCTCAGCAAAGGAGAAGTGCTCACTATCACAGATTTAGACTGGTTTGTGAAGATTATTTGAGGGAAATGGTGATATTGTGTATGTGGAAAAAGTCTTAGATCTTTGAGTTCATCTCATACAAAATGGGAGCAAAACCAAAAGTGTTGCATTTACATTTTTGTTGTGTGTATATATATATATATATATATATATATATATATATATATATATATATATATATATATATATATATGTATATATATATATATATATATATATACAAAGTCTATGAGAAAAGTATCCGACCTTTTTATTTTATGCAAAAAAATATATGGATTTGATTCATATGTTTTTACGTCAGCCAAGCTTGAACCTTCGTGCGCATGCGTGAGTTTTTCCACGCCTGTCGGTTGCGTCATTCGCCTATGGGCAGGCTTTGAGTGAGCACTGCTCCACCCCTCTCGTCGTTGTTTCATTGCGAGGAAATGGCGGAATGATTTGGGCTTTTTTTCCATCAGAATTTTTTCAGAAACTGTTAGAGACTGGCAGCTGGAAACCATTCGAAAAATTTATCTGGCTTTCGGTTGAAAATTTTACGGGCTTCACAGAAAATAAGGAGTGTTACTACAGCTTTAAGGACGGCCACAATGGCGCGCTCCGAGCTGCCATCGAGAGTCAAAAAACCACCACATCATTTCTAAACGGATGGCTGTGTGGAGCTGGGACCATCGTGTGCAATTTCTCTGCTTATCACAAGAGCTGGACATCAGCCATTTTCCGTCAGATTTCACTTTTAACAAGAGATTTTGTCATGGAAAGCCGCACAGAGGCTTCACGCGTCACGAACGATTCGCTGATGAAGCGAGACAAAGGAACACCTCCATTTCAGAGTGCCAGAGGACATGCCCAGCTCTCCACAATTTCTCTTATACTCACTCGACTGGTAAGCACTGAAAGCCGAGATAGACATGTCCCAACTTGTCCTTTAACAGGTGTCAGAAGATGTGGCACCTACCGAGCTGACACCTTTGACATTCCATGTTCTTCATGCAGAATGTGTTCAATTCTCTCACGGGATATTCCCACAGTATCGATCGTCTGTCGTCCATCACCATTTCATGAACAAGGTCAATGTTTTTCTGGGTTGTGGCTGTTGCAGGCTGCCCAGACCTTGGGTCGTCTTCAAGGCCTCTCTCTGCCCCTCTTAAATTCAGCTGCCCACTTCTGCACTGTAGATATGGAGGGAGCTTCATCCCCTAATGTAGCAACCATATCCACATGAATGTCCTTGGGCTTTAACCCCTTCTTATGCAGGTACTTAATCATACCGCAATGCCAGATTTTGTCCATTTTTGCCGTTTCCCTCTACCACGAACTTTCAAACTTGGCTATGAACCACAAACTACCTCACAACCTGGAAGGAAAATAACAGTTAGTCATCAGAAGAGTTGACCTTAATGCATGCCAAGTTTTATTGAAATGGCATTTCTCCTTCTTGGTGAGCCTTAGAACTTTTCAGCCTACCCTCGTGTGTGTGTGTATATATATATATATATATATATATATATATATATATATATATATATATATAATATATATATATATATATATATAATGTTTCTCAATTAATTGCATGTTGGTATTGATCCTGACCGACTTTCAACTGGGCTTCAAGGGTCATAGAGGTCTCAAGGGTCACACAATGCTCCAGTGCAAACTCTTCCAAGATTTTGGTTCACAGAGTATGTGTATCAAATATGAAATTAGTACCTGATGAGTTACTGCGGGCAATAGGGAGTGCAAAGGACACATGGAAAGATACAGTCCTTTTTAATGTCCCCCTTCTGGAAGGCAGGGGGACATCGTCTTGCTTTCTCTTTTACTGTGCAGCTGCATAGCAAGTCTTTGGTGTGCTTGGTTAAAACAAACAAACAAAACATAGGGTAAAAATAAGATACATCTATCATTTGCTAGATTTCAAGATCAAGTCGGTTATCAGCAAGTTGATTGTAATGCTGTACAAACTAAAGCCAGAAAAAGCAGTGAGAAGGTTTTTTAAATTCTCCTTCTCTGTGTTATGCTGTAGAAAATTGCTGCTTGTAACATAACAGACATGATGCGTTTATAATTTGTGGTCAAAACTAAAAATAACTGATGTCAAATCACTTTAACTGATGAACTTCTCATAACATGCTTTTCTACAAATCTTTCTCCACTGTATATGACAGTAGTATATGTATGATAGGTGTAATATGTGCACATATATTGGAAACTTTAAAACCCTGATGTAAGTGATAACTCTGCACCCCCCCCCCCCCCCGCCAAAAAAAAAAAAAAAATCTTCCAAAAATCAAGCTCTCCAAACTGCATCTGCACGTACACACACATACATGGCATGCATGCACACAGTGTGCATCCTGTCTCCTTCCATTGGCTCAAGTGACTCACTTTTTAAGGGCTGTCTGCTGGGATCAGTTGCCATGGTAATCCACAGATCATATGATGGTTACTCAGCCTGTGAGATTTTTTTCCCCCCTTCTCATTCTTGCACCTACTAGCGTTCTGCAGAGCTACTGTGAATGAGCTGTACAGAAGTAGTACGACATCCTCTCCTGCAGTGCAGCTTGTCACGGCCTGCTTTTTTCCCCAATGTAAATTTCCACTTCTAAATCCACAGCTTATCACACTCCTAAATTATGTAACAGTGGATGTAATGTCCCCTGCCTTCTGTCAGAGGATATCTGCTGCACTATTATTCACCATAAAGCTAGAAAGCATGGGTTTTACAGTAATTCCCGAAACAACAGACTTAATCAGTCACTCAAAGATTGAAATAGCTTTTAAAAAAAATCAAATTTTACATGCTATTGGGTGGTAATTGGTGCCACAATATTATTTTGCATACTGTTTATTGGGTTTACAGAACAGTACTGAGAATCAGTGTCACAGCTCTGACCTGAGCCATGTTGACCTTGAGGTGACGAATTTTATTTTTATCAAATCTTTTTTTTTTTTTGCATATTTTACAGGCACTAAAGTGTCTGTAAAATATGCAAATGACTTTCAGCTGCTCCTGTCAGGGGTCGCCACAGCAGATCAGTCGTTTCCATCTGTAACTTCCTTTGTCACACCAACCACCTGCATCTCCTCCCTCAGCACATCCATAAACTTCCTTGTTAGCCTGGTGGATTCATCCTCAGCATCCTTCTCCCTATATACCCTGGATCCCTCCTCTGATACATGTCCAAACCATCTCTCACCTCTCTACTTTGTCTCCAAACTGTCCCACCTGAGTTGTCCCTCTGATATATTCATTCCTAACCGTGTCCATCCTCCCAAAGAGAATCACAACTCTTCAGCTGTGCCATCTCCAGCTCTGCCTCCTGTCTTTGTTAGTGCCACCGTCTCTAACCTGTATAACATTCGGTACTGTAACATTCCCATAATCCCCCTGGCGGCCCCCTCCTCTTCCTAGAATGCACTGCAGTGCCAGCAGAGTTCCGCCGTCTCACAGCGCTGGCGCCGATTCAGAGAGTTCACGGTCAGTCATGATGATGACACGTCTCCCAAGTTGAGAGGGTTATCTAGAAGAGGTGTAGCACCTGTGATGGACTTCTGCTGTCTTGTTGTCCACACTTCACAACATTTGTTTACACTGTGAGTGCTGAGCTCCTGACACCGGAACTCTGCTCTCGAGTGAGTCACGGACCGCGAGACAGCACTCAACCCTGCCTGCATCCATAATATTTCAGATCTTGCTCAAAATGTCAAGCTCTTACTTTTCAAATCAAATCAATTTTATTTATATAGCGCCAAATCATAATAAACAGTTGCCCCAAGGCACTTTATATTGTAAGGCAAGGCCATACAATAATTACGGAAAAAACCCCACGGTCAAACGACCCCCTGTGAGCAAGCACTTGGTGACAGTGGGAAGGAAAAACTCCCTTTTAACAGGAAGAAAACCTCCAGCAGAACCAGGCTCAGGGAGGGGCAGTCTTCTGCTGGGACTGATTGGGGCTGAGGGAGAGAACCAGGAAAAAGACATGCTGTGGAGGGGAGCAGAGATCAATCACTAATGATTAAATGCAGAGTGGTGCATATAGAGCAAAAGAGAAAGAAACACTCAGTGCATCATGGGAACCCCCCAGCAGTCTAAGTCTATAGCAGCATAACTAAGGGATGGTTCAGGGTCACCTGATCCAGCCATAACTATAAGCTTAGCAAAAAGGAAAGTTTTAAGCCTAATCTTAAAAGTAGAGAGGGTGTCTGTCTCCCTGATCTGAACTGTGAGCTGGTTCCACAGGAGAGGAGCCTGAAAGCTGAAGGCTCTGTCTCCCATTCTACTCTTACAAACCCTAGGAACTACAAGTAAGCCTGCAGTCTGAGAGTGAAGCGCTCTATTGGGGTGATATGGTACTATGAGGTCCCTAAGATAAGATGGGACCTGATTATTCAAAACCTTATAAGTAAGAAGAAGAATTTTAAATTCTATTCTAGAATTAACAGGAAGCCAATGAAGAGAGGCCAATATGCGTGAGATATGCTCTCTCCTTCTAGTCCCTGTCAGTACTCTAGCTGCAGCATTTTGAATTAACTGAAGGCTTTTCAGGGAACTTTTAGGACAACCTGATAATAATGAATTACAATAGTCCAGCCTAGAGGAAATAAATGCGATGAATTAGTTTTTCAGCATCACTCTGAGACAAGACCGTTCTAATTTTAGAGATATTGCGCAAATGCAAAAAAGCAGTCCTACATATTTGTTTAATATGCGCATTGAATGACATATCCTGATCAAAAATGACTCCAGATTTCTCACAGTATTACTAGAGGTCAGGGTAATGCCATCCAGAGTAAGGATCTGGTTAGACACCATGTTTCTAAGATTTGTCGGGCCAAGTACAATAACTTCAGTTTTATCTGAGTTTAAAGCAGGAAATTAGAGGTCATCCATGTCTTTATGTCTGTAAGACAATCCTGCAGTTTAGCTAATTGGTGTGTGTCCTCTGGCTTCATGGATAGATAAAGCTGGGTATTCATCTGCGTAACAATGAAAATTAAGCAATGCTGTATAATACTGCCTAAGGGAAACATGTATAAAGTGAATAAAATTGGTCCTAGCACAGAACCTTGTGGAACCTCCATAATTAACCTTATGCTGTGAAGAAGATTCCCCATTTACATGAACAATTGTAATCTATTAGATAAATATGATTCAAACCACCGCAGCGTAGTGCCTTTAATACCTATGGCATGCTCTAATCTCTGTAATAAAATTTTTATGGTCCAACAGTATCAAAAGCAGCACTGAGGTCTAACAGAACAAGCACAGAGATGAGTCCCTGTCTGAGGCCATAAGAAGATCATTTGTAACCTTCACTAATGCTGTTTCTGTACTATGATGAATTCTAAAACCTGACTGAAAACTCTTCAAATAGACCATTCCTCTGCAGATGATCAATTAGCTGTTTTACAACTACCCTTTCAAGAATTTTGAGAGAAAAGGAAGGTTGGAGATTGCATTATAATTAGCTAAGATAGCTGGGTCAAGTGATGGCTTTTTAAGTAATGGTTTAATTACTGCCACCTTAAAAGCCCTGTGGTACATAGCCAACTAATAAAGAAAGACTGATCATATTTAAGATCGAAGCATTAATTAATGGTAGGGCTTCCTTGAGCAGCCTGGTAGGAATGGGGTCTAATAGACATGTTGATGGTTTGGAGGAAGTAACTAATGAAAATAACTCAGACAGAACAATCGGGAGAAAGAGTCTAACCAAATACCGGCATCACTGAAAGCAGCCAAAGATAACGATATTTCTTTGGGATGGTTATGAGTAATTTTTCTCTAATAGTTAAAATTTTATTAGCAAAGAAAGTCATGAAGTCATTACTAGTTAAAGTTAAAGGAATACTCGGCTCAATAGAGCTCTGACTTTGTCAGCCTGGCTACAGTGCTGAAAAGAAACCTGGGTTGTTCTTATTTTTTGCATGCATCTTACTTTTTATGATTACAGTAATTTCTTGAGAAATACGAGGGTCAATAAAGTAACGGACCTTTTTATTTTTTTTTTAAACTATATGGATTTGATTCATTTTTTTAAGTCAGACAAGCTTGAACCTCGTGCGATGCATGAGTTTTTCCACGCCTGTCGGTGACGTCATTCGCCTGTGAGCACACCTTGTGGAAGGAGTGGTCCCGCCCACTCGGATTTTCATTGTCTGGAAATGGCGGAATGATTTGGACTTTTTTTCCGTCAGAATTTTTTCAGAAACCTGTTAGAGACTGGCACCTGGAAACCATTTGAAAAATGTATCTGGCTTCGGTGAAACTTTTACAGGCTTCACAGAGAATAAGGAGTGTTACTACAGCTGTAAGGACGGCTTTAGGCACGCTCGGCGCGCTGCGCTCTGAGCTGCGATGATGAGGCAGAAAACGCCAGATCATTTCTAAGCTGATGGCTCTGTGGATACGAGACCGTCGTGTGCACTTCTCTCGTTATCACAAGAGCAGGACATCAACCATTTTCCGGCAGAATTTCACTTTTAACAAGAGATTTTGTCATGGAAAGCCGCGCGGAGGCTTCGTGCGTAACGACCGATTCGCTGTTTGAGCGAGACAAAGGAACACCTCCGTTTCGGCATGTCAGAGGACAAGTTATGACAAGCCCAGCTCCCACATTTCTCTGATACTTAATGGTCTGGTAAGCATTGAAAGCCGAGATAGGCATGTCCCAAATTGTCCCATGTCACATTTTTGCATTTTTATATATTTTAAAATTTATTCCAAAGTGTTTTGCATGAGCTATAAATTAGTCTGTTTTAAAGGTGCACGTGAGATATCATGTTTATACAGTGCTACCAAACTAAAAAAAACAAACAACAACAAAAAAAAAACAACAAAAAAAAACTTTGTATTGCAGCCCAAACAAAATGAGTTAAAATGAAAGACAATAGAATTGGACGAAACGCTAATTTTGATGCAGGAACATTCACAGATCATAGACATCAGATACAGGATTAGATGTTATGTGAGATCCAGGTGAGTTACTCACTGCTTTGTTCTTCAGTAAGTGTTCCGCAGAACAACATCAAACTATCATGATTGTAAGTCTATCCGGGCTCCATCCGTTGGTAGGTTAGACCTTACTTGTGTGAAGCACCTTGAGGCAACTTGTTTGATTAGTATATAAATGAAATCAATTGAATTGAATAATTGTGGTCGCTGATATACTTTACTGATAGAAATTAGTGATGGACAAGCCGAAGCATTTTTGAACACTGAAATCAATAAACAATAAAGGGCAAGATGTCATCAAACAGTCCAGGCTGTCTTATGTATGTTTAATAATAAAAGTTTCTATGTGTTTCTTGAAATTTTTGATGGTATTTCATATAATATATTTATATTAAGGCAGGGTATTTTTTGGCCCTAGCAGCTCCTGTTCTTCCTCAATTGTTGATCTGGGCCCTTTGGTCAGCCTTTTCGAAATCTACTGTCACAAACTTGGGTTTTAAGATGGACAACGATTTTAAACTGGACCACCAAATCAGTGCAGTAGTCTGAGATCAAGTTTCTTTCACTTAAGGCAGCTTGCTAAGGTTAAGCCTTTTCTTGCACATCAGCACTTTGAAACAGCAATCCATGCTTTTATTACCTCCCGGCTGTATTACTGTAATGCACTTTATTATGGAATTAGCCAGCTCCAGCTAGTTCAGAATGCTGCTGCCCGTCTGCTAATTGGTGCACGTAAGAGGGAGCACATTACACCTATCCTGGCCTCCCTCCACTGGCTGCCTGTGCATTTTAGAATTCATTTTAAGATTTATTTATTTTTAAATCTTTAAATGGCCTTGCCCCGCCCTACCTCTCTGAGCTGCTTCATTGTTACGCCCGTGCTCGCCACTCCGGTCAGCTGATCAGCTCCTCCTGGAGGTGCCGAGGTTCAAGCGTATGCTCAGAGGGGACCAAGCTTTTCTGTTGTGGCTCCAAAGATGTGGAACGAGTTACCTTTCCACATCAGGCAGGTCTCTTCACTTTTTGTTTTTAAAACTAATCTTAAAACCCACTTTTATGCACTGGCTTTTAACCCGAATGAGATCTTGATCTGTTTTGGTTGTTTTAACTGATTTTACTTGTTTTAGTTAATTTTTTTTTTGGGGGGGGGCTTGTTTTTTATTTGTACTTTGTGGTTTGTTACCTTTTATATGTCCCTTGTGTACAGCACTTTGTTTCAGCTGCAGCTGTTTTTTTTTTAAGTGCTTTATAAATAAAGTTGATTTGATTTGATTTGATATAAAACATTAACTTGTGTTATAATCTCTGAAGGAGTCTTCCCAAGGAATTAATAAAGTTCTAAATAAGGTTCTATCTAAACCGATCTAATGTGATTGTGCATCATAAAATACTGGATGTAATAGAGATATAAACTGTGAAATGCTTGTGTAACTAGGCACTGTTATAATTTTACATATTTGAATTTACATATATTTGACAAGTTTTATGATGTAAACCGACAATGAGCTTCCCATCTTTGAAAGACCAGCAGCCACCACTGGTCTACAACTCCCCTTGGGACAGGACAACAGCCCACTGCAACCATTTCCTGAGCCCCCATCCAAGCATACCCAATTACAGCTGGTGGACGCAAATGAAGTGTTTTGTCCAAGGACACAGGACAGGTAGCCTGAGGCATACACCTGGAATTAACCCCCAGCCTGCATGTTGGTAATCCAATTTTTCTACCACGAATAAACACATTTATATAAATATAAGCATAAATTTCTATACTCCTGTTCCGCTGTTATGCCCCAGGTTATTCTAAAATTGAAAATTGTACTAAAACAGGTGAGATTTCACACTTTGCTGAAAAGGGAGGTTCAGAGCAGTTTATAAATGGTGCTGACGTGCTTATATTGGGAAGTACTGTGACAACTGCCATTTACCACCAGCAGTGCCTCCACGCCTGATCTTTACCCTCAGCACAGATAGTTGCCAGGTCACAGTCTGAGCATGCTGGTGAACTGGAGCAGGTAAAACCTTGTCAGTGTCTCAGGGGGTGGTTGTGCACAGCTGAGCCCTACTGCTGCTGATGAGTCGTCTTTCTCACTGTGGTCCCCCTCTTGCTGGCTAAAGTGGAGCAGTCCCACCTTCGTCAGCACGCTGACACCTTAGCTTGCTCCCTTCTGGGTGTGATGCAGCTGTAGGAAAGAGATCAACAAAGGAGGAAGGCGGGGTAATTCAGCCAGCCCCCTGACAAAATGCTGCTTTTCAGTCCAAGAAGAGAATAAAGCAAATGGAACCCTGTCCGTTCAGACACAATGCAAATGATCCTCTATTGAGACGTGGTGGTTCGGAAATACTAATGGTGCTATAACTGAAACACTTCTACTCCAGATTTGTTCACATAAAGTTAATAATCCATGTAAGTTTGCCCTGTACCTTTTTCTTTTCACTATTCACGTGACGAAGGTCTCATTAATAAAACCTTGTTCCTCTGTCTTACATAAGGCAGTGACACAATGCAAAACACATAGAATCAAAACGTCAAACACAACTACTGACAGAAAGGGTCAGTATTTCAAGGTAAAATTAGGTGCAGATTTATGTTTGTTTTTGGTGCATAATGATGGTTTTACTAAAGATGCCAAAAAACAAAGTTGAGGATTGTCAAGCAAACTTGGCCAAAATAGTCTCAAACAGAGTCTCTTCTAAGAAAGGTCATGGGTGGGGTCACTGTCCCCTAAATGTCACCATCATCCTGCTATAGGGCACATTAAGCTCTATCCAGTAGGTTCAAAATGCTGCTGCTAGAACTTTGACTAAAATGTAATTAATACTATTATTTTCAATATACTTGTAATTGGTAATTTTAGGGATTTAAGTAATAATGCTTCATTTGATTTAATTAATTTCAACTACAATATTGTTTTGCACTTAATTGACAATGTTATGTGGAAAACGTTACCTTAACTTTATCAATTAAATCCAATGCTTTATTTCTTAGAGTGAAGCAGCTCTGACAGAGTAACCATTTGGTTCTTGGTCCCCTCCTTGACTAAGGCCCTCCCCCAATTGCTAAGTTTAGACAGGTGGCCAGCTCTAGGAAGAGTCCAGGTGGCGAATCCAAACTTTTTATTATGGATGATGGAGGCCACTGTGCTCATTAGGACCTACAAAGCAGCAGAAATGTTTCTGTACCCTTCCCCAGATTTGCGCCTTGAGACAATACTGTCTCAGAGGTCTACAGACAATTCCTTTGACTTCATGCTTGGTTTGTCCTCTGACAAGCACTGTCAACTGTGGGACCTTATATGTAGAGAGGTGTGTGCCATGTTTTGACAGGGTTATGTCATGTTTACCCCATCTGACTCTCCACACCTTTCACCTGCATCCATTCAATACCACAGCACTGTTTAGTTGTGTTGTGTGTGCCTTGCACTCCTGTTTGACAGGAGACACTTTGGCTGGTTGATTTCATGATATGCCTCAAAAGCACCCGTATGAACCAAAACCAGTAGTGGTGGGCTTGTGACAAGAGGATGTTCAGTTCAAATCCCCGTCAGTTGTAAAATCACTAAGGGCCCTTGAACAAGGTCCATTGCTCCTGATGTGTAGCTATGCACTGTAGCACCCTAAAATCAGTGTTTTCAATCAATTCAATCAATTTTTTTTTATATAGCGCCAAATCACAACAAACAGTTGCCCCAAGGCGCTTATATTGTAAGGCAAGGCCATACAATAATGATGTAAAACCCCAACGGTCAAAACGACCCCCTGTGAGCAAGCACTTGGCTACAGTGGGAAGGAAAAACTCCCTTTTAACAGGAAGAAACCTCCAGCAGAACCAGGCTCAGGGAGGGGCAGTCTTCTGCTGGGACTGGTTGGGGCTGAGGAGGAGGGAGAGAAAAAAAGACATGCTGTGGAGGGGAGCAGAGATCGATCACTAATGATTAAATGCAGAGTGGTGCATACAGAGCAAAAAGAGAAAGAAACAGTGCATCATGGGAACCCCCCAGCAGTCTACGTCTATAGCAGCATAACTAAGGGATGGTTCAGGGTCACCTGATCCAGCCCTAACTATAAGCTTTAGCAAAAAGGAAAGTTTAAGCCTAATCTTAAAAGTAGAGGGTGTGTCTCCTGATCTGAATTGGGAGCTGGTTCCACAGGAGAGGAGCCAGAATGGAAGGCTCTGCCTCCCATTCTACTCTTACAAACCCTAGGAACTACAAGTAAGCCTGCAGTCTGAGAGCGAAGCGCTCTATTGGGGTGATATGGTACTACGAGGTCCCTAAGATAAGATGGGACCTGATTATTCAAAACCTTATAAGTAAGAAGAAGAATTTTAAATTCTATTCTAGAAAACAGGAAGCCAATGAAGAGAGGCCATATGGGTGAGATATGCTCTCTCCTTCTAGTCCCCGTCAGCACTCTAGCTGCAGCATTTTGAATTAACTGAAGGCTTTTTAGGGAACTTTTAGGACAACCTGATAATAATGAATTACAATAGTCCAGCCTAGAGGAATAAATGCATGAATTAGTTTTCAGCATCACTCTGAGACAAGATCTTTCTGATTTTAGAGATATTGCGTAAATGCAAAAAGCAGTCCTACATATGTTTAATATGCGTTGAATGACATATCCTGATCAAAAATGACTCCAAGATTTCTCACAGTATTACTAGAGGTCAGGGTAATGCCATCCAGAGTAAGGATCTGGTTAGACACCATGTTTCTAAGATTTGTGGGGCCAAGAACAATAACTTCAGTTTTATCTGAGTTTAAAAGCAGGAAATTAGAGGTCATCCATGTCTTTATGTCTGTAAGACAATCCTGCAGTTTAGCTAATTGTGTGTGTGTCCTCTGGCTTCATGGATAGATAAAGCTGGGTATCATCTGCGTAACAATGAAAATTTAAGCAATACCGTCTAATAATACTGCCTAAGGGAAGCATATATAAAGTGAATAAAATTGGTCCTAGCACAGAACCTTGTGGAACTCCATAATTAACTTTAGTCTGTGAAGAAGATTCCCCATTTACATGAACAAATTGTAATCTATTAGACAAATGATTCAAACCACCGCAGCGCAGTGCCTTTAATACCTATGGCATGCTAATCTCTGTAATAAAATTTTATGGTCAACAGTATCAAAAGCAGCACTGAGGTCTAACAGAACAAGCACGAGATGAGTCCACTGTCCGAGGCCATAAGAAGATCATTTGTAACCTTCACTAATGCTGTTTCTATGATGAATTCTAAAACCTGACTGAAACTCTTCAAATAGACCATTCCTCTGCAGATGATCAGTTAGCTGTTTTACAACTACCCTTTCAAGAATTTTTGAGAGAAAAGGAAGGTTGGAGATTGGCCTATAATTAGCTAAGATAGCTGGGTCAAGTGATGGCTTTTTAAGTAATGGTTTAATTACTGCCACCTTAAAAGCCTGTGGTACATAGCCAACTAACAAAGATAGATTGATCATATTTAAGATCGAAGCATTAAATAATGGTAGGGCTTCCTTGAGCAGCCTGGTAGGAATGGGGTCTAATAAACATGTTGATGGTTTGGATGAAGTAACTATGAAAATAACTCAGACAGAACAATTGGGAGAAAGAGTCTAACCAAATACCGGCATCACTGAAAGCAGCCAAAGATAACGATACGTCTTTGGGATGGTTATGAGTAATTTTTTCTCTAATAGTTAAAATTTTGTTAGCAAAGAAAGTCATGACTCATTACTAGTTAAAGATAATGGAATACTCAGCTCAATAGAGCTCTGACTCTTTGTCAGCCTGGCTACAGTGCTGAAAGAAACCTGGGGTTGTTATTTTCTTCAATTAGTGATGAGTAGAAAGATGTCCTAGCTTTACGGAGGGCTTTTTTATAGAGCAACAGACTCTTTTTCCAGGCTAAGTGAAGATCTTCTAAATAGTGAGACGCCATTCCTCTCCAACTTAGGGTTATCTGCTTTAAGCTACGAGTTTGAGAGTTATACCATGGAGTCAGACACTTCTGATTTAAAGCTCTCTTTTTCAGGGAGCTACAGCATCCAAAGTTGTCTTCAATGAGGATGTAAAACTATTGACGAGATACTCTATCTCCCTTACAGAGTTTAGGTAGCTACTCTGCACTGTGTTGTTATATGGCATTAGAGAACATAAAGAAGGAATCATATCCTTAAACCTAGTTACAGCGCTTTCTGAAAGACTTCTAGTGTAATGAAACTTATTCCTACTGCTGGGTAGTCCATCAGAGTAAATGTAAATGTTATTAAAAAATGATCAGACAGAAGGGAGTTTTCAGGGAATACTGTTAAGTCTTCTATTTCCATACCATAAGTCAGAACAAGATCTAAGATATGATTAAGTGGTGGTGGACTCATTTACTTTTTGAGCAAAGCCAATAGAGTCTAATATAGATTAAATGCAGTGTTGAGGCTGTCATTCTCAGCATCTGTGTGGATGTTAAAATCGCCCACTATATTATCTTATCTGAGCTAAGCACTAAGTCAGACAAAAGGTCTGAAAATTCACAGAGAAACTCACAGTAACGACCAGGTGGACGATAGATAATAACAAATAAAACTGGTTTTTTGGGACTTCCAATTTGGATGGACAAGACTAAGATCAAGCTTTCAAATATTAAAGCTCTGTCTGGGTTTTTGATTAATTAATAAGCTGGAATGGAAGATTGCTGCTAATCCACCGCCCCGGCCCGTGCTACGAGCATTCTGACAGTAGTGTGACTCGGGGGTGTTGACTCATTTAAAACTATTCATCCTGCTGTAACCAGGTTTCTGTAAGGCAGAATAATCAATATGTTGATCATTATTATTCATTTACCAACAGGGACTTAGAAGAGAGAGACCTAATGTTAATAGACCACATTAACTGTTTTAGTCTGTGGTGCAGTAGAAGGTGCTATATTATTTTTTTCTTTTTGAATTTTTTTGGCCTCTTTTGTTTTGGTCACATTAGTTATTGTTTGCTTTTAACACGTCACATTTTCCACCATTAGTTTTTCCATTCACTTAGTTATCTTGGTTCTGTCTGCATTGCGTTTTCCTTCCCTCCCTTGCACCTGTTCCTCATCTGTCAGCCACGCCCCCTTTCCAGATCCTTGATCCTCACGTGCGTCTTGTTTTCCTGTCACCGCCTTCCTTATTTAAACTGTGTCTATTCACTCCCTCGTTGCTCGTTTGTTGATTGTTATCACTTACCAGCACTCCATCTCCGTCGTGTTTTTGCCAAGCCGGGTTTTGACTCTGCTCTGTTTACCGGATCCCGCCTTTAGCCTCAGCTCTGATGACCTTGTTTGCTCGTGTACTGAACCCTGCTTGTTACGACCACGTCCTCTGTCTCGCCCATGCCTGGTACCTTTGCTCATACGTCCTGCTTGTGAGTCTGCATTTTGTGTCCAGCTTCTGTCTGTGCCCCCTTATCCACTCAGCTTGATAGGCATTCAGATGACAGTCAGCTGTCAATGTGTGCACGTGTCGGGAGGACCACTTCAGTGAGATTCCACATGAGACGTTATTGCCTTTTCACCTGTTTTCGTGCGACTTTGTGTCTTCGCTTCCTCTCCATCAGTCGCACATCAGTAAGATACTAGCCTAAGCAGCAACCTCAAGGGGTGACTGGGTGTCCTTGGTACGCTGGCTTTTTGGAGAAGCCACTGGGGGTACTGCTGGAATGACTGTATCAAATGAGTGGTTACTTCAGGAGACTAATGCTCTGTTTACACATAGGCAAGATGTGTTATGAATGTCATATTTGCATCATTCTTGGCACATTCCTGACATTCTTAATGTGATTTAACGCATCTGAATAGGTTTAATAGTGTGTGTTGGTGCGTGATATTTGTGACTTTCATGGAGCATGTTTTTGGCTGTCAAAAAATCTTCCACAAATGTCACACACCACCCTCATTTCGTCTCCTGTCGTGGAGGTCGCAACTGAGCGTGTTGATCTGTCTTGATTAGTGGTGATCCTTAATAGAGCATGACAGCGTTCTCTGACGTGGGCACAATTAAACCATGCTGCACCGCATTCAGTTTCATTGCTGCAGTATGCTGAAGGAGGACAATGATGCCAAGTCGGCTAAAAGTTTCATTCCAGTGATTATCAGCGCGCTCCTGCAAGTGTTCCACCTGCTGCTGCTGCTGTGCCTGATGTTTGGGAAAACGAGAGAGGTGAGACCTGCATGGAGCCACACATCTGACTCTCTCCGTCTCCTCCTCCTTTCTGCGCCACTTCATTCCACAGAGCCCAATGAAGCATGCAGTCACAAAGTTCTTCTGCTGTGGATTTTGAGGAACAAACTGGAGTGATCTGGATTGTTCAGCAACTGACGGTTGGATAAATATGTGTGTGTGTGTGTGTGTGTGTGTGAAGACAATTCGCCTCATTCACAATGTGACAGAACTTAATGCGCTGTTACACACGATAGCGCGCAACAGTGCGCAACAATGCGGAAACTTATTCTTCACCTTGCGTAATGGTTCCTGTTAATTCTCCAGCAACACGTGCCATTAATCGTAACACGTGGTAACAGGTTGCAGCAGTTCCTGAGGACACATGACAACTCTGCCTCAAATCATCACATTCGTGATCAGCAGCCAAGAATGTATACTTCATGGCATTCGTGACTTGTCGTCATTATGTGCAAACGCAGCATAAGATGAGGACCATCACTTGCATTGTGAAGGAGCATCAGCCTCAATATGTTGGCCATGTGGCACATTCCTCTGTGCATGATCCAGCACACAGGCATCTGAGTGCTGAGGACCCCAGTAGCTGGAGACACCCAAGAGGACACCCACGATTCACCTGACTGCAGCACATAGATGGTTATTTTAGAAATGTGATGATGGTCTGGTTGTTTACCTTGGTGGTTGGCATCCAGGACCCAATGTGGTTACTTTGTTGTGGGTATGCCAAAGCATGGCCCCAGTGCATGCTCCCAGATTTGACTGTCGTGGAGTGTTGTGTGGTGGTGGTGGTGTTTGGGGGTTTTTAGCCTCTAATGAGTGCTTTTCCAGTTGTGTCAAAGCTATTATGCAGCATCTAAGAATTTTCTTTCATGACATTTAATGCTCTGATTCTATAATAATGTTTGAGATAATGGAGAAATTAAGCTGTGCAGAGATGTTGTGAATATATTGATGGGTGTGAAATTTTAGGTGTCACCCTGGTTTGTCCTTCAGCAAAACGTTTGCACACTGAGAAAATGTGTAAGGATTTGTGTCCTTTGTTTCATGAGTAACTCCAGACACAAAACACACATCGGTGCATACTGACTTTGTCTTGCACTGAGGAAATGAGAGCCAGATTATTTGAAATTGCTGAAGTATATCTTTCTGTAATGCGATGTAATTGAAGATGTTGTGATATTGAGCAGTTCAGCATCATATTTTATGCCAATCATTAACACCACTGGGTATTTTCAATTCCAGCAAATATCTGCAGGCACAAAGTATTATTCCGTAATGGAAAAGGAAAATCCTGCGCCCAAACTATGGCGTAAATGCACATAGATGTGTCTATGCTGGTACATTAACTCAATCCATCTGGACACGTATTTCACTGAAAATTTTACCAAGCTAATAAGAAAAAAGTCCCATTAACAGGCTTGACTCAGCTTGACATTCCAATTACTGAGCACCCTGAGGGTGCATGTTCCTTTTTGGGTGGCCAAATTACAAATCATCTTTTAAACGCAAACATGTTACTGTGACACTGTGCTGTAGGAATCACACAGAAACATGCTGAGATGTTAAATGTGTCACAGTCATCCACACATGACACTGACCTCCTCCATTCTTCTGGCACAGGTAAGGGAACCTCCAGACGTTACCCAGACCCACAGAGAAGCCCACCTGGGCCAGAATGTACTCCAGCTTGTTGTTCCAGGCAGGCCGTCCATCCTCTGCGCCTGGCTCGGGGGAAGGTAGCAGAGCCTTTCCTGGAGCAGTAGATCCAGGACTCAACCCATGCTCATCTGACTGCTCTTATAGTCCATGGGATGCTCCAGAGACAGCAGGTCAGCCACCGACTCGGTGACGGGCTCGCTGCTGTGCTCCCGCTGGGTCACCTTGGTGTTCTTTGGCATGGCTGTGAGAGAGGAGCTCCACAGAGAGGCGAACGTGATGGAAACAAAGAGGACAGGAGTAGGTGGGAGATCCAAAGGAGGCTTAGAGATGGACCACAGTAATCACGCTGTGCTTTTTCTTCAGCCTGAGAAAACAAATGTTCAAGACAGAAAGAAATAGACACGTCACTAAAATTTTAATCCAGTGCTTAATATTTTTACATTCCGTATCTGATGGTTTGTTTGCTGGATTACTCAAACACTTTATTTTGAGACTTGTTGAGAACTGGAATCAATACTGGAATAGATCACATCCAAAGGACACTCGACCTTACAAATACCCTCAGACATTTTTCAGAGAGGGGGAAAATACCATTAAAATGAAAAACCAAAAACAACCCCAATTCCAATGAAGTTGGGATGTTGTGTAAAATGTAAATAAAAACAGAATACAATGATTTGAAAATCCTCTTCAACCTATATTCAACTGAATACACCACAAAGACAAGATATTTAATGTTCAAACTGATAAACATTGTTTTTGTGCAAATTTGCTTATTTTGAAATGGATGCCTGCAACACGTTTCAAAAAAGCTGGGACAGTGGTATGTTTACCACTGTGTTACATGACCTTTCCTTCTAACAACACTCAATAAGCGTTTGGGAACTGAGGACACTAATTGTTGAAGCTTTGTAGGTGGAATTTGTTCCCATTCTTGCTTGATGTATGACTTCAGTTGTTCAACAGTCCGGGGTCTCTGTTGTTGTATTTTGGGCTTCATAATGCGCCACACATTTTCACTGGGCGACAGGTCTGGACTGCAGGCAGGCCAGTCTAGTACCCGCACTCTTTTACTATGAAGCCACGCTGTTGTAACACGTGCAGAATGTGACTTGGCATTGTCTTGCTGAAATAAGCAGGGACGTCCCTGAAAAAGACATTGCTTGGATGGCAGCATGTGTTGCTCCAAAACCTGGATGTACCTTTCAGCATTGATGGTGCCATCACAGATGTGTAAGTTGCCCATGCCATGGGCACTAACACACCCCCATACTATCACAGATGCTGGCTTTTGAACTTTGCGCTGGTAACAATCTGGATGGTCATTTTCCTCTTTTGTCCAGAGGACATGACGTCCATGATTTCCAAAAACAATTTGACATGTGGACTCATCAGACCACAGCACACTTTTTCACTTTGCATCTGTCCATTTCAAATGAGCTCAGGATGTTGTTGATGTATGGCTTTCGCTTTGCTGGATCTTGGTGCTGCTGGATCTTAGTGCTGCGTTTGATACTGTGGATCATCATATTTTACTCAATAGGCTGGAGAATCACTTTGGGATTACTGGAATTGCTCTTGCATGGTTGACGTCATACCTGTCCAGTCGTTCTTACTGTGTATTGTGTAATGGCACCACCTCTGATCATAGGGACATGAAGTTTGGGGTTCCGCAGGGATCTGTTTTAGGCCCCCTGCTTTTTTCCCTTTATGTATGGAATCTACTGCGTGCTTTGGGATTCCCTTTCATTGCTATGCTGATGACACTCAATTGTACATGCCAATAACTGCTGGTAATGTCATTCACATAAATCTTTGGAAGATTGCCTTGCATCAGTAAGAAGTTGGATGTCTAGTAACTTCCTACTTTTAAATTCTGATAAGACTGAAGTTATGGTTCTTGGTCCAGCGAGGTATTGGCATCAATTTGATCAGCTAGCACTTAGCTTAGGTTCGTGTGTTATACATCATATGGATAAAGTGAGGAACCTTGGAGTAATTTTTGATCCTACGTTGTCCCTTGATCTCCACATTAGAGACATTACGAGGACTGCTTTCTTCCATTTGCGAAATATAGCGAAGATTCGTCCCATCCTGTCTTTGGCTGATGCTGAGACTTTGATTCATGTATTTGTCTCTTCTAGATTGTAATGCTCTATTTTCTGGCTTACTGTAGTCCAGGATTAGGGGTCTTCAACTGGTTCAAAACACTGCTACCAGACTTTTGACACAAAACAGAAAGTTTGACCACATTATGCCCGTTTTGGTGTCCCTGCACTGGCTTCCTGTTCCTGCAAGATCGGATTTTAAAGTACTGTTATTAGTTTATAAAATTGTTCATGGACTTGCACCTCCCTATCTGGCTGACCTGGTAAGCCCCTATGTACCGGCTCGGGCCCTGCGTTCTCAGGGTGCAGGACTTCTGTGTGTTCCCAGGGTGAATAAAAAGTCTGCCGGTCACAGAGCTTTCTCCTACCACACCCCAGCTCTGTGGAACGATCTCCCGGCACACATTCGGCAGTCGGATACTGTGGAGACTTTTAAGTCACGTTTCAAGACTCATTTGTTTTCCCTGTTTTATCATTAGTGTTATGATGTGTTTTTATTCTTCTTATTTTTTATGGTTGTCTTTCTTTTATGGTCATTTTTTTATTGTGTTTTAAATTTTTAATTGTTTTTTTTTATGTTGTGTGAAGCGCCTTGAGACAATTTCATCGTGAATTGGTGCTATATAAATTAATAAATTTGATTTGATTTGATTTGCTGTCAATGCGTGCATGTGTCGGGAGGACCAAGTGCTACATCTACAAGTACAACTTTTAACTTGCACTTGTAGATGTAGTGACGAACTGTGTTACGGATGCATTGCTAAGTATTAGAATGTATTGCGCACGTGCTGCGGGAACAGCAGTTGCATGCGCGGCATCTGCATTGCGGTCATAAAAGAAGTGCACTCGGGCCACCATTCATACCAACACCACAGAGACATGTCTACACGACCGACGTCTAAGAAGCAGGGGAGGAAGAGGCAGAAGGCTGCTGCTGATGCAGAAGAGAGGGCTCCATCTCCCACCCCACCTCCTCCAGCAACAGATAGGGCCAGGTCTCCCACCCCACCCCCTGATGTTGCTGTTGTCGATGAGGTCCTGGACGTTGTTCCTGGACTTGGACAAGTGATTGGTATGTTGTTGGATGGCAGCAACTCTCACACAATGTCTTTGGCGATCCATAACTACATCTGTACTTCACCACAGCTGGACTGGCAATGACTGGCAAGTATGTCAATTTCTGCCACATTTAATAGTATTTTATAAGTATATATTTATAATTATATTTATAAGTAAAACAAAATATATGTTATTTGGCTATTGTAATACAGACATACAGGTTCAGTTACAAGTCGACGGGGGTAGATATTGAAAGGGTACATGAAATAAGTTTCTGGGGGTGATAATAGTTGATAAGATAAACTGGAAGACTCATATAAAACATATACAAAGTAAACTGTCAAGAAGCATTTCAGTTCTAAACAAAGCGAAACCATATTCTGGACCACAACTCACTCCGCATTCTTTACTGCTCACTGGTTTTACCATATTTACAGTACTGTGCAGAGGTATATGGGGTAATACTTATAAAGGTACAACACAATCACTATCAGTAATGCAGAAAAGAGCTATAAGAAATTATTCATAATACTGGCTATAGAGATCATACAAATCCACTATTTTTACAATCCAAATTCTTAAAATTCACAGACTTGGTTCATTTTAAAACCGTACAAATCGTGTATAAAGCAATAAACAATTTACTTTCCAGCAAATATTAAAATATGTTTTTAACAGATCAGGGGGATTGCCAGTCTGAGGGGGAAATTTAATTTAAGCATCAGTGGGCACGAACAAACATTAAAAGGTTTCTGTATTTCTGTCTGTGGGTGAGCGATGTGGAACAGATTGGGAGTGGGGCTCAAGCAATGTCCAAGCATGAACCAGTTCAAACAGTGGTACAAAAATATGTTTATTTTTCTAGGTATAGGGAGGAGGAAGGGTTAATGAGGGTTAGGGTGTTTTTGTTTTTTGCTTCGGCTTGTAAATATATAGTATTTTGTATGTAAGTAGGTATGTGTAGGTGAATATTTATGTTTGTGTATATATATATGTATATATGTGTGTATATGTGTGTGTGTGTATATATATATATATATATATATATATATATATATATATATATATATATATATATATATATATATATATATATATATATATATATTGATATCGGTTTAGGTGTGTAGGAATCTATGGTATATGTGCAAAGGGTATTACTGGTTGTGGGGAAGAAGGGGTAGGGATAAAATAAGCTTATGCTTCACCCTACCCCTTTTCGGACATGTTGGGTACACAGTAGGAAACTTTTTTGTTGTTGTCTTTACTGATCTATCTTGTATTGTTGTTGTATCAAATGTTCGAAATAAACAGTTCCTTCATTCATTCATTCATTTCATTCATTCATTTTGGGATTGCGTGAAGTGTTGTTATCATTCGCAAATTGTCCGCAAATCAGATGTAATACAAACGAGTTTTTTCGTGGCCACTCTGTATGCAATTCGCTAAAAATATTTTAGTTTGTGATGTGGATGTGAAAGGCACGCTATATATCCGTTTTACACACTGTCCAGTCCGCTGCCACGCCGCAATACCCCGTCAGTTTCGGATATCAGAGGATAATGGCGGATATACAGTGCATAGATTGAGTATGTATTGAGTTTGTATGCATATGTAAGGCGGATGTCATCTGCAACCAAAATTTTTGTGCAGCTCAAAAATCCTGGCAAATGGCAAAAACATATCTCCTGCGGATAATTCATAATTGCGGACCGTGCGGGATTGTCGGGCCGACTGAATATTGCGGATGTTTAGCGCAATATACACACCAATTTTGTGTGCAATTCATGCGCAAATCTTCCTAAACGCCAGTGGGACGGCCCTAAAATCAAAAGTTTGTAAGCTCTGCCAAATAGCAGTTCACCTCATGAAACTGCAGTTCTATAGAGCACGATGAAGCCTGCCCAGGCTAAAAGCAGTCTGTAGGCCTGTCGCTCATTTAATTGACAGACATAGTAATTCTGAACATGATATATTAGGACCTTCCATGTTTTTCTTGCTATAAATAACAAAAAATATTCAAGCTGCATTGCATGGTATCACACTAAATCATTCCATAATAAATGCATTCATGCCTGTATCATACTGTGTACGAGGTCTGTCCAAAAAGTATCAGACCTTTTTATTTTTTTCAAAAACAATATGGATTTGAATCATGTGTGCTTGCATGAGCCAACCTTGAACCTTCATGCGCCATGCGTGATTTTTTTCACGCCCGCTCGGTTGCATCATTCGCCTGTGAGCAGGCTTTTGTGAGCACTGGTCCTCCCCTCTCGTTGGATTTTCATTGCGAGGTGGAACGATTTGGAGCTTTGCTGCAGCAAATTTTTCCAGAAACTGTGAGAGACAGCCAGGTGGAAACATTCGGAAGATTCAGACGGCTTTCGGTGCACGATCCTATGGGCACTCACACAGATTAAGGAGTGTTACAACCCGGTTTAAAGACGGCGCACAATGGCGGAGGGTTGCGCCGTGCTCCGAGCGGCCATCGACAGGCTGAAACGACCAGATCTTTCCAAAGTGAACGCTGTGTTGATCCAGGACGTCTTCTGACTACCAGAGAAATTGCAGAAGAGGTGGACATCAGCACTTTTTGGCACATTCCACTGTTACAGGAGATTTTGTAATGAAAGACGTGCGGAAGGTGGAAGTCTCACAGGACATGTTGTGACATGTCCAGCTCTACACATTCCTCAGATACTCACTCGACTGAAAAGCCACCGAAAGCCGTTTGAATCTTCCGAATGGTTTCTACCTGCTGTCTCTCACAGTTTCTGGAAAATTTGATTCAGCGCTGCTCCAATGTTCAGACATTTTCCTCGCAATGAAATCCAACGAGGGGGGAGGACCAGTGCTCACATCAAAGCCTACTCACAGGCGAATGACGCAACCGACAGGCTGTGAAAAAACTCACGCATGCACAATGAAGGTTCAAGGTTGGCTCATGCAAGCACAAGTTATTCAATCCATAAGGGTTTTTGAAAAAAATTAAAAGGTCTGATACTTTGGACAGACCTCGTATATCACTGTAGACGTATTGTAAAGGAACGAGCCACACCCCTCAGTCAGCGCCGCAGTTCGGCATAAGCAGACTACGCAGCCTGCGTGGGGAACCAACCATGTTGCACTAGTTTGCAGGGCCTCCAATTGACTGAAAATGTGTTGAAATTATGACATTACCAGTGATGCCCCGGTATACGCGTTCCTCTAATTAACCACTTTTTTTGTAACGAGTAATCTCAACGCTGTTAATCTTTCCAAATGAGTAATCAGATTAAAGTTACTTCTCCATGTCACTGTGCGTTACTATTATTTTTGCATTGTGGGTCAACAGCCAGCATTAAACTTGGTCGTGGCAGGGGGTCGGGGCTCGACTGAACTGCCCACTTTAAGCGAGCTGTGAGCTTTTCATCAGCTACGACTCGTCCTCACCTCTTAAAGCGAGGGTGAAAACAGCACACCTGCACTGAGCTTTACAAAGTCATTTTATGCTTTATTTTTCTCCTTTATTTAGAATTCTGAGCTGAGCAGCTCCGTATCCTCAAGTTAAAAACAGGCTGATCCTCCGCGACCGCATCAACAACTAAACACTATTTTCCACTCAAATGCACCCTAAAACTCTCTTTCTGAGGACCACATGATGTGGAAAACGCAATCAAACCTTTCTACCTGTAAATCTGGTCCTGTTTTCTGCATAAATAAATGTTATCCATTCTTTGTGCTCAAAACGCCAAAGCAGGGGCGAAACCAGATGGAATGGGGGGCATGGGCAGGGATGTGCCCACCCTCCCCCACAACACCTCTACATTAAAGGTCCAGTTTTGAAGCTGTTTTTTTTTACACAACTACTAATACTACTTAAAATAATAATCATTTTGACAAGTAAAATGTTTATAGAGAATTTAAAGTTAGAAAAATGTTAGAATTTAATAGTTACATTTATAAACAATGTAGGTTATGAAATTGCAAGTTTTACTGTTACAGTGCTGTCAACAGTTAAATATGAGGTCAAGAAGATTAATTATTTACTTTTTATAAAACAAGTATTATTTTCATTGAAGTCAAGAAAGGGTGACTATAAAGTGAGTTTTGGCAAAACAGGTTATTGTCCATGTCTGAGTGGCACGAGGGTTGTTGTCGGCAGCTGGGGAAAGTAACTAAAAAAGTAACTAGGAATCTAACTTATGTTACTTTTACCAATTGAGTAATCAGTAAAGTAACTAAGTTACTTTTTAAGGAGTAATCAGTAATCAGTAATTGGATTACTTTATCAAAGTAACTGTGGCATCACTGATTATTACATTTCAAAATCAATATGAATTATTTATGAATAGGCCTATCGTTTTGTCTTTAACATTGTGTAGGCCCCTACCCCATTACTTTAATTGGGGCAAATTAACAGTTTTTTTTGCCTAATATAAGCCCCCATCCACCCCCGCCCCGATTCCCTGAAATGATACAGCCCTGTTTGCGTCTTTCTCTGTTCGCTGTGTCGCCTAACCAGGGTTGCCAGATGTGACAATTTCCAGTCCAATAAATACTCAAAAATGCATGGAGGCACTAAATCCTGCACAATTTGAACTGATTTTTAAAATGTGTGTGTGGCAATTCTATACAAAAAACTTGTCCAGTGCCATATTTTTACCCTAACAAACCAATTGGATGGGAAAAACACCCAATCTGGCAACCCTGCGCCTAACTGAAGTAGCACTGCTAGCCCACATTTGATTCTGACACGAGACGACAAGTTGCCACTATTGCCACAATTAAACAATGAAGCGACAGCAGGAGTCTGGAGCTGAAAAACGGAGGGAAAAAGAACAAAAAGATGATGCCCCGTGCATCCCTTGCTGGTAAGTACGTAGTTAAAGGTTTAAATTGTTTTTGATTACTTATGTTCAGTGGTGCTGCCTTAAGCTAGGTTGCGTTGGCTTTGCTGATTTGATGTAGCTTTAAACCATAAACTTAACGCTTTAATAAATAGTAACGGTTTTGAGTAGAAACTTTTGTGTGTGTGTGTGTGTGTGTGTGTGTGTGGGGGGGGAGTTCTCTGTTGGGGGTGGGGGGGGCCTCCCTGGACCAGTTATGCTTAGGGCCTCCAAAACCTTATCAGCGGCCCTGCCCTCAAGCCCTTCAGAACCTTTCATGCCCTGTGGAGGATGCGTCATCATCGTGGAGGAGCCCACAATCATCCGAAGAGAAATATTTTATTTTAGGAAAATCGGATCACTCAAAATAACTTTGAATTAAATTTACAGAGAAAGTCAGAAAACAATTTGTTCATTGTAACATAATCAGAAAAGCTTTACTAGTACTCCTCTTGTCTGTTGAGGTTTGCTCTGTAATTAGGTCATTACTTTAAGTAATTTATCTCAAAAAGTAACAGGGTTTGGATGAGGAAATGCTCTTAGTATATTTACCATTCAACCTTTTGGAATAAATTGCAGTCAAATATACAACACAAAGGTGTTGGCAGGTGAGACTAGCAAAAATACTTGCAAGGATGCAAAAAAAATATTTGAAGAATGAAAACCAAGCATGTAGCATTTCAGTGAGTGAAGTATATCAATATTCCACTCCATTCCAGTGGTATAATTGAAAAACTGTAATACAATTTATTTAACAGACTGGCCCATTATTCCAGACTTGAGTCATGTGAGGAGCATGAACTGTCATTAGCGGGTTTCTGGCTCCTAGTCTCAGTAGATTTCAGCGCAATAAAACTGTAATAGCACACATGTTCACCAATTATCAGGTCTGTTTTTTGAAACTATTTTATAATTTCATATGCATTGATTACTATCACAGGCCCGAAAGTCTCCTTCTAGCTCGTGTTTATTTTAACAAGAGAAACCCTGTTTCTAAAATTAAAAAGCCACATTCTTTGGCATGTGGAATTGTTCAGGGATTATGACTGTTAGAGACCTTCAGCAAAATCACATAATCCTACAATTTTGTGTGCATCGCCTCCTCTAAGGAAACACGTTCAGAGCTTTATACTCCCAATAATTTTCATAAAAACGGGATTTGTTGCTCCAAGTATGTCACCCTCAAAATAAGAACATTTAAACTGTTGAAAAGAGTTGTTTGAAATGGCAATAAAACAGTGAAAAGGTGTTTATAATCACCAGTTACCTCCACTAACTGCTTTGCTTTTTATTATTTGCTATCAGGTACAAGGAAGAAGCCAGTCAATGTCTCAATATGGTAAATGGGCTGCATTTATGTAGCGTGTTTTCATCTGAATCAGACAGCTGAAAGGGCTTTACAGTGTGCTTCACATTCACCTATTGACCCACTCACACACCGATGTCAGGGTGCTGCCATACAAAGTACTCACTACACACGAGGAGCAACTTGTGGGATTAAGAACTTAGTGATTTTCCGGCAGACTGGGGGTTTGAACCGAGGAGCCTCTGGAATGCTCTCAGCTTGCATACTGCTCCCACAGTCCTCTTGATGTTTGCAGTATGCATGCTGTGAGTACCCTCTAGTTTATGTGTATTAGATAGTTAGGAGCTCTTCCATCACATTATACAGTAGGGTTCAGAATAATAGTAGTGCTATGCTGACTAAACAAGATTAATCCAGGTTTTGAGTATATTTCTTATTGTTACATGGGAAACAGGTACCAGTAGAGTTCAGTAGATTCTCACAAATCCAACAAGACCAAGCATTCATGATATGCACACTCTTAAGGCTACTGAAATTGGGCTATTAGTAAAAAAAAAAGTAGAAAAGGGGGTGTTCACAATAATAGTAGCATCTGCTGTTGATGCTACAAACTCAAAACCTTTATGTTTAAAATGCTTTTTTAGCAATCCTCGTGAATCACTAAGTTAGTATTTAGTTGTATAGCCACAGTTTTTCATGATTTCTTCACTCTGCGAGACATTAATTTTGTTGGTTTGGAACCAACAAAATGCAACATGGACCTCTTCAGTATTCTGACATATCCAAACTAATCCATTGATAACCTGGTATGCGATATATAGGCCACACACCCCATAGTAGGAGAACATGCCCATATCATGATGCTTGCACCACCTGCTTCACTGTCCTTCACTGTCAACTGTGGCTTGAATTCAGAGTTTGGGGGTCATCTCACAACTGTCTGCGGCCCTTGGACCCAAAAAGAACAATTTTACTCTCATCAGTCCACAAAATATTCCTCCATTTCTCTTTAGGCCCAGTTGATGTGTTCTTTGGCAAATTGTAACCTCTTCTGCACATGTCTTTTATTTAACAGAGGGACTTACGGGGGATTCTTGCAAATAAATTAGCTTCACACAGGTGTCTTCTAACTGTCACAGCACTTACAGGTAACTCCAGACTGTCTTTGATCATCCTGGAGCTGATCAATGGGTGAGCCTTGCCATTCTGGTTATTCTTCTATCCATTTTGATGGTTGTTTTCCGTTTTCTTCCAAGCGTCTTTTGTTTTTTGTCCATTTTAAAGCATTGGAGATCACTGTAGATGAACAGCCTATAATTTTTTGCCACCTGCGTATACGTTTCCCCCCTCTCCAATCAACATTTTAATCAAACTACGCTGTTCTTCTGGAACAATGTCTTGAACGTCCCATTTTCCTCAGGCTTTCAAAGAGAAAAGCATGTTCAACAGGTGCTGGCTTCATCCTTAAATAGGGACACCTGATTTACACCTGTTTGTTCCACAAATTGATGAACTCACTGACTGAATGCCACACTACTATTATTGTGAACACCCCCCTTTTCTACTTTTTTTTTTTTTTTTTTTAAACTAATAGCCCAAATTTCATAGCCTTAAGAGTGTGCATATCATGAATGCTTGGTCTTGTTGGATTGTGTGAGAATCTACTGAATCTACTGGTACCCTTGTTTCCCATGGAACAATAAGAAATATACTCAAAACCTGGATTAATCCTTTTTAGTCACATGGCACTACTATTATTCTGAACACTACGTATTTGTACAATGCTCTTTGACTGAGGTGTACTTTGATAGTAGAGAAGCCTGAATCTTCAACTGGACTGGGTGCTTGATGTGGTAGTAGTCTGACTTCAGTCTTGACTCTTGAAGAGAAGAATAAACTGTTTATTCTCTCTACAAGAGTCGTCAAGTCAGTCGAAGATTCAAGCTTCTCTACTATGGAAACCACCTGGACAACTGAGAGCCTACACAGAAACTGTACTTTGATAGTTATTCAATTAGTCTCTTTAGCAGAAGTTTAAACTGTGCTCTGCTTGACTAAAAGTCAGAATAATGTTGACTAATGTGGATAATTTTAGTTAAACATTGTTTGAAAAACAGACAGAGTCCATGGCAGAGGAGAGCGTCTTGTGATTTCTCCTCTGAGGGAGCTGCAGAGAACAGCATGCATGCTGTGTTTGATTATCAGATCAGTCAGACCTCTCTATGGCAATGAGCTCCTCAAAAATTGGCACAGATGAACAGCTGAAACAGCAGTGCCAACGCTCCTCAAACAGCAGCAACCGAGATTCTCAAACAGCAGCCTACAACTACACAAAGTCACTGCCAAAGCTCTCTGAATGACCTGTGAGGCAAACAAGGATTTGCTGTCAAGTTTACAATTCTTGTTAAAACCTTTGCAGAAAGAACCAGAATTTTGTTGCCCTACATTTTAAAGGAATATAATCTCTGCTATAGTTAGTAACAAATCAACCTGATTACTGTGTACAGTGACCTGGTAGATACAAATACTGTAGATCATTGTGATTCTCACTCAAGCATAAGTGCAGCAGGAAGCAGCGGCAAATGACCCAATAAAGACAGTGGGATCTTCAGCATACTTTAAATGATAAGAAATTCACATGCTGACAGAAGCAAATGTAACACAATGCTAAAATACCCCTCAGCCGTGTGAGCATTAATCAGTGAAAGAGTGTGCAGGAAAAATGTGACCTTTTGACCCCTTAGAATAGGTCAAGGTTAGTCATCTTTGAACTTGTCCAAGGTCTGTGTCCCAAGAATTTTCTCTGTAAATTAGAAGCCCCTGGCTGTAATAGGACTGGACTTATACTAAGCACAGACGGACGGATGCAAAGTCTGTGCAATACCTGATGGCCATATTTGGCCTCTGGGTAAAAAAAAAAAAGAGAGATGTCCCAGTCTCAACTGCTGTGATCAGAATCAGGCTGATAGCGGCATTTTTTTACAAACTGATCAGTATCAGATATATTAAACACCAACTCTTGACGTACATGACTTAAAACCATATTTAGAGCTCTGCTTCTTTCAATATAACTGGCTTCAAATATAAGTCAAGTCTGTTTCTGATGAATGGTGCATGTGATATGTTTCTTACCAATAGCAGTTTCTGTTACATGACACAGTACCTGCACTTCCAGTTACATGCCTGAGTGTCTTTAGAGTCTATTTGGGGGTGTCCCGTGGTTTCCCTCTCCTTTATGTGCACAGTGTTTTGCTTGCTTCACTTGTTTGTTCCTCCTTTTTCATTATCATGTTTGCATGCACTTTACTTAGTACTCATTTTGCTTTTAGTCTGTTAAGGTCAGTATGCCTTCAAAATCCAACCCCTTGCAGTGTTGTGACAACTGGGTAACAGATCAGTAGGGATTTCCTGTTGAGGTAAATAACGGTTAAGGCCCTCGTGTACCTGTGGCCGCTATGGTAACCATGAAGGTCCAACAGGAACCCTGAACACAAGATGGCTAATGGGGCTCTAGTGACCCAATGACATCCTCCATGGCAGATCAAGCAGAGGAGGTGGTGGCTTGTGACCCAACAGATGTGAAGGTGGATGAAGGTGCAAGCAGGTCCTCATATCCCGATAATCTGGCATTTCCCAGCCACTGGGGGCGGGCTGCATGATCTGTCAAGGGCCATGTGTTTGTCCGCATGCATGGACATTCCCACCTTATCAAACCCACGACACAGGCATCTCTAGATTGAACCTGTATGTAGATTTTTCTACACATCCCACCACCCCCCGCCCCAGGCAACGATTCACGGAAACCGGTCCTTTCCTCACCACAAGGATTGCCACAATTGATAATGTTGTGGGTTTTGGTTCATCCTTGTGTGTTTCTGTCTCACCGTCTTGTGTTTCGGGGTTAAACAGTCCACACATTGTCTTGTCTCAGTAATTAGCCATGCTTGTGTACTCTCATTCTCTGCACCTGTTCCTCATCACACACCCTCCCTATTTCAGGTATCAATCCGGCTTCCCTGTAACAGGTGGTAATCTTACTTCCTTCCCAGCCCTTAATCTGAGTTGTTTAAACAGCAGTTTTAGTGTGCTTTAGTGTATCTGAGCCTTGCTTTTGTATCTAGGATTATGGGTTTTTGTCTCTCATTTTTGGATTTGACCTACTTTTAGCACCCCGAGTGTCACTGTAAATAAATTTGCATTTTTGAGAACGACTAAGTGTTGATTTCTCTCATTTACAGGCCTTGGGCCAGCATGGTTTCGTGTGCACCCCCCCGCGCGCCACAACCCCATAAATTTGGTATCGTTACAAATCTTAGGATTACAAAAATAACTGGTATTAAAAATACTGGGACTCACTATGTCATATGACAACATTTGATTACTACGCTGCCATTAGCCTGTGAGTAGCAGAAAAGGTCACACATGAAGTAGGTCAAGAGTATGTCATTACCAGTAGTGGGCACAGTTCCGCTAATCATCGAAGATAATGTTTTCATTATCAGTTGGCTTTCAGATAATGTTGAAACCATCATCTGACCAATTATTTTCCGAGAAGTTTTGCTCCAATAATTTTTAGACCGCTAACATTTTTGCAGACGTAGCTTTTTGTAGTAGATGCACAGTTTTATTCTCTACAAACAGAGGAGAGCTGGTTCTAGAAGAAACCAGCTCTCCAGTTTTCACTATTATTTGATTTCTTTGTGCAACTGACATTGTTATTCAAGCATTCAAAAGGCGATTCCTATCGCCACTCAATTCCAACCACACACGAGAAAGTTTTTTGACAGTTCTTGTTATTGAAAGAAACCTATGAAAGTCTCCCTAACCGATAGAGCTGTGATGTCATCACACGTGCGCTTAGGCATATATATATATATATATATATATAATATATATATATATATATATATATATATATATATATATATATATATATATATATACGTGTGTGTGTGGTTGGGGGGGGGGGGGTGCACGTGAGACCATGCTGACCCATGGGGTCTCCGTTCAGGTCTTGTGTCACTTTCCAAATGAATACATGTTTTTACCATCATCTTCTCTGTATTTTCTTTGTGCTAACAGGCACAGTACAGAACTGCAGCCAGAAGGGTATGGGGTCAAAAGCCCCCCCCCCACACACACACACACTGCCCACACACACACTGCACCTACAAAAGGCGCACATTTGAGGATGAATTTTTAATAGTTAAAACAGTCATCAGACTTTCATCAAAGTCATTCAGTCAATATTACTCTGAATGTTCTAGTTGAACTAATATATTGCTTCACTAAGTGGATTTGATAAAATCTGGAAAAAAAAAATCTGTTTGTTTACCGTTATTTTGTGAAAACAACTAAAACCATTAAGGAGTAGCCTGGATTGAATGCAGCTTTTTCTCTTACTTAATCTCTTACTGTGTTGACCTCAACTGAGAAGGTAATCAGGCACTTGAAGGAACACTTTGAGGAACTCCTGCATCTGACTGGAGCACCCTCTGTAGTTCAGACAGAGCTAGAAGTTAATGGGCAATCATCATCAATTTCCCTGGTGGAAGTCACTGAGGTAGTCAAACAACTCCGCCGTGGCAAGGTCCGGGGGTTTGATGAGATCCGCCCAGATGTGCTGAAGGCTCTGGGTGTGGAGGAACTGTCTTGGATGAGAGGTCTCTTCAACACTGTGTTGAGGTCTGGGACAGTGCCTAAGGAGTGGCAAACTGGGGTGGTGGTCCGGTATTAAAGAGGGTGACCCAAGAGTATGTGCCAACTACAGGGGCATCACACTATTCAGCCTCCCTGGTAAAGCCTACTCCAGGTTGTTGGAAAGGAGGGTTTGGCTGACAGTTGATCCTCAGATTGATGAGGAACACTGTGGGTTCTGTCCTGGCCATGAAACATCCGACCAGCTCTTCACTCTCACAAGGATCCTGGAAGGTGCCTGGGAGTATGCCCATCCAGTCTACATGTGTTTTGTGGACTTGGAGAAGGCATATGATCGGGTACCCCAAGAGATAATGTGGGAGGTGCTGCAGGAGTATGGAGTGAGGGGGTCCTGTCTCAGAGCCATCCAATCTCTGTACTCACAAAGTGAGAGCTGTGTACAGCTGCTTGGCATTAAGTTGGAATCCTTTGCGGTGGGAGTTGGCCTCCGCCAGGGCTGCACCTTGTCACCAGTCCTGTTTGTGATATTCATGGACAGGATATTGAGGCGTAGTCAGAGGAGGGTCTTCAGTTTGTTGGGCTCAGGGTCTCATTTGCAAGTGATGTGCTCCTGTTGGCTTCATCAGCCTGTAACCTCCAGCACTCACTGGGTCAGTTTGGAACCAAGTGTGGAGTGACTGGGATGAGGATCAGCACCTCTAAATCTGAGGACATGGTTCTCAGCAGGAAACTGATGCACTGTGTTACATTTGGAGAGACAGTCACTTATCTCGGCAGTGACATTTATATCTCTTGGTCCTCTGCCTTTGAGATCAAGAGGTGCCTGGGAAGAGATTATGGAGTCACGAGGTCACTGAGCAGAGATGTTTAATGATGTTGATATCTTTGCAGGAGAACAAAGGTCCAAATGTTCAGGGTCCTGGTGCTATCTGACTTACTGTATTGTTATGAGATTTGGATGCTAACCAGTGACATAAGGGGATGACGGGATGACTTTGGTACTTGGTGTCTTCTGAGGATCCTAGGGTACTGCTGGAATGAGTTTGTATCAAATGAGCAGTAAGAGAGACTAAGATAAGGAGTATCATCAGCTGCATTGTGAAGGAACACCAGCTTCAGATTTTGGTCATGTAGTGTGTTACTCTGTACACACAGGTGCTTAAGTATTGAGGATCCCAGTAGCTGGACAAGACCAAGGGAATACTCATGTTTCACCTGCCTGTGACAGACAGATGTTTATTTGACAGACATGTGGGAATGGACTGGTTGTCTGCCTGGGCGGTAGCCATCCAGGACCCAAGGCGGTTCTGTGGTGTCCTGCTTCCAGCGGCGCACTGCACCAGTGCATGCTCCCAGACTTGACTTGATGAAAGTTAGCTGTTTGTCGTGTTGTCCATGTGTCTCAGTTTAAACTCTCTAGCATGGTCCACCTTGGTGAGGTGGATGAGGGCTGGTCTGCATCAGTTTGGTCAGCAAGTGTTGTTTGACACTCAATGAACTCTGGTAGTAACTCAGTTCACACTGACAGTACATGCAAAGAACTTCACTGTTATTGAGAAACCAATCTGGCTTTGAAGCTGAACTTGCCATTCACAAGAACCTTTTCTTTTTTCAAGTCTAGGGTTGTGCCGATAAGGTTTTTTAGCCCTTGAGCCAATCCGATTCCTGATTCAGTACCTGCATTTTCCTTGATATTACATTTGCACAGAGCAAAATGGAAGCACATTAATGTCAATCGATTGTATACTGTATGCTTGTCACTTTACCAACTCTGTCCTGCATCAAGAAAAGAACAAAAACACCTTCAATTCAGCATACATAATGTTTGTATTCATTATTTATAAAAAAAAAATGAAGCCAACAGCTTTTTTTTATCTCATTAATTTGACTTAATCAGAATGATGATGACTGAATGATGTTTCAGTGTTAAGAATATGTTCATTTTCAGCATGGTGGATCAGTGGTTTGCAATCTTGCCTCACGGCAAGAAAGTCTGGGGTTGGATTCCAACCGTGTCCAGGTCCTTTCTGTGTGGAGTTTGCATGTTCTCCACAGGGGGTACTCCGGGCACTCTGGTTTGATCTGACTATCTAAACATAAAACATGCACATTCAAGTAATGTTCCTTTCTCTGGCTCTGACCAAGAGTGTCTCCACATCTGGACTTGGTCCCCAGGCTTCACCCTGCTTCTGGTGGCTGGATTGTGTCTAACTGTAATTAGAATGGGTTAAATGCAGAGGGCAAATTTCAAGGTGGTGGTTGTTCTTCTTCTTTTATTGTTGTTGTTGTTAATTAACTTTATTTGTTTAGTGTCTTCAAAACTGTCACAAAGTATTCCACAATAGTAATACAATAATACCATAGAACACAAACAAAGTTTCAGCAAATTTAAAACAATCCAAAGTTTATAGAATTACAAACAATCCAAGGTGGCCATGATGGTCTCAAGACATTGTAGGGTTTGGATTAAACCTGGCAAACAAGCTCATTTCAAGATGCATGCAACTTGTGAATGGGTTAATGTGAGGCGTTATTGTAAAGCACTTTGAAAACAAAACATCGGCTGCTGCTGCACTTCCTCGCTTTCTCCCCTCAAACTCTGTCATAATTGTGTTAAATAAAAGACAAAAGGGACATAAGTCCTGCTCACAGGCTGATTGCCAGGGACAGGACAGGACATGTCCACGTCAAGTATAAACTCCAGACAGACATCTCCACATCACTACATATCCACAAGGCGTCCTTCCATAGGGATTACATGGCAACCTGTTGCCTCCGCTGCATATATCCAGATCCAAAAGCTGGAAATCCAGCTCAGGCCGAAAAAATACCAGGCCTGGCCATAGAAATGTAAGCCATCTATTCATTCACTCACTGAATTTTACAGCATACATAGGCTTTTCCAAAGCAAATGAATATTTTTAAAAATATATATATCCATCACCAGCCTGAACTACGGCAGCACAAAATGTCATAAATAAAGCTAATAATCATCAATCAAAAAAGATGTGTGTTTTCAGTTTGGTGCTCAAGAGACTCAGACTCTCTCTTTCTAACATACAGCGGTGGTTGAATTTTTAATTATCGTCTCATTAAAACGAGAAGAATAATCCAACCTGGTCTCACGGCAAGTTGTGATTCAGCAGCACGAAATATACATTAATCTACTGGTTCGTGATAATGTCACAAAAAGCGCCTCATTTTCGATACAGCAGAACAAATTCATTCTAATTCATTACAATTCATTCCGTGATGGCTGCACGAAATCAAAAGTGAAGTGGGGGGTGTGTGGTTATGGTTAGGGTGGGGGGAAAGAGTAAGATTAGGTTATGGTTAAGGTTAGGGTCGGGGGTAGGAGTAAGGTTTGGAATAGTGAGTTAACAAAAACCCCATCACGAAAATTTGACTCATTTCGTCACGGGAGCATGAAATTCAGTATCATTTTTCACATGCACTTGTTTTAATTTTGTTTTGTCCTCTGTGTTGCTCTATCATGAAGCTGTGACTGGTGAAGCTCAAAGTTGTTATATAGTCTCTCCAATCGCTGCCACTGAAACTTGTAACATTTTCAGAATCTTGTGACTTCCCTCACTTGTCTGCTTTGTGCAAGATCACTCAGTTTTTGTGGACAGCTTCCAACTTTGGACGTATTTCTATTTTTTGTTCATTATTGATTTAAAAGAATATCAAACGATATGTAACACTTGAAATCAACCACTGACCTTTAACATCAACCCAAACATCCATGAACACAGACCAGTTCAACAGCCATCAATTACTTTTGCAATCCCTTAAAAATGGGGATGACGCACAAACGGTCCTTGTTCACTCCATTTGGATGAAGTTCCCTTATAATTAAAGCAGAAATGATATAGATCTGAACTCTCAGAATCACTCGCAGTGCTTTAACTGTGTGTTTACTTCTCAATGAAATAGGAGCGGTTCTGACTGACCCACGTGACCAACATGTGGCTAATCCTCCGGGGAGGCAGATGTGTCCTGTAGGCTGGCATTTATTTATTTGTTTATTTATTTTTAAATTCTTCACTGTGTGCTGATGATGTAACATCACACAGGTTCTCATGCACGCTCCACTTTTATCTCGTCTGGTTGCTAAGCAATGGCTCTTCCTGCAAAACTGAAATCTCATCCTTGCAGCATCTCCACTCAACATCTCAGCTGCACAAACACCATATTCCCTGAAAGAGAGGCTCTGCAAATAGTAAGGAGCTGCTGTGACAGGAAGCGAGGAAGGTTAGCACATAGACTGTGTGGGGTGAAAAAAAATCTGAATGACATCAGTCAGTTGCCTGCCACATTTCTTATTTTACCCTGCAAATCAAATCCACTTTGGAAAATGGCACCACGACCGCATAAAGTCCAACCAGGAATGAAGTGTCCCCACTGGGAGACAAGTGTATGTGTGTCCAGGCCTCCCCACAGGAGCACGACCTTCCACACCTCCTCAAGGTCAAATCATCCGTTTACAGCAAGGCGCAGCAGCAAACGTGATAAATATTCACCGTTTGTCAGGTGATGAGGTGAAGCTGACTTTTATTTCTGCTGATGTCTGACAGGTTTAGGCGAAAAAAATATATATCAAAGAAAAAAACCCCCCGTGGCAAACAGTGGGCTTGCGCAAAATAACTGCGCGATGATTAAAAAGAAATCTTAATCTTACCTTAATATGTGCGGATCGGATCCTAACGTGCCACTGTGAATCCAACGCCTGTAAGCGGAATCTTCATTCAGTGCGCTTCTTCCAGCCGCGCAGAGCACGATGGCGCGTAAAGTCTGACGCAGGAACCCGACGCCTGCCACAATTTCGGTGTCCGCGAAATATATGTGGGTTTTTTTTCCTCTTTAACTTGTTGTGTCGTCTGTCTGTGATGTGTGCAGCTCTGTGCACGCTGCGCGCAACCTCCTCTTTCCACGTGGTTGTGGCGCTGTGGTGGATAAATCAGCTCCCTATAGGATGGAGAAATTACTATGGCGAGTCACGACGACGCCTGACGCAGGTTTGACTCACACCTGCGTGCGCCCACGTCAGGCACCGCTCCAGAGAACATCTGCAGTGTTCGCAATAATTATGGATTCACGCAGGTACATCAAACAAGTCCATTCAGTGCCCTGTTTAGGTTATGATAAGGACGAAGAGCCTAAAAATAAACTTTAAATATTTGGACTGGCGTGTCCCAAACCGAATTTAACCTATTTTTAGTGTAGTTCTTGCATTTTAGTATAGTTTTTCGTCCTATTATCCAATAGATACACGTCAAACTGCGGCTTTTTGCGCAGAGTGAAGTGTTTTCCTACTGTGTCAGATTCAGTTTTCTGTATGACAGCACCATTCTGCTCTTATCTCTTGCCTGCCAGTGCTGGACATCCTTTTCTAGAATATTAGGTGTTTTTTCTTTTCTGCTTGAACAGTCAAACAAATTAATAATAATAGTAGTAGTAGTAGTAGTAATAATAATAATAATAATAATAATAATAATAATAATATAATAATAATAGGTTTATGAGTCTTTTACTGTTATTTTTGTCATTTTTATTGTAATTGTCTGCTCAAGTGATGACAAGGTTGTATAACAATGCCAAGAGTACTCAGAAGTGGATAACATGTCACACAGTTTGCTTTTTCACTTAACATTTGAGGTGAAACATGAGAATTAAAAGTGACATTCTTTCAAAGCAAACAGCACCACCGATTGTAAAGGACAGTATTAATCTTTGAGCCAAAACAGAATTGTTATTCACAGCAGTAAAAAGGTGACGGTCATGTGGTTGAAGCAGTTGGCTCAGTCCAGATCAGAAAGTCAGGAAGTGGACTTCATCTCCAAGTTGCTCCCTGGGTTCGGTTGAGCAACGTGCGTGTCAGCACCCTGTGAGACATCACTGCAAAGCAGCTTTATCCTGAAAGTGCTACAGTCGTGTTCAAAAGTTTACATACCCTGGCAGAATTGTTGTTGTTTGCCCATTTTCTCTCACAGTTTCTTTTCATAGTTAGTGGTTGGGTGAAGCCATTTATTGTCAAACAATTGTGTTTACTCTTTTTAAATCATAGTGACAACAGAAACTACCCAAATGACCCTGATCAATAGTTTACATACCCCTATTCTTAATTATGCCCCCTTTAACATCACTGACAGCTTGGAGTCTTTGTGGTAGTTTGTGGTCAAGGCTCTCTGATGGTAAAGCTGCCACTGAATATGTCTTGGACTTTATTTACATCAATTATGAAGAAATACAAACAGTATGACACTCTATGGCAAATCTGCATGGAACAGACCCATCCATCCATCCATCCATCCATTTTCTTCCGCTTTATCCGGAGTCGGGTCACGGGGGCAGCAGCTCAAGCAAAGCTGCCCAGACCTGCCCATCCACACACACCTCCCCCCAGCTCCTCCGGGGGAACCCCAAGGCGTTCCCAAGCCAGCCGAGAGATGTAGTCCCTCCAGCGTGTCCTGGGTCTTCCCCAGGTCCTCCTCCCAATGGGACGTGCCCGGAACACCTCTCCAGCAAGGCGTCCAGGGGGCATCCGGAAAAGATGCCCGAGCCACCTCAACTGACTCCTTTCGATGTGGAGGAGTAGCGGCTCGACTCCGAGCTCCTCCCGAGTGACCGAGCTCCTCACCCTATCTCTAAGGGAGCGCCCAGCCACCCTGCGGAGGAAAGTCATCTCGGCCGCTTGTACTCGCGATCTCGTTCTTTCAGTCATGAGCCAAATCTCATTACCATAGGTGAGGATCGGCACATAGATCGATCAGTAAATCGAGAGCTTTGCCCCCCTACTCAGCTCTCTCTTCACCACGACGGTCCGATACAGTGACCGCTTCACTGCAGATGCTGCACCGATCCGTCTATCGATCTCACGCTCCATCCGTCCCTCACTCGTGAACAAGACCCCGAGATACTTAAACTCCTCCACTTGAGGCAAGGACACTCCATCGACCTGAAGAGGGCAAAGCACCTTTTTCCGGTCGAGAACCATGGCCTCGGATTTGGAGGTGCTGATTTTCATCCCGGATGCTTCACACTCGGCTGCAAACCGCCCCAGTGCACGCTGAAGGTCCTGATTTGATGAAGCCAACAGAACCACATCGTCCGCAAACAGCAGAGACAAGATTCTGTGGTTCCCAAACCAGACCCCCTCTACACCCTGGCTGCACCTAGAAATTCTGTCCATAAAAATAATGAACAGAACCGGTGATAAAGGGCAGCCCTGGCGGAGGCCAACGTGCACTGGAAACAGGTTTGACTTACTACCGGCAATGCGAACCAAGCTCCTGCTGTGGTCGTACAGGGACCGGATAGCCCTTAGCAAAGGACCCCGGACCCTGTACTCCCAGAGCACCCCCCACAGGGTGCCCCAAGGGACACGGTCGAACGCCTTCTCCAGATCCACAAAACACATGTGGACTGGTTGGGCGAACTCCCATGAACCCTCGAGCACCCGATGGAGCGTGTAGAGCTGCTCCAGTGTGCCGCGACCAGGACGAAAACCACACTGCTCCTCCTGAATCCGAGGTTCAACCATCGGTCAAATTCTCCTCTCCAGTACTCTGGAATAGACCTTACCGGGGAGGCTGAGGAGTGTGATCCCCCTATAGTTGGAACACACCCTCCGGTCCCCCTTCTTAAACAGAGGGACCACCACCCCAGTCTGCCAATCCAGAGGCACTGTCCCTGATCGCCACGCAATGTTGCAGAGGCGTGTCAGCCAAGACAGTCCCACAACATCCAGAGACTTAAGGTACTAAGGATGGATTTCATCCACCACAGGAGCCTTGCCACAGAGGAGCTTTCGAACCACCTTGGTGACTTCAGCCCGATGAGTCCGCCTCTGAGTCCCCAGTCTCTGCTTCCTCTTCGGAAGACGTGACGATGGGATTGAGGAGATCCTCGAAGTACTCCTTCCACCGTCCAACAACATCCGCAGTCAGGGTCAACAGCTCCCCCCCCCACCGTAAACAGTGCTGGTGGAGAGCTGTTTCCGCATCCTGAGGCGTCGGACGGTTTGCCAGAATCTCTTCGAGGCCAACCGATAGTCCTCCTCCATGGTCTCCCCGAACTCCTCCCAGACCCGAGTTCTTGCCTCTGCAACTGCATGGGCTGCGGCACGCTTGGCCTGCCGGTACCTGTCAGCTGCCTCTGGGGTCCCACCTACCAACAAAGATAAGTAGGACTCCTTCTTCAGCTTGACGGCATCCCTTAGTCCGGTGTCCACCACCGGGTTCGGGGATTGCCGCCGCAACAGGCACCAGAGACCTTGCGACCACAGCTACGAGCAGCCGCATCGACAGTGGAGGTGGAGAACATGGTCCACTCGGACTCCATGTCTCCAACCTCCCCCTGGATCTGGGAGAAGCTCTCCCGGAGATGGGAGTTGAAGACCTTGCTGACAGAGGGTTCCACCAGTCATTCCCAGCAGACCCTCACGATACGTTTAGGCCTGCCAGGTCTGACCGGCTTCCTCCCCTCCCAGCGGCTCCAACTCACCACCAGGTGGTGATCGGTCGACAGCTCTGCCCCTCTCTTCACTCGAGAGTCCAAGACACGTGGCCGAAGGTCAGATCATACGACTACAAAGTCGATCATCGACCTCCGGCTCAGGGTGTCCTGGTGCCACGTGCACTTATGGACCCCCTTGTGCTCGAACATGGTGTTCGTGATGGACAAACTGTGACTAGCACAGAAGTCCAACAACTGAACACCACTCCGGTTCAGATCAGGGAGGCCATGCTTCCCGATCACCACCCTCCAGGTCTCACTGTCGCCGCCCACGTGGGCGTTGAAATCCCCCAGGAGAACAATGGAGTCCCCAGTCGGAGCGCTATCTAGTACCCCTCCCAGGGACTCCAAGAAGGTCGGGTACTCTACACTGCCGCTTGGCCCATAGGCTGAGACAACGGTGAGAGACCTGTCCCCGACCCGAAGGTGTAGGGACGCGACCCTCTCGTCACCGGAGTGAACTCCAACACATGGCGACTGAGCTGGGGAGCAATAAGCAATGCAACCCCAGCTTTCCGCCGCTCCCCGTGGGCAATGCCAGAAAAATGAAGAGTCCAGCCCCTCTCCAGGAGTTGGGTACCAGAGCCCAAGCTGTGCGCGAAGGTGAGCCCGACTATCTCTAGTCGGTATCCCTCAACCTCCTGCACAAGCTCAGGCTCCTTCCAGTTTTTTGAGAACTGTCTTTTGAGAACAGACAGTTCTCAAAAACTGAGTAACTGTGCAAGAAGGAGAAGAGTGAGGATGTGGAGGTCCTGGGCTGGTGTGGTTACACATGGTCTGCGGTTGTGAGGCTGGTTGGATGTACTGCCAAATTCTCTGAAACGCCTTTGGAGATGGCTTATGGTAGAGAAATGAACATTCAATACACGAGCAACAGCTCTGGTTGACATTCCTGCTGTCAGCATGCCAATTGCACGCTCCCTCAAATCTTGCGACATCTGTGGCATTGTGCTGTGTGATAAAACTGCACCTTTCAGAGTGGCCTTTTATTGTGGGCAGTCTAAGGCACACCTGTGCACTAATCATGGTGTCTAATCAGCATCTTGATATGGCACACCTGTGAGGTGGGATGGATTATCTCAGCAAAGGAGAAGTGCTCACTATCACAGATTTAGACTGGTTTGTGAAGATTATTTGAGGGAAATGGTGATATTGTGTATGTGGAAAAAGTCTTAGATCTTTGAGTTCATCTCATACAAAATGGGAGCAAAACCAAAAGTGTTGCATTTACATTTTTGTTGTGTGTATATATATATATATATATATATATATATATATATATATATATATATATATATATATATATATGTATATATATATATATATATATATACAAAGTCTATGAGAAAAGTATCCGACCTTTTTATTTTATGCAAAAAAATATATGGATTTGATTCATATGTTTTTACGTCAGCCAAGCTTGAACCTTCGTGCGCATGCGTGAGTTTTTCCACGCCTGTCGGTTGCGTCATTCGCCTATGGGCAGGCTTTGAGTGAGCACTGCTCCACCCCTCTCGTCGTTGTTTCATTGCGAGGAAATGGCGGAATGATTTGGGCTTTTTTTCCATCAGAATTTTTTCAGAAACTGTTAGAGACTGGCAGCTGGAAACCATTCGAAAAATTTATCTGGCTTTCGGTGAAAATTTTACGGGCTTCACAGAAAATAAGGAGTGTTACTACAGCTTTAAGGACGGCCACAATGGCGCGCTCCGAGCTGCCATCGAGAGTCAAAAACCACCACATCATTTCTAAACGGATGGCTGTGTGGAGCTGGGACCATCGTGTGCAATTTCTCTGCTTATCACAAGAGCTGGACATCAGCCATTTTCCGTCAGATTTCACTTTTAACAAGAGATTTTGTCATGGAAAGCCGCACAGAGGCTTCACGCGTCACGAACGATTCGCTGATGAAGCGAGACAAAGGAACACCTCCATTTCAGAGTGCCAGAGGACATGCCCAGCTCTCCACAATTTCTCTTATACTCACTCGACTGGTAAGCACTGAAAGCCGAGATAGACATGTCCCAACTTGTCCTTTAACAGGTGTCAGAAGATGTGGCACCTACCGAGCTGACACCTTTGACATTCCATGTTCTTCATGCAGAATGTGTTCAATTCTCTCACGGGATATTCCCACAGTATCGATCGTCTGTCGTCCATCACCATTTCATGAACAAGGTCAATGTTTTTCTGGGTTGTGGCTGTTGCAGGCTGCCCAGACCTTGGGTCGTCTTCAAGGCTCTCTCTGCCCCTCTTAAATTCAGCTGCCCACTTCTGCACTGTAGATATGGAGGGAGCTTCATCCCCTAATGTAGCAACCATATCCACATGAATGTCCTTGGGCTTTAACCCCTTCTTATGCAGGTACTTAATCATACCGCAATGCCAGATTTTGTCCATTTTTGCCGTTTCCCTCTACCACGAACTTTCAAACTTGGCTATGAACCACAAACTACCTCACAACCTGGAAGAAAATAACAGTTAGTCATCAGAAGAGTTGACCTTAATGCATGCCAAGTTTTATTGAAATGGCATTTCTCCTTCTTGGTGAGCCTTAGAACTTTTCAGCCTACCCTCGTGTGTGTGTGTATATATATATATATATATATATATATATATTATATATATATATATATATATATATATATATATATATATATATATATAATGTTTCTCAATTAATTGCATGTTGGTATTGATCCTGACCGACTTTCAACTGGGCTTCAAGGGTCATAGAGGTCTCAAGGGTCACACAATGCTCCAGTGCAAACTCTTCCAAGATTTTGGTTCACAGAGTATGTGTATCAAATATGAAATTAGTACCTGATGAGTTACTGCGGCAATAGGGAGTGCAAAGGACACATGGAAAGATACAGTCCTTTTTAATGTCCCCCTTCTGGAAGGCAGGGGGACATCGTCTTGCTTTCTCTTTTACTGTGCAGCTGCATAGCAAAGTCTTTGGTGTGCTTGGTTAAAACAAACAAACAAAACATAGGGTAAAAATAAGATACATCATATCATTTGCTAGATTTCAAGATCAAGTCGGTTATCAGCAAGTTGATTGTAATGCTGTACAAACTAAAGCCAGAAAAAGCAGTGAGAAGTGTTTTTAAATTCTCCTTCTCTGTGTTATGCTGTAGAAAATTGCTGCTTGTAACATAACAGACATGATGCGTTTATAATTTGTGGTCAAAACTAAAAATAACTGATGTCAAATCACTTTAACTGATGAACTTCTCATAACATGCTTTTCTACAAATCTTTCTCCACTGTATATGACAGTAGTATATGTATGATAGGTGTAATATGTGCACATATATTGGAAACTTTAAAACCCTGATGTAAGTGATAACTCTGCACCCCCCCCCCCCCCCGCCAAAAAAAAAAAAAAAATCTTCCAAAAATCAAGCTCTCCAAACTGCATCTGCACGTACACACACATACATGGCATGCATGCACACAGTGTGCATCCTGTCTCCTTCCATTGGCTCAAGTGACTCACTTTTTAAGGGCTGTCTGCTGGGATCAGTTGCCATGGTAATCCACAGATCATATGATGGTTACTCAGCCTGTGAGATTTTTTTCCCCCCTTCTCATTCTTGCACCTACTAGCGTTCTGCAGAGCTACTGTGAATGAGCTGTACAGAAGTAGTACGACATCCTCTCCTGCAGTGCAGCTTGTCACGGCCTGCTTTTTTCCCCAATGTAAATTTCCACTTCTAAATCCACAGCTTATCACACTCCTAAATTATGTAACAGTGGATGTAATGTCCCCTGCCTTCTGTCAGAGGATATCTGCTGCACTATTATTCACCATAAAGCTAGAAAGCATGGGTTTTACAGTAATTCCCGAAACAACAGACTTAATCAGTCACTCAAAGATTGAAATAGCTTTTAAAAAAAATCAAATTTTACATGCTATTGGGTGGTAATTGGTGCCACAATATTATTTTGCATACTGTTTATTGGGTTTACAGAACAGTACTGAGAATCAGTGTCACAGCTCTGACCTGAGCCATGTTGACCTTGAGGTGACGAATTTTATTTTTATCAAATCTTTTTTTTTTTTGCATATTTTACAGGCACTAAAGTGTCTGTAAAATATGCAAATGACTTTCAGCTGCTCCTGTCAGGGGTCGCCACAGCAGATCAGTCGTTTCCATCTGTAACTTCCTTTGTCACACCAACCACCTGCATCTCCTCCCTCAGCACATCCATAAACTTCCTTGTTAGCCTGGTGGATTCATCCTCAGCATCCTTCTCCCTATATACCCTGGATCCCTCCTCTGATACATGTCCAAACCATCTCTCACCTCTCTGACTTTGTCTCCAAACTGTCCCACCTGAGTTGTCCCTCTGATATATTCATTCCTAACCGTGTCCATCCTCCCAAAGAGAATCACAACATCTTCAGCTGTGCCATCTCCAGCTCTGCCTCCTGTCTTTGTTAGTGCCACCGTCTCTAACCTGTATAACATTCGGTACTGTAACATTTCCCATAATCCCCCTGGCGGCCCCCTCCTCTTCCTAGAATGCACTGCAGTGCCAGCAGAGTTCCGCCGTCTCACAGCGCTGGCGCCGATTCAGAGAGTTCACGGTCAGTCATGATGATGACACGTTCTCCCAAGTTGAGAGGGTTATCTAGAAGAGGTGTAGCACCTGTGATGGACTTCTGCTGTCTTGTTGTCCACACTTCACAACATTTGTTTACACTGTGAGTGCTGAGCTCCTGACACCGGAACTCTGCTCTCGAGTGAGTCACGGACCGCGAGACAGCACTCAACCCTGCCTGCATCCATAATATTTCAGATCTTGCTCAAAATGTCAAGCTCTTACTTTTCAAATCAAATCAATTTTATTTATATAGCGCCAAATCATAATAAACAGTTGCCCCAAGGCACTTTATATTGTAAGGCAAGGCCATACAATAATTACGGAAAAACCCCAACGGTCAAAACGACCCCCTGTGAGCAAGCACTTGGTGACAGTGGGAAGGAAAAACTCCCTTTTAACAGGAAGAAACCTCCAGCAGAACCAGGCTCAGGGAGGGGCAGTCTTCTGCTGGGACTGATTGGGGCTGAGGGAGAGAACCAGGAAAAAGACATGCTGTGGAGGGGAGCAGAGATCAATCACTAATGATTAAATGCAGAGTGGTGCATATAGAGCAAAAAGAGAAAGAAACACTCAGTGCATCATGGGAACCCCCCAGCAGTCTAAGTCTATAGCAGCATAACTAAGGGATGGTTCAGGGTCACCTGATCCAGCCATAACTATAAGCTTTAGCAAAAAGGAAAGTTTTAAGCCTAATCTTAAAAGTAGAGAGGGTGTCTGTCTCCCTGATCTGAACTGTGAGCTGGTTCCACAGGAGAGGAGCCTGAAAGCTGAAGGCTCTGTCTCCCATTCTACTCTTACAAACCCTAGGAACTACAAGTAAGCCTGCAGTCTGAGAGTGAAGCGCTCTATTGGGGTGATATGGTACTATGAGGTCCCTAAGATAAGATGGGACCTGATTATTCAAAACCTTATAAGTAAGAAGAAGAATTTTAAATTCTATTCTAGAATTAACAGGAAGCCAATGAAGAGAGGCCAATATGCGTGAGATATGCTCTCTCCTTCTAGTCCCTGTCAGTACTCTAGCTGCAGCATTTTGAATTAACTGAAAGCTTTTCAGGGAACTTTTAGGACAACCTGATAATAATGAATTACAATAGTCCAGCCTAGAGGAAATAAATGCATGAATTAGTTTTTCAGCATCACTCTGAGACAAGACCGTTCTAATTTTAGAGATATTGCGCAAATGCAAAAAAGCAGTCCTACATATTTGTTTAATATGCGCATTGAATGACATATCCTGATCAAAAATGACTCCAAGATTTCTCACAGTATTACTAGAGGTCAGGGTAATGCCATCCAGAGTAAGGATCTGGTTAGACACCATGTTTCTAAGATTTGTCGGGCCAAGTACAATAACTTCAGTTTTATCTGAGTTTAAAAGCAGGAAATTAGAGGTCATCCATGTCTTTATGTCTGTAAGACAATCCTGCAGTTTAGCTAATTGGTGTGTGTCCTCTGGCTTCATGGATAGATAAAGCTGGGTATCATCTGCGTAACAATGAAAATTTAAGCAATGCTGTCTAATAATACTGCCTAAGGGAAACATGTATAAAGTGAATAAAATTGGTCCTAGCACAGAACCTTGTGGAACTCCATAATTAACCTTATTCTGTGAAGAAGATTCCCCATTTACATGAACAAATTGTAATCTATTAGATAAATATGATTCAAACCACCGCAGCGTAGTGCCTTTAATACCTATGGCATGCTCTAATCTCTGTAATAAAATTTTATGGTCAACAGTATCAAAAGCAGCACTGAGGTCTAACAGAACAAGCACAGAGATGAGTCCACTGTCTGAGGCCATAAGAAGATCATTTGTAACCTTCACTAATGCTGTTTCTGTACTATGATGAATTCTAAAACCTGACTGAAACTCTTCAAATAGACCATTCCTCTGCAGATGATCAATTAGCTGTTTTACAACTACCCTTTCAAGAATTTTTGAGAGAAAAGGAAGGTTGGAGATTGCATTATAATTAGCTAAGATAGCTGGGTCAAGTGATGGCTTTTTAAGTAATGGTTTAATTACTGCCACCTTAAAAGCCTGTGGTACATAGCCAACTAATAAAGAAAGACTGATCATATTTAAGATCGAAGCATTAATTAATGGTAGGGCTTCCTTGAGCAGCCTGGTAGGAATGGGGTCTAATAGACATGTTGATGGTTTAGAGGAAGTAACTAATGAAAATAACTCAGACAGAACAATCGGAGAGAAAGAGTCTAACCAAATACCGGCATCACTGAAAGCAGCCAAAGATAACGATATTTCTTTGGGATGGTTATGAGTAATTTTTTCTCTAATAGTTAAAATTTTATTAGCAAAGAAAGTCATGAAGTCATTACTAGTTAAAGTTAAAGGAATACTCAGCTCAATAGAGCTCTGACTCTTTGTCAGCCTGGCTACAGTGCTGAAAAGAAACCTGGGGTTGTTCTTATTTTTTGCATGCATCTTACTTTTTATGATTACAGTAATTTCTTGAGAAATACGAGGTCTGTCAATAAAGTAACGGACCTTTTTATTTTTTTTTTAAACTATATGGATTTGATTCATATGTTTTTAAGTCAGACAAGCTTGAACCCTCGTGCGCATGCATGAGTTTTTCCACGCCTGTCGGTGACGTCATTCGCCTGTGAGCACACCTTGTGGAAGGAGTGGTCCCGCCCACTCGTCGGATTTTCATTGTCTGGAAATGGCGGAATGATTTGGACTTTTTTTCCGTCAGAATTTTTTCAGAAACTGTTAGAGACTGGCACCTGGAAACCATTTGAAAAATGTATCTGGCTTTCGGTGAAACTTTTACAGGCTTCACAGAGAATAAGGAGTGTTACTACAGCTGTAAGGACGGCTTTAAGGACGCTCGGCGCGCTGCGCTCTGAGCTGCGATGATGAGGCAGAAAACGCCAGATCATTTCTAAGCTGATGGCTCTGTGGATACGAGACCGTCGTGTGCACTTTCTCTCGTTATCACAAGAGCAGGACATCAACCATTTTCCGGCAGATTTCACTTTTAACAAGAGATTTTGTCATGGAAAGCCGCGCGGAGGCTTCGTGCGTAACGACCGATTCGCTGTTTGAGCGAGACAAAGGAACACCTCCGTTTCGGCATGTCAGAGGACAAGTTATGACAAGCCCAGCTCTCCACAATTTCTCTGATACTTACTGGTCTGGTAAGCATTGAAAGCCGAGATAGGCATGTCCCAAATTGTCCCATGTCACATTTTTGCATTTTTATATATTTTAAAATTTATTCCAAAGTGTTTTGCATGAGCTATAAATTAGTCTGTTTTAAAGGTGCACGTGAGATATCATGTTTATACAGTGCTACCAAACTAAAAAAAACAAAACAACAAAAAAAAAACAACAAAAAAAAACTTTGTATTGCAGCCAAACAAAATGAGTTAAAATGAAAGACAATAGAAATGGACGAAACTGCTAATTTTGATGCCAGGAACATTCACAGATCATAGACATCAGATACAGGATTAGATGTTATGTGAGATCCAGGTGAGTTACTCACTGCTTTGTTCTTCAGTAAGTGTTCCGCAGAACAACATCAAACTATTCATGATTGTAAGTCTATCCGGGCTCCATCCGTTGGTAAGGTTAGACCTTACTTGTGTGAAGCACCTTGAGGCAACTTTGTTGTGATTAGTATATAAATGAAATCAATTGAATTGAATAATTTGTGGTCGCTGATATACTTTACTGATAGAAATTAGTGATGGACAAGCCGAAGCATTTTGAACCACTGAATCAATAAAACAATAAAGGGCAAGATGTCATCAAACAGTCAGGCTGTCTTATGTATGTTTAATAATAAAAGTTCTATGTGTTTCTTGAAATTTTTGATGGTATTTTCATATAATATATTTATTATATTAAGGCAGGGTATTTTTGGCCCTAGCAGCTCCTGTTCTTCCTCAATTGTTGATCTGGGGCCTTTGTCAGCCTTTTCGAAATCTACTGTCACAAACTTGGGTTTTAAGATGGACAACGATTTTAAACTGGACCACCAAATCAGTGCAGTAGTCAGATCAAGTTTCTTTCACTTAAGGCAGCTTGCTAAGGTTAAGCCTTTTCTTGCACATCAGCACTTTGAAACAGCAATCCATGCTTTTATTACCTCCCGGCTGTATTACTGTAATGCACTTTATTATGGAATTAGCCAGCTCCAGCTAGTTCAGAATGCTGCTGCCCGTCTGCTAATTGGTGCACGTAAGAGGGAGCACATTACACCTATCCTGGCCTCCCTCCACTGGCTGCCTGTGCATTTTAGAATTCATTTTAAGATTCTTTTATTTATTTTTAAATCTTTAAATGGCCTTGCCCCGCCCTACCTCTCTGAGCTGCTTCATTGTTACGCCCGTGCTCGCCACCTCCGGTCAGCTGATCAGCTCCTCCTGGAGGTGCCGAGGTTCAAGCGTATGCTCAGAGGGGACCAAGCTTTTTCTGTTGTGGCTCCAAAGATGTGGAACGAGTTACCTTTCCACATCAGGCAGGTCTCTTCACTTTTTGTTTTTAAAACTAATCTTAAAACCCACTTTTATGCACTGGCTTTTAACCCGAAATGAGATCTTGATCTGTTTTGGTTGTTTAACTGATTTTACTTGTTTTAGTTAATTTTTTTTTTGGGGGGGGGGGGGGGGGGGCTTGTTTTTTATTTGTACTTTGTGGTTTGTTACCTTTTATATGTCCCCTTGTGTACAGCACTTTGTTTCAGCTGCAGCTGTTTTTTTTTTAAAGTGCTTTATAAATAAAGTTGATTTGATTTGATTTGATATAAAAACATTAACTTGTGTTATAATCTCTGAAGGAGTCTTCCCAAGGAATTAATAAAGTTCTAAATAAGGTTCTATCTAAACCGATCTAATGTGATTGTGCATCATAAAATACTGGATGTAATAGAGATATAAACTGTGAAATGCTTGTGTAACTAGGCACTGTTATAATTTTACATATTTGAATTTACATATAATTTGACAAGTTTTATGATGTAAACCGACAATGAGCTTCCCATCTTTGAAAGACCAGCAGCCAACACTGGTCTACAACTCCCCTTGGACAGGACAACAGCCCACTGCAACCATTTCCTGAGCCCCCATCCAAGCATACCCAATTACAGCTGGGTGGACGCAAATGAAGTGTTTTGTCCAAGGACACAGGACAGGTAGCCTGAGGCATACACCTGGAATTAACCCCCAGCCTGCATGTTGGTAATCCAATTTTTCTACCACGAATAAACACATTTATATAAATATAAGCATAAATTTCTATACTCCTGTTCCGCTGTTATGCCCCAGGTTATTCTAAAATTGAAAATTGTACTAAAACAGGTGAGATTTCACACTTTGCTGAAAAGGGAGGTTCAGAGCAGTTTATAAATGGTGCTGACGTGCTTATATTGGGAAGTACTGTGACAACTGCCATTTACCACCAGCAGTGCCTCCACGCCTGATCTTTACCCTCAGCACAGATAGTTGCCAGGTCACAGTCTGAGCATGCTGGTGAACTGGAGCAGGTAAAACCTTGTCAGTGTCTCAGGGGGTGGTTTGTGCACAGCTGAGCCCTACTGCTGCTGATGAGTCGTCTTTCTCACTGTGGTCCCCCTCTTGCTGGCTAAAGTGGAGCAGTCCCACCTTCGTCAGCACGCTGACACCTTAGCTTGCTCCCTTCTGGGTGTGATGCAGCTGTAGGAAAGAGATCAACAAAGGAGGAAGGCGGGGTAATTCAGCCAGCCCCCTGACAAAATGCTGCTTTTCAGTCCAAGAAGAGAATAAAGCAAATGGAACCCTGTCCGTTCAGACACAATGCAAATGATACCTCTATTGAGACGTGGTGGTTCGGAAATACTAATGGTGCTATAACTGAAACACTTCTACTCCAGATTTGTTCACATAAAGTTAATAATCCATGTAAGTTTGCCCTGTACCTTTTTCTTTTCACTATTCACGTGACGAAGGTCTCATTAATAAAACCTTGTTCCTCTGTCTTACATAAGGCAGTGACACAATGCAAAACACATAGAATCAAAACGTCAAACACAACTACTGACAGAAAGGGTCAGTATTTCAAGGTAAAATTAGGTGCAGATTTATGTTTGTTTTTGGTGCATAATGATGGTTTTACTAAAGATGCCAAAAAACAAAGTTGAGGATTGTCAAGCAAACTTGGCCAAAATAGTCTCAAACAGAGTCTCTTCTAAGAAGCAGGTCATGGGTGGGGTCACTGTCCCCTAAATGTCACCATCATCCTGCTATAGGGCACATTAAGCTCTATCCAGTAGGTTCAAAATGCTGCTGCTAGAACTTTGACTAAAATGTAATTAATACTATTATTTTCAATATACTTGTAATTGGTAATTTTAGGGATTTAAGTAATAATGCTTCATTTGATTTAATTAATTTCAACTACAATATTGTTTTGCACTTAATTGACAATGTTATGTGGAAAACGTTACCTTAACTTTATCAATTAAATCCAATGCTTTATTTCTTAGAGTGAAGCAGCTCTGACAGAGTAACCATTTGGTTCTTGGTCCCCTCCTTGACTAAGGCCCTTCTCCCCCAATTGCTAAGTTTAGACAGGTGGCCAGCTCTAGGAAGAGTCCAGGTGGCGAATCCAAACTTCTTTTATTTATGGATGATGGAGGCCACTGTGCTCATTAGGACCTACAAAGCAGCAGAAATGTTTCTGTACCCTTCCCCAGATTTGCGCCTTGAGACAATACTGTCTCAGAGGTCTACAGACAATTCCTTTGACTTCATGCTTGGTTTGTCCTCTGACAAGCACTGTCAACTGTGGGACCTTATATGTAGAGAGGTGTGTGCCATGTTTTGACAGGGTTATGTCATGTTTACCCCCATCTGACTCTCCACACCTTTCACCTGCATCCATTCAATACCACAGCACTGTTTAGTTGTGTTGTGTGTGCCTTGCACTCCTGTTTGACAGGAGACACTTTGGCTGGTTGATTTCATGATATGCCTCAAAAGCACCCGTATGAACCAAAACCAGTTAGTGGTGGGCTTGTGACAAGAGGATGTTCAGTTCAAATCCCCGTCAGGTTGTAAAATCACTAAGGGCCCTTGAACAAGGTCCATTGCTCCTGATGTGTAGCATTATGCACTGTAGCACCCTAAAATCAGTGTCAATTTCAATCAATTCAATCAATTTTTTTTTTATATAGCGCCAAATCACAACAAACAGTTGCCCCAAGGCGCTTTATATTGTAAGGCAAGGCCATACAATAATGATGTAAAACCCCAACGGTCAAAACGACCCCCTGTGAGCAAGCACTTGGCTACAGTGGGAAGGAAAAACTCCCTTTTAACAGGAAGAAACCTCCAGCAGAACCAGGCTCAGGGAGGGGCAGTCTTCTGCTGGGACTGGTTGGGGCTGAGGGAGAGAACCAGGAAAAAGACATGCTGTGGAGGGGAGCAGAGATCGATCACTAATGATTAAATGCAGAGTGGTGCATACAGAGCAAAAAGAGAAAGAAACAGTGCATCATGGGAACCCCCCAGCAGTCTACGTCTATAGCAGCATAACTAAGGGATGGTTCAGGGTCACCTGATCCAGCCCTAACTATAAGCTTTAGCAAAAAGGAAAGTTTTAAGCCTAATCTTAAAAGTAGAGAGGGTGTCTGTCGCCCTGATCTGAATTGGGAGCTGGTTCCACAGGAGAGGAGCCTGAAAGCTGAAGGCTCTGCCTCCCATTCTACTCTTACAAACCCTAGGAACTACAAGTAAGCCTGCAGTCTGAGAGCGAAGCGCTCTATTGGGGTGATATGGTACTACGAGGTCCCTAAGATAAGATGGGACCTGATTATTCAAAACCTTATAAGTAAGAAGAAGAATTTTAAATTCTATTCTAGAATTAACAGGAAGCCAATGAAGAGAGGCCAATATGGGTGAGATATGCTCTCTCCTTCTAGTCCCCGTCAGCACTCTAGCTGCAGCATTTTGAATTAACTGAAGGCTTTTTAGGGAACTTTTAGGACAACCTGATAATAATGAATTACAATAGTCCAGCCTAGAGGAAATAAATGCATGAATTAGTTTTTCAGCATCACTCTGAGACAAGACCTTTCTGATTTTAGAGATATTGCGTAAATGCAAAAAAGCAGTCCTACATATTTGTTTAATATGCGCTTTGAATGACATATCCTGATCAAAAATGACTCCAAGATTTCTCACAGTATTACTAGAGGTCAGGGTAATGCCATCCAGAGTAAGGATCTGGTTAGACACCATGTTTCTAAGATTTGTGGGGCCAAGTACAATAACTTCAGTTTTATCTGAGTTTAAAAGCAGGAAATTAGAGGTCATCCATGTCTTTATGTCTGTAAGACAATCCTGCAGTTTAGCTAATTGGTGTGTGTCCTCTGGCTTCATGGATAGATAAAGCTGGGTATCATCTGCGTAACAATGAAAATTTAAGCAATACCGTCTAATAATACTGCCTAAGGGAAGCATATATAAAGTGAATAAAATTGGTCCTAGCACAGAACCTTGTGGAACTCCATAATTAACTTTAGTCTGTGAAGAAGATTCCCCATTTACATGAACAAATTGTAATCTATTAGACAAATATGATTCAAACCACCGCAGCGCAGTGCCTTTAATACCTATGGCATGCTCTAATCTCTGTAATAAAATTTTATGGTCAACAGTATCAAAAGCAGCACTGAGGTCTAACAGAACAAGCACAGAGATGAGTCCACTGTCCGAGGCCATAAGAAGATCATTTGTAACCTTCACTAATGCTGTTTCTGTACTATGATGAATTCTAAAACCTGACTGAAACTCTTCAAATAGACCATTCCTCTGCAGATGATCAGTTAGCTGTTTTACAACTACCCTTTCAAGAATTTTTGAGAGAAAAGGAAGGTTGGAGATTGGCCTATAATTAGCTAAGATAGCTGGGTCAAGTGATGGCTTTTTAAGTAATGGTTTAATTACTGCCACCTTAAAAGCCTGTGGTACATAGCCAACTAACAAAGATAGATTGATCATATTTAAGATCGAAGCATTAAATAATGGTAGGGCTTCCTTGAGCAGCCTGGTAGGAATGGGGTCTAATAAACATGTTGATGGTTTGGATGAAGTAACTAATGAAAATAACTCAGACAGAACAATCGGAGAGAAAGAGTCTAACCAAATACCGGCATCACTGAAAGCAGCCAAAGATAACGATACGTCTTTGGGATGGTTATGAGTAATTTTTTCTCTAATAGTTAAAATTTTGTTAGCAAAGAAAGTCATGAACTCATTACTAGTTAAAGATAATGGAATACTCAGCTCAATAGAGCTCTGACTCTTTGTCAGCCTGGCTACAGTGCTGAAAAGAAACCTGGGGTTGTTCTTATTTTCTTCAATTAGTGATGAGTAGAAAGATGTCCTAGCTTTACGGAGGGCTTTTTTATAGAGCAACAGACTCTTTTTCCAGGCTAAGTGAAGATCTTCTAAATTAGTGAGACGCCATTTCCTCTCCAACTTACGGGTTATCTGCTTTAAGCTACGAGTTTGAGAGTTATACCATGGAGTCAGACACTTCTGATTTAAAGCTCTCTTTTTCAGAGGAGCTACAGCATCCAAAGTTGTCTTCAATGAGGATGTAAAACTATTGACGAGATACTCTGTCTCCCTTACAGAATTTAGGTAGCTACTCTGCACTGTGTTGTTATATGGCATTAGAGAACATAAAGAAGGAATCATATCCTTAAACCTAGTTACAGCGCTTTCTGAAAGACTTCTAGTGTAATGAAACTTATTCCCTACTGCTGGGTAGTCCATCAGAGTAAATGTAAATGTTATTAAAAAATGATCAGACAGAAGGGAGTTTTCAGGGAATACTGTTAAGTCTTCTATTTCCATACCATAAGTCAGAACAAGATCTAAGATATGATTAAAGTGGTGGGTGGACTCATTTACTTTTTGAGCAAAGCCAATAGAGTCTAATAATAGATTAAATGCAGTGTTGAGGCTGTCATTCTCAGCATCTGTGTGGATGTTAAAATCGCCCACTATAATTATCTTATCTGAGCTAAGCACTAAGTCAGACAAAAGGTCTGAAAATTCACAGAGAAACTCACAGTAACGACCAGGTGGACGATAGATAATAACAAATAAAACTGGTTTTTGGGACTTCCAATTTGGATGGACAAGACTAAGAGACAAGCTTTCAAATGAATTAAAGCTCTGTCTGGGTTTTTGATTAATTAACAAGCTGGAATGGAAGATTGCTGCTAATCCACCGCCCCGGCCCATGCTACGAGCATTCTGACAGTTAGTGTGACTCGGGGGTGTTGACTCATTTAAACTAACATATTCATCCTGCTGTAACCAGGTTTCTGTAAGGCAGAATAAATCAATATGTTGATCAATTATTATATCATTTACCAACAGGGACTTAGAAGAGAGAGACCTAATGTTTAATAGACCACATTTAACTGTTTTAGTCTGTGGTGCAGTAGAAGGTGCTATATTATTTTTTTTTTTGAATTTTTATGTTTAAATAGATTTTTGCTGGTTATTGGTAGTCTGGGAGCAGGCACCGTCTCTACGGGGATGGGGTAATGAGGGGATGGCAGGGGGAGAGAAGCTGCAGAGAGGTGTGTAAGACTACAACTCTGCTTCCTGGTCCCAACCCTGGATAGTCACGGTTTGGAGGATTTAAGAAAATTAGCCAGATTTCTAGAAATGAGAGCTGCTCCATCCAAAGTGGGATGGATGCCGTCTCTCCTAACAAGACCAGGTTTTCCCCAGAAGCTTTGCCAATTATCTATGAAGCCCACCTCATTTTTTGGACACCAGTCAGACAGCCAGCAATTCAAGGAGAACATGCGGCTAAACATGTCACTCCCGGTCTGATTGGGGAGGGGCCCAGAGAAAACTACAGAGTCCGACATTGTTTTTGCAAAGTTACACACCGATTTAATGTTAATTTTAGTGACCTCCGATTGGCGTAACCGGGTGTCATTACTGCCGACGTGAATTACAATCTTACCAAATTTACGCTTAGCCTTAACCAGCAGTTTCAAATTTCCTTCAATGTCGCCTGCTCTGGCCCCCGGAAGACAATTGACTATGGTTGCTGGTGTCGCTAACTTCACATTTCTCAAAACAGAGTCGCCAATAACCAGAGTTTGATCCTCGGCGGGTGTGTCGTCGAGTGGGGAAAAACGGTTAGAAATGTGAACGGGTTGGCGGTGTACACGGGGCTTCTGTTTAGGGCTACGCTTCCTCCTCACAGTCACCCAGTCAGCCTGCTTTCCCGGCTGCTCGGGATCTGCCAGGGGGGAACTAACGGCGGCTAAGCTACCTTGGTCCGCACCGACTACAGGGGCCTGGCTAGCTGTAGAATTTTCCACGGTGCGGAGCCGAGTCTCCAATTCGCCCAGCCTGGCCTCCAAAGCTACGAATAAGCTACACTTATTACAAGTACCATTACTGCTAAAGGAGGCCGAGGAATAACTAAACATTTCACACCCAGAGCAGAAAAGTGCGGGAGAGACAGGAGAAGCCGCCATGCTAAATCGGCTAAGAGCTAGTAGCTACGCTAAGCTAGCGGATTCCTAAAAACACGCAAAGTGAATAATGTGTAAATAATTTAGAGGTGATTCAGCAGAATGAGTGCTTTAGTTAAGGCACGTAAAGATTACACTGGGAAACAAATCGTAATCTAGATAACTAGATCAATCTAACTGCGCAGATTAAACAGCTAACAGATCAATCAATCAATCAACTTTTTTCTTGTATAGCGCCAAATCACAACAAACAGTTGCCCCAAGGCGCTCCACATTGCAAGGCAAGGCCATACAATAATTATGAAACACAGTCTACGTCTAAAGCAACATAACCAAGGGATGGTCCAGGGTCACCCGATCCAGCCCTAACTATAAGCCTTAGCGAAAAGGAAAGTTTTAAGCCTAATCTTAAAAGTAGAGAGGGTATCTGTCTCCCTGATCTGAATTGGGAGCTGGTTCCACAGGAGAGGAGCCTGAAAGCTGAAGGCTCTGCCTCCCATTCTACTCTTACAAACCCTAGGAACTACAAGTAAGCCCGCAGTCTGAGAGCGAAGCGCTCTAATGGGGTAATATGGTACTACGAGGTCCCTAAGATAAGATGGGACCTGATTATTCAAAACCTTATAAGTAAGAAGAAGAATTTTAAATTCTATTCTAGCATTAACAGGAAGCCAATGAAGGGAGGCCAACACGGGTGAGATATGCTCTCTCCTGCTAGTCCCCGTCAGTACTCTAGCTGCAGCATTCTGAACCAACTGAAGGCTTTTTAGGGAACTTTTAGGACAACCTGATAATAATGAATTACAATAGTCCAGCCTAGAGGAAATAAATGCATGAATTAGCTTTTCAGCATCACTCTGAGACAAGACCTTTCTGATTTTAGAGATATTGCGTAAATGCAAAAAGGCAGTCCTACATATTTGTTTAATATGCGCTTTGAATGACATATCCTGATCAAAAATAACTCCAAGATTTCTCACAGTATTACTAGAGATCAGGGAAATGCCATCCAGAGTAACGATCTGGTTAGACACCATGCTTCTAAGATTTGTGGGGCCAAGTACAATAACTTCAGTTTTATCTGAGTTTAAAAGCAGGAAATTAGAGGTCATCCATGTCTTTATGTCTGTAAGACAATCCTGCAGTTTAGCTAATTGGTGCGTATCCTCTGGCTTCATGGATAGATAAAGCTGGGTATCATCTGCGTAACAATGAAAATTTAAGCAATACCGTCTAATAATACTGCCCAAGGGAAGCATGTATAAAGTGAATAAAATTGGTCCTAGCACAGAACCTTGTGGAACTCCATAATTAACTTTAGTCTGTGAAGAAGATTCCCCATTTACATGAACAAACTGTAATCTATTAGACAAATATGATTCAAACCACCGCAGCGCAATGCCTTTAATACCTATGACATGCTCTAATCTCTGTAATAAAATTTTATGGTCAACAGTATCAAAAGCAGCACTGAGGTCCAACAGAACAAGCACAGAGATAAGTCCACTGTCCGAAGCCATAAGAAGATCATTTGTAACCTTCACTAATGCTGTTTCTGTACTATGATGAATTCTAAAACCTGACTGAAACTCTTCAAATAGACCATTCCTCTGCAGGTGATCAGTTAGCTGTTTTACAACTACCCTCTCAAGAATCTTTGAGAGAAAAGGAAGGTTGGAGATTGGCCTATAATTAGCTAAGATAGCTGGGTCAAGTGATGGCTTTTTAAGTAATGGTTTAATTACTGCCACCTTAAAGGCCTGTGGTACATAACCAACTAACAAAGATAGATTGATCATATTTAAGATTGAAGCATTAAATAATGGTAGGACTTCCTTGAGCAGCCTGGCAGGAATGGGGTCTAATAAGCATGTTGATGGTTTGGATGAAGTAACTAATGAAAATAACTCAGACAGAACAATCGGAGAGAAAGAGTCTAACCAAATACCGGCATCACTGAAAGCAGCCAAAGATAACGATACATCTTTGGGATGGTTATGAGTAATTTTTCTCTAATAGTCAAAATTTTGTTAGCAAAGAAAGTCATGAAGTCATTACTAGTTAAAGTTAATGGAATACTCAGCTCAATAGAGCTCTGACTCTTTGTCAGCCTGGCTACAGTGCTGAAAAGAAACCTGGGGTTGTTCTTATTTTCTTCAATTAGTGATGAGTAGAAAGATGTCCTAGCTTCACGAAGGGCTTTCTTATAGAGCAACAAACTCTTTTTCCAGGCTAAGTGAAGATCTTCTAAATTAGTGAGACGCCATTTCCTCTCCAACTTACGGGTTATCTGCTTTAAGCTACGAGTTTGTGAGTTATACCACGGAGTCAGACACTTCTGATTTAAAGCTCTCTTTTTCAGAGGAGCTACAGCATCCAAAGTTGTCTTCAATGAGGATGTAAAACTATTGACAAGATACTCTAACTCCCTTACAGAGTTTAGGTAGCTACTCTGCTCTGTGTTGGTATATGACATTAGAGAACATAAAGAAGGAATCATATCCTTAAACCTAGTTACAGCGCTTTCTGAAAGACTTCTAGTGTAATGAAACTTATTCCCCACTGCAGGGTAGTCCATCAGGGTAAATGTAAATGTTATTAAAAAATGATCAGACAAAAGGGAGTTTTCAGGGAATACTGTTAAGTCTTCTATTTCCATACCATAAGTCAGAACAAGATCTAAAATATGATTAAAGTGATTAACAGATACAGAAAAACACCGCTGTGCTCCGGAACAGGAAGTGATACAATACCGCAGTGAGAGCCAACCATTATCACTAGATATAAACAAAAATAATATGCATCACCACTGTTGTGCGCATGCACATATGCAAAAGGCGGACCAATTTTTAGGGGGGACCGTTCGGTCTGCGATACCGTAAAAACAGGATGTTGTGAATGCAGTGGAGGCGCTTGCATTTCATACTGTGAAACACCACAACACCTACACATCCAAAAGCAAAATATTTGACTTATCAAAGAGGTATTATTTTAGGTATAATAAAACATGCTGAGAAGCCTATCTGAATTTGTGTCTTTGGTTGTAGATATGTAATATAACAATTTTATATCCAAACAGAGGATGTATACTTTAAATGTATTGAAGTTATAAGGCATCTTTGAGTAAACTTTGAGTATCATTTGAGTATTTCACTGCAGGGCCAAATGCCCTGGTTTTCGGTAATCACATTATGGTCACCCTAATTTTGATAATATAACAAATGATCACCAATCAGGATGATTCCCAGTTACTTTTAACTCAGTGAGATTTTTGTAAGTAGATTCAAGTCATTGTATCAGTGGTTTGTTTATATATCAGGTATACAAACATACTTGTTTATGTAGTGGGTGAGATAGCCTAGCCTGTGCTAACATGACACAAACAAGTGATCTATCGCCCATTTACACTGATTATTTTTATGTGACTGGGAAAAATATAACACATAACAGTTACATAAACAATATGAACAAAGCTGTGATAAAAATTTGTCCAACAGACTTCATTGTACCGGCGTGAAGTTAGTAGACAGTAGTTCATTATTCAGACAATAATTTGCGATGAAGCAGTTCTGGTTGTATTATGGGCAAAAAATGTTTTTAAAATAGAAATAAACGTGCCCTGTTGAATTCTACCTTAAAAAAAAAAAAATCCAAAATAAAACAATGATTTGGTTTTAATGCTAAAACCAAAAATACAACAACAGAATATGGAAAACGTAGACAAACATATACTCATTTATTAGGCTTGTGCTTTGAATTAAATCTGTCAACTCCTTACACCTCACTCTAGTCACAACTTTAGTTAAAAAAGTGCTGCAAAAACAATTATGTGGATGGGGCAAGGGCACTTGACATATCTGGGCAGGTGGTGCCAAATGCACTTGCCCATGTAAAAGCTATTACTGCTTAAATGTGGACAGTTATTCAGCGCAGAAAATCAGAATTTTTGAAATATTATTTGTACAGTAGTCACTTGTCATCTTGACTATTTTTTTTAATTTTTGTCATTCTTTTATTTCTTGTTGTTTTTTGATGTGTAACTGTCAGTTCTTTTCATAATTGTTTTTGCAGCACTTTTTTTTTTTAACTAAAGTTGTGACTAGAGTGAGGTGTAAGGAGGTGACAGATTTAATTCAAAGCACAAGCCTAATAAATGAGTATATGTCTGTCTACGTTTTCCATATTCTGTCATTGTATTTTTGGTTTTAGCATTAAAACCAAATCATTGTTTTATTTTGGATTTTTTTAAAGATAGAATTTAACAGGGCATGTTTATTTCCATTTTAAAAACATTCTTTGCCCATAATACAACCAGAACTGCTTGATCGCGAATTACTGTCTGAATAATGAACTACTGTCTACTGTCTAACTTCAGGCCGGTCTTCATTGTCAGCTGTCACATCTTTGCCTGTACAAAGCTAAATATTTCTGCATTTGGGTGAGAGATCTGTCCTGCAGAAAGTAAAGAAAATATCCTAAGCTTATGTGAAGTGTAGTCAGCAGTTATCCCAAATTTTAGGCATGATGATAGTGCAAAATTACACTGCATGTAAGATTAAATGTGCCTGTGTGTAATGAAAGCACAACAGTAAACGTTACTGTTCATAGCTACCACCATAATGCCCAGATAATTGATGGCTTCGCTGCAATAATGGGGTGACCACTAAGTAAAGGGTCAGTGATTTCAATACTTGATTGTTTCTGAGCATCAAAGTGTTCTTGAACAAGACAGTGAACCTCTAAACGGATCATCTCTGGAGCACATTGACCCCTTCATCTTCACACAAATGTAGGACGACTGCACTGAAACAGTGAGTCAATTGTAAGTGGCACCCTCCGGTGCTGACAAATGTGACTAACATGGAAGTGCCAAAACCTGCAGTTTCGTTGCTAGCCACTTGAGATTGGCTGCAAAAGCAAATCAATCCCCACAGACACCCATGTTAAATTGGCCAAATTTACAGCTGCCCACATGTCCTGCGAACTGGTATCAGCAGCTTGGTGACATCAGCTCCACTAATGGTGCTGTGATTGCTATGATTATTGAAGCAATATGCTGGTCACAGCTTTTAATACCTGCACCAAAGCCACCCATTGTAAGGAGCACTGTCCAAAAATATGCATTAGTTAAACACCCAAACCAAGGTTGCTTAACCTATTAGCCTTAGCTAGCTTTGTAACGATGAGATAGGTGATTATGTTTGGGCTTCATTCCTCTCACCCAAATCACACTGGTCTTGCTCACACTGCACTTCTTTACCCATTTATGGGTTGACAGGGAGCTTGACAGATCCCATTTAAGATTCAAAACAGTTCTTGAGAAAACCTGTGGGTGACATCACAAAGGGATTGTCCAGTACACAATGTTTGGTTAGTTGGTGGTTTATTTACTGTTTCAAAACAGTGAATCATTTTGTGAAACAATCGGTTTGTTTGAGTTATAGATTTAAAAGGATCTTTATGTCAGTCCACTATGACACTCTATGACTACAAATATAACTACATTAAAAGTTGCATTGTGCATTTCTCCAATCACAACCACATGCACCTGTAACTTCTTCAGACTTGTCTCGGTGTCTTGGTTGTTTTCCTCACTAGTCTTCTTTCACGATCACTCCACACAGATTTACCATACAGTACCATACTGCTGTATGTCTTCGTTCATCTTTGAGAATTGAAGACGTATTCTGTGATTTAGAAATGATGTGTCCATCCCCTGACCTGTCTCAAGAAAGCTGATTTAGTTGTGTTACACTCAAAGTTACATATACTTCTGCATGCCATTGTTCTGGCTTTTATATATTTTTATTTCATTTATGTCATGTTGTAGAGATTAGTTTAGCTGTGGATTTAAAGGACATCATTTTAGAAATTCTACCATAAAGAAGCCTGAATTATTATTATTATTGCTCTGATATCATTACAAGCTCAAGAGTACACAACCAATTTTATATATATATATAAAATCGACAGTCGGGACGGTGATCACCTGGGAATTCGGGACTTGGCGGCTCCAGTATTCACCAGGTTCGGTGGCGGCGGAAATCGTGTGGTTCCGACTCTTCTCAGGACAGACGTCTTCTATCCTCGAGCCAGCCCACACGTCACCTTTGTGTATTGACTGCTATCATATTCTGAGATTGTCTGTATAGTCGTTGAGCACATTCACAACATTAAATTGTTACCTTTTGGCTCATCTATTGACCGTTCATTTGCGCCACCTGTTGTGGGTCCGTGTCACTACACTTTCCCCAACACTCAAAGCATGTAAAACTGGTTGTGTTGCTGGAAACATGGTTCTGAATCATCTAATGTATGCAGGTGATTTAGTAGTCTTTAGTCCAAGCACTGCTGGTTTACAGGAGTTACTACACATTTGCTCAGCTTATGGGGGGGAGCATGACATCAAATACAATGCAGCTAAGAGCTTGATTATGATCTGTAGGACCAAAAAGGACAGACATATGAAATATCTTGATTTTTATCTGTCAAATATTGTATTGAGTGTGACATGTAAAATCAAGTATCTTGGGCACATCGTCACTGCAGATATGACAGACGATGATGATGTCTATAGACAATGCAGAATGTTGTATGCTCAGGCAAATACACTCATGCGTAAGTTTGGCTCCTGTACTGATGAGGTAAAGCTGACATTGTTTAAATTGTACTGTACACCCCTGTATACGGCTCACCTCTGGACTAACTATAGAAAAGCCAGTTTGCAAAGGTGGCAGGTGGCCTACAATGATGCCTTGCATGTGCTTTTGAGGAGGCCACGGTGGACTAGTGCTACAGAGATGTTTGTCTCTACACGAGTGAACACCTTACAGGCTGTACTAAGGACTTTGATGTACAGTTTTATTTGTAGACTCAACAAGTCGGACAATGAAATCATAGTGGCACTCACAAATATGCAATTCAGCTCCATACAATTCCAGTCAAGCATGTGGAAACACTGGTATGGCTGTCTTTTGAAACTGTGAATAATTATTGTTTCTTCTCTGTTTTGTCTGTCTTTTAAAATGGACTACAAGTCTGGAATAAAGTTTGAATTGAATTGAATATATATATATATATATATATATATATATATATATATATATATATATATATATATATATATATATATATACTGAATAAAAATCTAAATGCAACACTTTTGTTTTTGCTCCCATTTTTCATGAGCTGAACATCAAGATCTAAAACATTTTCTATGTACACAAAGACCTACTTCTCTCAAATATTGTTCACAAATCTGTCTAAATCTATGTTACTGAGCACTTCACCTTTGCTGAGATAATCCATCTCACCTCACAGGTGTGGCATATCAAGATGCTGATTAGACAGCACGATTATTGTACAGGTGTGCCTTAGGCTGGCCACAATAAAAGGCCACTGTGAAATGTTCAGTTTTATCACACAGCCAAGGTTGGGTAGGATTACTTTGAAAGAATACATGTGGATTACATGTATGTATGTACACACATTTGGATTACTTGTAATCTGATTACTTTTGGATTACATTTCAAAGTAATCCTACCCGACCCTGCACACAGCACAATGCCACAAATGTTGTAAGATTTGAAGGACCCCCCACCCCACCCTTCCTCCCCAATAAAGCAAAACTGCACGTTTCAGAGGAATTCAGAGGATTCCAGATGAATAAAGCAGGGAGTAAAAGTATTGCTTTGGTCTGCTCAGAGAGGTGACATTTGGTGTGTTTTATAAAAAGTAGAACTCATCCAAATCCCATCATTCCGGCTTTTCATCATGCAACAAGAAGCTGTAATCATTTGTTTGTCCCTCCGCAGTGCTGACGTCCACATTGCAAATTCATGTTGTCCTCTTTTATAAAAGACACAATTATTCTTTCACACAAAGAAACATTAAGAGAGTTGATATTGTTGGAGGTATTTCATATTAATTGTTCTTCTGTTAATGAGAGTGCTGTGCAGATTGTTGTTATCTGTAGTGTGACTGAGTGGCTGTGTGAAGAGAGGGGACGGCTCAAAATAGATCAGATAACTCATCATGTCAGCACAATGGTCACATCATTCTGCTGGTCATTCTGTTGTATGTGATAAAAGTGTTGTGCGTTGTGTTTGGAGTAATCAAAATAAAACTGGGTAATAGTTTAACACAAGATGAAATGAAAAGGAACGTGAAAGCTCATTCTCTGGGTGCAAATGGAATGGGAAACAGCAAATTGATTGTTTCTGCTTTTGTCTATCATTCAGCTGCTTCGCTTATTTTATTATTTATTTGTACTTAGCAACAAAATGTTGGTTCTAGCCTAAGAGTTCTCTGAGAGATGGCCTGAATGAGGTTTTTCCCTACAGAGAATCAAATGCCTGATTTTTGTCTCCACCCCCACCGTGTTCTTCACAATATGAATGCTTGCAGATGCTGTATAACTAGAAGGGTACTCAGTAGAGAGCATTCATCAGCTAAAGCTCCACAGTCTCATTAGTCCACTCTGTGTTGTTATCTTTGTGGTAAGTGCCTGGACCAGGATGGAGTGTACGTGGCTGTGCCTGTGGCTGACATATCAGTCAACCAGCACAACAATCACATTAAAAAATAATCTCCATGGTTGAGGTAAAATGAAATAAAAGAAGAAAGTCAGGCATAAAAGAAAGAATATTTATGATAAGAGTGCCAAGATGGCGCCGTTGTGTCTGGCTGCTCGTCTGCTGCTCTCCAGTCTGTTTGTTATTTTATTGTTTTAATTTATGCTGTTTTTGAGTCAGAGGCACTGCGGGTGTATGATCACCAAACTCTGCTGGATCTCCAGCCCTCGGTTCGTGGTGCGGTGTGGTTATCGGCGGGTGGACAGAACTTTCTGCCCCCATTTTTATCAGAGGTACCAGCTTTTCTGTGCCGTGCTCCTGCGCTGCCTTTCGGCCGAAGCGCAGTCGTCGCCATGAGAGACGAAGTGGACGTCTGGTGAAGCTGAAACTCTGTTTGGCCTGCTGTTTTGGCTTCCGGACGAGCTGTGCACAGAATTCTGGCAGGATCTGTGCTGCCCTGCGTCTTGTGGATCCGGTTAAAGCCTGTGTGGTGCCGCTGGTCGGCTCTGAGGACTGTCGGCCCGGACGTCCACGTCTTCGCCGGATTGATGTGCGCCAGTGGCGCTCTCGGAGCCTGGGCTTGCTTCGCCGGGTTCCGAACAGTGAGACTGTCATCCCCACTGAGGTCCTTACCCTGGGTCTCCTGAACATCAGATCACTGTCCTCGAAATCATTGTTGATTAATGATTTAATCATGGATCATCATTTAGATATGATTGGCTTGTGTGAAACCTGGATCAAACCCACAACTGTCCTTCCTCTGAATGAGGCCTGCCCACCAGCGTACACATTTAGTCACGTGTCTCATGGTGTGAAGCAAGGCAGGGGTGTGGCTTTATTTATAAATCTAGCTTTTCTTTATTAGCTGTTGGGGGTCACAAATATAATTCCTTTGAGCATCTGACTCTCCGTTATGCCCATGATGCTAAGTACTGTCAGGGTCATAAAACTGGAGCTCAGCTATGTTATTTTGTCACTGTTTATAGGCCCCCTGGCCCATATTCTGACTTCTTAGATGAATTAGGTGCGTTCATCACTAGTTTGTCAACTAGTGCAGATAACATTTTGATTATTGGTGACTTTAATATTCATATAAATAAGCCCTCTGATCCCCTTAGCAAATCATTTATGCAAACTGTGGATGCTTTAGGATTCCAGCAATGCATTCAGGACCCGACACACATTAGTGGAAATACCCTGGATCTGGTTCTTGCACGTGGATTTGCTGTCACAAATATTGACATTTTGCCTCTTGCATCTATAGTCTCTGACCATTCACTTATCAGGTTTACATTTACGCTGCCACATTTAGTGGAACAACAACCTTGTCTACAACTGCGGCGTCATATTAAACCCTCAACTATGACTGAACTTGAGGCCAGACTACCTGATATTTAGCTTTGAATCTGGAGAATGCTAAATCAGTGGACAGCCTCGCGGATAGTCTAAATTTAATGCTTGAAACTACACTTGATAAGATTGCACCTCCTCTTTTAAGGCCACGCCCTCCTAAGGCACAGTCACCTTGGTTCAATGATTATTTGCGTGACCTCAGGCAGAAGGCTAGAGGTTTGGAACGGAAATGGCGTTGTTCCAAATTAGAGATGTTCCGCCTTGTGTGGCGGGATGCTATTTTAGATTATAAGCATGCACTACTGACCACGAAGCGGACCTATTACTCTGATTTGATCAGTAAAAACAAACATAACTCAGAACAAACATAACTTTTAACATGGTCGCATTTCGTATTCACGGGTAGCCACCTGTTAGTCGTTCTCCATTTTCAGCACAGGATTTCTTGGATTATTTTGAGAAGAAAATAGAAGATATTAGGCTGAGCATATCTCAGCATGCCTCGGCCCAGCCATTAAAACCTGCTATGGCATTGAGGTGTTACCTAGATTGACAGAATTTAATAGTATTTCATTGGGCGTGCTGACGAAACTTGTGGCGTCTACAAAAAGCACAACCTGTTTATTTGATTCAATTCAATTCAATTCAATTCAATCAATTTTTTTTATATAGCGCCAAATCACAACAAACAGTTGCCCCAAGGCGCTTTATATTGTAAGGCAAGGCCATACAATAATTATGTAAAACCCCAACGGTCAAAACGACCCCCTGTGAGCAAGCACTTGGCTACAGTGGGAAGGAAAAACTCCCTTTTAACAGGAAGAAACCTCCAGCAGAACCAGGCTCAGGGAGGGGCAGTCTTCTGCTGGGACTGGTTGGGGCTGAGGGAGAGAACCAGGAAAAAGACATGCTGTGGAGGGGAGCAGAGATCGATCACTAATGATTAAATGCAGAGTGGTGCATACAGAGCAAAAAGAGAAAGAAACAGTGCATCATGGTAACCCCCCAGCAGTCTACGTCTATAGCAGCATAACTAAGGGATGGTTTAGCGTCACCTGATCCAGCCCTAACTATAAGCTTTAGCAAAAAGGAAAATTTTAAGCCTAATCTTAAAAGTAGAGAGGGTGTCTGTCTCCCTGATCTGAATTGGGAGCTGGTTCCACAGGAGAGGAGCCTGAAAGCTGAAGGCTCTGCCTCCCATTCTACTCTTACAAACCCTAGGAACTACAAGTAAGCCTGCAGTCTGAGAGTGAAGCGCTCTATTGGGGTGATATGGTACTACGAGGTCCCTAAGATAAGATGGGACCTGATTATTCAAAACCTTATAAGTAAGAAGAAGAATTTTATGGAATGGAATTTTGATCCCATACCAACAAAATTGTTTAAGGACCTGTGGCCCACTCTTGGGCCGACTGTGCTGGAAATTATTAATCTTTCTTTAACTTCTGGATCTGTTCCGAAATGTTTTAAATCAGCAGTGATTAAACCATTACTTAAGAAATCTAATCTTGACCCTAGTGTATTGAAAAATTACAGGCCGATATCAAATCTATCATTTTGTTACAAAATTTTAGAAAAGGTGGTTTCACGGCAGCTCGTAGACCACCTTACTGAGAATGATCTTTTTGAGCCGCTGCAGTCTGCTTTTAGGAAATATCACTCCACAGAGACAGCGCTCACTAAAGTAGTGAATGATCTTCTGCGAGCAATGGACTCAGACACCACTACGGTTTTGGTGGTGTTAGATCTCAGTGCTGCCTTTGATACCATGGATCATCATATTTTGCTCAATAGGTTGGAGAATTTTTTTGGGATTACTGGAAGTGCCCTTGCCTGGTTGACGTCATATCTGTCCAGTCGTTCTCAATGTGTCTTGTATAATGGCACTACCTCTGACCTTGCTGACATGAGATTTGACATGAGCGCCTTGGGGCAACAGTTTGTTGTGATTTGGCGCTATATAAGAAAAAAGTTGATTGATTGATTGATTTGGGGTTCCACAGGGATCTGTTTTAGGCCCCTTGCTTTTTTTCCTGTATGTGGCACCCCTTGGGCATATACTGCGGAGTTTTGTGATTGCCTTTCATTGTTATGCTGATGATACTCAGTTGTACATGCCGATAACTGCGGGAAATCTCACTCCCATAAAATCCCTGGAGGACTGTCTTCTATCAGTGAGAAGTTGGATGTCTAGTAACTTCCTACTTTTAAACTTTGATAAGACTTAAATGATGGTTCTTGGTCCAGCAAGACATCGGCATCAATTTGACCAGCTGGTGCTCAGCCTAGGTTCGTGTGTCATACATCATACGGACAAAATGAGGAACCTTGGGGTAATTTTTGATCCCACGTTGTCTTTTGACCTCCACATCAGGGATGTTACTAGGACTGCTTTTTTCCATCTGAGAAATATAGTGAGGATCTGCCCCATCCTGTCCATGGCTGATGCTGAGACCCTGATTCATGCTTTTGTTTCTTCTAGACTAGATTATTGTAATGTTCTATTTTCAGGGTTACCACAGTCCAGCATTAGGGGTCTTCAGCTGGTTCAGAACGCTGCCGCCAGACCTCTGACACGTAGCAGAAGGTCTGAACATATCACACCCATTTTTGTCATCTTTGCACTGGCTCCCTGTCACTGTGAGAGCAGATTTTAAGGTTTTGCTATTGACTTATAGGGTTGTTCATGGACTGGCGCCATCTTATTTGGCTGATCTGGTGGAACTCTATGCGCCGGCCCGGGCTTTGCGGTCGCAGGATGCAGGACTTCTCTGTGTTCCCAGAATGAAGAAGACATCAGCAGGTCAAAGAGCCTTTTCGTATCGTGCACCCACCCTGTGGAACAGTCTTCCTGCGACCGTGAGGCAGTCGGAGTCCGTGGACATTTTTAGGTCAAGACTCAAAACCTATTTTTATTCTCTTTCTTATGGATAGTTTTTATTTTTTTGTTTTATTCTTTTACTTCTGTTTTTATTTAGGTATTTGATTTTTTTTTATTCATTTCTAATTATTTATTCAATTTTATGTTGACTTGTTTTATGTAAGGCGCCTTGAGAATTATAAGCTAATTAAAATTACTAATTACTAAAATTATTTTTTCCAAAGACTAAAATCCCCTCAATCTGGATCATTATCTGGACAGACAATCATGTATGATTTTTTTTTTTCTCATAATGACTGGTGCATTAATTGATCTTGATTGATGACTTTTGTTTCTGCCAGATATTTGGTTGTGATAATTACCCTTTAATTGTGAATAGGGATCTTTGATCCGGATATCTGAACTGTGAAGCAGATTACTGAACTTTGATCCAGATCATTAACTTTGATCCTAAAAGGTGCTCTTTGATCTTGATCACTAAAATTTGTTTTTCAATTTTGACGTTTAATTCTGGTTTCTGACTCCTGATTGTAATCCTGACCTTTGATAGTGATTGTTGATGCTGAGTACCTAATGTCTGACCTTTAATCCCAGTCCCAATCACTGAACTGTGATCGTGATAGCTGATGTTTGAGTCAGATCCCTTAACTTTGATCCTGATAGCCCTATCTCACTGGATTAATGAAAGTAAAGAAAAGGATGGACCAACACCAAAATGTAATGGTCCCTGCCTTATGCCATGTTTGAACTCTCTACTGTTTCATTATAGTCAGTTTGGTAGTTTTGCATAATCCTGCTAACAGAGAAGCAAACAAATATATGCATGACAATGCAACCTCTCTCAATTTTCAATTCAATTGCAATTTGAATTTATTTTCATTGATTCAGCGCCAAATCACAACAGAGTTGCCTCAAGGTGCTTCACACAAGTAAGGTCTAACCTTACTAACCCCAGAGCAGCAGTGGCAAGGAAAAACTCCCTCAAAGGAAGAAACCTCAAGCAGACCAGACTTAAAGGGGTGACCCTCTGCTTGGGCCATGCTACAGACACAAATTACAGAACAATTCACAAAAAGAATATATACAGGAAATGCTGTTGGTGCACAGGACAGGAGGGTCTTCAGCACAAATACCACACTCATCTCTGGGTGGAGCTACATCTTAAACAGAGAGAGAGAGAAAAAAAATACAGTATAATTTGCCAGCATTAAACAATAAGAAAAACAGAAAATACTAAGGTGATCGTGGCCACTACTCCTGAGCTTCACTAAAAGACCCAGAATTTAGGTAAAGTTGAGGCATGCTCCGTTTCCTAAAAAAAAGGAATGAAAACAGTAAAAAGTGTAGAACTATACTATGCCGGTATGCTCGCCATACGAAAGGAAAATAAGTGCATCTTAAGTCTGGACTTGAAAGTCTCCACAGAATCTGACTGTTTTATTGATGCAGGGAGATCATTCCACAGAACAGGGGCACGATAAGAGAAAGCTTTGTGACCTGCAGACTTCTTATTCACCCTAGGGACACAAAGTAGTCCTGCACCCTGAGAATGCAAAACCCAGGCCGGTACGTAAGGTTGAATTGGGTCAGCTAGGTAGGGATGGGCCAGTCCGTGAACAATTTTATAGACTAGAAGCAGAACCTTAAAATCTGATCTCACTGGGACAGGAAGCCAGTGAAGGGATGCCAGAATGGGTGTAATGTGGTCGAACTTTCTGCTTTGTGTCAAAAGTCTGGCTGCAGCATTTTGAACCAATTGGAGAGCCCTAATGCTGGACTGCAGTAAACCAGAAAATACAACATTGCAGTAGTCCAATCTAAGAAGAGATAAACGCATGGATCAGGGTCTCAGCATCAGCCATAGACAGGATGGGACAAATCTTCACTGTATTTTGCAGGTGGAAGTCAAAGGTAGTTATGGGTTTAAATTCAAAGAATGGAAAAGAATGTTGCAGGTCAATGTTTAGCTCTGAGTTGTAGGTCCTACATAGGCCTTGAGATCGCTTGGTGCCAGTGCTTATTCCAGGAGTCTGCAGCGAGAAACAGTTGAGAGTCTATGATTCCCTGTGGACAGAATGCCAGTCTGATGCAGGTGACTTCTGCACCCATGGTCGGTGCCCATTTACAGCTGTGTTGGGTGAGACAATGCAGATGAGGCTTTTTCTCTAAGGATACAGACAGGCAGAGTGACTGGAAATGTAATCCAGGTCTACCTATTGGTTAGTGGAGTATTGAGGGAGAAAGGTATTTATGATACACAAACAAGCTTTCAAAGTATTTTGATAACCATGCTAATGACTGTTATGTTGTTTCAGCATGCACGGCATTTCAAAGAGATGCAGATACATGAAATTCCATTTCACTTCATGGTAAAGTACTACAAAAACATTAATTTTCTATACTCGCTTATTCCGGTTAAAGGTCATAGGGAGGTATAGTCTATCCTAAAGTCGTTGGGCAAGAGGCAGGGTATACCCTGGACAGGCTGCCAGTCTATCGCAAGGCCAAAGAAACAAATTGTTGAAAAAGGGACAATTTCATCTTCATTTGGGTAGATGTCAAGCTGAATATTGAAGTTAAGAAGATTTTATTGTCTAAAGAAATCAAGATTAAGCTTTTGGGGTATTAGACTAAATGCAGTGTTTGGTGTCACCTAAATTCTGCGTAACCTTGTACACAAAGCGCAATGTCGTGCTGTTGGAATGTTTCACTGCTGCATGTCTGAAAGGGAAACATGAATGCAACTTAATATACAAGAAAAATGTGATGCAGTCTGCAAGAAACCTGAGAGTTATGAGATTTGTTTTCCAGCAACACAACACAAACACAAGTCAAACCAACACAGAAATGAATGAAAAACAACAACACAAGTAGCCATGATCTCAAAGATATTGAGTGTCTGTGGCTGAACATGAAGAAGGCTACTCACTCGTCATCCCCTTCTGACATGACAAAGAAAAATAGACAAAACTGAAGTTTCCATATGTACAAAGCCGGTTGTCATTGCTGGTAAAGTTACACAATACTGGCTTAGAGGATGTGAATGCATATGCAACACATTATTTTGGTTATTATTTTGTGTCTTATATATTTATCTAATTTACTTTGTGTAAAGGATTTCAGCCACTCTGCTCTGTGTGAGCCTGATACCATTAGTCTATGAGCCAGTCATCAATTTTGACCTAATCGGTACCACATAAGGTGACAAACTTAAAATCCAGCTTCAGTGTACCATGGCCTACCCCAAAATGTATGATAACCAACCCAGGGTGGCAGTTGTAGCCAGGTAGAGGTCAGTGAAAAATTACACAGAGGTCAAAATGTAAATGTAAATGCCTCAATTGTGTTGAAAACTATACTACATTATTTGTCTGATTATAACGATGCCAAAAAGGTATAGTTTGGACTAGCTATGACTGAATGTTCTGGAGTTATGGGGTAAAAACATCAAGAAATTGTGACAACAGTCAGTTTCAGTTTGTACAGGTGTCAAAAGTTAAAATTGCTCCAAGTTCAGTCAAAAATTATGCAAATTATTGGTTGAAATAAAAGGATGAATAAATGAAATAGTTTTGACTGTGTTGAATGTTTGGTCTCCAAAGTAAAGGTCAAACGAGGTTGACGTCCGTTGGATTCTATGACATGTGACATATGTTACCCTGTAACATGATAACATGACAAATGGTGCAAAGTATTCCTTTTTAGAACCCTATTAACCCAAACAATAATTTGCGTCATTTTTTAATAAAATTGAAGCAACTTTAACTTTTGACCCCCTGTACAAAGTGAAACTGACCTTTGTCACCATTTTTGTTGTTTTTACCCCATAAATCCAGAACATCCAGTTATAGATAGTCCAAACTAAACTTTTTTGGAATCTTTATGATCAGACAAATAATGTGGGATAGTTTTAACATGATTGGAGCATTTTTACATTTTGACCCCTGTGTAATTCTTCATTGACCCCTAGCTGGTTATCATACATTTTTGTGTAGACCATGGTACACTGAGGCTGGATTCTAAGTGTCGGTTCGTCACCTTCAGTGGTACTGAAAACCTGCTTGGACCATGGACAACATCAGATCTCAAAAGCTAAGCAGAGTGGGTCCTGGTTAGATGGGAGACTTCTTCAGAAGACCAGAGACTGTGTGTGTTTCTCCTGGTCAGGAAGGGCATCCAGCATATAACCTGTACCAAATCCCAGCGTGGATCTGTGCTGGATCTGCTCTGACGACCCTGAATTCTCGTGAGCAGCTGAAACACCACGACCACATGGTGTAAAGGATTCACTAAGGACCCTAGTGCAGAGAAACACAACGGAAGGCAAGTAAAAACAAGTTTATTCTCCCAGAAGGTGCAAGGCAACAATAGCTGGCTGATTCATAGCAGCTGACAAACAGGACTGGTCGAAAACAGGCAACAGGTCAAGAACATGGTTGATCAGTCCAGTAGGCGTCAGTCTTTCTGGGGGAGGCAGCAGATGGTTATCCACAAAACAGGTCAAGTTCAATAACCAGCAGTTTTCGTACCAAGCAATCAGTCCAAAAAGGCAGGCGAAGATCAGTAATCCAGGTCTGTAACAAGAAGTCAAAAGACTGGACTAGAATAGAATATCAATCAATCAATCAATTTTTTTTATATAGCGCCAAATCACAACAAACAGTTGCCCCAAGGCGAATAGATGATTACTGTTTTTGTAAAACATTGCCAGGCAATATCACACTGTGAAATGCAGTTTAACAGCTCTTCCAGTGTAGATAAATAATCAAAAATACAGGATATTAAAGATACACTCAAAAAGAGTAAATGAGCAGCATAAAATGGTTGAGTGACAAAAGACTGGCCACAATTGACGTGTTATTGCACTTACAGAGTCGTAGGGATGGGTTTTTTTTTTTCACTTCGTGGGGGGGGTGGAGGCATGAGTCCAGGAGAAGACGGGGAGGTATGAGGTGATGCATTTGACAGCTTGTGGAAAGAAGCTGTGTGAGTCCTTGTTTGACCTTGTTTTGATTGTCTGATACCTTTTCCTGGAGGGGAGGGGGGAAGGACAGGATGTGTCCAGGATGAGTGGATCCTTCATTATGTTCCTGGCCTTCTTTTGGAGTCCGCCAGTGTAGATGTCTCTGATAGGAGGTATTGTGGTCCCGATGATTCTCTCTGCTCCCCTCATCACCCGCTGCAGGTCCTTCCTGTCCTCTGCAGTGCAGCTGGTGAACCATACTGTGCACCAGTAGGTCAGGAGACTCTCAATGGCTGCCTGGTAAAAGTTAATCAGCAGGCGATGAGGGAGGTAAGCCTGTTTTAACTTCCTGAGGAACTAAGCCTCCATTGGTCCTTCCTTTCCTGATAGGAGGTGTTAACAGACCAGGTGAAGTCAGCCGAGATTTGTACTCCAAAGAACTTGAGGAGGGTAGAGTGCCTGATGCATTTGGACTTTCTGGAATCCACAATCAGTTCCTTGGTTTTGGTAGTGTTCAAATCCAGGTTATTGTTGAAGCACCAGTTGGTCAGATGCTGGGCTTCTTCCCTGTAGGCTGACCCGTTGTTGTACATTATCAGTCCTACTATGGTGGTTTCATCACCAAACATGATGATGGTGTTAAAGTGAGTGAATAGGGGAGCAGTCATGGGTAAAGAGAGTAGTGGAGAGGGCTGAGGACACACACCTGTGGTTTTCCCGAGTTCACGATGAGAGTAGAGGATGTGTGGTCTTCTAATCTGAAGTTCTGGAGTCTGTTGCTTAGGAAGTCCAGTATCCATGCAGATAGTGAGCTGCCTAGACCAAGGTTTCTCAGTTTTCCAACAGTTTTTGAGGGATGACTGAGTTAAAGAACGAGTTGAAGTACACAAACAGCATCCTTACATAGGTGTTATTTTTGTCCAAATGGGTAAGGGCTGTGTGGAGCGCAGTTATTACTGCATTGTCTGCTGACCTGTTTGCCCAATATGCAAACTGATGTTGAGGTCAGCAGGCAAGGTAGATTTGATGTGAGAAAGGATCAGTCTTTTGAAGCATTTGGTGATGATGTGAGTTATAGCAACTCTGATAGTCATTCAGGCAGTTCACTTTGCCTTTTTTTTGTACTGGAACAAAAGTGGCTGATTTAAAGCAGGTGGGGATGACAGACTGATGTAATGAGAGGTTAAACATGGTGTAAATACATCTGCTAGCTGGTCTGTGCAGACTTTCAGTACACGTCCGGGCATGCCATCTGGGCCAGGTGCTTTCCTTGCATACACTCTCGGCAGAGTGGCTCTGACTTGATGTTACTGCAGCTGGATGAGGTCTTCCTTTCCTGATGATGCACAGTTGGTGTCAGTGTTGCTTCTCGGGTCAAACTGAGCAAAGAAGTGGTTCAGTTTGTATGGAAAAGCGTTGTCTGAGGCGATCTCTGCTGGGTGATTGTCCTTGTAGCCAGAGATTTTCCTTATTCCTTGCCACATTCCTCCAGAGTAGTTGTTAAAGTGTTCCTATATGGAAGTAATTAACACAAATGCGAGAGAGAAGGATGATCCAAATACAATCTGGCAATGAGGGAATGCTCTAAACGTGGGTAAACAGCTGAGTAAACACTCAAACATTTAAGTGTGGAAACATGTGAAACTGGAAGGCTTGAAACAGGAAATTAAATTACATTAAACGAACAAATGACAAAACATCAAAGTAAGTACGTGACCCATGATATATTGATCATTCCATACAGATTATTTTTCACTTTGATAATATGGATATGTCGCGGACATGAATGAGTGAAACTCTTCAGCATCTCACCATGTCATTTAGCTCCGTCAGACTCTTTTTTTTTCAGTAAATGCTTCTGGTGAGCATTAGCATGGCTAAAACCCTTCAGCCGCACAGCCCTCTTAACCCCCTGCCATTTTAAGCATTTTTCTTTATTTGCCTCTCACATCCCTGGAAAGTCCTCACCATCTCATTTAAGTCCTTTGCACTTTATTTTCAGTAAATGCATCTGGGGAGCACTGTCAGGATTCGGCCTTCTGATGGTATGTGTTCTGTTTTATTTCTATCTTTATTTTGTTTCTCTGTCCTGCTCTTTCTTGCCTCTCTCTCTTGGTTCTTGGTGGTGGACATTTCTCTCTGTCTGGCCACACCCTGGTTCTGGAGGTTTCCTCACACCTGTTCTTGATTTGCAGCTCTTCAACTGGGTACTATTTAAGCCTCACAGTTTGCTCTTGTCCCTTGCCAGATAGATGTACTTTGTGCCTCTTTCCAGCTCAGTTTCGCATGTTTTTTTTGCCTTGCTCTGATAGTCTTCTCATGTTTATTGACTACCTGCCTGTGTACCTGGACCACACCTAAGCCTGATGTTTTTGTTACTGTTGTTCTTTTTGGACTGCCTTTCTGTGTACTGACTCCAGCATATGAACCCAGTAAATGCTTTAAATCTACTGAGCTGTGTTCCTGCGTTTTGCATTTGCGTCCGGCCTGCTCTGCCAGCCAACCCTGATAGATCGATCTGGCCAACTATGGATGCAGCAGACGCAGACGGCTTCCAGCTGGGGGTATGCCACCACAGTCAGCAGTTAGCTCAACAGGAGGACCAGCTTGCGGCCCTGAACTCTGGAATCAGCGAGCTAGCAAAATGGCAAGACACCTTCATGGCCTCCATGAGCTCTCAGATGGAGCAACTTTTGAATACCATGAAACATCAGGCTATGACCAGCATGGTTCCCAACGCCACACCACCTCCGGGACCATCAACAGCCCCAACGGCTTCCGTACTCGTCTGAGATCTGTAACCAACTCTCTAGGACATCAAACCATTTGTGTATGATGCATGGCTGTATCTTACAATGTGAACTGCATTTTGAGTTGAAGTCATCAATGTTTCTGTCTGAAAGGGCAAAGATAGCATTCATCATCACTCACCTGACCGGCCAGGCAGCAGCGTGGGCAATGGCTGAGTGGACCCACAATTCGTCATCTTGCTCCTCCTTTGCAGCTTTCACTAGCTCCCTACAGCAGGCATTCCAGCACACCTCTCCTGGTTGCGAGGCAGCGTGCTCCCTGATGAGGCTGAGGCAAGGTAATCGCCGGGTGGCTGACTACACCATAGATTTTCCTATTTTGGCCACAAAGTGGAATCTAACGGCGCTCCAGGATGTGTTTTTCCAGGGCCTGAATGACAGCATCCAGAATCAGCTTATCGCGGTAGATGTGCCCAAAGACCTTGATGACCTCATCACACTGGCAATCCGAACCGATCACCGCCTGTCCCACTGTCCACAATGGACAGCCACCATCCTGCTTCACTGGTTGTCTCTTCGATCGACCGATCGTCCGCCTTCAGTCATGTGGGAGTCCACGCCTCCACCATTGCAGCCGAGGAGCCCATGCAAGTGGGACAGACACGGCTCTCCAATGAGGAGCGAGAGCGACTCCGTGTGGAAGGACTTTGTTTTTACTGTAGACAATCTGGTCATGTTATCACACACTGTTCTATAAGGGGTGCCCCATTGCAGCTGAGATCGGTAGTGTGGGTGAGCCAGAGCACAATTGCTCCTTCCTCACAAAATGTGCTAACAGCTGAACTTAAGTCTAATCATACTACTTTGACCTGTCCTGTGTTTATTGATTCTGGAGCCGATTCTAACCTTATGTTGTCTTCTTTCACCAGGTTCCTCCACCTTAAATTGTACCAGCTTTCATGGCCCCTGGTGGTTCATGTGGTGGATGGCCATGAATTGGGCCAAATTGGGCTCTGACCATCCCTGATGTTGACTCAACATTTAGCATTTCCTGTTTCAGTGTCGACTGTGCACTGAATTCCCACGAGATCTCCTCTTTTTCGTTTTTAAAATTTTCTTTTCTTTTTTTATTTGAGACAAACAAAAAGTTACACAAAAACCTGACAAAGGATAAACATACCAGCGAAAAAAACAACGAAAAACAAGTCAATATCCTCTGCTTTGGCTCCAGGAAGTGTTCAACATTTCACATTTCCTGTTTCACCGTTGGCTCAAAATTGGGCACTTCCTGTTTCAGTGTCAACTTGCCACTGAATTCCCGTAAGAGCCCATGAAGTCTCCTCTATTGTCAATACAGGAAGTGACGATCCAGGAAGTGTTCAACATTTGACATTTCCTGTTTCACTGTGGACTCTAAATTTGCCACTTCCTGTTTGGGACTCCCTGTACCATAAGCGAACTCCTGCCGCTTGTGCGACGCTTCGTAATATGTATATGTCGTGGACATAATGAGCAAAGCTCTTCAGCATCTCACCATGTCATTTAGGTCCTTCAGAATTGTTTTGAGAAAATACTTCGGTGGAGCATGAGCATGACTGAAACCTTTCAGGTTGTGGCAGAGCTCCGTCCCCCCAGACTCCCCACCTTTTAATTTTTTATTTTTTTTGCCTTTCAGCCTTTAAGCATTTTTCTCTTTTTGTGCCTACAATATGGCCAGATTTTCATATTGCAATATTGTCATATCAATATGATATGCAATATGTCTATGATTTCACACAATGTGCAGCAACAGTGAAAATTAAAGATTCTTAAACAAAACAGTAATAATATCACACTCATTTTGCACTCATTATAAGCTTAGGATACAGTGCCCTCCAAAAGTATTGCAACACTTGGTATTTCACACAAATTATGTTAGAAAGATTAAAAAAGAAAATAAGATTAGAAAATCAAACCTTCACTGTGCCTTGTTATAGAATCAGTACGATGACTGCTCCAAGATGGCGGCCACATTTCTTGCGCCTCAGCAACCAATGCAGTGTCTACTCTTTATAATGGCTCTGTTGGTCTACTGTTGGCCTTGTGATAGAATCACTACAATGACTGGTCCAACATGGCGGCCGCATTTCTTGCACCACAGCAACCAATGCGGTATCTACTCTTCTTTATGATGTCTGTTTGTGGCTTTTTATGGCTTTTTACGACAACGGTTTGTGGCTTTTTCTCCACTGCTGAGATTTTTTGTGTCATTTCCGGTTTGTGCCTTCATCTACTTGTATTACAGTTGGTATGACAATTAAGACTTAACCCTCTGGGGCCGACGCCATCGTATACGACAGCTGGGACCAAGCTTTACTAAATTATAAATAACTTTTTAATGCTATGAGATAGAAACTTACTTTTTTTTGCTGAAAAGTTAACTCTGTGGACTTTCGATCCACCGTCGGCCATCTTTGTACTCCTCATAGAAGCTGTGTGATGACGTGCGGAATGTGAGTGTCCAATCGGAATTGGTTCACCATCACATGGTTTTCCAAAATCCAGTCATAGGGCAGATTTACCTCACGTGATAAACCAAAGATCATTTTCAGGAGTGATATCTTACTAGTTGGCCCGTCTGAATAGCCCATAACTCTTCCAATGCACCCTGCGCCATTACACACAGCGAAAGTGAAAGCAGATGGAGAGCCTCACATGACAATCTCACGTACTCAAACAAAGAGTGTGTATCAGGATTGCTCCACTAGTTTGCATTTGAATGTTACTGGATTACTCTGTGGCTCTCTCCCTCTGGCGTAAAGCACTATTTGCCATATCAATGAGGTGAGGGAGAGGGGCCGCTCCTCAGACTGCAAGGAGCCAAAGTGTGAAAAGAAAGCTGCTTGCAAAGTCAGACAGAAGACTCCAAAACACAGTAGAAATAGAAATTTGTGATGTGACCTTTGTGTAATAGCAGACAGAAATTGCTTTGACTTGAAGACAAACAAAACGCATAGACCATTTTGTATATATTGTTCAAAATGTGCATTTGTGTTTATTGTTTGAACTTTTTTGTTGCCCAGTCTTTCACACAAGACCTCAAATTACCTTTATAAAGTGTCAAAACAGTTGTTTATTATAGTTTGCTGTGTGCTTTCAATAAATGTGTGTGGAAAATTATTTTTCACTTTATTTTTTCCTTTCTTATTTCTGATTGTAAACCTTTATTACACTTATAAAACACAACAAAAGCATATATATTATGAAAGAACAGGCTGTCCTGAAAAAAAAGAGACATAAAACTTGATTGTGGGATGCAGGGAGAGCTGTTAACAGCAATAATAAAACATTTATGCCAGGCGAGTGAACTATCCAAAAAATGCCCTCAGACCCCAGAGGGTTAACTAAATTGAATTTAATAAGAAGCTAAATGATTGTATAAAATCATGTAATGATTTTTTTAAATTGATATATTAAAACAGTGTAAATATGCAAATAAGATGAATAGTTTTTACAATGGCCTATAAAACAAAATCCTGAGAATGAATAAGTGACACCCCTCTGCCACTGTGTGATGACAAATCACACAGGAGGCTGCTGCAGCACTTCAAGCATCCGATTTGCCACCATGTTTACCATGTTGTATATAACAACATAAAAGACTGTGAACAAAATGTTTGCACCCTGTCTGTTGCAGTTCTGTCAGCTGCATATCTTTCAAAAATGTGCACAGCCTGAGGATGATGGGACTGCTTTCTTGGGCTCTGTAATGTGGACTGATGATGTATGGCTGTATTTAATAAACTTCTCATGTTTCTGGGTGTCTGTAATTGTTTTTCATGAACCAGCCTCAACCACAACAGATGCTGCAACACATTTAGACATGAAAGGCGAAAACAGATCCATCAACTCATGTTTGTCAGTCTCATGCCATACTGTAAACAGCTCGAGAAAATACTCCACACTGGTTCTATGCGCGAAGAAGACCTGTGCAGTGAGTTACTGATTCATGGATGAACACCAAATGGACCAAAGCACTTTAAAGGTCACTGCATATAAACAGGACATAGGATGACTCACATTCGGCTGCAGGATTCAAAAGCCAGTCTGTAGAGATTACACCGTTAAAGTTAAGTGTACCGCTCACAACAGTCAAAAACAGGTCTGATGCTTTAAATAAAATAAAATACCACAATATAAATGTGCAAGTAAAGACAGTGATGTGAAAATGTTTGTGCACCCCTGAGCTTTTACATGTCTTTTTTTTAATATGACATAAAAAATAACAGTGCATCTGGAAAGTATTCACAGTGCTTCACTTTTTCCACATTTTGTTATGTTATTCCAAAATGGAGTAAATTATTTTTTCCCCTCAAAATTCTAGTCACAACAGTACATTATGACATGAAAAAAGTTTTTTTTTTTAATTTCTGCAAATTTCTGAAAACAAAACAAAAAACCCAAGAAATCACATGTACATAACATATTCGCACCCTTTGCTCAATACTTTCTTGATGCTTTCTTGGTTGTATATAGCATATGACATATATATATATATATATGTATATATATATATATATGTGTGTGTGTGTGTGTGTGTGCATTATGCCATAAAAAATTCAAACATGTACAAGCTGAAGAGTGTACAAAAATGTTCACATCCCTGTATGCATATGTCTGGAACAGTGTTTCTCTGACTATATGACTGTACTTCTGGGTGACTTCATTTCTAAGTCATTCATTCAAGTCAATCCCAAATATTGTGCTGATCAATATATGCTTTACACACTGTGGACTCACCACCCATAGGGGGAACTGCTGGGTCGGGTGTGCTGTCCCATGGGTGGCAAAAGTCGAGGGCCTCAGTGGACCAGGCCCAGGTTACAGAAGCTAAGTCTGTGGGGGAGGTGGAGCAATACCAGTAAGATCTGGTGGTCCTCGCCTCCACGCACAACCTCAGCTCCAGAAACCTATTCAGTTCTTATTGGACCTTATTCTTCTCTGGAGTTGCCCTGTGTGTGAGGCACCGGATGGGTCTGGGGATACTCATGAGCCCCCAAGGAAGCACCACAGCGCTGGTGTTTACCGCAGTAGATGAGAGGGTCACCACTCTGTGCTTTCGGGTTGCAGGGGAAAATTCTGACTGTTGTTTGTGCGTATGCACCGAACAGCAGTTCAGACAATTCGGCTTTTTTGGAGTCCCTGACTGGAGTCCTGCATGAGGCTCTTGTGGGGGGACTTCATTGGTCTGCTGTGGGACTTCAACACACACATGAGCAATGATAGAGATGTCTGGAGAGGTGTGATTGGGAGGAACGGCCTCCCTGATCTAAGTGCTTGTTTGTTATTGGACATCTGTGTTAATCATGGATTGTCCATAACGAGCACCATATTAAAACATGTAAGGATGCTCATAAGTGTACATGGTACCGGATCACCCTAGCCAGAAGGATGTTCGATTTTGTGATTGTATCGTGTGGTCTGAGATCACATGGACACTTGGGTGAAGAGAGGGGCAGAGCTGTCAACTGATCACCATCTGGTGAGTTGGATCAGAGGGTGGGGAGGACTTTGGAAAGACCTAGTAAGCCCAAACAGATAGTGTGGGTGAATTTGGAGTGTCTGGAGGAGCCCACTGTGCGAGAGATCTTCAACTCACACCTCTGGCGGAGCTTTTTTGGCATCCCTGTGGAGGTTGAGGACATTGAACCAGAATGGGCAATGTTCAAAGTTTCCATTATTGAAGCTGCAGCAGGGAGCTGTGGACTGAAGATCTTAGGTGCCTCAAGGGGCGGTGACCCTCGAACACCATGGTGGACACCAGTGATCACTGGAAGTCACTGAGGTAGTCAAACAAAGCCCTGGGGGTTGATGAGATCCAACCAGAAATGCTGAAGACTCTGGGTGTGAAGGGACCATCTTGGATGAGACGTCTTTTCAATATTGTGTTGAGGTCTGGGACAGTGCCTAAGGAGTAGCAAACTGGGTGGTGGTCCCCATATTTTAAAAAAGCAGACCAGAGAGTGTGTGCCAATTATAGTGGCATCGCACTATCAATCAATTCAATCAATTTTTTTATATAGCGCCAAATCACAACAAACAGTTGCCCCAAGGCGCTTTATATTGTAAGGCAAGGCCATACAATAATTATGTAAAACCCCAACGGTCAAAACGACCCCCTGTGAGCAAGCACTTGGCTACAGTGGCTTCTCAGTTTCCCTGGTAAAGTCTACTCCAGGGTGCTGAAAAGGAGGGTTTTGCTGATTGTCGAACCTCAGATTGAAGAGGAACAATGCGGGTTATATCCTGGTTATGGAACAACCGACCACCTCTTCACTCTCACAAAGATTCTGGAGGGTGCCTGGGAGTATGCCCATCCAGTCTGCATGTGTTTTGTGGACTTGGAGAAGGCATATGATCAAGTACCCCAGGAGATAATGTGGGAGATGCTGCGGGAGTATGGAGTGAGGGGGTCCCTTCTCAGGTCCATCCAAGTTGGAATCCTTTACGGTGGAGGTTGGCCTCCACCAGGGCTGCACCTTGTCAAAAGTCCTGTTTGTGATATTCATAGACAAGATATCGAGGCGTAGTCGGGGGGAGGAGGGTTTCCAGTTTGGTAGGCTCAGGGTTTCATCACTGCTTTTTGCAGATGATTGGCCTTCATTGGCCTGCGACCTCCAGTACTCACTGGGTCAGTTTGCAGCTGAATGTGGATCAGTTGGGATGAGGATGATGCCTCTAAATCTAAGGCCATGGTTCTCAGCAGGAAACTGATGGATTGCCTACTCCGCATAGGAAATAAGGAGGGAATGCCTCCTGGGCACCAACCTAGGGAGGTGTTCCAGGCATGTCCAGCTGGGAGAAGACCCATCCAACCCTAACCCTAACCCTAACCCAGGACTAGGTGGAGAGACTATATATCCACACTGGCCTGGAAAGGCCTCGGGATCCACCAGTCAGAGGTGGTTAATGTGGCATGGGAAAGGGAAGTTTGGGGTTCCCTACTGTCCCCACGACTCGATCCCGGATAAGTGGTTAAAGATGAGTGATATGCTTTAGAGCATCATCTAGGATTGGTTGTTGAGATATACCCAAAACATGTTTTCTGACCTTTTCCTTGACCTTGACCTTTGGCTGTTGACCAAACTGCTCCAAAATCTAATCATTTCTAGATCTCTATCCAAGTAACATTCCCACCGTGTATGAAGGAAGACACACACACACACACACACACACACACACACACACACACACACACACACACACACACACACACACACACACACACACACACACACACACACACTTGTGAAAACAATATCCTGCATTGCTGATGTGCAGGGTAAAAATCTCTATAATTTCAGATTTTGAATATTTTAGTGTTTTTTTGTTGTTCTTTCTTATGTGAATATAGTTTAATCTCAGCATCAGTTAAAGTCAACTATACGTAGTTTGTCAAAGCTGATGCACTTTCAAAAGAGCATGAGTTCAATGCATATACTGGAAAGGAAGAACACTGAAAAGAAAACAATTTCAAATAATATATGTGCATGAATCAGCTTTGCTCTAAGTTAATTACACTCAACAAAAATATAAACGCAACACTTTGGGTTTTGCTCCCATTTTATATGAGATGAATTCAAAGATCTAAAACTTTTTCCACATACACAATATCACCATTTCCCTCAAATATTGTTCACAAACCAGTCTAAATCTGTGATAGTGAGCACTTCTCCTTTGCTGAGATAATCCATCCCACCTCACAGGTGTGCCATACCAAGATGCTGATTAGACACCATGATTAGTGCACAGGTGTGCCTTAGACTGCCCACAATAAAAGGCCACTCTGAAAGGTGCAGTTTTGTTTTATTGGGGGGGATACCAGTCAGTATCTGGTGTGACCACCATTTGCCTCATGCAGTGCAACACATCTCCTTCGCATAGAGTTGATCAGGTTGCCAATTGTGGCCTGTGGAATGTTGGTCCACTCCTCTTCAATGGCTGTGCAAAGTTGCTGGATATTGGCAGGAACTGGTACACACTGTCGTATACGCCGGTCCAGAGCATCCCAAACATGCTCAATGGGTGACATGTCCGGTGAGTATGCCGACCATGCAAGAACTGGGACATTTTCAGCTTCCAAGAATTGTGTACAGATCCTTGCAACATGGGGCCGTGCATTATCCTGCTGCAATATGAGGTGATGTTCTTGGATGTATGGCACAACAATGGGCCTCAGGATCTCGTCACGGTATCTCTGTGCATTCAAAATGCCATCAATAAAATGCACCTGTGTTCTTCGTCCATAACAGACGCCTGCCCATACCATAACCCCACCACCACCATGGGCCACTCGATCCACAACATTGACATCAGAAAACCGCTCACCCACACAACGCCACACACGCTGTCTGCCATCTGCCCTGAACAGTGTGAACCGGGATTCATCCGTGAAGAGAACACCTCTCCAACGTGCCAAACGCCAGCGAATGTGAGCATTTGCCCACTCAAGTCGGTTACGATGATGAACTGGAGTCAGGTCGAGACCCCGATGAGGACGACGAGCATGCAGATGAGCTTCCCTGAGACGGTTTCTGACAGTTTGTGCAGAAATTCTTTGGTTAAGCAAACCGATTGTTTCAGCAGCTGTCCGAGTGGCTGGTCTCAGACGATCTTGGAGGTGAATATGCTGGATGTGGAGGTCCTGGGCTGGTGTGGTTACACGTGGTCTGCAGTTGTGAGGCTGGTTGGATGTACTGCCAAATTCTCTGAAACGCCTTTGGAGACGGCTTATGGTAGAGACATGAACATTCAATACACAAGCAACAGCTCTGGTTGACATTCCTGCTGTCAGCATGCCAATTGCACGCTCCCTCAAATCTTGTGACATCTGTGGCATTGTGCTGTGTGATAAAACTGCACCTTTCAGAGTGGCCTTTTATTGTGGGCAGTCTAAGGCACACCTGTGCACTAATCATGGTGTCTAATCAGCATCTTGATATGGCACACCTGTGAGGTGGGATGGATTATCTCAGCAAAGGAGAAGTGCTCACTATCACAGATTTAGACTGGTTTGTGAACAATATTTGAGGGAAATGGTGATATTGTGTATGTGGAAAAAGTTTTACATCTTTGAGTTCATCTCATACAAAATGGGAGCAAAACCAAAAGTGTTGCGTTTATATTTTTGTTGAGTGTAATATTATTGTTATTAGTCTTCAAATACTTATGATACAAGGTGAATCACAAAGCATCATTGTGATGTAGCTGTGCCATCTACTGGTTGCCATCGTAACAACACCACCCGATACAAATGTGACGAGCACCACAGGGAGCTGAGGAGCATCTTGTCTTTAGCTTTGGTCGCACAGTGAAATGTGAATGCAGGAGTGTTCATGTAAAACCTGATGACTGGATTGACATTAAAACTCTGTTCTGTTCACACACTGATTTTTCCCATTGTCACAGGTTTGTGTGTGTCATGTCTCTCAGTGATTAGTATGGCAATCCTTTCTCCTCCCTCCATGTCCTCTCCGGCTGTCAAGACAAGCTGCTCAGACCTGCGGAGGCACGGCAGCGCTGCCATCTGTGCTGCACCAACGCCGGTACACATTCATTCTTCACAGTATGCATGCGTGTTTTGCAATAAACACTCACCAGCCGCAATGTTATTCACAACTATTCAACTGCATTAAAGCAAATATTCAATCAATCAATCAATCAATCAATCAATCAATCAATCAATCAATCAATCACATGTCAGAAACTTAATGAATTTACTAGTATGTACACATGTTCAAGAGGATCTGCTGAAGATCCACCCAAGTAACAGAATGAGAAGAAAGGTGATTTAAGAGGCTTTAAACATGGCATGGTTGATGATGTCAGATGGGCTGTTTTATGGATTTCATAAACTGTGGATCTACATATAACCATCTCTGTGATCAGGAGAGAATTTGCTGAAAAAGAAGAAACAATTCAGCTTTCTCAGCAAAAACAGTAACAGAGGTCAGCGAAGACTCACCAGAGCTGATGGAAGGTACTATCAGTCACTCAAATACAGCAACTGTGGAGAAGATGGGCTGCAGCAGTAAAAGACGGCTGTCAGCCAAGAACAAGAAACTGGGGCAACAGCAGCCATGCGCTCAACAAAAGCAGACAATCGAAGATTGAATTATTTGTCCTCATATGATGAGTTTTCTTTTCTACTTGGATGGGAGACCTCTTTGGGAGACAGGAGCTGTTCTCGTTTCTCTGGATAAAACTGGATTTGCATCAGGAAAGGCCTCTAGCATAATGGTGAGTTTTCTTTTCTGATGCAATGTTTAGATTCAAGAGTTATAATTTGGCTCAAACATCATGAAAGCATGAACCCATCTAGCCTTCTGTCAACAATTCAGGCTGCTGGTGGTGTAATGCTGTGACAACTGTGTGGTTAAAAACCTTTGAGGAATGTTTCAGCTCAATCCATGCCAAGGAAAGACACTTTCAAACTGGTCTTACCAAGGCTTGCTTTATAAAGTCAGTACACACACACACACACACACACACACACACACACACACACACACACACACACACACACACACACATATATATATATATATAAAATGGCCATTTAAGTATTGCAGCAATTTTTATGTTGATAAATATTTTATACATCATCACTCCATTTTCAGACACTATGAGTCAGTCTCTCAAAAGTATAAAGCTTATGTTTAGTTTGTCCAGTTACTTATGGCCTCTGGAAATGGAGGAACTGTAATAATAATAATAATAATAATAATAACAATAATTTAATAATGTAAAAGTGTGTGTGTGTGTGTGTGTGTGTGTGTGTGTGTGTATTAGGGGCATCACAGGACACAGAAGTCACTATTCGGTTCATATCTTGGTTTAGACATCACAGGATGATATGATTTCAGATTTTAAAAATTCATCAAATCTTTATTGAAAATACACCTTTATTTATATATATATACAAACTGTATTATAAATTATACAAACTGTTTTTGTGGTAGAAATGGGTTTACAATATTAAAAAAAGTAAGTGCTTTTGGCTGCCCCCTTATTTCGGGGTCATCACAACAGATCCAAGGTGGATGTGCATGCGATTTGGTGCAAGTTTTACACCGAATGTCCTTCCTGATGCAACTCCACATTACATGGAGAACAGGCAGGGGTGGGGTTTGCTTGAGGGCACTATGGCAGACACAAAACATATGAAAAAATCTCCTTTTATTTTTTCTCCTTTTTTCACATCATTTTTCCCATCAAATATGGTCATTGGGAATTGCAAAGACTTTGCGTCTGTCCATCCGTCCGTCCGTCTGTCTGTGCTCAGCATAAGTACAGTTCTATTACTACCAAAATCTTCAAATTCACAGGGAACATTCTTGGGACACAGACCTTGGACAAGTTCAAAGATGGCTAAGCTTGACCTATCTTAAAAGGTATTTTAAAAGGTTAAAATGTCACATTGTTTCATTTTGTTAATTTTTTTGTGACAAAAAAGTCACAATATGTTTTTCAGTAGCATGGTGGATTAGTGGTTAGCACTGTTGCCTCACAGCAAAAAGGTCATGGATTTGATTCCCACCTGTAGCCTTTCTGTGAGGAGTTTGTGTGTTCTCCCCGTGTTTACGTGGGTTCTCTCCGGGTGCTCCGGCTTCCATGCAGGTTAGGTGGATTGGAAACTTTAAATAGTCCGTAGGTGTGTGTGCGGGTTTGAATGTGTTTGTTTGTCTATATGCAGCCCTGCAACAGACTGCCGTCCTATCCAGGGTGTATCCTGCCTTACTGGGATAGGCTCCAGCCCCCCACAACCCTTGATAGGACTAAGTGGTTGAAGATGAGTGAGTGAGTGATAACATGTTTCTCATATATTATGTAAAAGCTAGCGAGGAATATACACTTCTAAAACTGAAAACGCTGTTTTTGAAACCTAATAACACCTCTGAAGTGATTTACAAGACATTTCATGGACGTTAGTGTGGTGACGTCACAGGCTAGCTGCAAACCGTTGTGTTTGCGTGTAAATATAACCTCTTTGTCATATATTATGCAAACGCTAGTGAGAAATAAACACTTCTAAAACTGAAAATGCTGTTTTTGCAACCTATAACACCTCTAGAGTGATTTAAATGACATTTCACGGACATCAGTGTGCACCCTAACTTCCGCTAACTCAAAGCTCTTTCTCTCTCTCTCTCTCTCTCTCTCTCTCTCTCTCTCTCTCTCTCTCTCTCTCTCTCTCTCTCTCTCTCTATATATATATATATATATATATATATATATGTGTGTGTGTGTGTGTGTGTGTTTTAAACCTGCCTCAACATAATTTTTATTGAAAATACATATCTTTTTTCCCATCAGAATGTTGAGTCAGATTGTATATAATTGCCACTTTTATGCAGGTAGTATTTATTTATTTAAGATCTGATTACGTATACTGTTTTGTGCAGAATTGCCTCATCGTCTTTTGGCAGTGTTGAAGGTGGGAGGAGATTGTGCGTCTTGTTGTTATAATAAAAAATGGCTCCTTGTGCCAAATAGTTTTTTTTGGGGGGGGGGGGGGGGGGGGGGGGGGGGGTGCGCTTGGAGAGGGTCTCGCCCAGGGAGTAATTCAAAGTGAATATAAATGAAATGAAATGAAAATGTAGAACCGCCACTGGTCTTGCTGCTTCCAGTATGTGGTTGTGAATCTCAGACTCTAACCAGTAACCTTCGGAAGGCATTGCCTGGATGTCTTCAAAATAACATCTCAGGAGAATCCTTGGATTCTGCTTGACTGGCTTTGTAACAGAAAAGCAGTTACTAAATGAAACCTGATGCCTATAAGCTGTGAGGGAACATCATCTGCAGAATGAATTTTGGATCCTTAGTCCTGAAGGGTCTAGAAACTACAGTAGTGTTCAGAATAATAGTAGTGCTATGTGACTAAAAGATTAATCCAGGTTTTGAGTATATTTCTTATTGTTACATGGGAAATAAGGTACCAGTAGATTCAGTAGATTCTCACAAATCCAACAAGACCAAGCATTCATGCTATGCACACTCTTAAGGCTATGAAATTGGGCTATTAGTAAAAAAGTAGAAAAGGGGGTGTTGACACCTGATTCACACCTGTTTGTTCCACAAAATTGATTAACTCACTGACCGAATGCCACATTGCTATTATTGTGAACACCCCCTTTTCTACTTTTTTTTTTACTAATAGCCCAATTTCATAGCCTTAAGAGTGTGCATATCATGAATGCTTGGTCTTGTTGGATTTGTGAGAATCTACTGAATCTACTGGTACCTTGTTTCCCATGTAACAAAAAGAAATATACTCAAAACCTGGATTAATCTTTTTAATCGCATAGCACTACTATTATTCTGAGCACTACTGTAGATGTGGCCAAAGAAACATCATCTGGCTGCTGTGACAGATTTATGTTTATATTATTCAGAGAAACAGACAGATTCCAGGTCTACCTGGATACCCATCATGACGGACAGCAATTCCAAAGGACCGTGGACTCAACAGCACCTGCACATGCTCCAATCAGGGTCTAATCTGACCAGATTTATCAGGACCACGGTCCTGAAAATAGGATGAAAATCGAATGCTGCACCTGAAAATAAGCATGTTTACTTTAGAAACCTCCAGTAAATACATCATGGTTTGCAGCCTGAAAGACTTGGATCTGGAGCCAGCATTACCCTCACGTATGTACAAAAGCCTTCACTGTCAAACCTATGTGAGCTTTGTGGTATTGCAAGTTTGAATTCAAGTGCAGGGTTTTAAGCTCATTCCTGGTCCTGATGGACCTGCTGTGCTGTCCAACCTGATTTCCTGTCTGTGTTCAGATTCATGTCTTCATTTTACACCAACTCACAGCCACAGTGATAAATTCTGCAGTTTTCCAGGCAGCCTCATACTGAGCCTGGAAAGCTGCCAGCTCCATGTCTGTATTCCTAGACTTTGTTCTCTCTCTCTCTCTCTCCCTCTGCTGGTGACAAATGACTTCATCATCACCATCGCCATGTTCACCATCAATTATCATTAGTCACTGTCTCGTTCTCTTCTCAGCTCACCTTCGCCTTCTGCCTTGCTCTCATTGAATTGTTTGCCGTCTTCTCATCCTGTTGTGTTATCGATCGAACATGATGTCTCCTTCACAGTCTTATTTTTAAACGTTCATGCAGGCTGTTGGCAGGGCTGGACTTCATGATCATTTTATTTTTCTTCACTTTGCTAAAATAAAATAAGTTCAATTTCTCCCTCCATGAGGATGAGGAATAAATATATGATTTGCATACCCTTCATCTTTTTCACATTGCTGGAACAGTGCAGTGGTGTTGAGTGATTTGACCTCCAACTGTCTTTTGAAATATGATATCACAGTTTTGTTGCTATAATCTATTGAAATGTGCTGCATACTTGTATGTTACACAGTTTGTGGAGCCTCATGCTTTGTACTCTTATACTGCTGGATTAGACTCTTTAGATTAGATTTTTAAAAGGTAAAAATTAAGCGGTCGACAGTTCATATATCGTTCATTTATAGTTTATATCTCATAAAGTTATTATCTGTAACTTACTAGTTTATAGTTATAATAAATGCTGTTTTGTTGTTGTATTATATTTTCTGATAAGGTGTTTAATGACAGCTAGAGTTTTCTAGGTGCTGGCTATTGATTACCCCCCCATCAAGAAGGTTATGTTTCACCACTTAGTTAGTTAGCAGGATATCTCAAAATGACAAAGATTTCTATGAAATTTGGTGGAGAGCTTCAGCTTGGCTGACGAAAGAGTTGATTAAATTTTACTAGCTGATCATAGATGATGCATTTGATATTTGATCCCAATTCCTTTGATACTGAGTCTGTAATCAGAATTTCTGCAATCCAGATGCAATTCTGGACTCCAGTTAAGCTGTAGAAACATCTCAAGGATGATCAGTGGAAACAGGATGCATCTGAACTAAATTTTGAGCTTCATAGAAAGGCTGTGAATACTTATGTACATATGATTTCTTAGTTTTTTATTTTTAATAATTTTGCAAAAAAAAAAAAAAAAAAAAGAAATGCTACATGTGTAGAATTTTGAGGGGAAAAAATGAATTTCATCCATTTTGGAATAAGGCTGTAACATAAAAAAAATGGAATAAGTGAAGCACTGAGAATACTTTCTGGATGCACTTTAAATTGAACAGATCTTTTTTTTCCAGTGTGTGTATATATTAATAAATGTTGTTGTTCATTTGGCTGCTCCCGGTTTTGTTCGGGGTCGCCACAGCAGATACAGCCAGATCCGCATTGGCAATTGGCACAAGTTTTACACCGGATGCCCTTCTTGACACAACTCCAGTTTTACCTGGAGAAACACACACAGCCGCTGGTGTTCCAAAGAGATCTCCCATCCAAGTACTAACCAGATCCTGCTCTGCTTAGCTTCTGAGATCTGACGGGATCTGGCTGACACAGAGCAGAACGGCTGCGTATATATTAATAAATGTGTGTGCATAATGCCCATTCACTGGCATCATACCTATTTCCCATGGACAGGTAACTGTACAATATTATCTGGACTGAAATGCTGGTTACCTCAAGACACATAGGGTCCCACATTTTGCTGCACAAAAATGTTATTGTGATTTACAGGAAAAAGAGGGAATCAGTCACACTCCCAAATAAGAGAATAGCTGTACTGTACATTTATCACAGGCACAATTGTTGTTGTGTAAAAATTCCAAGTGACCGCACACACATCAAGAGGTTCTTCTCACCACACACATATTCTGGGCTGAGGTTTACAGAAAATGTGCACAAAACCTACTCTCATACATGTCATTAACAGAGCTACACAAAATTACAAATAGTACACAACAAATATTGTTAACTACTCACAATAGCAAAGTAATAACATATGCTAACTGTAGCTAACACAACACTGTCCCAGTGCATGATGGGAACTAAGGCACTTCAAGCACTAGTATATTTATGGTTATTAGTTTTACATCCTCATTGAAGACACTTTGGATGCTGTAGCTCCTCTGAAAAAGAGAGCTTTAAATCAGAAGTGCCTGACTCCGTGGTATAACTCACAAACATCGCAGCTTAAGAGCAGATAACCCGTAAGTTTGGAGAGGAAATGGCGTCTCACTAATTTAGAAGATCTTCACTTAGCCTGGAAAAAGAGTCTGTTGCTCTATAAAAAAGCCCTTCGTAAAGCTAGGACATCTTACTACTCATCACTAATTGAAGAAAATAAGAACAACCCCAGGTTCTTTTCAGCACTGTAGCCAGGCTGACAAAGAGTCAGAGCTCTATTGAGCCGAGTATTCCTTTAACTTAACTAGTAATGACTTCATGACTTTCTTTGCTAATAAAATTTTAACTATTAGAGAAAAAATTACTCATACCATCCCAAAGATGTATCGTTATCTTGGCTGCTTTCAGTGATGCCAGTATTTGGTTAGACTCTTTCTCTCAGATTGTTCTGTCTGAGTTATTTTCATTAGTTACTTCATCCAAACCATCAACATATCTATTAGACCCCATTCCTACCAGGCTGCTCAAGGAAGCCTACCATTATTTAATATGCTTCGATCTTAAATATGATCAATCTATCTTTATTAGTTGGCTATGTACCACAGGCTTTTAAGGTGGCAGTAATTAAACCATTACTTAAAAAGCCATCACTTGACCAAGCTATCTTAGCTAATTATAGGGCCAATCTCCAGCCTTCCTTTTCTCTCAAAAATTCTTGAAAGGGTAGTTGTAAAACAGCTAACTGATCATCTGCAGAGGAATGGTCTATTGAAGAGTTTTCAGTCAGGTTTTAGAATTCATCATAGTACAGAAACAGCATTAGTGAAGGTTACAAATGATCTTCTTATGGCCTCAGACAGTGGACTCATCTCTGTGCTTGTTCTGTTAGACCTCAGTGCTGCTTTTGATACTGTTGACCATAAAATTTTATTACAGAGATTAGAGCATGCCATAGGTATTAAAGGCACTGCGCTGCGGTGGTTTGAATCATATTTATCTAATAGATTACAATTTGTTCATGTAAATGGGGATCTTCTTCACAGACTAAGGTTAATTATGGAGTTCCACAAGGTTCTGTGCTAGGACCAATTTTATTTCACTTATACATGCTTCCCTTAGGCAGTATTATTAGACGGCATTGCTTACATTTTCATTTTCATTGTTACGCAGATGATACCCAGCTTTATCTAAACTGCAGCATTGTCTTACAGACATAAATACATGGATGACCTCTAATTTCCTGCTTTTAAACTCAGATAAAACTGAAGTTATTGTACTTGGCCCCACAAATCTTAGAAACATGGTGTCTAACCAGATCCTTACTCTGGATGGCATTACCCTGACCTCTAGTAATACTGTGAGAAATCTTGGAGTCATTTTGATCAGGATATGTCATTCAAAGTGCATATTAAACAAATATGTAGGACTGCTTTTTGCATTTACGCAATATCTCTAAAATTAGAAAGGTCTTGTCTCAGAGTGATGCTGAAAAACTAATTCATGCATTTATTTCCTCTAGGCTGGACTATTGTAATTCATTATTATCAGGTTGTCCTAAAAGTTCCCTGAAAAGCCTTCAGTTAATTCAAAATGCTGCAGCTAGAGTACTAACGGGGACTAGAAGGAGAGAGCATATCTCACCCATATTGGCTCTCTTCATTGGCTTCCTGTTAATTCTAGAATAGAATTTAAAATTCTTCTTCTTACTTATAAGGTTTGAATAATCAGGTCCCATCTTATCTTAGGGACCTCATAGTACCATATCACCCCAATAGAGCACTTCGCTCTCAGACTGCAGGCTTACTTGTAGTTCCTAGGGTTTGTAAGAGTAGAATGAGAGGCAGAGCCTTCAGCTTTCAGGCTCCTCTCCTGTGGAACCAGCTCCCAATTCAGATCAGGGAGACAGACACCCTCTCTACTTTTAAGATTAGGCTTAAAACTTTCCTTTTTGCTAAAGCTTATAGTTAGGGCTGGATCAGGTGACCCTGAACCATCCCTTAGTTATGCTGCTATAGACTTAGACTGCTGGGGGGTTCCCATGATGCACTGAGTGTTTCTTTCTCTTTTTGCTCTGTATGCACCACTCTGCATTTAATCATTAGTGATTGATCTCTGCTCCCCTCCACAGCATGTCTTTTTCCAGGTTCTCTCCCTGAGCCCCAACCAGTCCCAGCAGAAGACTGCCCCTCCCTGAGCCTGGTTCTGCTGGAGGTTTCTTCCTGTTAAAAGAGAGTTTTTCCTTCCCACTGTTGCCAAGTGCTTGCTCACAGGGGGTCGTTTTGACCGTTGGGGTTTTTACATAATTATTGTATGGCCTTGCCTTACAATATAAAGCGCCTTGGGGCAACTGTTTGTTGTGATTTGGCGCTATATAAATAAAATTGATTGAATTGATTGATTGATTATAGCAGAAAGTTTTATCATTCACAATGTTCCAGTCGCTACATGAAAAAGTGTCTAAATAAAACTAGCATGTTGCCCGTGGGATCCATGGACTCTAGACTGGGTTGTGTTTATAAATAGTTAGCTGACATTTTTCACAGGTGGTGAATTATGTAAAGTTTATGTAATGAGTTGGTATGGTGTGTGAGTCCAGAATGTTTTTAGAACCTTAGACATCAACAGTTTTTAGAAAAACTCAACCCTATTATTTCCTGTTAATCATGTAAGATTTTTTTAATGTTAATTTATTGTCTTAATGTATTTATACATTGTTTAGGTTCTTGTTATTATATATACACACTATTACATTGTATTATTATCCTTGTTAATATTAGCATTGTTATTTTATTTATTTTATTATTACTTCTATTCTGTCATTTGATTTTTAAATGGACCACAATGGGCATAAGTGTTTTCACTTTGCTTTTCACATGTATCTTTTACGTATTTACAATTATATTATTTACTTAGGGCCGGGCTCCTGTGTCATGAAGAGTCGGAATTGGACACAGAATTGGTCTTGATGCAAGTCCAAGTCTTTTAAAGTCTTACTATATGATTGGGAAACTTGGATGCTAACTCGTGACTTAACTGGTACTAAGTCTCTTTGTAGAATCCTGGGTACCATTGGAATGACTGTGTCAAATGAGTGGTTACTAGGGAGGTTCAGCTCTGGTGCATCATTTGCATAATAAGAGAACATCAGCTATGACATTTTGGTCATGATCCAGCAAACAAGTGAACATAGCAATTCAAAAGGCCAAGTTAATGTCTATGCTTCATGTCACTGCAACAGATAGATGGTTAGGAGAGGTCTGTCTACCTGGACAGTTGTTATCCAGAACCTGGGGTAGTTCTATAGTGTTGTAGTGATGGTAGCACGTTGCATCTCCACATGCTCCTAGGCTGGACTTATTAAACAACATAGAACATAACATATTTTGGACCACCCAGTGTTTGAGTGAATAAAAATTATGGGTGGTCAAATATATATATTCAATATCAATTCAATTCAATTTATTTTGTTTATACAGTGCCAAATCACAACAAAGCTTCCTCAAGGCACTTCACACGAGTAAGGTCTAACCTTACCAAAACCCCTGAGCAAGCACACAAGCAACAGTGGTAAGGAAAAACTCCCACTGATGATAATGAGGAAGAAACCTCAAGCAGACCAGACTCAGGGGGCTGACCCTGCTTAGGCCATTCTCACAGTTACAAGGTATTTACAAAGTTTCACCACGCTGAAGAAACAAAATACAGAAAAACCAGAATAGCATCAAAAACAAAGTGCATTACTGAGATAAGCACACAGTCATTGGCGCCACGGGCAAGGCATCGTGGGATAGGTCCAGCACCCTGATGTGCAGGGCCAGCATCCATCCATTGCATTGTCAGTTTCACTCTCAAAAGCTGTATTCTTGGAAGACTGCATTCCAAAATCTGCAGTCGCTCAGACAGGTCACCCTCAGCAAAGTGGTCCATGGGCGGCTGCATCAGCTTCAGCCAGGGCATCTTGTGGTCAGTCCAGTGCCTTCTGGTGTGCAGCCATCAGCCTCATGCTGTCTCTTCAGTGCCTCAAACAGAGCGAAAAATAGCAGTATCAGTTGGCCAGAAATAACTGCACCTAAAGCCCCTTTCACACCGGGCCCACTTCGAGTTGTGTCATGCAGCGTCATGACGACGCCACGTGGAAGCATCCCAGTGCCGAGACAATGTAGCTCAACACCACAACAGTGCGAGGGACGCAAAGGACGAAGCGAATCGACGCCAAAAATTAAACATTTAAATTTTTTTCTGTGTCGAGCACAGGACGCAGAAATTAAGTGGTTTCAACACAAGTCAGGGCCAACGCGATGGCACACAATGTGACTGGAAGCCACACTCACAATACAGCGTTACCCGACACCAAGTTATGATTTTTGCTGTGTTCCATTGTTCCCAGAAGTATAAATGATACAGGATTGTTTTATACCGTGTACACAATGCAGTGAAGCACAGAAAAAAAAAAATGCTGATTGTAGCCTGACTGCTGCTGCAGCTACTCGCTCTTAAATTCTCTCACAACTGTGTTTAAATAAAGTCCATAAAAGTCCTGCTCACAGACTGATTACCAGAGACAGGACATGTCCACATCCAGTAAAAAGTCCAGACATCTCCAGTCTCCTCACAGACGATTCGTTCACGAGAGCACATGTGAACACTTAAAAGAAAAAAAATAACTGTCTGGCTGCTGCAGTTCCTCCTCTCCGCTCCCCTCAAACTCTCTCATCACTGCGTTAAATAATGGACAAAAAGGACATAAGTCCTGCTCACAGACTGATTGCCAGAGACAGGACATGTCCACATCAAGTATAAATTCCACATCTCCACACGCAGCTCCCAGTCAAAGGAAGAAAGATAAACTATAACAGAACGCACAAGAACAAATATAACTAGAAGAGAAATCAGAGTGCACAGTCTGCAGCCAACTGTGCACTCTGATTTCTCTGTGCAGAGGACCTGCAGGCAGACTCTGCGCTGTCACCTCCTCTTTGCCCCCCTGCTGTGCGCACCTGATGCAGATATTCCTGCGTCGTCATGACGCCACAGGAAGCAACTCAAAGCAGCCCCGGTGTGGAAGGGCTTAAGGTATGAGTTCACCAGACAGGGAAGCAGAGAGAATTACCCCTGAGCTTCACTAACAGACTCAGAATTAGATGAAGTGAGGCTGTGACCTGCTCCATTGGCGAAAAAGATGAAATAAAGGGATAGGAAGCATAGTTCCATATTATGGCAGTATGCTAGCCATATGAAAGCTAGAATAAATGCATCTTAAGTCTGGACTTGAAAGACTGACTGACTTGAAAGGACTCTACAGAGTCTAACTGTTTTATCTCTGCAGGGAGATCATTCCACAAAACAGGTGCACGATAAGAGAAAGCTCTGTGGACTGCAGACCTTTTATTCATCCTAGGGACACAAGTAGTCCTGCGCCCTGAGAACACAGAGCACAGGTTGGTACGTGGGGTGCATTTAGGTCAGCTAAGTAGGGAAGTGCTAGTCTGTAAATAATTTAATAGGCTCATAACAGAACCTCAAATCAGACCTCACAGAGACAGGAAGCCACTGAAAAATGCCAAAATGGGTGTAATGTGGTCGAACATTCTGGTTCTTGGCAAAATTCTGGCAGCAGCATTTTGAACCAGTTGGAGACCCCTAATGCTGGACTGTGTTAAACCAGAAAATAGAACATTTCAGTAGTCTAGTCTAGAAGAGACAAATGCATGAATCAGAGTCTCTGCATCAGCCCAAGACAGGATGGGATGAATCTTAGCTATGTTTTGACGGGGAAGCAGTCCTCATGATTCCGCTGATGTGTATGTCAAAAAAACAACACAGGATCAAAAATCACCTCAAGGTGACAACACCCCAAATAAAAAATGTGAATGACATTTGTTGTGAACCAGGTGTGACAGATTGTTTAAACATTAAATAGCTCACTGGGCAGCACGGTGGCTTTGTGGTTAACACTGTTTGCCTCCCACTTCCAAAGACATGCCAGGTTAGGTGAATTGGTGAATCTAAACTGACCGTAGGTATGAATGAGAATGTGAATGTGTTTGCTTGGTAACATGTGTCGCCCTGAGATGGACTGTCCAGGGTGTACTCCGCCTCACACCCAATGACTACTGATCCAATGACCGTTCCCCGGGCTTTTAATTGGAATAAGTGGGTTCAGAAAAATGAACGAATGAAAATCTAGCCTTTAGTTTCACATGTGAAAACAGCAGGTGTTGCTAAAAAATATAAGCAAACCTGGAGACATGAAAACTGTCTGTGGGAGAAAAGCAAGTCATTCTGAACCCGAGAACAGAGGAAAATCAAACAGAGCCATTGCATAAACACTGGGTACAGCCAATACATGAATTTGGAATATCCTGGGGGAAAAAATGAAACCACGAGTGTACTGAGAAACAGACCTTGAATGGGTCAACAAAAAGAGCTGATGACAGAAAAATACTGAGTACTGTGAATAAAAACCCCTAAACAGTCAGTGACATCACCAAGAACCAAGAACAATCCAACACTTGAAAAAGACTCTGAGAGCAGAAATATAGAGGCCATGCCACAAGATGCAAACCACTCATCAGCAGTAAGAATCAGAAGGTCAGACTGGAATTTGAAACAAAATATTGAGATGAGCCACAAATGTTCTGGACAAACTTTAATGGACTGATTGGACCATGATTAACCTCCATGTACCACAACATATACAGCCTTTCGGCTTTTCTCATAATCCAACACATACAACCTCATCTGTCAAAGATGGTGGAGATAAACAGTAAACAGAAAATAAGCCTTGTGACTGTATATGGCGTGTGTCCTTCTAGTCTGTAGTCCATTTTCTTTGGTGGTATTTTCATTGTGATCACTGACTATGTATATATTTGCTAAGTTGGAAACATTTTTGTCTCTGCATGATTGGCAATTCCTTGTTGTGCTTTTGTTGTATTTCTTTGTTTTTGTTATTGTTCATATGGCCAAAGTGGACGATCACCCAAATGAGTCTGGTCTGCTTTAGGTTTCCTCTTATAACTGAAAAAGGGTTTTTATTTTTTCTTCCTTACAATGGTTGCCAATGTGCATTCTCAAGGGGTGGGTAATGTTTAAACCTTGCTGGTGTGTAGCACTTTGGGGCAACTTATGTTGTAATCTGGTGCTGTATAAGCAATCCGAAAATTGAAGTTGGCATATTTCTCTGGGCATGATCCAGTACACAGGTACCTCAGTTGTGGAGGATACCAGAAGCTAGAGAGGGTCAAGGACACACCCTTGTTTCAGCTGGCTGGAGTAGATGGATGGTTACCTTCAAGAGGGGGTTTGGATGGGTTGTCTGTCTGGGTGGTTGCCATCTGGGACCGCATTTTCATGGTGTGGTGGATTCCAGACCTGGCCTGACCTGTATGTTAAGGGAAATCTTTTACTGTGTCTCTGTGCTGATGCTGGTGGATCTTACAACTTTTACGAGTAGAATTTGAGGCTTCACAATTAGAAGGTGTTTGGCGTAGGTAGGACCTCCTCCCCACCTTATTCTCTGTCTTGTTGAATAGGAAAGCTACTTCACTGAGCTCTATTTTCAATGCATTCTGTATAAAACACACACAATCAGTTGATATGTAATTTATAGGTGCCACTAAGCCTTCCATGGGGCCCCTGGTTGCCGATGCCCCGGGTGGTTGTCTACTTCATCTAACAGTCAAGTCAGCATCTGACTGCTGGTTTGACAGGATGGTTCAAATGATTCAGTAAGAGTATCATTATTTTTGTAAAGATGCCTAACTTTGGGGTCAACACACTGTTGCCGGAATTAAAATCAGCCACCACAGCCATGAAAGCTGGCAACAGTCTGCCATTAAACCTATAAACAACAGAGTAAAGGGTGAAATGACCTGGCCATAAAAACCTGGCTAGTCTCTGGGTTTGATGTACAGTTCGGAGCTCTATAAAATGTGCCTTTGCTCTGAGCTCCACAGCCATTAGTGGGAATGATTACTGCCATATATTTAAACCTGTACTTGCTGAAGTTGTACGTAATAGCAGCTCCAAGGTTTTGGCTGTGACAGTAGGGAAAACAAATGATTATTATAAGAGGGCAAAGGTAATTGGCCATAATTCACAAGGCCCACAAAACAGTTTCTGGCAGTAATCAAAGCTGGAAGGTTCCCCTTGACAGGCCGTTTATCTGACTGCGTGAAGTCGTTAGACTCTAGGCCTCTGACGTACCCCAACTCCTTAAGAGAAAAGTGATTTTAAATTGTATGATTTTGATTATATTATTTCACCAGTCAGCAAAAGAATGGTACAGTGCATATTTAAGCTATTTATAATTTATTTGTACAAGCCCTTACAGGATACAGAAGATAAAATATTAAAAGCTGAATGTCTGATTAAGTCTACCTGGCAGAGAAATAATTCTACTAATAACACACCAAACCTAAACCTTCAGCCTTCATATATACATATAATCAAATAGGTTTTAATCACACAGTGCACAGTGAAGACAAAAAACTGAGCCAAACATTCACTAGCTGTTCATAAATCAAACACACTGAATGCAGATTCTGATGTGAATCAAATTATATTTTATATAACCCATCATCACCACTAGAGGGTAGTATTGATGCCCCAGTGTGACAGGATGTGACAAGCTGTCTGGAAAATTTTAAGTTGAATTTCATTGCAGTAAGAAAGCAATAAATAAATAGATAAATAAATAAATAAAGAAGTGACCCTGCTCTACCAACTTGAGTAATTCATTAATCCAATTAAACCAATCAATTTATTCAATTTGCTAGTATAAAATACCCTGGATTCCCCCCTGTCCATCTGTGGATGTTATTCCATACGCAGGAACATCTGGAAATATTAATGTTGGTATGAAGATATTTGCAAGAAACAAGTTTTTATAAGCTCTAATGGAAACTTGTCTGCAACTAATCTGTTACCACGGTAAAAGCCCCAAACACAAAATAAACAACAACAACATAATTCAGCCATGACTCATCTCACTAATAACCGAGGCACATTTTGGGCTTAAATTACATAGAGACCCCAATAGTTGTGTACAATCAAGCATTTTTCCTGAGAACAACACTATGTTTATCTGCACTGGTAAGAGTCTATGTTTTATTCAACAAAAAATTGTGAGTGAATGAAAGAATGGATGGGACTCCATGTCAGCCAACTTGTGCAGACAATTATATAAAAACAGTAAGTGTACATCTTGTACATCGTCAAGTTAGAAAAGGGATATAATGAGGACAAAGTAATTGAAATCATTTAGAAAAAGGAACTTTGTTTAGTCTGTGTAAGCTTCCACAGATTTGTCTGCCACTTGCTGGAGCAGTGCCCACATTCAAGTGAGATGACAATGTAAGACAGCAAAAAAAAAAAAAAAAATAAGACCAAGATAAGAAAATACATTTTTAAATAAAAAACAAAAAACACAGCAACTGCAAAAGAACATGTAAGTGAAAGTGCTGTTAAATGACGGGTAGAAATTGTGGATTAGGATCATACAAAACCTTTTGAGGGACAGCAAATTACTCACGGCAAACTCAAAACACTGTTCTGAAAGGTTTCAAAGCTAAGAAACACCTGTGTTTTAGAGCATTATTTCAGTGTGCAAGAAGAGGAATTCATCATGTGCTGTGCTGCCACCTGCTGAGCACTGACACCGGCTGGATCGTTCTAGAATGTGCATCCATATCAAAATTAAAATTGGATGTTTAAATGCAGCCAGTTCAGGCTTTGCATACTGGCATGTATGTCGCTTGTGACCTTTGACATCCATAAAATCACCTGACCTTTGTGTCTCAACAGCCACTGAGGCTACAGAACAAATTTTGACCTTAAATTTCAAAGACACCCTAAGTTCTCTTTGATTCAGTTCAACAGTTTTTCATAAAATGACTGTTTTGACCTGTGACACTCGTGCACTGAGGCTAGAGGGCAGATTTTTGGCATTATATTTCTTCAGTCACTCCAAATTTCTTTTTGATGTAATACAAATTTTCCATGAAAATGAATAAAAATTCCTGTTTTGACCTTTGGCCATCATGAAATGAATCCTTGCTGTATCTCAGCAGCAACTGAAGCTACAAAAGGGATTTGGGGAAATAAATGACTCAGAAACCCTTGTTTGTGTTTGTATTTGATCCAATTTTACATTTTTTTTCTTCTGAAAATACCATGAATTCCTTTTTTGACATTTGATCCTGATGACATAACTCCCGCATTTCAATAAGCACGATTGTTCTAATGAAGCGATAAAGTTAACAGAATGACCCCCATAAAGCACTGTAATTGTCTATGAATGTAATGCAGACAAGAAACAGTTTATGACACAAATTTAAAATTGTAGTAATGTAAAAATCTGCTCGGTGGTGGTGGGCGGGGTGCATTAAAAAACATTGTAATTACGAAGCATGAATTATATTGGATTCCTAGAAAATAACTGTCACACAAAGTATGCAGAGAGCCAAACAGTAAAACTTTGCTGCAAGCCCTAAGTGTACGGCAGTAAAAATTAATAGTGCCTTTAAAAAACACTTACTTTGTTTAAACATGTATGGACACACACAGACTTCAATAAGCACAGTCGCCTCTTTGATACACAGAGGCCACTGCTCTTTAGTCTTTTTGCTTGGGGTCAAAGGTAAAGCCCTGACCTGGTGAGGCCGACATGCCCTTGTTAATAAAACAATAAACAGCAGTCTTCTCTCAATAACCTCCCAGCCGGCAGCTTTCTGGAATCACTGCTTTTATCCCCTGAATTTAAACTACAACATGCATGCAGAGGGATGCACATGCATGCATATGCATGCATGCAGCAATATGTAACCAACATTCCAAACACAGGAATATAAGTCTGGAGGCGGAGCCTAAGTTCTGTTACATATGTGAACTGAAAGGCAGTTTGGTAAGACTTTATTTACTTTTTGCCCACCATATGTGATGTTCCTGAGTGTTTGAAATCTAAGATCAGTCGTTGGGGGTGGGTCTGCAGCTCTCAAGACACCTAATACCCTGCGTGCTCCGGGGCCGGTGAGAAGAAAAAGAGCACAATTGGATTAGATACCAAAATAGGGCTGGTGTTTGTTTTAATCAGTCTGGTGACACAGAGAGCTCTTGAAAGAGTGAAAGAGGGAAACTGAAAGAAAGGAGAAAGGGAAAGGGGAAAGAGAGAAAGAGACCGAGAGAGGGCAGTCAGGGTGATGGGACCCCAGGCTACGGCTGCATACTGGAGCCTAGAGGCCGGAGGGGAAGCAGCGTGGGGGGTGGCTGGCCTTTCCGAGTCACTGTCAGGTCTTCACGCTGGTCACTTCCACAATGCAGCATTTGATGGTTTGAAAGAAAAGAGTTCAAATCTGTGAAAAAACAAAAACAAAAAACCTCACAATATATATGGATGAAGATCATTTCGAACAACAACAATCGCTACTTAGTTGGTTTTGTGTAGTTACAGGTGAGATAATCACCACACAACAGGGGCTTCAAATAAAGATGCTGAAATGTGATTCCAGGAATGTCAATTATCTTGTCTTACTGAGCTATCTGATGACTAAATGTTTTTCTAAGAGCTTAAGCGTGGAAGCGCTCTGAGGCTAGTGATTATGAATGATGGACTAGTTTATCAGGAGGAGAAAAATCAACTAATGAAAAGCTTTTGCTGCATTCCAGCTGCATCCCTACATTTTCCAGCAGACCTGGCAGAGCAGACAGATGCAGCTGACTGGTGTTCGGTGATTCTGTGGGGCTTAATGTTCCTACTGAGACAGAATGCTGAATTTCACATCAGAAATCATTTAGCTGAGCCCTTAGACAAGACTGTTCTGTGTCTTGGGAACATTTTCCAGCATTTCCTGTTGGGAAAAAAAAAAGAAAAGGACAGAATTCCTGATGTCACATTACAGACATCTGAAAAATTTCCAGGATAAATCCGGGTTGTATGACAAGAAAAGTATGACTTGTTCAGATCTTTGAGTCAAGTCCATATATGGCCTTTGGAGCAGCTCCAGACTGGATATACAGTAGTTGAATATTCCAGATTAAAGTCACTGGAAGTAATTTTGTTTGGTTAGTTCCCAAAATATCTATTTTGCTTATGACATATTTAAATATTTCATATTAGTGCTACTTCCTTGTTAATGCCATCCATGTACAGTCTGCTTGTATTATGTTTAATAACTTAGTCAGGTCCATAATTATTGGACATTTACTTTTACCTTTTTCATTTTTTAATTTGTCCATCACAGTATTTTATAGTTCAAAGAAACGGATGCATACCATGCGCACTCCACATACTGTGATATAAATGTATGCATAAATATACATATGCCTGTATTGGTGTTTTTGATTATGTATGACTTCATTATATGACTTCTGTCCAGCAAACAATTCTACATTCTCACAGCATTGTTATAATGCCACCTTTTAATAATGATGATGTTATATCCCCATCACACATACGCCGATTGAGGCCAACCAGTGTCAGAATGACACATCGCAATTGTGAAATATGTTCAAAACACTCTTGACACGATCGAGATAGGAGGCACATCTGATAGCGGTCTATGTGCTGTTTTTGCATCATCTGATCGCAGTCTACATATTCTGACGGGATCAAAACAGCATCTGAAATGATCTGATCACCGTTGATTGAGCTGAGATTGATTGGTCATGGCAAAGCCTGCCGGCATGTTGTGCCAGGGATATCCACCTCCACTGGACCCCAGCCAGGGAGGGCAAAGGAGATGTTGATATGTAATAACATGTATGTGGCAACCATTCATCATGTACAGTGGGTGTAAACAGTGCGCAATCAACCAAAAGTGTGGTGCTGCACCTCTCTTTGGTCTCATGCACAGTAATGCATCATAGCGCACATCAGAGCTGAACAGATCTCACCGCTGTAATATACATATTATTATTTGGTCACCATCTAAACTCTGTAGGAGGTGTGATGTGGAACTGTATCATCAGGCTGTGACAACATTATTAAACATGAAACTCATGTCCAGCATGGAACCACAATCATTTCACAGCACAGAGCGCACAGGATCCAAATCACAGCCTGTGGTGAAAAGCCTCGCACCCGGCTGCTGTATGCTGCACATAACCACGGCAAAAATGAAATCCCATGTAATAATCCAACCAACATCACGGTGGTCCTGAAGTGAGCAAAAAGAAATTAAAGTTTGCTGGAAAAGCTGCGTCTGATGCATGGTGTGACTGCTGGGCCCACTGCCACCAAACTTTCAGCGAAGGTGTCCATGGCATGTGCGCACGTGCGCATGCTTAGTGGCTCATGCAGACATTATGAACACACAACAGACACACAGCTGAGTGAGCATTTCATCCCCATGCGTGTGCAGGGCACTCGCTCGCACATGTGCATGAGGAACACAGCGCTCTCTCCCACTCTGGCCCCGTGTTTGCCATCCAGATGTTTGGACATCAGGCAGTCTTCAGTGCCTTTTATGGCCGTCTGACAGCAGTCTGTGTCATCTAAACTGTTGTCTACATGCACTTTGGATGCCATCGTGCAGGTGTGGATGCAGTAGTCTGTCTGACACTGCTGACCACATCTCTTTCCCTCCCAACTGTTCCAATGATGGTAATATTTGCCGTTTTGGCCTGGTTCCTGCACATTCTTACTATGTGTGACGGGGACTTTAGCAAGTCACTTTGCCACAAAGTAATTCTATCGCCTTTCACCAATATTGCTGCAGCATTGTAGGATGACTAAGTGGAGCCATATTTTACTGGAAAATATTTAATATGTTTGGGTTTTAAATGTTAAATATGTTGTAAATTTTGTTTAAGCATGTTAAAAGTCATGGGATGTTTTTGCACCCTCACACATTAGTCAAATGTCTCACCGCTGTTTACCTTATCTCTCTAAGAGGGAAAATAGCTCAAACTGCATGAACATGTATTGCATAATAATGTGTTTGCTGGGTATGACTTCATTACAAAGTCATTCATACCAATCAATCACAAATATTTTGATGGTGAATATATACTTCAGATCTTTGGATGTTTTTCAAATTGAAGCTTGTTTTTACTACTGTACGTTATTATGTTTTTATTACTACAGTATTTTCAAATCTGTGATGGAAATTAAATGTTTTAAACACCATATAACCTATACACAAGAGCTTCTATAATAATAAATAATGCATAAAACAGGATTTGTTCAACTTTAAACATCATCACTTTGAGAATTTCAGTTTGACAGGCTAATGTTCTATGCTTTGATTTAAGGGTAGACAGCAAAAAATGGAAAAGTTAAAAAGTGGAAAAGCAGTGTTACTCTTTTACCTAATAATGATGATGATGATGATGATGATAATAATATAGCCTTTATTCTCATTGTACATATTACTCAGCCACATGGGGTGTGCTGGTAGTACATTGTGAGTGCCAATCCCAAGCCCAGATAAAAGAGGAGGGTAGAGGCAGAGCGCAAACCTTGAAGTTTGTCAAATCTCGGCCACTCAGAGTGTACAGCCAGTACACTCTGAGTGTCGGTCTAGACCCAGATAAATGAGTAGGGTTGCTTCAGGAAGGGCATCTGGCGTAAAACAAGCCAACCCAACCATGCCTATTAAAAATCAAATTTCCACTCCAAATCAGCGACACTGGGTGAACAATCACTGGTGCCGTTGCCCAACAGGTGCTGACAGAAACTGGGCTACCGCTGGGCGAAGAAGAAGAAGAGGAGGAGAACGTGTCCACAGACAGCAGAAGAGGAAAACTATAAGAGTGGAGAGCTGGGACTTCGAATGTTGGCAGTATGGTTGGTAAAGGGAGAGAGCTTGTTGTGTGTTGGGGGGTTTGGCTGGATGTTTTTGTGTTGTTTTCTTTTCTTTGCTCTCCAGGTGGTATGCAAACTGTTTTTTGTCTGTGGAGAAGGTGCTGGCAGAAGAGTCCTTCACCCTCATCAGCATGATTTGCAGCACCTGTGGATGATGCTCACGTGCAAACTTAAAGACTTTCAGCTGAAGCAGATAATGAGATGGCGTTCTGCATTTAAGCCATGAGTGATTCAAGCAGAATTGCCTGGAACTCGACCTTGTGACGTTTGTTTGTGAGACGCTGAGGACCGCGCCTGGATTTGACACATCGTGCCTGTGAAGGAGGACGGGTGAGGGACACATGCTGTCAGCACACATCAGAGGTGATTGATTGTCTGAATAAGTGTTAATAGTAATTTGGTATTTTGTTACGCAGTATATTTGTTGGGAAAGTGTAGGTACACGGACCCACAACAGGGGGCGCAAATGAACGGACAATGGAGGAAGTCAAATACAACACTTTACTGTTGTGAAAGTGCACAACAAACACAACAGATTACAACAATAGACAAAAGGTCAAATCACAAAAGGTGTCGTGTGGGCAGGCTCGAAGATAGAAGACGTCTGTCCAAAGTAGAACCGGAACCACACGATTTCCTCCGCCACCAGACCCCGGGAATACTGGAGCCGCCAAGTCCCGAACTCCCAGGTGGCCACTGCCTCCGCGTGTCGGACCTGGTACTGCTGGCGAGGAACAAAAAAGCAATTAAACGTGGGCGCGTATGCACCCAGCAATTCACACGGCAGGAAAACCAACTCCACCTCTTGTTGGAAAAAGAGTCTGTTATACGATACACAAAAAGTCACAAAAGGTTACTGTCGAATAAATCTCACAGCCAGCTGAGAACGTTACCTTCCTGGTAAAGCGATATCTCGGCAAAGAGGTGGAGATGACGTCTTGCTGATATACTGATGCTGATCAGATGAGTGGTGACAGCTGTCATAGGTGATGAGTGTCAGCTGTCACCCGGCTACTCCTGTTAGGCGGCAGCGCCCTCTGGTGCCTGGAGCCCGCACTCCAGGCAGGGTGCCCTCTGGTGGTGGTGGGCCAGCAGTACCTCTTCTTCAGCGGCCCACACAACAGGACCCCCCCCTCAACGGGCGCCTCCTGGTGCCCAACCAGGCTTGTCCGGGTGGCGGCGGTAGAAATCGGCCAGGAGGCCGGGTCCAGGATGAAGCTTCTCTTCACCCAGGAGCGTTCTTCGGGTCCATACCCCTCTCAGTCCACCAAATACTGGAAGCCCCGGCCCATCCTACGGACATCTAAGAGCCGGCGCACAGTCCAAGCCGGCTCGCCATCGATGATCCGGGCAGGAGGTGGTGCCGGACCCGGAGTACAGAGGGGTGAGGTGTGATGGGGCTTGATCCGGGACACGTGGAAAACGGGATGGATCCGCAGTGAGGCCGGAAGCTGAAGCCTCACTGCGGCTGGACTGAGTACCTTGATGATTTTAAACGGACCGATATACCGTCCTGCAGCTTAGGGGAGTCCACTTGAAGGGGTATGTCCTTAGTAGACAACCACACTGCCTGCCCTGGCCGGTACGTAGGGGCCGGGGTCCGCCGACGGTCTGCATGGGCCTTCGTCCTCATCCGGGCCCTCAGCAAGGCAGAACGGGCGGCACGCCACACCCGACGGCACTTCCGTAGGTGGGCCTGGACCGAGGGCACACCGACCTCTCCCTCAACCACCGGAAACAGAGGAGGTTGGTACCCCAGACATACCTCGAAAGGGGAGAGGCCGGTGGCTGACGACACCTGGCTGTTATGGCATACTCGATCCAGGCCAGATGGGTACTCCAGGCCGCCGGGTGCGCAGCTGTCACGCAATGCAGGGCCTGCTCCATCTCCTGATTGGCCCATTCTGCTTGCCGTTGGTCTGGGGATGATACCGGATGAGAGACTCACCGTGGCCCCCAGTTCCCGGCAGAAGCTCCTCAGACGTGCGAGGAGAACTGGGGACTGCGATCGGAGACGATGTTTGCTCACAGGGGTCGTTTTGACCGTTGGGGTTTTTACTAATTTGTATGGCCTTGCCTTACAATATAAAGCGCCTTGGGGCAACTGTTTGTTGTGATTTGGCGCTATATAAATAAAATTGATTGAATTGATTGATTGATTATAGCAGAAAGTTTTATCATTCACAATGTTCCAGTCGCTACATGAAAAAGTGTCTAAATAAAACTAGCATGTTGCCCGTTGGGATCCATGGACTCTAGACTGGGTTGTGTTTATAAAATAGTTAGCTGACATTTTTCACAGGTGGTGAATTATGTAAAGTTTATGTAATGAGTTGGTATGGTGTGTGAGTCCAGAATGTTTTTAGAACCTTAGACATCAACAGTTTTTAGAAAAACTCAACCCTATTATTTCCTGTTAATCATGTAAGATTTTTTTAATGTTAATTTATTGTCTTAATGTATTTATACATTGTTTAGGTTCTTGTTATATATACACACTATTACATTGTATTATTATCCTTGTTAATATTAGCATTGTTATTTTATTTATTTTATTATTACTTCTATCTGTCATTTGATTTTTAAATGGACCACAATGGGCATAAGTGTTTTCACTTTGCTTTTCACATGTATCTTTTACGTATTTACAATTATATTATTTACTTAGGGCCGGGCTCCTGTGTCATGAAGAGTCGGAATTGGACACAGAATTGGTCTTGATGCAAGTCCAAGTCTTTTAAAGTCTTACTATATGATTGGGAAACTTGGATGCTAACTCGTGACTTAACTGGTACTAAGTCTCTTTGTAGAATCCTTGGGTACCATTGGAATGACTGTGTCAAATGAGTGGTTACTAGGGAGGTTCAGCTCTGGTGCATCATTTGCATAATAAGAGAACATCAGCTATGACATTTTGGTCATGATCCAGCAAACAAGTGAACATAGCAATTCAAAAGGCCAAGTTAATGTCTATGCTTCATGTCACTGCAACAGATAGATGGTTAGGAGAGGTCTGTCTACCTGGACAGTTGTTATCCAGAACCTGGGGTAGTTCTATAGTGTTGTAGTGATGGTAGCACGTTGCATCTCCACATGCTCCTAGGCTGGACTTATTAAACAACATAGAACATACATATTTTGGACCACCCAGTGTTTGAGTGAATAAAAATTAGGGTGGTCAAATATATATATTCAATATCAATTCAATTCAATTTATTTTGTTTATACAGTGCCAAATCACAACAAAGCTTCCTCAAGGCACTTCACACGAGTAAGGTCTAACCTTACCAAAACCCCTGAGCAAGCACACAAGCAACAGTGGTAAGGAAAAACTCCCACTGATGATAATGAGGAAGAAACCTCAAGCAGACCAGACTCAGGGGGCTGACCCTGCTTAGGCCATTCTCACAGTTACAAGGTATTTACAAAGTTTCACCACGCTGAAGAAACAAAATACAGAAAAACCAGAATAGCATCAAAAACAAAGTGCATTACTGAGATAAGCACACAGTCATTGGCGCCACGGGCAAGGCATCGTGGGATAGGTCCAGCACCCTGATGTGCAGGGCCAGCATCCATCCATTGCATTGTCAGTTTCACTCTCAAAAGCTGTATTCTTGGAAGACTGCATTCCAAAATCTGCAGTCGCTCAGACAGGTCACCCTCAGCAAAGTGGTCCATGGGCGGCTGCATCAGCTTCAGCCAGGGCATCTTGTGGTCAGTCCAGTGCCTTCTGGTGTGCAGCCATCAGCCTCATGCTGTCTCTTCAGTGCCTCAAACAGAGCGAAAAATAGCAGTATCAGTTGGCCAGAAATAACTGCACCTAAAGCCCCTTTCACACCGGGCCCACTTCGAGTTGTGTCATGCAGCGTCATGACGACGCCACGTGGAAGCATCCCAGTGCCGAGACAATGTAGCTCAACACCACAACAGTGCGAGGGACGCAAAGGACGAAGCGAATCGGACGCCAAAAATTAAACATTTAAATTTTTTTCTGTGTCGAGCACAGGACGCAGAAATTAAGTGGTTTCAACACAAGTCAGGCCAACGCGATGGCACACAATGTGACTGGAAGCCACACTCACAATACAGCGTTACCCGACACCAATTTATGATTTTTGCTGTGTTCCATTGTTCCCGAAGTATAAATGATACAGGATTGTTTTTATACCGTGTACACAATGCAGTGAAGCACAGAAAAAAAAAATGCTGATTGTAGCCTGACTGCTGCTGCAGCTACTCGCTCTTAAATTCTCTCACAACTGTGTTTAAATAAAGTCCATAAAAGTCCTGCTCACAGACTGATTACCAGAGACAGGACATGTCCACATCCAGTAAAAAGTCCAGACATCTCCAGTCTCCTCACAGACGATTCGTTCACGAGAGCACATGTGAACAATTAAAAGAAAAAAAATAACTGTCTGGCTGCTGCAGTTCCTCGCTCTCCCCTCAAACTCTCTCATCACTGCGTTAAATAATGGACAAAAAGGACATAAGTCCTGCTCACAGACTGATTGCCAGAGACAGGACATGTCCACATCAAGTATAATTCCACATCTCCACACGCAGCTCCCAGTCAAAGGAAGAAAGATAAACTATAACAGAACAGCACAAGAACAAATATAAACTAGAAGAGAAATCAGAGTGCACAGTCTGCAGCCAAACTGTGCACTCTGATTTCTCTGTGCAGAGGACCTGCAGGCAGACTCTGCGCTGTCACCTCCTCTTTGCCCCCCTGCTGTGCGCACCTGATGCAGATATTCCTGCGTCGTCATGACGCCACAGGAAGCAACTCAAAGCAGCCCCGGTGTGGAAGGGGCTTAAGGTATGAGTTCACCAGACAGGGAAGCAGAGAGAATACCCCTGAGCTTCACTAACAGACTCAGAATTTAGATGAAGTGAGGCTGTGACCTGCTCCATTGCGAAAAAGATGAAATAAAGGGATAGGAAGCATAGTTCCATATTATGGCAGTATGCTAGCCATATGAAAGCTAGAATAAATGCATCTTAAGTCTGGACTTGAAAGACTGACTGACTTGAAAGACTCTACAGAGTCTAACTGTTTTATCTCTGCAGGGAGATCATTCCACAAAACAGGTGCACGATAAGAGAAAGCTCTGTGGACTGCAGACCTTTTATTCATCCTAGGGACACAAAGTAGTCCTGCGCCCTGAGAACACAGAGCACAGGTTGGTACGTGGGGTGCATTTAGGTCAGCTAAGTAGGGAAGTGCTAGTCTGTAAATAATTTAATAGGCTCATAACAGAACCTCAAAATCAGACCTCACAGAGACAGGAAGCCACTGAAAAATGCCAAAATGGGTGTAATGTGGTCGAACATTCTGGTTCTTGGCAAAATTCTGGCAGCAGCATTTTGAACCAGTTGGAGACCCCTAATGCTGGACTGTGTTAAACCAGAAAATAGAACATTTCAGTAGTCTAGTCTAGAAGAGACAAATGCATGAATCAGAGTCTCTGCATCAGCCCAAGACAGGATGGGATGAATCTTAGCTATGTTTTGACGGGGAAGCAGTCCTCATGATTCCGCTGATGTGTATGTCAAAAAACAACACAGGATCAAAAATCACCTCAAGGTGACAACACCCCAAATAAAAAATGTGAATGACATTTGTTGTGAACCAGGTGTGACAGATTGTTTAAACATTAAATAGCTCACTGGGCAGCACGGTGGCTTTGTGGTTAACACTGTTGCCTCCCACTTCCAAAGACATGCAGGTTAGGTGAATTGGTGAATCTAAACTGACCGTAGGTATGAATGAGAATGTGAATGTGTTTGCTTGGTAACATGTGTCAGCCCTGAGATGGACTGTCCAGGGTGTACTCCGCCTCACACCCAATGACTACTGATCCAATGACCGTTCCCCGGGCTTTTAATTGGAATAAGTGGGTTCAGAAAATGAACGAATGAAAATCTAGCCTTTAGTTTCACATGTGAAAACAGCAGGTGTTGCTAAAAAATATAAGCAAACCTGGAGACATGAAAACTGTCTGTGGGAGAAAAGCAAGTCATTCTGAACCCGAGAACAGAGGAAAATCAACAGAGCCATTGCATAAACACTGGGTACGCCAATACATGAATTTGGAATATCCTGGGGGAAAAAATGAAACCACGAGTGTACTGAGAAACAGACCTGAATGGGTCAACAAAAGAGCTGATGACAGAAAAATACTGAGTACTGTGAATAAAAACCCCTAACAGTCAGTGACATCACCAAGAACAAGAACAATCCAACACTTGAAAAAGACTCTGAGAGCAGAATATAGAGGCCATGCCACAAGATGCAAACCACTCATCAGCAGTAAGAATCAGAAGGTCAGACTGGAATTTGAAACAAAAATTGAGAGGTGAGCCACAAATGTTCTGGACAAACTTTAATGGACTGATTGGACCATGATTAACCTCCATGTACCACAACATATACAGCCTTTCGGCTTTTCTCATAATCCAACACATACAACCTCATCTGTCAAAGATGGTGGAGATAAACAGTAAACAGAAAATAAGCCTTGTGACTGTATATGGCGTGTGTCCTTCTAGTCTGTAGTCCATTTTCTTGGTGGTATTTTCATTGTGATCACTGACTATGTATATATTTGCTAAGTTGGAAACATTTTTGTCTCTGCATGATTGGCAATTCCTGTTGTGCTTTTGTTGTATTTCTTTGTTTTTGTTATTGTTCATATGGCCAAAGTGGACGATCACCCAAATGAGTCTGGTCTGCTTTAGGTTTCCTCTTATAACTGAAAAGGGTTTTATTTTTTCTTCCTTACAATGGTTGCCAATGTGCATTCTCAAGGGTGGGTAATGTTTAAACCTTGCTGGTGTGTAGCACTTTGGGGCAACTTATGTTGTAATCTGGTGCTGTATAAGCAATCCGAAAATTGAAGTTGGCATATTTCTCTGGGCATGATCCAGTACACAGGTACCTCAGTTGTGAGGATACCAGAAGCTAGAGAGGGTCAAGGACACACCCTGTTTCAGCTGGCTGGAGTAGATGGATGGTTACCTTCAAGAGGTGGGTTGGATGGGTTGTCTGTCTGGGTGGTTGCCATCTGGGACCCGCATTTTCATGGTGTGGTGGATTCCAGACCTGGCCTGACCTGTATGTTAAGGGAAATCTTTTACTGTGTCTCTGTGCTGATGCTGGTGGATCTTACAACTTTTACGAGTAGAATTTGAGGCTTCACAATTAGAAGGTGTTGGCGTAGGTAGGACCTCCTCCCACCTTATTCTCTGTCTTGTTGAATAGGAAAGCTACTTCACTGAGCTCTATTTTCAATGCATTCTGTATAAAACACACACAATCAGTTGATATGTAATTTATAGGTGCCACTAAGCCTTCCATGGGGCCCCTGGTTGCCGATGCCCCGGGTGGTTGTCTACTTCATCTAACAGTCAAGTCAGCATCTGACTGCTGGTTTGACAGGATGGTTCAAATGATTCAGTAAGAGTATCATTATTTTTGTAAAGATGCCTAACTTTGGGGTCAACACACTGTTGCCGGAATTAAAATCAGCCACCACAGCCATGAAAGCTGGCAACAGTCTGCCATTAAACCTATAACCCACAGAGTAAGGGTGAATGACCTGGCCATAAAAACCTGGCTAGTCTCTGGGTTTGATGTACAGTTCGGAGCATCTATAAATGTGCCTTTGCTCTGAGCTCCACAGCCATTAGTGGGAATGATTACTGCCATATATTTAAACCTGTACTTGCTGAAGTTGTACGTAATAGCAGCTCCAAGGTTTTGGCTGTGACAGTAGGGAAAACAAATGATTATTATAAGAGGGCAAAGGTAATTGGCCATAATTCACAAGGCCCACAAAACAGTTTCTGGCAGTAATCAAGCTGGAAGGTTCCCCTTTGACAGGCCGTTTATCTGACTGCGTGAAGTCGTTAGACTCTAGGCCTCTGACGTACCCCAACTCCTTAAGAGAAAAGTGATTTTAAATTGTATGATTTTGATTATATTATTTCACCAGTCAGCAAAAGAATGGTACAGTGCATATTTAAGCTATTTATAATTTATTTGTACAAGCCCTTACAGGATACAGAAGATAAATATAAAAGCTGAATGTCTGATTAAGTCTACCTGGCAGAGAAATAATTCTACTAATAACACACCAAACCTAAAACCTTCCAGCCTTCATATATACATATAATCAAATAGGTTTTTAATCACACAGTGCACAGTGAAGACAAAAAACTGAGCCAAACATTCACTAGCTGTTCATAAATCAAACACACTGAATGCAGATTCTGATGTGAATCAAATTATATTTTATATAACCCCTCATCACCACTAGAGGGTAGTATTGATGCCCCAGTGTGAACAGGATGTGACAAGCTGTCTGGAAAATTTTAAGTTGAATTTCATTGCAGTAAGAAAGCAAATAAATAAATAAAGAAAATAAATAAATAAATTGAGTAATTCATTAATCCAATTAAACCAATCAATTTATTCAATTTGCAGTATAAAATACCCTGGATTCCCCCTGTCCATCTGTGGATGTTATTCCATATCGCAGGAACATCTGGAAATATTAATGTTGGTATGAAGATATTTGCAAGAAACAAGTTTTTATAAGCTCTAATGGACAACTTGTCTGCAACTAATCTGTTACCACGGTAAAAGCCCCAAAAACAAAATAAACAACAACAACATATTCAGCCATGACTCATCTCACTAATAACCGAGGCCACATTTTGGGCTTAAATTACATAGAGACCCCAATAGTTGTGTACAATCAAGCATTTTTCCTGAGACAACACTATGTTATCTGCACTGGTAAGAGTCTATGTTTTATTCAACCAAAAAATGTGAGTGAATGAAAGAATGGATTGGGACTCCATGTCAGCCAACTTGTGCAGACAATTATATAAAAACAGTAAGTGTACATCTTGTACATCGTCAAGTTAGAAAAGGGATATAATGAGGACAAAGTAATTGAAATCATTTAGAAAAAGGAACTTTGTTTAGTCTGTGTAAGCTTCCACAGATTTGTCTGCCACTTGCTGGAGCAGTGCCCACATTCAAGTGAGATGACAATGTAAGACAGCAAAAAAAAAAAAAAAAAGACAAGATAAGAAAATACATTTTTAAATAAAAAACAAAAAACACAGCAACTGCAAAAGAACATGTAAGTGAAAGTGCTGTTAAATGACGGGTAGAAATTGTGGATTAGGATCATACAAAACCTTTTGAGGGGACAGCAAATTACTCACGGCAAACTCAAAACACTGTTCTGAAAGGTTTCAAAAGCTAAGAAACACCTGTGTTTTAGAGCATTATTTCAGTGTGCAAGAAGAGGAATTCATCATGTGCTGTGCTGCCACCTGCTGAGCACTGACACCGGCTGGATCGTTCTAGAATGTGCATCCATATCAAAATTAAAATTGGATGTTTAAATGCAGCCAGTTCAGGCTTTGCATACTGGCATGTATGTCGCTTGTGACCTTTGACATCCATAAAATCACCTGACCTTTGTGTCTCAACAGCCACTGAGGCTACAGAACAAATTTTGACCTTAAATTTCAAAGACACCCTAAGTTCTCTTTGATTCAGTTCAACAGTTTTTCATAAAATGACTGTTTTGACCTGTGACACTCGTGCACTGAGGCTAGAGGGCAGATTTTGGCATTATATTTCTCAGTCACTCCAAATTTCTTTTTGATGTAATACAAAATTTTCCATGAAAATGAATAAAAATTCCTGTTTTGACCTTTGGCCATCATGAAATGAATCCTTGCTGTATCTCAGCAGCAACTGAAGCTACAAAAGGGATTTGGGGAAATAAATGACTCAGAAACCCTTGTTTGTGTTTGTATTTGATCCAATTTTACATTTTTTTTTCTTCTGAAAATACCATGAATTCCTTTTTTGACATTTGATCCTGATGACATAACTCCCGCATTTCAATAAGCACGATTGTTCTAATGAAGCGATAAAGTTAACAGAATGACCCCCATAAAGCACTGTAATTGTCTATGAATGTAATGCAGACAAGAAACAGTTTATGACACAAATTTAAAATTGTAGTATGTAAAAATCTGCTCGGTGGTGGTGGGCGGGGTGCATTAAAAAACATTGTAATTACGAAGCATGAATTATATTGGATTCCTAGAAAATAACTGTCACACAAAGTATGCAGAGAGCAAACAGTAAAACTTTGCTGCAAGCCCTAAGTGTACGGCAGTAAAAATTAATAGTGCCTTTAAAAAACACTTACTTTGTTTAAACATGTATGGGACACACACAGACTTCAATAAGCACAGTCGCCTCTTTGATACACAGAGGCCACTGCTCTTTAGTCTTTTGCTTGGGGTCAAAGGTAAAGCCCTGACCTGGTGAGGCCGACATGCCCTTGTTAATAAAACAATAAACAGCAGTCTTCTCTCAATAACCTCCCAGCCGGCAGCTTTCTGGAATCACTGCTTTTATCCCCTGAATTTAAACTACAACATGCATGCAGAGGGATGCACATGCATGCATATGCATGCATGCAGCAATATGTAACCAACATTCCAAACACAGGAATATAAGTCTGGAGGCGGAGCCTAAGTTCTGTTACTATGTGAACTGAAAGGCAGTTTGGTAAGACTTTATTTACTTTTGCCCACCATATGTGATGTTCCTGAGTGTTTGAAATCTAAGATCAGTCGTTGGGGGTGGGTCTGCAGCTCTCAAGACACCTAATACCCTGCGTGCTCCGGGGCCGGTGAGAAGAAAAAGAGCACAATTGGATTAGATACCAAAATAGGGCTGGTGTTTGTTTTAATCAGTCTGGTGACACAGAGAGCTCTTGAAAGAGTGAAAGAGGGAAACTGAAAGAAAGGAGAAAGGGAAAGGGGAAAGAGAGAAAGAGACCGAGAGAGGGCAGTCAGGGTGATGGGACCCCAGGCTACGGCTGCATACTGGAGCCTAGAGGCCGGAGGGGAAGCAGCGTGGGGGGTGGCTGGCCTTTCCGAGTTCACTGTCAGGTCTTCACGCGGTCACTTCCACAATGCAGCATTTGATGGTTTGAAAGAAAAGAGTTCAAATCTGTGAAAAAACAAAAAACAAAAACCTCACAATATATATGGATGAAGATCATTTCGAACAACAACAATCGCTACTTAGTTGGTTTTGTGTAGTTACAGGTGAGATAATCACCACACAACAGGGGCTTCAAATAAAGATGCTGAAATGTGATTCCAGGAATGTCAATTATCTTGTCTTACTGAGCTATCTGATGACTAAATGTTTTTCTAAGAGCTTAAGCGTGGAAGCGCTCTGAGGCTAGTGATTATGAATGATGGACTAGTTTATCAGGAGGAGAAAAATCAACTAATGAAAAGCTTTTGCTGCATTCCAGCTGCATCCCTACATTTTCCAGCAGACCTGGCAGAGCAGACAGATGCAGCTGACCTGGTGTTCGGTGATTCTGTGGGGCTTAATGTTCCTACTGAGACAGAATGCTGAATTTCACATCAGAAATCATTTAGCTGAGCCCTTAGACAAGACTGTTCTGTGTCTTGGGAACATTTTCCAGCATTTCCTGTTGGGAAAAAAAAAAGAAAAGGACAGAATTCCTGATGTCACATTACAGACATCTGAAAAATTTCCAGGATAAATCCGGGTTGTATGACAAGAAAAGTATTGACTTGTTCAGATCTTTGAGTCAATGTCCAATATATGGCCTTTGGAGCAGCTCCAGACTGGATATACAGTAAGTGATATATTCCAGATTAAAGTCACTGGAAGTAATTTTGTTTGTTTAGTTCCAAAATATCTATTTTGCTATGACATATTTAAATATTTCATATTAGTGCTACTTCCTTTTTAATGCCATCCATGTACAGTCTGCTTGTATGTATGTTTAATACTTAGTCAGGTCCATAATTATTTGGACATTTACTTTTTACCTTTTTCTTTTTAATTTGTCCATCACAGTATTTTATAGTTCAAAGAAACGGATGCATACCATGCGCACTCCACATACTGTGATATAAATGTATGCATAAATATACATATGCCTGTATTGGTGTTTTTGATTATGTATGACTTCATTATATGACTTCTGTCCAGCAAACAATTCTACATTCTCACAGCATTGTTATAATGCCACCTTTTAATAATGATGATGTTATATCCCCATCACACATACGCCGATTGAGGCCAACCAGTGTCAGAATGACACATCGCAATTGTGAAATATGTTCAAAACACTCTTGACACGATCGAGATAGGAGGCACATCTGATAGCGGTCTATGTGCTGTTTTTGCATCATCTGATCGCAGTCTACATATTCTGACGGGATCAAAACAGCATCTGAAATGATCTGATCACCGTTGATTGAGCTGAGATTGATTGGTCATGGCAAAGCCTGCCGGCATGTTGTGCCAGGGATATCCACCTCCACTGGACCCCAGCCAGGGAGGGCAAAGGAGATGTTGATATGTAATAACATGTATGTGGCAACCATTCATCATGTACAGTGGGTGTAAACAGTGCGCAATCAAACCAAAAGTGTGGTGCTGCACCTCTCTTTGGTCTCATGCACAGTAATGCATCATAGCGCACATCAGAGCTGAACAGATCTCACCGCTGTAATATACATATTATTATTTGGTCACCATCTAAACTCTGTAGGAGGTGTGATGTGGAACTGTATCATCAGGCTGTGACAACATTATTAAACATGAAACTCATGTCCAGCATGGAACCACAATCATTTCACAGCACAGAGCGCACAGGATCCAAATCACAGCCTGTGGTGAAAAGCCTCGCACCCGGCTGCTGTATGCTGCACATAACCACGGCAAAAATGAAATCCCATGTAATAATCCAACCAACATCACGGTGGTCCTGAAGTGAGCAAAAAAGAAATTAAAGTTTGCTGGAAAAGCTGCGTCTGATGCATGGTGTGACTGCTGGGCCCACTGCCACCAAACTTTCAGCGAAGGTGTCCATGGCATGTGCGCACGTGCGCATGCTTAGTGGCTCATGCAGACATTATGAACACACAACAGACACACAGCTGAGTGAGCATTTCATCCCCATGCGTGTGCATGCAGGGCACTCGCTCGCACATGTGCATGAGGAACACAGCGCTCTCTCCCACTCTGGCCCCGTGTTTGCCATCCAGATGTTTGGACATCAGGCAGTCTTCAGTGCCTTTTATGGCCGTCTGACAGCAGTCTGTGTCATCTAAACTGTTGTCTACATGCACTTTGGATGCCATCGTGCAGGTGTGGATGCAGTAGTCTGTCTGACACTGCTGACCACATCTCTTTCCCTCCCAACTGTTCCAATGATGGTAATATTTGCCGTTTTGGCCTGGTTCCTGCACATTCTTACTATGTGTGACGGGGACTTTAGCAAGTCACTTTGACACAAAGTAATTCTATCGCCTTTCACCAATATTGCTGCAGCATTGTAGGATGACTAAGTGGAGCCAATATTTTACTGGAAAATATTTAATATGTTTGGGTTTTAAATGTTAAATATGTTGTAAATTTTGTTTAAGCATGTTAAAAGTCATGGGATGTTTTTTGCACCCTCACACATTAGTCAAATGTCTCACCGCTGTTTACCTTATCTCTCTAAGAGGGAAAATAGCTCAGAACTGCATGAACATGTATTGCATAATAATGTGTTTGCTGGGTATGACTTCATTACAAAGTCATTCATACCAATCAATCACAAATATTTTGATGGTGAATATATACTTCAGATCTTTGGATGTTTTTCAAATTGAAGCTTGTTTTTACTACTGTACGTTATTATTGTTTTTATTACTACAGTATTTTCAAATCTGTGAAGGAAATTAAATGTTTTAAACACCATATAAAACCTATACACAAGAGCTTCTATAATAATAAATAATGCATAAAACAGGATTTGTTCAACTTTAAACATCATCACTTTGAGAATTTCAGTTTGACAGGCTAATGTTCTATGCTTTGATTTAAGGGTAGACAGCAAAAAATGGAAAAGTTAAAAAAGTGGAAAAAGCAGTGTTACTCTTTTACCTAATAATGATGATGATGATGATGATGATAATAATATAGCCTTTATTCTCATTGTACATATTACTCAGCCACATGGGGTGTGCTGGTAGTACATTGTGAGTGCCAATCCCAAGCCCAGATAAAAGAGGAGGGTAGAGGCAGAGCGCAAACCTTGAAGTTTGTCAAATCTCGGCCACTCAGAGTGTACAGCCAGTACACTCTGAGTGTCGGTCTAGACCCAGATAAATGAGTAGGGTTGCTTCAGGAAGGGCATCTGGCGTAAAACAAGCCAACCCAACCATGCCTATTAAAAATCAAATTTCCACTCCAAATCAGCGACACTGGGTGAACAATCACTGGTGCCGTTGCCCAACAGGGTGCTGACAGAAACTGGGCTACCGCTGGGCGAAGAAGAAGAAGAGGAGGAGAACGTGTCCACAGACAGCAGCAGAAGAGGAAAACTATAAGAGTGGAGAGCTGGGACTTCGAATGTTGGCAGTATGGTTGGTAAAGGGAGAGAGCTTGTTGTGTGTTGGGGGGTTTGGCTGGATGTTTTTGTGTTGTTTTCTTTTCTTTGCTCTCCAGGTGGTATGCAAACTGTTTTTTGTCTGTGGAGAAGGTGCTGGCAGAAGAGGCCTTCACCCTCATCAGCATGATTTGCAGCACCTGTGGATGATGCTCACGTGCAAACTTAAAGACTTTCAGCTGAAGCAGATAATGAGATGGCGTTCTGCATTTAGCCATGAGTGATTCAAGCAGAATTGCCTGGAACTCGACCTTGTGACGTTTGTTTGTGAGACGCTGAGGACCGCGCCTGGATTTGACACATCGTGCCTGTGAAGGAGGACGGGTGAGGGACACATGCTGTCAGCACACATCAGAGGTGATTGATTGTCTGAATAAGTGTTAATAGTAATTTGGTATTTTGTTACGCAGTATATTTGTTGGGAAAGTGTAGGTACACGGACCCACAACAGGGGGCGCAAATGAACGGACAATGGAGGAAGTCAAATACAACACTTTACTGTTGTGAAAGTGCACAACAAACACAACAGATTACAACAATAGACAAAAGGTCAAATCACAAAAGGGTCGTGTGGGCAGGCTCGAAGATAGAAGACGTCTGTCCAAAGTAGAACCGGAACCACACGATTCCTCCGCCACCAGACCCCGGGAATACTGGAGCCGCCAAGTCCCGAACTCCCAGGTGGCCACTGCCTCCGCGTGTCGGACCTGGTACTGCTGGCGAGGAACAAAAAAGCAATTAAACGTGGGCGCGTATGCACCCAGCAATTCACACGGCAGGAAAACCAACTCCACCTCTTGTTGGAAAAAGAGTCTGTTATACGATACACAAAAAGTCACAAAAGGTTACTGTCGAATAAATCTCACAGCCAGCTGAGAACGTTACCTTCCTGGTAAAGCGATATCTCGGCAAAGAGGTGGAGATGACGTCTTGCTGATATACTGATGCTGATCAGATGAGTGGTGACAGCTGTCATAGGTGATGAGTGTCAGCTGTCACCCCGGCTACTCCTGTTAGGCGGCAGCGCCCTCTGGTGCCTGGAGCCCGCACTCCAGGCAGGGTGCCCTCTGGTGGTGGTGGGCCAGCAGTACCTCTTCTTCAGCGGCCCACACAACAGGACCCCCCCCTCAACGGGCGCCTCCTGGTGCCCAACCAGGCTTGTCCGGGTGGCGGCGGTAGAAATCGGCCAGGAGGGCCGGGTCCAGGATGAAGCTTCTCTTCACCCAGGAGCGTTCTTCGGGTCCATACCCCTCTCAGTCCACCAAATACTGGAAGCCCCGGCCCATCCTACGGACATCTAAGAGCCGGCGCACAGTCCAAGCCGGCTCGCCATCGATGATCCGGGCAGGAGGTGGTGCCGGACCCGGAGTACAGAGGGGTGAGGTGTGATGGGGCTTGATCCGGGACACGTGGAAAACGGGATGGATCCGCAGTGAGGCCGGAAGCTGAAGCCTCACTGCGGCTGGACTGAGTACCTTGATGATTTTAAACGGACCGATATACCGGTCCTGCAGCTTAGGGGAGTCCACTTGAAGGGGTATGTCCTTAGTAGACAACCACACTGCCTGCCCTGGCCGGTACGTAGGGGCCGGGGTCCGCCGACGGTCTGCATGGGCCTTCGTCCTCATCCGGGCCCTCAGCAAGGCAGAACGGGCGGCACGCCACACCCGACGGCACTTCCGTAGGTGGGCCTGGACCGAGGGCACACCGACCTCTCCCTCAACCACCGGAAACAGAGGAGGTTGGTACCCCAGACATACCTCGAAAGGGGAGAGGCCGGTGGCTGACGACACCTGGCTGTTATGGGCATACTCGATCCAGGCCAGATGGGTACTCCAGGCCGCCGGGTGCGCAGCTGTCACGCAATGCAGGGCCTGCTCCATCTCCTGATTGGCCCATTCTGCTTGCCCGTTGGTCTGGGGATGATACCCGGATGAGAGACTCACCGTGGCCCCCAGTTCCCGGCAGAAGCTCCTCCAGACGTGCGAGGAGAACTGGGGACTGCGATCGGAGACGATGTCTGTTGGGATCCCATGCAACCGGACGACGTGGTGGACCAGGAGGTCCGCTGTCTCCTGGGTTGTCGGGAGCTTCGGGAGGGCCACGAAGTGGGCCACCTTGGAGAATCGGTCCACTATCGTGAGGATGGTGGTGTTGCCTTGGGACGGCGGGAGGCCCGTGACAAAATCCAGGCCGATGTGGGACCAGGGGCGATGGGGCACGGGCAGCGGCTGGAGCAGTCCCGAAGCCCTGCGATGGTCAGCCTTGCCCCTGGCGCAGGTGGTGCAGGCCTGGATATAATCCCGGACGTCGGCCTCTAGGGACGCCCACCAGAAGCGCTGCCGGACAACTGCCACGGTTCTTCGCACCCCTGGATGACAGGAGAGCTTAGAGCCGTGACAGAAGTCCAGGACTGCAGCCCTAGCTTCTGGTGGGACGTAGAGTCTGTTCTTCGGCCCAGTTCCGGGGTCCGGGCTTCATGCCAGGGCCTCCCGGACGGTTCTCTCTACGTTCCAGGTGAGGGTGGCCACGATAGTGGACTCCGGGATGATGGGTTCCGGTGGATCCGACAACTCCGTTTTGACTTCATCTTCATGTACCCGGGACAAGGCATCCGATCTCTGGTTTTTGGTCCCGGGACGGTAGGTGATCCGGAAGTCAAACGGCCGAAGAACAGTGACCAGCGGGCTTGCCTGGGGTTCAGCCGCTTGGCGGTCCTGATATACTCCAGGTTCCGGTGGTCAGTGAAAACCGTGAATGGCACGGACGTTCCCTCCAACAGATGTCTCCACTCTTCAAGAGCCTCTTTCACCGCAAGGAGTTCTCGATTGCCGACGTCATAGTTCCGTTCGGCCGGGGTCAACCTGCGGGAAAAATAGGCACATGGGTGAAGGACCTTATCGGTCTTCCCGCTCTGGGAAAGCGCAGCTCCTATCCCTGAGTCCGAGGCGTCCACTTCAACCACTAACTGGCGACTAGGATCGGGCTGCACCAGAACGGGTGCAGACGAGAAGCGCCGTTTCAACTCCTTGAACGCGGCATCGCAACGATCCGACCAGGTGAAGGGGACTTTTGGTGAGGTCAGGGTTGTCAGGGGGCTAACTACCTGACTGTAGCCCTTAATGAACCTCCTGTAGAAATTAGCAAAGCCGTGGAACTGTTGCAGCTTCCTACGGCTAGTGGGTTGGGGCCAGTCTCTCACCGCCGCAACCTTGGCCGGATCAGGAGCGACGGAGTTGGGGGAGATGATAAACCCCAGGAAGGACAAAGATGTGCGGTGGAACTCACACTTCTCGCCCTTCACAAACAGCCGGTTCTCCAACAACCGCTGCAGGACCTGACGTACATGCCGGACATGAGTCTCAGGATCTGGAGAAAAGATGAGTATATCGTCTAGATATACGAAGACGAATCGGTGCAGGAAATCCCGCAAGACATCATTAACCAAAGCTTGGAACGTCGCGGGGGTGTTTGTGAGGCCGAACGGCATGACCAGGTACTCAAAGTGACCTAAGGGGGTGTTAAATGCCGTCTTCCACTCGTGTCCCTTCCGGATCCGAACCAGGTGATACGCATTTCTAAGATCTAGCTTAGTGAATATTCGGGCTCCATGCAGGGGCGTGAACACTGAATCCAACAGGGGCAACGGGTATCGATTACGAACCGTGATTTCGTTCAGTCCCCTATAATCAATGCATGGACGAAGTCCGCCGTCTTTTTTACCCACAAAAAAGAAACCTGCACCCATCGGGGAGGTGGAATTCCGGATCAACCCGGCGGCTAAAGAGTCCCGGATGTAGGTCTCCATTGATTCGCGCTCAGGTCGTGAGAGGTTGTACAGCCTGCTGGACGGGAACTCACCGCCTGGAACCAAATCAATGGCACAATCGTACGGACGGTGGGGGGGAAGGGTGAGCGCCAGATCCTTACTGAACACATCTACAAGGTCGTGGTACTCCACCGGCACCGTCCCTAGATTGGGCGGGACTCTGACCTCCTCCTTAGCCTGGGAACCGGGAGGAACCGAGGAACCTAAACATACCCGATGGCAGGTCTCACTCCACTGAACCACTACCCCAGACGGCCAATCGATCCGGGGATTGTGTTTTAACATCCAGGGGAACCCTAAAATCACACGGGAGGTAGCAGGACTCACAAAAAACTCGATCTCCTCCCGGTGATTTCCTGACACCACCAGAGTTACAGGTGGTGTCTTATGTGTGATTGGAGGGAGTAGGGAGCCATCTAGTGCCCGCACCTGCACAGGCGAGGTAAGCACCACCAGAGGGAGCCCTATCTCCCTGGCCCATCTGCTGTCTAACAGATTCCCTTCAGAGCCCGTGTCCACCAGTGCTGGGGCCTTCAGGGTTAAATCCTCATAAAGGATTGTAACTGGGAGTCGTGTGGCAATGTGGGTGTGTCCCACGTGAATGTCTCGGCCCACCCCTAGCCCAGTTTCTAGGGGCGGGTGTTGGTGTTTAACCGCTCGGGGCAGTCTCTTACCTGATGCTCTATCGAGCCACAAACAAAACACGCTCCGCGGGCCAGCCTCCTCTGTCTATCTGGTGCCCTAAATGTGGCCCTGCTCGTGTCCATAGCTTCGTCAGCAGGGGGAGCTGTAACCACACGGAGCGCAGGGGCCGTGGAGTGTGGGGAGGGCGGAACGCGGTCGGAACCGGAAGGGAGAGGGATGGCGCGTGCCCGGCCACGCCCTTCGTCTCGTTCCCGACGGCGTTCTTCTAACCGATTGTCTAATCGTATGACAAGATCAATAAGCCCATCTAAATCCCGCGGTTCGTCCTTAGCCACCAGGTGCTCCTTTAGAACCAATGACAGTCCGTTTACAAAGGCGGCGCGGAGGGCAGTGCTATTCCAGCCGGACCTCGCAGCCGCGATGCGGAAGTCGACTGCATAGGCAGCTGCGCTCCGGCGCCCCTGTCTCATTGACAGCAGCACGGCTGAAGCGGTCTCTCTCCTCTATTTGGGTGATCGAACACTGTTCTGAACTCCCTCACAAACCCATCATATGTCTGAAGGAGCCGTGAATTCTGCTCCCAGAGCGCTGTAGCCCAAGCGCGTGCCTCACCGCGAAGTAGGTTTATTACATAAGCTATCTTGCTGGCATCAGTCGCGTACATGACAGGACGTTGTGCGAAGACGAGCGAACACTGCATAAGGAAGTCCGCGCACGTCTCCACACAACCTCCGTACGGCTCTGGAGGGCTTATGTATGCTTCCGGGGAAGGTGGGAGGGGTCGTTGAACGACCTGTGGAACGTCACTGTTACGCACAGGGTCGACAGGAGGGAGAGCCGCAGCAGCGCCCTGAGGGCGCGCTTCCACCTGCGCGGCGAGAGCCTCCACCCTGCGGTTAAGGAGGACGTTCTGCTCGGTCATTAAATCCAACCGAGCCGTGAAAGCGGTGAGGATCCGCTGCAACTCACCGATCATTCCTCCTGCGGACGCCTGTGCGCCCTGTTCTTCCATTGGCCGTTCAACAGCCGGTTGACGCCCCTCGGGATCCATGACGTTGGCCGAGATATCCTGTTGGGAAAGTGTAGGTACACGGACCCACAACAGGGGGCGCAAATGAACGGACAATGGAGGAAGTCAAATACAACACTTTACTGTTGTGAAAGGGCACAACAAACACAACAGATTACAACAACAGACAAAAGGTCAAATCACAAAAGGTGTCGTGTGGGCAGGCTCGAAGATAGAAGACGTCTGTCCAAAGTAGAACCGGAACCACACGATTTCCTCCACCACCAGACCCCGGGAATACTGGAGCCGCCAAGTCCCGAACTCCCAGGTGGCCACTGCCTCCGCGTGTCGGACCTGGTACTGCTGGCGAGGAACAAAAAGCAATTAAACGTGGGCGCGTATGCACCCAGCAATTCACACGGCAGGAAAACCAACTCCACCTCTTGTTGGAAAAAGAGTCTGTTATACGATACACAAAAAGTCACAAAAGGTTACTGTCGAATAAATCTCACAGCCAGCTGAGAACGTTACCTTCCTGGTAAAGCGATATCTCGGCAAAGAGGTGGAGATGACGTCTTGCTGATATACTGATGCTGATCAGATGAGTGGTGACAGCTGTCATAGGTGATGAGTGTCAGCTGTCACCCCGGCTACTCCTGTTAGGCGGCAGCGCCCTCTGGTGCCTGGAGCCCGCACTCCAGGCAGGGTGCCCTCTGGTGGTGGTGGGCCAGCAGTACCTCCTCTTCAGCGGCCCATACAACAATATTTGAACATTGATGAGAATTGTGCAGCTCGCTTCTCACGGCTGTGGCGTGCGGACTGATGATCCTCCACCTGTTGTGAGAAGCTGCTCATTTACATAAAGCTTAAATTCAGACCTGAATGTGTTGCTGATAGTGTGTGCCTTTGAAGGATATTAGTTGTAGCTGTTGACTTACCTCACCTCTTCTATCCTTCACAGAGTCAGTTTGTCGTGTCCACCTGGGGAGTGTTTGGCGGTGAATGTGAGTCCAAAAGCGCCGGGCTTCGATCCCTTTGGGCGCTGGAGAGCGCGCCGTCCTTCACTCCGCCAGACAAACGCACTTTTATGTTGTACACTGAGTATTGCACAAGAGGGGGAAAATAAAATTGTTTTGTTTTTTGGAACCACTTTCTGGTTATTTAGCACTGGGTTCAGTCAGACGAAGGTCCGCTCCTCAACCCGCGTCTGCACATAACAGAGCTGGCTGATATGATGGACCAAGTGGAAAGGAAGTAAGAGCAGGAGCATTGGCAGTGGGTTCAAGTTATTGTATCATGGTGAGGATAGGAAGAGAAATGGTGTTGGGGGTCATTTCAAAGTAAGAACATGTTAAGAGTGTGTTGGAGGGTGATGAGTGTGAAGTTGGATTTTGAAGGGGTGATGATGAATATCATTAGTGCATATGCCCCACAGGTAGGTTGTGAGATGAAGGAGAAAGAAGATTTTTGGAGTGAATTAGATGAGGTGGTGGAGAGTGTGCCCAAGCATGAAAGAGAGGTGACAAGAGCGGACTTCAGTGGGCATGTTGGTGAAAGGAACAGAGGTGATGAGGAAATAATGGGTAGATATGGTATCAAGGACAGAAATGTGGAAGGACAGATGGTAGCTAATTTTGCAATAAGGATGGAACTGGCTGTGGTGAATGCCTACTTTAAGAGAAGGCAGCAGCACAGGGTAACATAAGAGTGGAGAAAGGTGCACACAGGTGGACTACATTCTTTGTAGGAGATGTAAGCTAAAAGAAATTGGAGACTGTAAGGTGGTGGCAGGAGAGCGTGTAGCTAGACAGCATAGGACGGTGGTTTGTAGGATGACTTTAGAGGTGAAGAAGAAGAAGAAAAAACAAAGGATCAGATGGTGGAAGCTGAAGGAGGAAGACTGTTGTGTGAAATTCATTGAGCAGGTGAGCACTGGATGAAGGGGAAGTAATTTTGGACAACTGGAAAAGTACTGCAGATGTGGTGAGGAAGACAGCTAGGAAGGTACTGGGCGTGACATCTGGACAGTGGAAGAAAGACAAGGAGACAAGGTGTCCAAAGTATTCCAGAAAGGGCTGAGATGGTGCAGGTTTTCTTTGAAACCACCTTCTCCAGTAGGTGTTTTCAGCGATTAACATCACTTTGAGCAAATGGGATGGGTTCATCAGTGAAATCCCCTGCTGCAGTCAGTGGCTGCAAAGAAAACCTGCACCCTCTCGGCCCTTTCTGAAATACTGTGTAAATTCCCACACTGTACCCAATAATGACAAAATAAAATAAAATAAATAATAAAATAATAACAAATAAAAATAAATAAATAATAAATCCTACAGCACACTCACTGATTTGCAGAATGATGTCCCTGCTGGATTTAATGCCCTATCTTAGGGTCATGGTTGGTATTTTTGATGTGTTTGTCTGATGTTTTGTCTGTTACTTTTCTGCTTGGGGTTTTTTGTCATTGCTTTTCTTGTCTGTCACTTGGGTGCTTGGTGGTGGGTGGTTCCCTTCTGCTTTCAACACCCTGCTCTGGATCTTTCCTTCACACCCGTTTCTCATCACCTGCCTGTTACACTTTGTAATTAAGTCTCTCCTCTCACTCATCCCTACCAGATCATTGTGCTTTATCGCCTTCACTTCCAGCCTTCCTTCAGAGTCCTTGTCTTGATTGTCCTGCTGTGTTTTTGGAAATACCTGCCTGTTTTCTTGACCTCGCCTTTGCATGATGTTTTTGCCACTGCTGCCTATTTTGGACTGCCTTTTTGTGTACCGACCTCTGCAAGTTTACTCAGTAAAGCCTTCTGAACACCAAACTTTGGTGTCTGTGCTCAGCATTTGTGTCCAGCCATTTCTAGTTACAGAACCTGATACTTCCATGTCCAGTATATAATCCATCCATTTTCTATACCTGCTTACTACAATTAAGGGTCATGTTAGCTCTGAGATCACACACAGCGATCGTCCTCGTACCGGAAGAGTCTTTTCTTCATGATGCAGTGATTCCCAGCAGTGCTTCAGGGGTGTGCATCCTCTGATGTGACTTGATTTATTTGGAAATGACATTGTAAGTCCCTTAGGTTGTTCCATTGTTTTTTTCACATGGGGTCTCCACAGCAGATCCGAGGTGGATCTGCACGTTGATTTGGCACAGATATGTACTCCTCGGTCCTCCTGCATTTTGGTTCTGATGGACATATGACATCACATTTGCACAGCATTTAGTAGAAAGCTTTTTCCCACTTTAAAGACATATGTGTGCTGTTGGAGCTGGATCTGAGCAGTGTGTCGTTTAATGAAAGCATGTGGTCATATTTCCTCCCTGTTTGTGTGCTCCTCACAAAGAGCACCTTGAAGAACTCCCACCACACATCCTCAGAGAGAGAGAGAGAGAGAGAGCAAGGGAGAGAAAACGGGGCCGGGCTAGGGAGAGAAGTGGGAGAGACAGAGAGGGAGGGGGAGACAGAGTGAGCACGCCAGATAAAAAAAATTATAGTGACATTGTGCTGTACTCCTCTCTTGCAGAATTGTGCACCTCAGGAAAAAAAAAAAAAAAACATTAAATGCATACGTCCTGATGTCCTGCAAGTGTAGCCAGGCTGGCAGCAGTGGCTGTTCCTCTCTGATCATCTCTGCTATTGTGGCATGCTCCACCACAGCTCGTACATGTGGCCCAGCCCAGAGCTGGGAGTGATGTGATTTTCTTTGGGAGTGATAAAGATGGACAACATTCAGAATGAACATATCAGAGGGGCAGCACAGGTTGGACAGTTTGGAGACAAAGTCAGAGAGGTGGGACTGAGATGGTTTGGACATGTGTAAAGGAGGGACCCAGGGTATATAGGGAGAAGGATGCTGAGGATGGAGCAAAGAGGCAGGAGGAGAAGAGGGATGGCAATGAGGAGGTTTATGGATGTGCTGGGGAGGACATGCAGGTGGTTGGTGTGAAAGAGGAAGATACAGAGGACAGGGTGAGATGGAAACAGATGATCTGCTGTAGTGAGCAGGCAAAAGAAGAAGAAGAAGAAGAATTTATAGACTTGAACACTATGAAGAAAGAGCTAAAAGAGCTGCTTAAACACTTGTTTGAATGAGACAAAAAGCATGTGTTGCAGTGTTATTACCTCCGTCAAGGCGGTTATGTTTTCGATCGCGTCTGTTTGTTTGTTTGTTGGTTGGTTGGTTAGCAGGATTACTTAAAAAATCCTCAACGGATTTCAATGACATTTTTTACCAGGGGTGTATCTTGGCCTAACTTAGAAGTCATTAAATTTTGGTAATGATCTGGAACATTATCCGGATCCAGTAATTTTTTAAAGGATTCTTTATCATTGCAGTATAGGGCCAATTTCAGCATTTTTGTATCTAACTTCATGAAGACGGGTCACAAAAGCCGAACAAAAATTAAGTTATGACACAACAATAATTTAGCATTTGTTTCTCCTCACTGAATAAACTTATTAGAAAATTTTAAAAAACTTGTGTAGTTCATGCAGTTTCTCTTTATAAATACATTTGCTGAAGATCTAAGGGTTTAATCACTGAATCTGAAACATGACGGTAGATGCGTGAAACAATGTGGAATAAGTCTCTTTGCCAAAAGGTATTCCATGTGAGGTCAGTGACCCTATGGCCTTGGCGGAGGTTTGCGATCTCCGAGTCCTTCTAGTTTTAACACTACAAAGCCTCCTGTGTATGTCATACTGACAAATATTGTGATTTAAGTGTGATGTACTTGTTAAAAAAATGGTATTGGTGCATTCCTACTTTTGGCCAAATAAAAATTGGGAGCAACTACAACTGGTGTTATATTTTCTTGACATTCACCCTTTTTCAGTATAATTACCTTCAAATTAAAGTTGACAGTCTGCACCACACACCGATACATACATTCAACTCAAATAAATAAAGAAACAAAATAAAGAAATCCTTGTGAAAAATGTGCATGAACTCAGCTGTGTGAATTTTTTTTAATATTCCTGACAACATGAGTTTCGGCACAGTTGTTTGTTTATGCTGTGTGAGTATATTTGTGTGCATGTGTGTTGAAATATACAGTGTGTTTCATTCAGAGCTAACAAGTGGTGTCCTGCTCCTGCATATCCATCAGCCTCCTTCATGGTGTTTGGTAATGATATCCCCTGGTCGGAAGTGCAAATCCAGCTGTTGTAAAGCGGTCATAAATTAGATTTTCTGAAAGCTGGTTCAGATATTGTATCCAGTGCGTTGTTCATTGGAGCGTTCAGGCCTTCGCCCGCCGCGGCTTTCAGTATCATTACCTAAATCCTTTAAACCGAGTCGATCTGTTGTCATATCATTTCACCTCAGCTGTGGAGCTCCTCTTCTGTGTCAGAGCAAGAAATTCATGTCAGTTTGAGTCCAAGCTCCAGTAATGACATTAATTGCTTTTAAAAGCTGATACATGCTGAAAACATTAGTGCTCAAAGGCCTGCAGAAGTTATAGGGTGATGTGTCTGCTGAAAGCTTTTCCAAATCACAAAGAAATCAGCTGAGCAAGTTCAGATTTTTGCAGCTGCTTTCCATTCTTCGATGTGCAGAGTAATTCCAAACAGTTTATTTTCTGTCCTGCCACTTCTACCCTCAAGGTCATTTACTTTTTCTTTTGATAAAGCTACAATTCTCACATGTTCTTTCTGACTGGCTGATGCGGGAGCATTCAGATGTGTCAGAACTCAATACCTGTGTGATTTCAAAATCTGCAACAAATCTATTGATTAAAAAACAAAATTCAGTGGGGTTCAGATGTGTCAGAGCTCTGGTAATTTAATAATGCCTGAGTGATTTCAAAATCTGCAACAAATCTATTGATTAAAAAACAAAATTCAGTAGGGTTCAGATGTATCAGAGCTCTGGTAATTTAATAATGCCTGAGTGATTTCAAAATCTGCAACAAATCTATTGATTATAAAACAAAATTCAGTAGGGTTCAGATGTATCAGAGCTCTGGTAATTTAATAATGCCTGAGTGATTTCAAAATCTGCAACAAATCTATTGATTAAAAAACAAAATTCAGTGGCATTCAGATGTGTCAGAGCTCTGGTAATTTAATAATGCCTGAGTGATTTCAAAATCTGCAACAAATCTATTGATTAAAAAACAAAATTCAGTGGCATTCAGATGTGTCAGAGCTCTGGTAATTTAACAATGCCTGAGTGATTTCAAAATCTGCAACAAATCTATTGATTAAAAAACAAAATTCAGTGGCATTCAGATGTGTCAGAGCTCTGGTAATTTAACAATGCCTGAGTGATTTCAAAATCTGCAACAAATCTATTGATTAAAAAACAAAATTCAGTGGCATTCAGATGTGTCAGAGCTCTGGTAATTTAACAATGCCTGAGTGATTTCAAAATCTGCAACAAATCTATTGATTAAAAAACAAAATTCAGTGGCATTCAGATGTGTCAGAGCTCTGGTAATTTAACAATGCCTGAGTGATTTCAAAATCTGCAACAAATCTATTGATTAAAAAACAAAATTCAGTGGCGTTCAGATGTGTCAGAGCTCTGGTAATTTAATAATGCCTGGGTGATTTCAAAATCTGCAACAAATCTATTGATTAAAAAACAAAATTCAGTGGCGTTCAGATGTGTCAGAGCTCTGGTAATTTAACAATGCCTGAGTGATTTCAAAATCTGCAACAAATCTATTGATTAAAAACAAAATTCAGTGGCATTCAGATGTGTCAGAGCTCTGGTAATTTAATTATGCCTGAGTGATTTCAAAATCTGCAACAAATCTATTGATTAAAAAACAAAATTCAGTGGCATTCAGATGTGTCAGAGCTCTGGTAATTTAATAATGCCTGAGTGATTTCAAAATCTGCAACAAATCTATTGATTATAAAACAAAATTCAAAGAGGCCTTTTTTCATTTTGCACAGTTACATATTTATTGTGGGGGAACAATGCGCTTCATTAGGACAAAGATGCAGAGCAAGGTGAGTGCTGCAGAAATTGCACAAGCAGCAAAGTCCTGCACGCAAAGCAAAAAAAAAAAAAAAAGAAGAAGAAGAAGAGAAAAACCATAGTAGGATGGGATGAGACAAGTGGGGCATTCTGACCCGTGTCTGGATGTTGGTGGGTTTGTTATTTGTGCCCAGACCCTCAGGGCACCAGTAGCAGGATGAGTCCAAGCATCCGCTGAGAGGATGACCTCAGCTGTCCTGGTGCAGTTTGGCTTGTACAGCTGCATCTGATTGGACAGGAACAAAGGGCTGCTGCACCCGGGGGTGTTGGCACTGAGCAGATATAATAACTGATCCTGAAAGATGAGAATGTGCATATGTAGTCTCAGAATGAATGGAAATATGTACACACAAAATAAGATTATAACGAACAACATTTATGTCAGTCAGTGCAGATATGGAAAAAAAAAAGATGTGACAGTAGCTGCAAACTGCACTGATGGATTTCTAAATAAATGAATGAAAGACCAGGCACTCATTAAAGTGCATATCCGCATGGCCAAGATGCCTCATCTTGCAGTAATTTAAAATAATTTAAATTATCCTGCCCTTTTCTGTGGAAAAATTATTATTTTTATTCCAAGTCTGTTTTTTTTCACCATGATTTGTTAAACATTGCTTATTAATAAGGCAACAGAGTATAATGCTCAATCATTTTTTTATGTTGTTTTCTGCCACAGTCCCTTTATCCAGATCCATCCGAAATTGCAATAACATCTTCGTGACGGTTTTGTTTAACTCACTATTCCTAACCCTACTCCTACCCCCGACCTTAACCTTAACCTTCACCCAATCTTACTCTCCCCCCTAACCATAACCCCCCCCCCCCCCCCACCCCTCCATTTCACTTTTAATTTCGTGCAGCCATCACGGAATGAATTAGAATGAATTCGTGCTACCGTGACGAAAATGAGGTGCTTTTCGTCACAATATCACGAACCAATAGATTAATGTATATTTCGTGCTGCTGAATCACGACTTGCCGTGAGACCAGGTTGTCTATTTCGGGTTGAACCCAGGATTTTTCAGATCAGGTCAGGTGGAGCTCGAACAAACAACAATATTTGGGGAAAAAATAAGACATTTTGAAATTCACTCTAAAAATTAAATGTTGCATTTACTTAATCTATTTCAGTTTACCAAACTTGATTTTTTTTTTTAGAAGAAACATCAATAGAAAATGAACTGCACCAATTTTCCCGTTCAAACATCTGTCATCAAACCGCCTGTCTTTGTATTATTCTTTTCCTTGATTATGAGAGCAGCTGGAGGAGATTTGTCATATTAAGTCAGTTAAACTGAAGGTTGTAAAATCTACAGTTCATCAAATCCTTCTGCCAGCACTGATAAGAGATGAGAGAAACGGTAACATATTATTGCAGTCTGTCCGCTGAATTCGCAGAAAGATGGCTGATTTATTGTGAGCTGCTGCTGTTTCTTGGGCTGATTGTACAGAAATCGCTGACAGGTTTTTTTTTCCTCTCTCTTTTTCTCTCTAAAAACGTGAGAAAGCTGCTGTACCGGAGACCTCCTGTGCGTCAGGACGCAGCGCGCTGCAGACGGAGGCCGTGCCAAGACGCAGCTCCTGCGGAACGTTCGGATCCATCAGCTCCCGCAAAATAACACAATTAAAAACCTCTAATGGGGCATAGAGCCCTGAGTTTGACTGTCATTTTAATCTTAGATCATTAAAGGGTCATTGCGAACATTCCTGTAAATGTGTCAATTCTACACAATAATGTATTTTTTTTTTTCTCTGCGTTTTGTCTTCTTTGAATCAATGAATGTACGCAAATCAATCACTTTTTATGTCCAGTTGGATGGAATTATTGTTTTCAGAATTTTCTATTTGGTTTAGCTCGATTCGTTTGTCGTTTTCACACTGTATTTGCATTTCAGTGGTTAATTTCTGGTTACTTCTCAATCTATGCGGGTGCTAATTTTATTTGCTGTTAAATTTATATCCACATATATTTTTAAATGTCTGATTGAGTGTAGTTGATACTTGCGGTTTTTTCGTTCACTTCGATTTCATAGTTTTTGCTATATGAGGGAAAATACAGGTGTGACTGTTACGATGCAGAACTCTGAGCAAAATTTAAAATTTCACGACGAAAAATAATGTAAATAATAATCAATCGTGGAGACAGCTCCAAAAACATTTTCAAAGAAAGAAAGAAACTAAGAAAAAAAGAAAGAAAGAAAGAAAGAAAGAAAGAAAGAAAGAAAGAAAGAAAGAAAGAAAGAAAGAAAGAAAGAAAGAAAGAAAGAAAGAAAGAAAGAAAGAAAGCTCTCTCTATCTCTCATTATTTATTTTTGCTTTTAAAGTTCATTAAATATGGTAATCTAACGTTGGCAAAGATTATTTGTGCGATGCAATTATAAAATATCTGCATGTTAATATGATTACATTAAGCACCAGCACTTTTGTGTTACTATTCCAACAAATAAAGTGAGGAAACACGCGCGCACACACACACACACACACACACACCACACACAGTTTCATTGGAGATTCAACTTACTTCAAATTCATTTACCAAACAAATAAATAAATAAATACATTAAAAAATAACTAACGAAATAACTAATTAACATAAATAAATAAAAAAATATGCGCGAACAAAATTAGGTATATTCTTATGAGTAGATATTATTAATAAATGTATTTATTTACTTGTATAAAAGAGTTCATAATAAATTTAATTGTATGTGCGCGTCAGTTTTTTATGGTTTTTATTTTATTTTGTTTTGTTTTAATTTGTGACTGGATGTTGGGAGCTGCAAAACCTGAAAGAGTAGAATGCGAGTTCTGATCTTCACAACAACAACAACAACAACAACAACAATAGCGGCAGCAGTAACAGCAACAACAGTAATAATAAAAATAGAAGCGGGTCTTATTTAAAGTGAGCAGCCAACGAAATCACTTTGTAGTTTAACGGCCCACGGCACGTGTCTCTCCAGCACAACGAACCCGGATCGCCGGCATCCCAGTCCAGCGAGAAAAAACATTACACCACCACCTCCCAGGTGATAATAATAATAATAATAATAATAATAATAATAAGTATTATTATTATTATTATTATTATTATTATTTGCCATTATTAATTATGTATAAATGTATAATTATATGTGTAATAATTATTATCATTATATAATAATAATTGTTATTATTATTATTGTTATTATTATTATTATTTATTATAAATGATTATGTATAGATGTATAATTATGTGTAATAATTATTATCATTATATTAGAATAATATAACAATAATAACAATAATAACAACAACAACAACAACAACAATAATAATTTAATTTTGTTGCTATCGTTCGTGGCTATGGTGGTGGGCGTTGATGCCTCATTCAAGTCTCATAATCATTAAAACTATGAAGTATTTGTCCTTATTTCTATTTAGACTGCAGGCAGTTTAAATAAGTCTGCGTCAGAGGATGATTTATACTTATTTATCGCGTCATGTAAAATAATAAAATAATGAATAAAATGTTGCAATATTTTTAAGTTAGTAAAAGTAGATATTATGGACACTGATGACGGTCTGCGTCTTTAAGCAGCGCGCACCGCTGGGACCGGCCTCTTGAAAATACTGCCATTATTTTTAAATCGGGCTCGTGTCCGTGAGCTGCAGACGCACTGATATTTCCAAATGGTTTCGATAAGGTGCGTGTTTACGGATTCCGAGTTTTGTTTTGTGAGTGGGCAGGTCTGTCCTTCATTAAGGTCCTTTAGGGCAGACCACTCTGAGCAGAGAGATATTTATCACGACACACACACACACACACACACACACACACCACACACACACACACACACACACACACACACACACACACACACACACACACACACACACACACACAACACACACACACACACACACAGTGCCAAAGTATTCACATGCAGGTTTTCACTTATTACACATTTTGTTATGTTACTCCAAAAAGGAGTAAATTAATTTTTCCCTCAAAATTCTAACAACACACCATAATGACATCATTTTTTTTAATTTTTGCACTTTTATTAAAAAAAAAAAAAAAAATCGAATGTATGTACGTATCACACCCTTTGCTCAATACTTTGTTGATGCAACTTTGGCAATAATTACAACCTCAAGTCTTCTTGAATAAGATGCCATAAATTTGGTGCACCTATCTTTGGGCAGTTTTGTTTATTCCTCTTTGCAGCACCACTCAAGCTCCATCAGGTTGGATGGGGAGCACCGGTGCACAGACATTTTCTCCAGAGATGTTCAATCAGATTCAGGTCTGGGCTCTAGCTGGGCCACTCAAGGACATTCACAGAGTTGTCCTGAAGCCACTCCTTTGATATCTTGGCTGTGTGCTTAGGCTCATTGTCCTGCTAAAAAATAAACTGTCACCCCAGTCTGAGGTCAAGAGCACTCTGCAGCAGGTTTTCATCCAGGATGTCTCTGTACATTGCTGCATTCATCTTTCCCTGACTAGTCTCCCAGTTTCTGCTGTTGAAAAACATCCCCACAGCATGATGCTGCCACCACGTTTCATATAGGGATGGTGCCTGGTTTCCTCTCAACATGATGCCTGGCATTCACACCAAAGAGTTCACTCTTTGTCTCATCAGACCAGAGAATTTAGTTTATTATAGTCTGAGAGTCCTTCAGGTGCCTTTTGGCAAACTGCAGGTGGGCTGCCATGTACCTTTTACTAAGGACTGGTTTCCATCTGGCCGCTCTACCATATGGGCTTGATTGGTGGATTGCTGCAGAGATAGTTGTACTCCTGAAAAATTCTCCTCTCTCCACTGAGGAATGCTGGAGCTTTGATAGCGTGACCATCTGGTTCTTGGTCACCTCCCTGACAAAGGCCCTTCTCTCCAGATTGCTCAGTTTAGACAGGCAGCCAGCTCTAGGAAGAGTCTTGCTGGATCCAAACTTCTTCCATTTATGGATGATGGAGGCCACTGTGCTCATTGGGACCTTCAAAGCAGCAGAAATGTTTCTGTACCCTTCCCCCGATTTGTGCCTTGAGACAATCCTGTCTTGGAGGTGTACAGACAATTCCTGACTTCATGCTTGGTTTGTGCTCTGACATGCACTGTCAGCTGTGGGACCTTATATGTAGACAGGTGTGTGCCTTTACAAATCATGTCCAATCAACTGAATTTACCCCAGGTGGACTCCAGTTAGAAACATCTCAAGAATGATCAGTGGAAACAGGATGTACAGTACCTGAAGACATTTTTGAGGTTCATGGCAAAGGCTGTGAATACTTAACTAAAAGTGTTTTTCTTACTTTTTATTTGTAAGAAATTTGCAATAATCTCCAAAAAGCTTTTCCCACATTGTCATTATGGGGTATTGTGTGTAGAATTCTGAGGAAAAAATTAAAGTCGAGTAGAGCAGGTAAGTCAGGGAGATAGCAACTGAGCTGCAAAAATACTGACTTTGTTTTGGTGACTGGATGTGCAGTTCGCTGCCTTGAATTCATGGCTGCATCTAACAATGATTATTTCCATAGTCATTTAGTTTACGTTTTTTTTTTTTTAATAATCAATTAGTTGTTAGGTCAATAAAATGTCAGAAAATGGTGAAAAATGTCAATCAGTGTTTTCTGCCTTCAAATGTCTCATTTTGTCCACAACCAAGGTTGGGTAGGATTTCTTTGAAAGAATACATGTGGATTACATGTATGTATGTACACAGATTTGGATTACTTGTAATCTGATTACTTTTGGATTACATTTCAAAGTAATCTTACCCAACCCTGTCCACAACCCACAGATTTTCGGTTTACAGCCAGATATGAGTAAAGGAAATAGTAAATTACAGTATTCACATTTAAGAAGCATAAATCAGAGAATTTGGATATTTCACACCAGGTCACTAAAATGTCATAAAATGGTGAAAAATGCTGATCAATGTTTTCTGTCTTCAAACGTCTTCTTTTGTCCACAACCCACAGATTTTGCATTTAGGGCCAGATAGGAGTAAAGGAAATAGTAAATTAAAGTATTCATATTTAAGACAGTTCATTTAAGAAGCATAGATTACAGAATTTGGATATTTCACACACACAAAAAAACCCCTCCAAATATTTAATCAATTGCCAAATCCTTGTTGATTAATTCAGTAGTCAATTAATTACTGATTGATTATTGAATCACTGCTGCTCTACTTGAGATTTTAAGGTTTGCTTTATTTTAACAGTGCATATGTATACTGTTTTATATATTCTGTGGTAGCTGTATACGTCATCCCATATTTGGCGATGTAATGGGCATCATATTTATTTATTTCTTCCTACAGTTGCTATCTTAAGTTGTTGCTTATATGAAGATGCATGCCTCATCCAGCAGGTGGCAGACATGTGTATGAGCTATTATATGACCTAAACAATATTACTTTTTCCATTGATCTGGTACATCAAAGTTCACCTGATTTTAATCGACTTGTCCATATTATATGTATTTTTAAGTAAAAGACATACAAGATGATGGCATTTATTGTTTTGAGTGTTTGCCTACACATCAGGCTAGGTTGGACAAACTCTCTCACTCACCCATCCATTCCTTTACATATTCAAGTTCTATGCTGTTACCATTGCAGGGAATTGGACAGTTCACTGCAAAGCACTTTCATTGCCAGACGTGGCCTGTTTCATTGTTATTCCACTGCAAATTAAGCAGATAAAATGTCTGGAGTTGATTCCATGGGTTGAATGAATACTTGGAAGCTGTTCAACGGGACTCTCAATACAAGATCTTAAGAGGTGTTGGTGCAAGTGAAGAGGCCTTAATTTGGCTGAAAAAACAAAATAGATCTATCGGTCAGACAGGAGAAACTTTAGGAGTGGTTACATCAACAATTTGGAACATTCTTAAAAATAATGAATGTACTGGTGAATTAAGCGCCCCTAAAAGTGCTGGAAAACCGCAGAAGACTAAAGTGGATGATGACAGATGTCTTTCTTTGATCTTGAAACACTCCTTCACAATGTGCATTTCTTACTCATCACATATTCAGACTTGGTCAATTTCCCTATATGGCAAACAAGGTTGCCTTTTTTTCATAGCATGTTGACTTCTCACTTGTTTTGACCCGGGGTCACGACAGTAGATCCGAGGTGGAACTACATGTTGATTTGCCACATGATTTACAGTGGATGCCCTTCCTGCTGCAACTCCATATGGGAGAATGGGCATGAGTAGGTTTGAACCGGGAACCTTCTACACTGGAAATAAGCACATATTAGAGCTTGGCCACCATCCCTTTGTTACATGGTCTTTCACATAATGGATGTCAGCAGTTCTTTGTCCGGCACCTCTTGGATTAACCTTTTGCTTCCTCAGATTGGATGCCCTTTCTCTTTCATCCTGCAGGAGCTCTCCTTTTTCTGCACCAGTTTTTGAATTATGTGAGTTTTCATTCTTTCCCTTTGCTTTGCAAGTTCTTCCTTTTCTTCACCTGATAACATTTTCCACCTCTTAGCACTCTGCAAACTTTCCTTTGATTTTTCAATTAAAGTACGTTTCCTTGTCATTTTGAAGGTCTGAAATGAAAGAAAAAAAAATATTTTAAATCACATGCAACATGCAATGCGTTGGTTGTGAAAAACATAAAAATGAAAGGAGCTTTTAGAATTGGTTGAAAATCATTTAGATTTTTGGGGGGAAGGGGGTGCAATATGTAAATATAGAATGCACTGCTAAAGTACCCTCAGTTGTATGAGCATGTAATTAATGAAAGAGTGTGTAGACATAATGTGGCCTTTTGAATACTTAAAATAGGTCAAGGTTAGCGATCTTTGAACTTGTCCAAGGTCTGTGTCCCAAGAATGCTCCCCGTGAATTTGAAGACCCTGGCAACAATAGGAATGGAGTTATGCTGAGCACGGACAGATGGACAGCCAGACAGACAAACAGATGGACAGATGGATGGATGCAAAGCCCCGACGGCCATATTTTTGCCTCAAGTAAAAATTGGACACATATTTTTATACTGGAACATTCTTTAAAGGAAATCATGATTCTTACCAAATAATAGGACTTCATCAGTCTCTACACCAAAGTTACAACCATTCAATCACTGATCGTACATCTTTTGTCTGCATCCACAAACAGTCTATAAAATTTAAATAGGATGGAATCATAAAAAATAGATGGTGAACAGTGTAGTGTGGTTATGTAAGATGGAGAGCATAATGTACGAGGTCTATTAGAAAAGTATCCGATCTTATTATTTTTTTAAAAAACCATATGGATTTGAATCACGTGTGATTGCGTCAGACAAGCTTGAACACTCGTGCGCATGCGTGCTTTTTTTCATGCCTGTTGGTTGCGTCATTCGCCTGTGAGCAGGCTTTGAGTGAGGTGTGGTCCACCCCTCTCGGCGGATTTTTATTGCGAATAAATGTCTGAACGATTTGGAGCTTTGCTGCATCAATTTTTTTCCAGAAACTGTGAGAGACGTCCAGGTGGACACCGTTCGGAAAATTAATATGGCTTTCAGGGATGATTTTATGGGGATTAAACAGATTACGGGGTGTTACTGCCGCTTTAAGGACTGCCCACAACTGCTGAGACTGCGTCGCGCTCCCAGCCCCCATCGACAGGCTGACACCCCGCTGAAACAACCAGATCATTTCCAACGTGAAGGCTTTGTTGATCCGGGACCTCGTCTGACTTTCACAAAAAGGCAGAAGATGTGGACATCAGCACTTTTTCGGTACATTCCACCGTTACAGGAGTTTTTTTCATGGAAAGAAAAGCGGAGGGACGCGCCACGGAGCCGTTCATTACGCGGGACAAAACCACCTCGGTGTTGGTCTCACAGGACGGCTTTCAGGTGGATTTCAGACGGATTCTGGTTGCTTTCCAGTTGTGTGAATATCCGATTGTGATTGTGCATGAGCTGGATATGCCAGAACATGTCCCGTGAGGCTTCATCACAGCGTTGCTTTGCGCCGAGCGGCTGCACCGTGACGCGCGGAACTCCTCTGCACGTCTGTCTTAATGTGCCGAAAAAGTGCTGATGTCCATGTCTTTTCACAATTCCTGTGCTAGTCAGATGACATACCGGATCAAGACAGCGTCCAGTTTAAAAATGAACGGCACATTTCACTGTTACAGGAGTTTTTGTCATGGAAAGAGAAGCGGCTCCACCGCGTGTCGCGGTGCAGCCGCTCGGTGCAAAGTAACGCTGTGATGCATGTGCACGAGGTTTCAAGCTTGTCTGACGCAATCACACGTGATTCAAATCCATATGGTTTTTTAAAAAAAATAATAAGGTTGGATACTTTTCTAATAGACCTCGTATAAGTTGGGAACTTAAAATACTACATAATTTGAAAATGGTGAGTGACTGGATTATTAGTAGTGAATATACTGTGCCACTGGCCTATGTTTTCAATAACGTCTGCTTATTTTTATTTATTTCTGTAGAGCTGAAGTAAAGTACCACACCACTGGTCTTAGTTTCATATAAGAAATGGTCTATGCATTTTTCAAAAGAAAGAAAGTCAAGTCAAATCAAATCGATGGCCTGCAACAGGAAAATATCTGTTAAGGATAGAGAATCAAAGCACTTACCTCAGTTTAATCTATCTGATATACAGATCTTTGACTTTGCCTCCCCCTCCTAGTCAATTTCCTTTGTTTCCAGTGGTGGGCACAACTAACCAAAAAGTTAGCTTTGATAACCGCTAATCTGCTAACTGAAAACTTAACTTTTATAACTTTTCTAATAATTATTTTTATAATATCAGAGGTTTATCGACATTAACGGAAACTCTGTCTTTTTACAAAGTGAAAATATCGCACATATCTTTTAAAGTCATGCACTAATTCTGAAGGTTTGTGCATTAACTGACACACACGCCAAAAGGCATTGTGGGAAATGAGTCTCCTCTCAGTCACTAGTTGATTGGTTTATATATTTGTAAATGTGTCATTTTTTTATTTGTAAAAAAAAAAGGCATTTGCAGAACTAAAAATTCTGTTTGTGAAGTGTGATTCAGCACAACGAATAGCGACGAACGTGTGATTGTTGGTCGCTATTCTCAGTCCCATCCAGTAGATGGCATTGTTCTATGCATTTTGACGGTGGGGGGAGTGATTGAGAGGAGACTCATTTCCCATAATACCTTTTGGCATGTGTGGCTGTAACGCTCAAACCTTCAGAATTAGCACATTACTTTAAAAGATATGTGCAATATTATCACTTTGTAATATTAATATTATCACTTAACTGAAAATAAAATCTGGTTTGTTGTTGTCTGTCAGATCCACGTGGTTTCTGGGGGATTTCCTTTGGTAACAGAATGTAAACATAACTATGTGACCCCAGCCTCACTTTCATGTCATAACAACGATGGGTTTCCCCATAATAGATGCCAGCATTCTAAACAGTTTGGGTTTAAACCTGCTTGAAAAGAAGGGCTAATTCTGCCAAACGTACATGGAATTATTTGCTTTGGTGAATGAAAACTTTGGTGAATGATCCTGTGTCATGTGTTCTGGTTGCCAACAAATTTGAAGGATTTGTCACTCAGAAAGGGTCAAAATGGTGAAATTCTGTGAGGCTTGAAGTGTCTGACATTTTGCAGTCAAAGTATCTGGACTGTCAATGGGAGTGAATAAGCAGTACACATGTAAATTTCGAGCTGCCAGGAGTGTGTAACAGCTGAGATAACTGTGACTGCAGAAACCTTAACAGGTTAACAAGATAGCAGTGCCATTTCTCTCAGACAACATGCAGAACTATCTGGTTGACCTTTGCAGTATCAGAAAATATTCATCTATGTTATGGTCAGGGATAGGGTTTGGGTTAGTGTCTCCCCACGCATCACCAAATGAATCAAAGGGGCTACCCAACTCTTGCGGAAGTGGAAGTCTTCAAAAATAAATACAGTAGTGTTCAGAAAACAGTAGTGCTATGTGACTAAAAAGATTAATACAGGTTTTGAGTATATTTCTTATTGTTACATGGGAAACAAGGTACCAGTAGATTCAGTAGATTCTCCCAAATCCAACAAGACCAAGCATTCATGATATGCACACTCTTAAGGCTATGAAATTGGGCTATTAGTAAAAAAAGTAGAAAAGGGGGTGTTCACAATAATAGTAGTGTGGCATTCAGTCAGTGAGTTCGTCAATTTTGTGGAACAAACAGGTGTGAATCAGGTGTCCCCTATTTAAGGATGAAGCCAGCACCTGTTGAACACACTTTTCTCTTTGAAAGCCTGAGGAAAATGGGACGTTCAAGACATTGTTCAGAAGGACAGCGTAGTTTGATTAAAAAGTTGATTGGAGAGGAGAAAACTTATACACAGGTGCAAAAAATTATAGGCTGTTCATCTACAATGATCTCCAGTGCTTTAAAATGGACAGAATGTTGTGTGTTGGGGGTTTGGCTGGATGTTTTTGTGTTGTTTTCTTTTCTTTGCTCTCCAGGTGGTATGCAGACTGGTTTTTGTCTGTGGAGAAGGTGCTGGCAGAGGAATCCTTCACCCTCATCAACATTATTGGCTGCACTTGTGGAGGATGTTCATGTGCAGGCCTAATGACTCACAGCACCTGTGGATGATGCTCACGTGCAGACTTGAAGACTTTCAGCTGAAGCAGATAATGAGATGGCGTTCTGCATTTAAGCCATGAGTGATTCAAGCAGAATTGCCGGGAACTCGACCTTGTGACGTTCGTTTGTGAGACGCTGAGGACCGCGCCTGGGTTTGACACATCATGCCTGTGAAGGAGGACGGGTGAGGGACACATGCTGTCAGCACACATCAGAGGTGATTGATTGTCTGAATAAGTGTTAATAGTAATTTGGTATTTTGTTACGCAGTATATTTGAACATTGATGAGAATTGTGCAGCTTGCTTCTCACCACCGTGGCGTGCGGACTGATGATCCTCCACCTGTTGTGAGAAGCTGCTCATTACATAAAGCTTAAATTCAGACCTGAATGTGTTGCTGATAGTGTGTGCCTTTGAAGGATATTAGTTGTAGCTGTTGACTTACCTCACCTCTTCTATCCTTCACAGAGTCAGTTTGTCGTGTCCACCTGGGAGGTGTTTGGTGGTGAATGTGAGTCCAGAAGCGCCGGGCTTCGATCCCTTTGGGTGCTGGAGAGCGCGCCGTCCTTCACTCCGCCAGACAAACGCACTTTTATGTTGTACACCGAGTATTGCACAAGAGGGGAAAATAAAATTGTTTTGTTTTTGGAACCGCTTTCTGGTTATTTAGCGCTGGGTTCAGTCAGACGCAGGTCTGCTCCTCAACCCGCGTCGGCACATAACACAGAAAATAGATAGTCTGGAGTTACCTGTAAGTGCTGTGACAGTTAGAAGACGCATGTGTAAAGCTAATTTATTTGCAAGAATCCCCTGCAAAGTCCCTCTGTTAAATAAAAGACATGTGCAGAAGAGGTTACAATTTGCCAAAGAACACATCAACTGGCCTAAAGCAAAATGGAGGAATATTTTGTGGACTGATGAGAGTAAAATTGTTCTTTTTGGGTGCAAGGGCCGCAGACAGTTTGTGAGACGACCCCAAACTCTGAATTCAAGCCACAGTTCACAGTGAAGACAGTGAAGCATGGTGGTGCAAGCATCATATGGACATGTTTCTCCTACTATGGTGTTGGGCCTATATATCGCATACCAGGTATCATGGATCAGTTTGGATATGTCAAAAATACTGAAGAGGTCCATGTTGCCTTATGCTGAAGAGGACATGCCCTTGAAATGGGTGTTTCAACAAGACAATGACCCCAAGCACCTATAAACGAGCAAAAATCTTGGTTCCAACCAACAAAGATTAATGCCTCCCAGATGTGAGAAATCATGAAAAACTGTGGTTATACAACTAATACTAGTTTAGTGATTCACAGGATTGCTAAAAAAAACAGTTTGAACATAATAGTTTTGAGTTTGTAGCGTCAACAAGCAGATGCTACTATTATTGTGACACCCCCTTTTCCCTACTTTTTTTTAACTAACAGCCCAATTTCATAGCCTTAAGAGTGTGCTATATGAATGCTTGGTCTTGTTGGATTGTGGAGATCTACTGAATCTACTGGTACCATTGTTTCCCATGTACAATAAGAAATATACTCAAACCTGGATTAATCTTTTAGTCACATAGCACTACTATTATTCTGACACTACTGTAAATATGAACATCAGAGAGGAAGAACAGAGAAAGAGGGAAGAGAGTGAGCAAGATCCTAACCAACAGAAGCAGCAACCTGTTCAGTCATCTCTGTGTCCACCATTCCATCGAGGAATCGACCAACAGACCACCTTTCTCAAGGAATTGCCAAGTGAGGGCCCAACTCTTCACATATTGACATTCGATGCAAAGAAATGGCTTTACTCAAAATGTGATGAGTTTTTAGTGAAAATCTGTCATTACAACATCTAGACAATCAATAACATTCTGAAGGAAGTAGTGCATCATTCTCAAGTCTCCAATCAGGGATACCTTCATGAATGCAGTTTTGGTGAGAACTACTAATGACACTCAAGAATAGGAAGGCCAGAGTAAACTTTGCCAGAAAACATCTAAAAAGTCTGCCACACTCTGGAACAAAATTCTTTGATGAACCAAGATTAAGGTGTTACAGAAAGGATGGTTGATGGACTGGCTTAGCATCTTGATCATGACAGTCATACCACATTTATCATTTGCGGCATTACATGTAGCCCATGTGAGGAAAACAATACTGGCAAACTAGAAAACTGTTTTTAATGTTGAAAAACTTTGAGGACACAATTCATATCTCATGGTTCCTGACTGGCGACTTTGGCCTCCAGTTTTCTTGATCAAGCTTCATATGAGGTCAGACAGAGGACAGCAACCCCACACTTCCTACTCACCTCCTAAACCTCATCTCCCCCCAGTGCATGAAGACCAGCCTGAACTACCCAGAATGCATCATTCAAGCCATCTAACCCTGAGGTCGGCAGCTGTCAATCACATCCTCAGCTGGCTCTGCAGCTCCTGGACATGGACACAGAGGATGTGAGGGAGGCCTCTGAGAGGAACCATGGCTCTACATATGGGACCATCTCTGTGCATTCATGGTCGCTAATTAAATTAGCTTTCCTTCTCCTATTCTAATCCAAACCTCAGGTTGAATTGGCTTGCTGTACGTGAGAGGAAAAGCCTCAGGCATTGATAGCCACACAAAGACAGCTGCCAGCCAGTACAAAGTCTTGGTGTTCATCTGGCAGCCAAAACATCTCTGTGTGCACGCTGTCAACAGAAGCACTTGTTTACCTCTTTATTAATTCTCGATTTAAAAAAAAATCCTGCTGAGCCTGCCAACATGTTGAAAGTCAGTTTTAATGATAAAAGAACACCAGTGCCCCATTTTTATGTAAGTCATCAGTGCAAGGAGCATGGGGCGGGGATACCACAACCGTTTGCATGTCCGTCTGTCCTTCTCCTTGGAGCCAGGTGTCAGTAGCTGCTGCTAGGTTTTCCTTCATATTCAGTCCATGTCCACCCATGTCCCCATTCTCCTTGTATATGTGGGAGTTTGGTCAGGAAGCCAAAATAATACTGGGTCTGCAGTGGTGACTTCCAAGCAAAATGGAAGAAGCCAAAAGAGATATCATTTAAATGGGATTCAGTGTATATTAATTCATAACATTTACCAGAAATAATTTGATTAAAAGCAGCATGATAATGTAAGCCTAAGGAAATGTTAGTTCAAATGAAAAAGCTGCTGGATTTACTGGTGGAATAATATATATATATTATATATATAATATAGTATATATATATATATATATATATATATATATATATATATATATATATATATATATAATATATATATATATTATATATATATATTATATAATATATATATATATATATATATATATATACACACATATATACACACGCACACAACATCTATTTTCTATATTTTCTATACCAGTTTAATCCAATTAAGGGTCACAGCGGGACTGGAGCCTATCCCAGCAGTCATAGGGCAAGAAATAAGGTACACCTTGGACAGGAGGCCCAGTCTGTCGCAGGGCCACCTATGGACAAACAAACACTTCACCCACACCTATGGTCAATTTAATGTTTCCAGTTCACTTAATCTGCATGTCTTTGATGTGGGAGGAAGCCAGAAGACCCAGAGAGAACCCACGCAAACACAAGGAGAATATGCAAATTCCACACAGAAAGGCCACAGGTGGGAAGCAAACCTACAATCTTCTTGCTGTGAGACAACAGGGCTAAACACAAAGCCATCGTGCTGCTCTTGCCCTCTTTCTGTATGTAAACTACAGCAGATTTATACTGTAAAATGTATAGGGTATACTGTAGCGGTACGGTATTTATACAACCCCAGTTCCAATGAAGTTGGGACGGTGTGTAAAATGTAAATAAAAACAGAGTACAACCTATATTCAATTGAATACACCACAAAGACAAGATATTTAATGTTCAAACTGATAAACTTTATTGTGTTTGTGCAAATATTTGCTCATTTTGAAATGGATGTCTGCAACAAGTTTAAAAAAAGCTGGGACAGTGGTATGTTTACCACTGTGTTACATCACCTTTCCTTCTAACAACACTCAATAAGCATTTGGGAACCGAGGACACTAATTGTTGAAGCTTTGTAGGTGGAATTCTTTCCCATTCTTGCTTGATGTACGACTTCAGTTGTTCAACAGTCCAGGTCTCCGTTGTTGTATTTTGCGCTTCATAATGCGCCACACATGTTCAGTGGGCAACAGGTCTGGACTGCAGGCAGGCCAGTCTAGTAGCCGCACTCTTTTACTATGAAGCCACGCTGTTGTAACACGTGCAGAATGTGGCTTGGCATTGTCTTTCTAAAATAAGCAGGGACGTCCCTGAAAAAGATGTTGCTTGGATGGCAGCATGTGTTACTCCAAAACCTGGATGTACCTTTCAGCATTGATGGTGCCATCACAGATGTGTAAGTTGCCCATGACATGGGCACTAACACACCCCCATACCATCACAGATGCTGGCTTTTGAACTTTGCGTTGGTAACAGTCTGGATGGTCTTTTTCCTCCGACGTCCATGATTTCCAAAAACAATTTCAAATGTGGACTCATCAGACCACAGCACACTTTTCCACTTTGTGTCTGTCCATTTCAAATGAGCTCGGGCCCAGAGAAGGCGGCGGCATTTCTGGATGTTGTTGATGTTTGGCTTTCACTTTGCATGGTAGAGTTTTAACTTGCACTTGTAGATGTAGCGATGAACTGTGTTAACTGACAATGGTTTTTCTGATGTGTTCCTGAGCCCACGCAATAAGATCCTTTACACAATGATGTCAGTTTTTAATGCAGTGCCGCCTGAGGGATCGAAGATCACGGGCATTCAGTGTTGGTTTTCAGCCTTGCCACTTACATGTAGAAAGTTCTCCAGATTCTCTGAATCTTCTGATTATGTTATGGACTGTAGATGGTGGAATCCCTAAATTCCTTGCAATTGAACGTTGAGAAACATTGTTCTTAAACTGTTGGACTGTTTTTTCACACAGTTGTTCACAAAGTGGTGATCCTCGCCCCATCTTTGCTTGTGAATGGCTGAGACTTTTGGGGATGCTCCTTTTATACCCAATCATGACACTCACCTGTTTCCAGTTAACCTGTTCACCTGTAGAATGTTCCAAACAGGTGTTCTTTGAACATTCATCAACTTTCCCAGTCTTTTGCCCCGTCCCAGCTTTTTTGAACTGTGTTGCAGGCATTCATTTCGAAATGAGCAAATATTTGCACAAAAAAAAAAAAAATCTATCAGTTTGAACATTAAATATCATGTCTTTGTGATGTATTCAAAATAATATAGGTTGAAGAGGACTTGTAAATCATTGTATTCTGTTTTTATTTACATTTCACACACTGCCCCAATTTTATTGAAATTTGGGTTGTATTTTGACTGTTTTTTGAACAATTATTCTGGAAACCAAGTGGTTAGTGCACTTAGTTTCAGTGCAGAAGATTCCTGATTCAAACCCCACCCTTGCCACATTTCTCCATGTCATGTGGAGTTGCATCAGGAAGGGCATGCGGTAAAATACTGTAAAACAGGTGCCAAATCAACATGTTTGCCCACCTTTGATCTGCTGTGGTGACACCAAGCAAAAACCAGGGAGCAGCTGAAAGGACTTAATTACTATTCTGGAAACCATATCTTCCAGGGTTTTTTTCTGCAAAAACCATGATTTTTGTGTGTGTGTGTGTGTGTGTGTGTGTGTGTGTATGTGTGTGTACCTGCTCTTGTTGCAGCTGATAATTTAACTGCAGTGTTTCCTAACTCTTAATTGAATGGCTGAGAAGACCTGACTGAATGTATTTCCATGCCATGTTTCATGTGATGTGACACACACAAAAAGATTTTGTGCATATTCCTGTGAATTCCTTTGTGCAAACGTAATGCTTGTTTCGCATTTAGCAGTCATAAACACGCAATTGAGTTTTGTTATGGTTAGTGTTACAATAAAAAATAACAATAAGCAAAAGACGACTTGCCTGATGAGTGGATGAGCCACCATCTTGGTATCAGTGATCTCATCACTGACTCACTGCACCACTATGGAAAATATGTGAGATATATAAATACATACAAATATATGCAAAATTTGTGCACCATTTTTTTGTGCATTTTACTATTACTTTTTGTGAGAAGAGGCTGGTTAGTTAGTTGTGTATGGAGCAGGGAGCATTTGAAAACATGCAGGGCAACCCAATCTCATGGAAAAACATGACGGCATTGCAAAAATTGATTTAATACAAATTGTTATACCACAAAACTGATTGCATGTTCGTGATGGTGTCACAAAATTTGGGGTGACAAGGGGAAAGGCGTGGGGGCTTGGGGTTGTGGTTAGGGTTCGTGTTAAAAATAGTGAACAAAGGTTGACCACGTCACAAAAATGTAACACATTTGAGACCATAGTTGATAAACTTATTTTAAATTGTTAAAGGATATTTATTGCCCTCTGCTGGTTATATAAAGACCATAACATTTAGCAACCCTTACTGGTTGTTTGATGCACGGAGTGTAGAAGATCAGTCAGGTTACATTCAATAACATTTATATCATGTGCACGAAGCTTGTATTTGGGGTTCTCCATAAAGTAAAGAGTCAATAGATTAATTTCTGAATCACGAACAATGAACCCTAACTTGGAGAGATATCTGGCTGTTAAAACCTCAGCAAAAATCATGCAAAAAGCACATCATTCCCACATAAAATAAGACAAGAATGACACAAAAGAAGCACTTGAAGTGTGTGCTCACACGCGGCTGTAAGATGACAAAGGCCTGCAGAGAGGATGTATAGTGGGAGAAATGGAAGTGACTCTTTTGGCCTGGGGGCTGCGGGGTGCACAGCGAGAGTGCAGGGTCACCTTTATCCACGCTGTCTGCGGAGGCGGGAAGCGGTGGGGGGAAACCTGGGACTCCCAGCAGACTGAACTGATTTCCTGTGCAGGGTCATGCCCAGGACAAGGGTGTAGGACCACAGAGAGCCGTGAGCAGAGATGGTCATGGTGGAACGGCGAGAAGATTCACATTCATGAACCTGCTTATCAACATTCTGTGTGTAAGTAAGATGAGATATAAAAATCGGCCTTGGTGTTGTCAGTGGTTTTACAATTTTCAAGTATGTGCTTATAAAAAAGATCAAGTGTTTGGGCCAAAGTTTTATCTTTTAGCCTAAAAGACGTCCAGCACCGGCTGAAGCCACAGTCCACACGGACCCACAGAGTTGGATTTTTGATGCCACACTGTTAAAACACTGTCACCTAGGAAGGCCCAGAGATCACAGTGGAGAATCCTCTAGCCCACAGTTCTGGAAAGCATTTGCTCAAGCTGGTTTGGAGGATTTGAGAGTGCTGCCTTGGGCTACAGAGGACATGCTTGTCATGAGATTTGAAAAACATGACTGTGTCCCCCAGTGTGTGTGGGAGGGACTGCACTCTAACACAATTAAGAGGATTTTTAATGGTGGTTTGAGCGGTTTGATAAACGGTATGAGTTCACGGACTTAGAGTGACGCTGTGATTGTGATTAACATAAATGTGGCACCCTAAAAACCCTAATAGGATCACATCTGTAAAGATTTAAATCTGCTCATTTCAAACCCAAAGAATGGAAACAGACGTCTTTGTGATTGGTGTCCAACACAATTTTGTTTATGTCGCCATTTAAACATATTTCCTATATACTTTGAATAGGATTGCCACTAAAAACACTTTACTGTTGATACTGATGTCTGTTTTTGTGACGAGAGCAGTTCAGTTTGTTCAACACACTTGAAATTAAAGGTATTTGCACAAATAACCGAATTCAAACAGGAATTTAAGACCTATCACTCAAATGTTTCAATCTGCTGAGCCTGGCCTGGATGTGTGACATGGGTTGCAGTGATACACTCTGAGACTTCAGAAGTCAAACTGGAATCAAATGGAGCTTATAGGAGTCCTCTCGGCCCAAATGGCCCTCGTGTTTACACACTTGTCCATCAGTGAAGCTGAGGAGCGTGCGGCTTCAGGTATCCAGAGATGGTGAGATGTCCCAAAACCAGTGTCTGAAGCGGGTAAGTGCCCTGTGTTTAGACGAGACTCTACTAGATCAGAGATAAAACACCAGTATCAACAGCCTTTAATCATTCCTGGTCTGCATTATGAGACTGTTCTGTCAGTTTGGAGCTAAAATAACACTCATTGTGCTCTGCAGCAAATTTTTTAGCTTTCACCTTTTTTTTTTTTAAAGATAATTGTATTCAAAGACTCAGATCAATGCAAAATGTCAAGTATGTTAAAGAGAATTTAATACACTCTTTATGCCAAATTTGTATTATTTAAATCTTTACTGCAAGAAACCAAATGTTGTGACCTTCCAAACTACTGTTTGCTGTATTTCCATCATTTCTGACTAACATTCATTATTCAGCACCAAAAACAGTAGCACTGGTCTTTTTTCTGGCACAATGCATTAAAACAAACGCTATTTTATGATTGTTTTAAAATATTTAATAGCAAAGGAGTTGCAAAGTGCAGCCAATATTGCTTAACTTAAATGAAGCTGAAGTCTAAATTTGATTGGAAAAAAAAAAACATTATTATGATGATAAATGTGGTCTGAAATTGGAGCTCTGTGTCCCTACCAACCCAATCGCACGCCATTTGATGGCATCACGAAAAGCAAACTAATCCATTAATTTGTGATACTGTCACAAAAATGTGGCGCTTTTCGTGACAGGAGCACAAATTTATTTTGTGATGGTATCAGGAAATGTGGGGTGACGCAGGCGTCTGTGGGTTATGGTTATGGGTAGGGGAGGGGTTATAAATATAAAATAAAATAAAATAAAATAAAAATAAAATAATAATAATAATAATAATAATAATAATAATAATAATAATAATAAAAACGTGTCACAAAAATGTCATTCATTTCGTGATGGGAGCACGTTAAATAAATACTTTTCCTAAAATAACGTTTCTGTAAAAAAGGGAACATTTTCATGATCGCTTTACTGTCTTGTAGTTTTTGTTTGATACATATTTGTACATAATAATAAATAAATAAATAAAAACAAAACAAAACAAAAAAAAAAACAGACGCAGTTTCTAATTTTTTATTAGTTAAACACAGAAAAGAAAAATGTAAAAAAAATGAAAATCTGCAAGTGGCAGATATATTTATCAGCCTATAGTAAAAGAAGGATAATAGTAATTAATTATCCCGTTACAAAAAATATGCTGATAGCTTTTCGGTTGTGTCAAATTTATGATCATCCGCTTTGAGTGTTTTGAAGAACTGATAATTCATGCGCTGTAATTAAGTAGTTTTCTCTGAACGAAACTGGTGTCTTGAGCAGAAAACAATTTCACCTTTGAATTTCCGAGTTTTTATTAGTGCCTTCTATTTGTTTTTAATTTTGGAATGAATTTAATTATTGACAATTGCACGGTTTATCATAACGTGCCAACAGAATGGCAATTAAAATCGACTGAACTGATTAAAATGCAATGGATTAATTACTTGGGTTTGTGCTTAGAAGAAACGAAATCATCTACTGACTGAGCCACGTTTGGGCCAAGAACGAAGACTGAAAATAAGAGAATACATTACAAATAAAATGTAAAATAGAAACAGTCATTCAATAAATTCATAAATATTTTTACAAAGACAGAGACAGCGACAGACAGAGAGTTTGGTCCGTTTCTGTGCTTCCATCTGCTTGTCCTGTTTGGTTTCGTGATTAAACTCAGAACAATATATGAAATAGGAATTAAATGGTTAATTGGAGGGACAGAAACCGCACGTGATTGAATTTTTGGCGGATTATATCAGACTGTTGGATGCTGTACTTTATTACATCTCTCTCTCTCTCTCTCTCTCTCTCTCTCTCTGTTTCACGGCTCTTTGTTTCGTGATCTCTTAAATCCCGCCCACTTCACATAAACACAGAACAAGAAGAAGAAGAAGAAGAAAAAAAAGCCCGTCTGTCGGTCAGACTCCGGTGCTGTCCGCCCTGCAGCGCTGACATGGACACGGACAGCTGTTTAACTTTCTCCGCGCAGAGCAGCAGGAGGACGCCCGAAAACTCTCCGGGACTGGAGCACGGAGGGTCCGGACCGTTTCTCCTCCCGTGTGAGGAACTGCAGAAGCCGCCGCACCTCCCTCCTCCTCCTCCTCCTGCTCCTCTTCCACACCGCCTCAGCCTGCGCGGGGAGCTGTACGCCGCCGCCGTGGGCAGGTTTGGAAACGCCGCGACGGATTTTACGCACGGCGCTGCTCCCGCGACCCCGAACGGCTCACCGCCCAAACACGGCAAGTTCTTAGAGAGCATCGCGCAGGACCCGAAGGGCTCTGTCATAGGCGGGAAGTCTGGTTTCTATGACAACGCAGAAGGTATGCTACAAAAAAATTATAGACGAAAAAAAACAAATCCTGTGCAGCAACGACCACAAAGTATTAACACGGATACTAAATTATATTATGAGTGGTTATATGAGTTGGTTTTATTATTATTTTTTTAAATAAGTTGTCTTTTCAATTCTATTTTTTAATATGTTTTATGTTTTCAGTTATGTAACTCTCGATTTTATTTTGTTACTCTGCTGATCGATTTTTTTAGCACCATGTAAATTTTGAGTGCACGTGTGTGAATAAACTTTTTCGTCTTTGATTTGTCGCATACTTTTTAAAAAACGCAGCAAAAAGTAGCAAACACAATTTCTTCTCAGTGCATAACAATACCATACCCATTTATAGTTTATTAAAATATTTATTTTGATTTAATGACAAATTACTTTAATGTGGAAAATTAGTTTTTCAATTATTCAGAAGCACTATTTGTACATTCTTCTGGATTTATTTTCAGCTCATTATTGCACAGTTGCACAGATGATAGTTTTTATTTATTTTACTTTAATAGTAGACATACTGCTATAAAAATGTCAGCAACGTTTCCTCTCACTTGAGGCTCCCTGATGTCAAACTAAAAATGTCAGAGGTCACTTTGGCAGCCTTTGGACCGTTCTCAAACATATAATGAATCATCAAACCCGCATTCTGTTTGATGGGACTTTTATTTGATCTCTTAACTCTACCGTTTATTTATTTATTTATTTACTGAAATTCAATTGTGAAATTTAATACACGAGATGACGTCCAACATTGCCAACTTGCCTGTTCAAAGAGTCACAAACTAATAATAATATAATATTATTATATTATTATTATTATTATTATAACAATAATGAAGTACATTTTGGAACAGTATAATTTCACTTTGTTTTATTGGTGATGTATTAATTGGCAAAAGTCATTGTGATGTCTATGTCTAGAATAAAATAAAACAGCTCCATTCAGTTGCTGCAAAAACAGACATTTTCAACATTTATTTAGATCAAATTATTACTTATTCCATTTAAATTTTTTGACATTAAATTCTGCATAAATAAAAAAGTCAGAAAAGTCTTTTGTGCACAGATGGTGCAGGCTTTGTTTTCATGTGCAGAGTGGATCCATTCATGTATATTTTTTTTATTTAAAAAATGTTATTTGTTTTAGGACTGGATGCATTAAAGCAGTTGTGTTATTGTTGTGTGTAAGTAGGAAGAAGGTTTAGTGAGAATAACAGGCAACTGGTCTAATTTGTCACATTTATTTTAATATGGAATAAATTCTCATAAGGCACTTCACAAATGTCATGTAGAATTATATATTTTGTTTGACATATATGTTAATTTAAACTATTTTTGGTGGATTCCCCCCCTTTTTTTTGGTGTTGGGTTGTTGATGGGGGGGGGGGGGCAGTTGTACTTTTCAAACAAAACTGACTTAAAGTAAGAAAATGAAATTTCTTTCTTGTTTCAGAATAAAAGTAAAATGACAGTTCTTCATTTTGTCATTTTCCAGAAATTTTGATAATTATTAACACTTTCATATTAGCAAAGTCTGTGTTTGTAGAGGGCACTTTTAGTCACAATAACCCAGTCAAATTGTGTCGAAGTGCACAACAATCACTGTACTTAATCTGAATTTAATGCCCCTACCCCAAAAAAGTAATTAAATAAGTTTCCCCCTTACTAAAGAATTTGTGTGGCAGCACGGTGGATTAGTGGTTAGCACTGTTGCCTCACAGCGAGTAGGTCATGAGTTCAATTCCCGCCTGTGGCCTTTCTGTGTGCATGTTCTCCCCGTGTTTGTGTGGGTTCTCTCCCGGTGATCCGGCTTCCTCCCACATCCAAAGACAAGCAGGTTAGGTGGATTGGAAACTTTAAATTGTCCATAGATGTGTTTATGGATCCCCTGAATGTGTTTGTTTGTCTAAATGTGGCCCTACGATAGACTGGCGTCCTGTCCAAGGTTGTACTCCGCCTCACGCTCTATGATGCTTAATTGGAGTAAGCGGTTGAAGTTGAGTGAGTGAGTAAAGAATTCGTTTTGTAACTCCAGTAGTATCAACTTAAGTTCCCACAGTAACATAGCAGGCAGATGGTCACAAAGGCTGATATTCCTTGATTATAATGGAATACTAAGGAAAAAGTCTTATTTAATGGACTACAGCATCACTAAATTCCAAACTGCATGCACACAGCAAGAGGCCTCTGAGAAAGGAATCAGCGTCATGCCAATTTCCAATTTCTTCATACGCACGGTACAATGCACGATATATATTGAGTATATCATTATTTTCCCTTTCCACAGATCTCTATTTACACTGGCGTGCAGGGATAGCGGATGTGGTTGTTCAAGAGGTAAAAGCTGTGTAAACGGTCCTGCGGCCCTTGTTTGCAATTATGGCCGTAGAATATTTTCAGCATGAGCTGTGGTGTGAGGTTAGATCCAGTGAACACGAGGAAATTAAATGTTGCAATGAAAAGCAGTCTGTGTTGGGCTGAATATTGAATTAGGAGAATAGTAAAGTGGCCTGGGAGCCACCCCCAGAGAGCAGCAGCACATAGATGCAGAGTGATTTTGTTTTGGAGCTCAGGGTTAAATGTAATGAATGTGGACAACAACTTCCAAACACTGCAGGAGCCCTGTGCACGGCCCATTCCAATGAAGGCCGTGCACCCTCGCTGCTCTCGGCAGTAAGGACAGAGTCATTATGTCCACGTGCAAATACTTCCATAACACCCCATGTTTCATGTAGTTTGATTTTCATGAACCAAAAGCATTCCAACTTGGCTTTCACATCGTTCAACGGGAAATCGGAATTAGTGTTTGTGTTGGATTAAGCCGAAGCCGACTGAGCTCACATCGTCATTATAATCAAATCAAAACCGCTTCCATCATATTAATGAAACCAACACGAGGGTTGTTTTTGTCCATTTCTCAGGTTTTCATTGCGTTGCTCATCCTTTAGCAGCACTTGTTTTGTGAATAAACGGAGAACCTTAAGCAACGAGCAGCAGTTAACAGTAAATTTGATCCAGAGGAGGATTTTACACTGTTTTTGTACAAATGTAGACTTTCCACACTTGTCACGGGTACAGCCAGGTGGAATGTGCTGAACAAAAATAACTTTGTTGTTCTCATACACCAGAGGTTTGTGTTTGATTTGATGAATGGATAAAATCTAGACTTGACTTGTGTTTAACGCTTTGAGGTGACATGATTTGGGAAGCTCCGTAAATAAAATTAGTTCATGCACATTTCTCTCTATATATTGTTAACTTGTACATCTGTATGTTGCAGGTTTCTTTCCCATTATAGTGATACTTGTCAGTACAAGACTGATTAATTTTTTTTGTTGGTTCTAAATGCATGTTACCATCAAACTTTCATTGATTTTTTTTTTAAATATGTTTTAAATTGTTTTTTTCTTTTTTAACTTTAGACGAAAAAGCAGATTTTTACGACATGAAAGTTCAAAATGTAGTGATGTGCAAAGCTTTTTTGTGGTATGATTTCTTTTTATTCAGAAAAGCAAAATACTGTGAAACTCGTGAAAAGATATATATATATATATATATATATATATATATATATATATATATATATATATAATATATATATTATATATATATATAATATATATATATATATATATGAGAGACATGAACTTTTTGTTGAGACAAAGAGGTTCCCCAACAACAATGACCTAAGCTAAATTAAATTGTGGTGTGACTATGTTTTACCTTTAAAATGGAATTGTTCTGGGTAAATTATTCAGTGTTTATGGAGAACATCTTGCAGATCAAAATTATTTTTCATTGTTTATTTTCCCCGATTGTTGACTTTATGGAATCATATATTGGCTGTGTAAACTTCTAAAGCAATCCAGCTTTTATTAATCAGAAAAGGTTTTGCTTTCTTTAATCAGCTACTTTATAAAATATATCTGAAATAATTCTTTAGCATTTTATTAACCTTATTTTCTTCATTTTGATCATTAATATTTTGAATGTTGTAATTTGGTCTTATACTAACAATAATTAAAAAAAACCACCAAAACTATATTATGCAGAAACACTAGAGCACGACAGACATTTGCACCATTACGGCATGAGAGCGAAATTTTAAAATCATCGACTCTTCAGTGAGAATCTTAAACAAATAAACAAACAGAGCACCAAACCTTAAACTGGTCAATGTATAAAAAACATTTACATTTCTTGAATTTGAATACAACTTAATATTTTGAATCAATTAAGTTTGTGTCTTGTTTTTTGTGCACGTTTCAGTCAGAGAGAAGGGGCCCCTAAAACCATGAGCTATCCTGGGATCGGCACAGACTGCTGCGGCAAGCTGAAAAGATCCGAACGCTTTACAGGGAGATTCTATTGCCGATTCAATTGACTTATCGGCAAGAACAAGAAGCGACGCAATCGCACCACGTTCAGCACCTCCAGCTGGAGGAACTGGAGAAAGTGTTTCAGAAAACACATTATCCTGATGTGTATGCTCGGGAGCAGCTGGCTCTGAGGACCGAACTCACAGAGGCTCGGGTTTCAGGTGCGTGTTGCCCCGTTACAGGCCGGGTGCATTTTGTTTGAGCTGAATAAGTCTTCATCACAGTTCTACTCATTTGTGTGTAACTGTTAATGTCATCTTTGGGTGTTTACAGGTTTGGTTCCAGAACCGTAGAGCCAAATGGAGGAAACGGGAACGTTACGGAAAGATCCAGGAGGTGCGCAACCACTTCGCTGCTACGTACGATATCTCTCTTCTCCCTCGTCATGAAACATACCAGGTATGACATGTGCTCAAAGGTATTGCTTTCCACACTTTCTGTCCATAACTAGCTGCTTTATGTCTGGTCCCCTATGTGTCCAGATGCAGAGCAACCTGTGGCCAGGGGCGCCCTCAGGAGGGGGCGGTGGTTCAAGCGGTTGCGTCTTGGGAGCGGACTCTATCCCCTCATCCTGCATGAGTCCTTACCCCCACCCTCACAGCAATCTGCAGGGCTTCATGGGCATGCCTGCGTCACCCAGCCACCCGCACCACCACCACCACCCCGCCCTCACCATCCAGGCATCAACGGTCCTCTACTCGCTTCACGGCTTCCCCGGAGGCCTCGGTTCACCTTCTATCGAGGGACCCGATACCGAATACAGCCAACGGGCCTGGTGGCGCTCCGCATGAAAGCCAAAGATCCAGGCAGCATCCTGTCCTGGCCCACATGACCAACACCAGCGGGAATCTCCATGCGCTGACTGAGCCACAGTCCACACACAGTCTGGTGCACACCCACCAAGGAACACAACCCAAAACATTTCTCTTTAACATTTATGGAAGTTAACTGGTGGTCATCTCCATGGACTTAAGCCTCTTGCACGAACACGTCAGATAGTTGTTGTTGTTTTTAATATCACAATGCTGAAACTGAAAAATTATTTAAGCATGAATAAAATGTAATTATCATACTAATCTTTTTAAAAAAAAAAAAAAAAAACTTTTAGTGTTCTCTTTATATTGTGTAATAAAGGCTTCAATCTAAATGATCTCTATTATTCCGTATAAGGAAAGATGTGCAAATTTTGAGAAGATGCATGCGTGTGTCCACACACACACCCACACACACACATACGCAAAATTATTTCAGCCACAATTAATTATGTAGACATTTTAAAAATTCCAATAACCAAGACAAGGGTCAGATTTTTGACCTGGAATGTGGTTGTGAACTTGTGAGGCAAAAATGCCTTTTCTCCTATGCGGGTTGTGGAGCGTCTTTATACTTCCGAGACGCACAGACAGATGTTGCATGTGCAGTCTGTCGGGCTTCACTCAAGATGCCTTCAGGTGGCACCTCATGCATCAGGACAGACGGCAGCTCCGTTAATGAAAAGCTAACTGAGCGACCACACTGTGCTATTGATGATGAAGTGGAGAAACTCCCACAGAAGCCCGACTTCACATCCAGGCATTTCTCATTCACATCTGGCAGCAGCGGTTAAAACTGACCAACTGAGTAATGACTTACAGTTTAATAGAAGAAATTGGGGTTACGAGGACCCAGAGCTGATATTTATCACCTTATTCATTTGTTCTCTGTGTCGCAGGTCAACTGTTGTTCAGAAGTGTTCTCATAGTTTCTGTCTTTTTTAAAATGACATGTTTGTGCTGTCGTGCGCTCTGAAAGTGCATTCCTAATAATGGTTTTCAGGAAATCTCCTTGTTGTGCTTTACCCAAAACAATTTACTTTATTGTCAAGGAAACACTGAATGGCATAGTACCATCCCATCTGGTGACCATTACTAGGTATCAACATATTCATGTCAGATGTGCAAACATTTCAATCTCTGTGAGACTGAAAAAACGTCATTGAATGGAGAAAAAAGGAAAGTTCCACTGTTGGACAAAGCCCTCTCCAGCTCCTCTTATTCCCCAGAAGCGTGCACGGCTTACGGCCTCTAACGTCTCTCTGCTGGTTGCACTGACAGCCACGCTGAGGCAGATTAGCAAGCCGTTCTCTAGTCTGTGCCGGGTTTTGAGTTAGCCGCTGACATGTGTTTCCAATACAGAAGGCACAAACCCGTCAGAAACACTTTCCACACCCACAGCTTCAAATTCCACCCAGGCCCTGGGAGACGGCAGTTACATAGTCCCGCTGATTAAATCCCAGATTAAGTGGAGAAGATAAGAAGAGCTGTCGGCAGGGATGAGGGATTGAGGAGATGGTCATCTTTAGGAAACATAAGGAATAGCAGATGGTGGATTTATTTTCAAACAGGGGCACATTAACAAAGTGTGACTGTCCAGAGTCACAAGTACTACCTCTGTGGTTTAGTAAATTTCATGTCTAGTTCTTCAACACAGCCAGAAGAGTCTGAATAATCCTCAAGATTGTAAATGGGTTTTTGGGTAGTAATGATTTCATTGTCATTTAATCTAGAAATAAGTGATAAGTAGATTAATCATACTCTGGAAAATGTGATAAAATAGAGAATAAAATTCCATCACTGTTAGAGACCAAGGTCATATGTTAAAAATGTTATCTGATCAAAATTTAAATGATTTAATTGTCGTAATACGTAGTAATTTCTTTTGCCTTCTCCTTTTATTTTTTGCTCTGGGACACAGGAGCAGATCCAGTATACATCCATATGTTGATTTGGCACAGGTTTTGCACTGGATACCCTTCCTGATGCAACGTCAAATGTACAAGGAGGATGGGGTAGGAGTGGACTTGAGCTGGTAACCTACTGTTTTGTAAGCAAATGCATTATCCACTTCCACCACAGTTTTGACAAATTTAACCCTTTAAGCCCTAGAGCCTATTTCACCAAATCACATATCCATACATTATGATTTATTTCTCAGCTTGTACAAGGTAAAAAATGCAAAAGTTTGGATCGGCTAAAAGACAGGTCCTAGGGGATGTTGTGGATGCAAAAAAATTGAAAGTAAGTAATACCTGGTAGGAGTAAATGAGGGTTGTTGTTTTTTTTTTTTTTTCCCAAAAAATGAATTCCAATTTGTCTTTATTTGCTTGGCGTTTGAGCTGTGGTTAGCTGATATGTGATTGAAGTGGATACTTTTGTAGAGGAGACTTCACTTCAGATTTTGTAGTATAATACAACTCCTGGCAAAAATTATGGAATCACCGGCCTCGGAGGATGTTCATTCAGTTGTTTAATTTTGTAGAAAAAAAGCAGATCACAGACATGACACAAAACTAAAGTCATTTCAAATGGCAACCTTCTGGCTTTAAGAAACACTATAAGAAATCAGGAAAAAAAAATTGTGGCAGTCTAACGGTTTACTTTTTAGACCAAGCAGAGGGAAAAAAAAAATGTAATCACTCAATTCTGAGGAAAAAATTATGGAATCACCCTGTAAATTTTCATCCCCAAAACTAACACCTGCATCAGATCAGATCTGCTCGTTAGTCTGCATCTAAAAAGGAGTGATCACACCTTGGAGAACTGTTGCACCAAGTGGACTGACATGAATCATGGCTTCAACACGAGAGATGTCAATTGAAACAAAGGAGAGGATTATCAAACTCTTAAAAGAGGGTAAATCATCACGCAATGTTGCAAAAGATGTTGGTTGTTCACAGTCAGCTGTGTCTAAACTCTGGACCAAATACAAACGACATGGGAATTTTGTTAAAGGCAAACATACTGGTAGACCAAGGAAGACATCAAAGCATCAAGACAGAAAACTTAAAGCAATATGTCTCAAAAATCAAAAATGCACAACAAAACAAATGAGGAATGAATGGGAGGAAACTGGAGTCAACGTCTGTGACCGAACTGTAAGAAATCGCCTAAAGGAAATGGGATTTACATACAGAAAAGCTAAACGAAAGCCATCATTAACACCTAAACAGAAAAAAACAAGGTTACAATGGGCTAAGGAAAAGCAATCGTGAACTGTGGATGATGAATCTCGAACCTGCATTGGGCAAGGTGATGATGCTGGAACTTTTGTTTGGTGCCGTTCCAATGAGATTTATAAAGATGACTGCCTGAAGAGAACATGTAAATTTCCACAGTCATTGATGATATGGGGCTGCATGTCAGGTAAAGGCACTGGGGAGATGGCTGTCATTACATCATCAATAAATGCACAAGTTTACGTTGATATTTTGGACACTTTTCTTATCCCATCAGTTGAAAAGATGTTTGGGGATGATGATGAAATCATTTTTCAAGATGATAATGCATCTTGCCATAGAGCAAAAACTGTGAAACATTCCTTGCAAAAAGACACATAGGGTCGATGTCATGGCCTGCAAATAGTCCGGATCTTAATCCAACTGAAAATCTTTGGTGGAAGTTGAAGAAAATGGTCCATGACAAGGCTCCAACCTGCAAAGCTGATCTGGCAACAGCAATCAGAGAAAGTTGGAGCCAGATTGATGAAGAGTACTGTTTGTCACTCATTAAGTCCATGCCTCAGAGACTGCAAGCTGTTATAAAAGCCAGAGGTGGTGCAACAAAATACTAGTGATGTGTTGGAGCGTTCTTTTGTTTTTCATGATTCCATAATTTTTTCCTCAGAATTGAGTGATTCCATATTTTTTTCCCTCTGCTTGGTCTAAAAAAGTAACTGTTACTGACTGCCACAATTTTTTTTCCTGATTTCTTATAGTGTTTCTTAAAGCCAGAAAGTTGCCATTTGAAATGACTTTAGTTTTGTGTCATGTCTGTGATCTGCTTTTTTTCTACAAAATTAAACAACTGAATGAACATCCTCCGAGGCCGGTGATTCCATAATTTTTGCCAGGGGTTGTAAGTGTATGTTAGTGTCAGCATTGGTTAGTTATGAGGGTTCAAATGTTCCAAAACAGGGCAAGTCCCCAAATTTGGGGACTCTAGGGTTTAAGAGGTTAAAATAGTACACAGTACTGTACAAATATTTTTAGGCATACATAATGTGTTGAAATAACAATAATAATAATAAATGCTAATATTTATAAAGTCCCCCCCCCCCCGCAAAAAAACCCCAAAACAAAACGTGTCATCTTTAAAAATACACAATTACTTTAATGTAGTCTGTTACACTGTATTGTAAAAACTAATGGTAAAATCAGGTTTTAACAATAACTTATTATGTAGTGATCACTGTTGAGTATCTTTGTGTTGTCATGTATTGGGCAGTACCCACTGACAAAGGAAACATGACTGAAATATGTACATCAGTTGCACATGATCAGAATGTGTCCGAACAACATAATTTTCATATGTTTCTAATTGAGAAAGAGATCTGCAACCGATGTGCATATTTAAATCATGTAGCTAAAACACTTTTTTTTTTTTGGACCACCAACAAAGAATTTTTTGGTTATTATTATTTTTATGAAATAGGATTATAACTTGACATTTGATCCATTTCTTTAAAAACCCTTGCATTTATTTTTGGTTGCATTAAAATGTTGGGACATTTCAGGTTGCATTTCCTGTAGTTTCACTGACGGGATAACAACAATAAACAAACAAACAAACTATAATGTACTTAAAAACTCTGCATATTACCACACAAAATAGGAGTACATCATATCTGCATTGTATTTGTATTTTTTCCTAAATGACTGACAAGTATAATGATTGCTTCATGAAACCTAATTTCAGCACCACAGTGTTGTTTGTTTCACTTTAGATCAATAAAATATATAACATATTATTTTGCTGGTCAAAGCAAATTAGCTTTTACCAGCAAAGCTTGTGAGTTTTATTCCTCAAGCTTCAATCTCTTTAGTTATATAACTTTACAAAAAGTTTTTTTTTTTTTTTTTTTTTTTTTTTTACCAGAAATGGCAAAAATAGTTACATATAAATTGCACAGTGTTGAAGATAGTTATTAATTAAGCATCACTGTGTTTCAGGGTCATAGTAGGTGAAGACTGCATGTTGAGATTGGAGGTTGGTATACATTCAGCATCATTAATGAAGTCAAAATATGATTTAAAGGTCATTAAAATCTGAAAAACAGTCTGCTGGCCACTGTTTTGAGCTTTGATCTTAATAACATTTATCTTGGTCTTGAAGTCTGGCTATTGTGGCTTGACAGATTCCTGTATTTGAAGCAGTTGAACATCATTAATGCAGTAGCACAGTGTGACCTCCTAACTCTGTTGAACCTCATAAAAGTGTAAAACTAATTCTGCCGTGGAGTGTTTGGCTGCTTAGAAAAATACATTTAGAAGTCACGGATTTTCAGAGGTCCAAAACATAATGAATAATTGCCACATTAGTTTTACAATTTGAAACAAAACCCACATGTGCACACAATATACTTCAACTAATACCAAGAGGATAAAGGATAGTGGATAAAATAATGACATCACCTGATGTTACTCTATTTCAGTTTTTGTAGGAAATTTATCTACTAAAATAGAAGCAATGTGATTATACTTTAAGATTTTTTAATGACCCAGTGCAAAAGCAGTAGCACTGGGTAATTCTGAAATAGTTGAGCAGATTTTCCCAAAATGTGGTTGGAATATTTCTTGGATGTAGAGCTGCAACTAATGATTATTTTTTATAAGCTGTTAATTATTTTTTCAATCAATCAATTAGTTGTTTGGTCAATAAACTATCAAGAAATGGTGAAAAATGGTGATCAGTGTCTCCCAAAACCCAATAATATATCATTAAATGTCTTGTTTTGTCCACAGCCCAAAGATATTTAGTTTACTGCTCAAGAGGAGCACAGAAATTTGTAATGAGACCAGAAAATATTAGCATTCAAGAAGCTGAAATGACAGAATTTGGAAGTGATTAATTGATTATGAAAATAGTTGGTGATTCATTTAATAGTTAATCATGGATTAGTTGATTATTTGTTGCAGCTCTGTTGGGTGACAGTTTGGAGCAGATTAATACAAGATCAAGGTCAACGTCAACGTCCGCATTTATATAGTCCAAAAAACCAAAAAGTTATCTCAGCAACCAAGAGGCATAGAGAGGTTTACTGTTTCTGGTTTTTAAGCGCAAGGGCAATGTGTAGAGCTGCAGAAACTACAGAGGCATAACATTGTTCAACCACAGCATGAAGTGATGGGAACGAATAGAAGAAGCTGAGTTTAGGAAAGAGATGAAGAGTTGTGAGCAGCAATAACTACACTACAGATGCAATGTTTGCTCTAAGAGCAGGGGTGCAGAAAAGGGGAGAATAAGGAGAAGGTTTCTAGGGTCCCATGATTGACAGGGGCCCAGAGAGGCCCCTAATACAATTATAATACTGACAAAATAATATGACACTCAGTAATAAACTTTCAATCACACATATGTTTTATTTACAATGTATTAGTAACACTAAGTTTATTTGTTTTGGAAACATTTTTCAATGCCTACCCCCTCTCTCATAAAATGGCTCAGTCCACCTGCTCCATCAGACAGCTGCAGAACCAAACCGTTCACACACACAGAGTGGAGGAAGAGACGATAAGATGCCTCACAAGTCAGACAGACAGACAAAAAAAAAAAAGCTCAGACAGGAGAAAGAAGCGACAGTATGTCACACAGTTCTTTCATACACAAGATGGGTCTTTTAGTGGTTCATGTATTGGAAACTTCTGGAACATTAGCCTGTTGTTGTTTCCTAACTTTGTTCATAGTTTATAACCTAGCTCACGTTTCTCCACATATTAGCTCATATTTCTGAAGAAAACTCTGGATTTCTATATTTCACTGTTGTTTTAGTTAACTAATTCATTTCATTTCATTTATTAATTCATTTCGAGCAGTGTAACAGAATACATGAACCTAGTACATATTAAACAATCAGATACATTTCATTTTTGCTCGAAAAGGAGTGGGAAGAAAAAAACGTATTGAATCCCACCCCTATCTTACATTAATACTTAACTTAAACTATATTTGACTTCCAATTTCCATATCAGTTGAGAAAACACACACACACACACACACACAAAAAAAAACAAAAAACAAAATAAATAACACACCAAAATAAAAAACAAGTCATTCACATCGAAAATATTGATAACTAAATGAAGAGTAGATTAGTAAATGCAATAAATGTTCATATAAGAAACGACAAGCTACATACCAACAATGGTAAGAACAATGTTACCAACAATGGTAATACAATAGAAAGAACTCACATACCAACGATGGTAAGGAAACTTCAGGTATCAAACACAACACTGATACAGACAAGTGCACAACAAGACATTTAAACTCTACTATGACTGTATTCTGACCAAACTGCATTTTTATACAAGGACTTAAATTTGTGAATATTTGGGCAAAGCTTTAGCTGTAGATCCAGAGCATTCCACATTTTGACCCCACATACTGTCACACAAAAACTTTTACGAGTGGTTTGTACCTTAGGTAAAATAAACTTTCCATTACCTCTCAGATTATAAATCTTTTCTTTGTGAGAAAAGAATTTTTGCACATTTTTTTGGAAGTTGATTATTGAATGCTTTAAATAACATAATTACAGTAGTACAGTATTTTACAAGGTCAATTTTAATAATTTGGACTGGATAAAAAGATCATGGGTGTGCTCAAAGAAACCAACCTTATGAATAATCCGCATGGCTCTTTTTTGCAATAAGAATAGCGGATTTGTTGAACATCAACTAATCAATACAGGCAAACATTTAGCAAGCTGCTCTGCTCAAAAAATAATGCATGTTCCGAACACACACGTCAAGAACAGCAGCAGCACGTTTGTCAGTCCCCACCTGTCCCATCTGAACAAGCCCAAGTACCCCCCGAGGAAGGAGGTGAGCAGCTGTGTGTTGAATATAAAAAATAAATAAGCCCGTAGTCTGTATTTCTTTCAGAATGATTTTAATGGTTTAAAAATCATTAGCTATCCCTGAAATATCATGTTTGTCAATAGTTTGGGACTCTAATCCTCCTGCTTTGCAGTAGGAACAGAGAACATTTTTATTGTTTGCTTTTTGCATCTTGAGATGTTAAAATTACAATAAATCATAAAAGGCCATTTAATTTTGATGGTGTTTTTTTTTTTTTTTTTTTTTTGCTGAGATTTTATTTGTTTCTCCACAGATTAAAGAAAGAGATGGGTTTTGGAATATAGACTATCACTCTTGCAGCAAATAACTGAATCTAAATTAATTTCATTGTATTTTCTATGCTTCCCCTACAAAGTAACTGTAATGCTTTTCTTTTCAGAAATATAGGAATGATAGTCAAAAATATAATTGAAATACATAGTTTTATGAAACTAATATAACAATATCAAAATTTTCTGTCAGCTATGGTGGGGGGTGGCAGTAAGATTTCTTTTCATGGGGCCCAAAATCCCTGACAATGCCCCTGTCTAAGAGTGCTGATGGACAAGTACAGAGAGGGCTAGAGTTGCATTGTGTTTGTGGATTCAAAGAAAGCTGATGACAAGATGCCAAGAGTAGAGTTGTGGTATTGTATGAAGAAGTCTGAAGTGGCAGTTTGTGGAAGTACGTGAGTGTGAGGCAGGATATGTACAAGGACAGTGTGACAGTGGTGAGATGTGCAGTAGGAATAACAGATGTCAGATTGCAATGATGATGGACAGGTTGGAGGACAAGGTCAGACAGGAATCTCCATGGACTATGATGTTTGCAGAGGACATTGTGATAGTGAGAGCAGAAAGTAGGTTGAAACTCACCTGGAGAGGTGTAGATATGCTCTGGAGAGAAGGGGAATGAAAGTCAGTTGGAGCAAGACTGAGTGCATGTATGTGAATGAGGGGGAGCCTGGCAGAATAATGCAGTTGCAAGGAGTAGAGGTGGTGAAAGTAGATTAGTTTAAAAATTTGGGGTCAACTCTTCAAAGTACTGGAGAGTGTCTTAGGTGGAGAAGAGAGTGTAGATAGGAGTGGAGCAGGGGAAGAAAGGTGGCACTAGTGATATGTGACAAAAAGAAATCTGCAAGAGTGAACCCCATGGCAGGAAGGTGTGTAGTTCTGTAACTGTTACCGGGCAATATTTTATATGCAGCCATTTCATAATAATAAGAATGTAAGAAGGCAACTTCAAAGTGCATTGTAATCACGATGGAGACTAGTTTCCAAGTTTTTATTGGTGAGACTACATTCAGAGAAAAAAGGCAACCAGGAACAGTTTCTGTGTAAGTCATGATTTTACTGGTTTGGAAAAGGTGTGGGGAAAGATGTGGAAGTTGGAGTGGAAAGGACATGAAGGCTACAGTGCTGGAGTAGGAACTTGACCTACATCTTCAAGAAATACATCTTTACTGCAAATGAAATCCATGGAAATTAAAAGAGAGGTCAGGGTTTATTTTTGGCTTGGTGACCTTCAAAACTAAATGAAGGCCAGTCATCATTGAACTTGACCTAGATGTTCAAAAGATGTATCCTTGATCCCAGTTTGATAAAGCTGTGTTATTTTATTAAAAAGTTATTGTAAGTACAGCATTATGGATATATTTGGCCCTATGACCTTCAAAATTAAGTCAAGGTCAGTCATCATTGAGGTTGGCTGAGACCTTGAAGGGGATGCATGTTTGCCACAAATTAGATGAACCTGTGTGAAATCCTTGCAAAGTACAGTCTTCATCACACACAGACACTTTTTGGCTCTGCAACCCTCAATATTTGGTCAAGGTCACTCATCATCAACCTTGAACTAGATCTTCAAGGGATGTATACTTGCTGCAAATTTGGTAAACTTATCTCAAATCTATGAACGCTGCATGAAGTACAGCGTTTTGGATGATCTCCATGCATCAATAAAACAGTCAGATTCTGTGGAGACTTTCAAGTCCAGACTTAAGAGGCACTTATTTTCCCTTTCGTATGGCTAGCATACTGGCATAGTATGTTACTACGCTTTTTACTCTTTTAAATTCATTTCATTAGGAAACGGAGTGGGCCGCGGCCTCAACTTTATCTAAAGTCTGGGTCTTTTAGTGAAGCTTAGGGCTAGTGGCCGGCAATCACCTTAGTATTTTTCTTCTGTTTTTCTTGTTGCTTAATGCTGATAAATTATACTGTATTTGTTGTCTTTCTGATGCCTGATTCTGTTTTTTTTTTCTCTCTGTTTGAGGTGTGGCTCCATCCAGAGATGGGAGTGGTGTCTACTTCTGCAACCCTTCTGTCCTGTGCACCGGCAAAATTTCCTGTATATTCGTTTTGTAAATTGTTTTGTCAATTGTGTCGCTAGCATGGCCTGGGCAGAGGGTCACCCCTTTGAGTCTGGTCTACTTGAGGTTTCTTCCTCACATCATCAGAGGGAGTTTTTCCTTACCACTGTTGACTGTGTGCTTGCTGTAGCGGTTAGTAAGGTTAGACCTTACTTGTGTGAAGAGCCTTGAGGCAACTTTGTTGTGATTTGGCACTATACGAGGTCTGTCAATAAAGTATCGGACCTTTTATTTTTTTCAAAAACTATATGGATTTGAATCACATGCGATTACATCAGACAAGCTTGAACCCTCGTGGGCATGCGTGAGTTTTTTCACACCTGTCGGTTACGTCATTAGCCTGTGGGCTGGCTTTGAGTGAGGAGTGGTCCACCCCTCCCGTCGCAATCTCTTTGTCTGAGAACTTCCTGAAACACTGGTGCTTTGCTTGATCAAATTTTTTTCAAAAAATGAGGCACATTGAAGTGGACACCATTCGAGAAATTCAACTGGTTTTCGGTGAAAATTTTAACGGCTGATGAGAGATTATGACGTGATGCTGTCGCTTTAAGGACTGCCCACGGAGCAGGACGTCGCGACGCGCTCTGAGCCGCCACTGTCTGCCTGTTTCAAGCTGAAAACTTCCAAATTTAAGCCTCTGTTGACCCAGGACATCGTGAGAGAACAGAGAACTTTCAGAAGAGGTCGGGATCAGCAGTTTATCCGGACATTCCACTGTTAAAGATTTTGTAATGAAAGAAAGTGCGGACAGGTCCGCGCGTTGGGACACAACTGGTGCCGCACGCCGCCACAGGAAAAATACCTCCGTTGGAAGCCTTAAGGACAAGTTGGAACATGTCCAGCTGTTAAACAATTTCTCAGATACTCACTCAACTGAAAGCCACCAAAAGCCACCTGGGTTTTACAAATGGTTATCAACACGGAGGTATTTTTCCTGTGCTGCCGCGTGGCGCCGGCTGGGTGCCGACCCGTCCGCACGTCTTTCATTACAAAATCACCTTTAACAGTGGAATGTCCGGATAAACTGCTGATCCCGACCTCTCCTGAAAGTTTTCTGTTCTCTCACGACGTCCTGGGTCAACAGAGGCTTAAATTTGGAAGTTTTCAGCTCGAAACAGGCAGACAGCGGCGGCTCAGGGCGCGTCGTGACATCCCGCTCCGTGGGCAGTTCTTAAAGCGACAGCATCACGCCATAATCTTTCATCAGCCGTTAAAATTTTCACCGAAAACCAGTTGAATTTCTCAAATGGTGTCCACTTCAATGTGCCTCACAGTTTTTGAAAAAATTTTGAACAAGCAAAGCGTCAGTCTCTCAGGAAGTTCTCAGACAAAGAGATTGCGACGGGAGGGGTGGACCACTCCTCACTCAAAGCCTGCCCACAGGCGAATGACGTAACCGAAAGGCGTGAAAAAACTCACGCATCGGCACAAGGGTTCACGGTTGGCTGATGTAATCGCACGTGATTCAAATCCATATAGTTTTTGAAAAAATAAAAAGGTACGTTACTTTATTGACAGACCTCGTATAAATGAAAATAAATTGAAATTGAACTGAACTGAAATTGGATGGAGGCACAGTCAACATTCAACATTTCTCAAGAATGTGTGAAATTTTGACTCACTGGGTGCACTGTTGAGAAATCTCGGTTTCTCAGAAGACAAAAGATGGCGAGCCAAGACCTACTTTTTCTGAGTCAGGCTCAAAATCATTCAGTCGCCCCTCGTACATGCTGCTATTGTCTCTGCAGTTTCTTCAGAGCTGATTGGCAACTCTGCTTGTCTGCTTGGTGTGAACAGAACTTTAGGGACAGTGGCACTAACAAGGATGGACAGGATTAGGAATGAACATAACAGAGGGACAGCTCAGGTGGAACGTTTTGCAGACAAAGTCAGACACATGAGACTGAGATGGTTCTGACCCAGAAGGATGCTGAGATCGGAGCCACCAGGCAGGAGGAGAAGAGGGAGGTGAAAGAGGAGGTTTATGGATGTACTGAGGGAGGACATGCAGGTGGTTGGTGTGACAGGGTGAGATGGAAACGAATCATCTGGTGTTGTGACCCTAATGGGAGCAGCCAAAAGAAGATAAACAAGAACAATCAAGTAAGACCGCACTGTATTGATTCACAAACAATATTTAAGTAACAAATTTTAAAAAATAAATAAATGAAAGTTACATTATTTACAGCTTCTCTGCACTGTGACTGACAGTAATGTCATGACCCTCTTTCCAAAATGTTTAAATGTTCTTAAATATCTCATCCCTATATCAATCCTGAGGATTGGAACCTTTACTTTACTGGTCCATGTAACATTTCCTCATTTGTTGCAGCAAACAGACATATATCTGGCCAGCAACAACCTCTGTGTCTTGTGAGAGAATATTTGCTAGCAAAGACATTTTGAGTAAGAGGAGAAACCATCTCCTTCCTATACAGTAGAATATATTTCTTCTCTAGATAAAACAACCCAAATGATTTTGTAATGTACAGAGGAGATCCTGAGAAACCATAATAGAAACCAATATTCAGACAAAGATTATGTGGAAATACAAAATATACAATATGAGTAAACACATAAGAAGTACACATATGCTCTTTAAAATTACACACCAGATCCAACAGAATTTATTGTTAATACTTTTATTTTGCAAATGAATCTGCATATAACTGTCAGATATCAATGTGGGAAGATGTTTTAAATATTCCAAAGATCAAATATTTGTCTAGATCAATAGCCTACTTTCATTTGAGTCAATCCCCTGAATGCGGCTACAGTTAACTCAGCTGCTACACATTCCACTCCAGGCAGCACACATTTGCATGCAGACTGCTTAATCGCTCCAATTGACAGTCCAAAATTACAAAATGTGAGACACTTCAAGGGTCTTAGAATTTCACCATTTTGCCCCTTTCTGAAGGACAAATCCCTCAAATTTGCTTACAAGATAATTCACCAAAGTATAGCAAATAATTCCACATACCTTTGGCAGAATTATCCTTTTTCTAGCAGATTTAAAACCAAACTGTTCAAAATGCTGGCATCCATTATGGGGAAGCCCCTCATTGTTATGACATGAAAGCCAAGCTGGGGTCAGCCAGTGTTTTTTACATTCCCCAGAAACCACATGGATCTGTCAGCCAACAACAGCAAAGCAGATAGCATTTTCACTTTTGGGCTTCAAAGGAAGAAAAGAAAAGAGAAACAACATAGGAAATCAACTATACGAGGGGAGGGGGAGAGAAAGTCAAAGATCGCTATGTATGATAGAAAATACTGAGGTAAGTCCTTACCTTAACATATAGACCATTTCTTTAGGAAAACCTAGACCAATGGCATGGTATGTCACTTCAGCATTTCAGCAATAAAGAAATAAAAATAACAAAAGAACAATGCATTCACTAGATTTCCAAACACAGGATAAGATGTTAATCTCCTTTGTACAAGCACATACAGAAGTTGGTGAATGGTTTAAATTTTGGGATGCATCATCAGTAGTGCTCCTCCAGCTCATAGGGTGTTTTGGCCTTTCACACTATACACCCTCACCGGAGGCGGCCAGCTACAGGGTGATCAGACCTGAGCTTGCATCCCATGCCCAATTGATCACGAGTCACCTTGGTGTTGAAAAGTGGATATCTCGTGGGACTATGCAAGGCAGGGGTATCAATTTCCCTGCGTCATGCCTAAGATGACTGCATACCTCCCAGCTTGCTACTTGGGGGCCCAGCTAGGGTCATCCCTCTTAATCCAGAGTCACTGGCTGCTCCTCTCTGCTGCCTCTGATGTGGTCTTGATGGCTGCGTGTTGGCTCTTGCCCCTAACTCCCAGGTCTCTCAGCAGCTTGGTGGTAAATGACATCACAAATCCTCTGCAACCCACCTCCACTTGTCGGACTTGTGTATTCCAGCCGCGATGTCGTGCCTTTGCAGCTAACTCAGCATACCGCAGGTGTTTTCGCTTGTCAATCAATCAATCAATCAATTTTATTTATATAGCGCCAAATCACAACAAACAGTTGCCCCAAGGCGCTTTATATTGTAAGGCAAGGCCATACAATAATTACGGAAAAACCCCAACGGTCAAAACGACCCCCTGTGAGCAAGCACTTGGCGATAGTGGGAAGGAAAAACTCCCTTTTAACAGGAAGAAACCTCCAGCAGAACCAGACTCAGGGAGGGGCAGTCTTCTGCTGGGACTGGTTGGGGCTGAGGGAGAGAACCAGGAAAAAGACATGCTGTGGAGGGGAGCAGAGATCAATCACTAATGATTAAATGCAGAGTGGTGCATACAGAGCAAAAAGAGAAAGAAACACTCAGTGCATCATGGGAACCCCCCAGCAGTCTAAGTCTATAGCAGCATAACTAAGGGATGGTTCAGGGTCACCTGATCCAGCCCTAACTATAAGCTTTAGCAAAAAGGAAAGTTTTAAGCCTAATCTTAAAAGTAGAGAGGGTGTCTGTCTCCCTGATCTGAATTGGGATGCCTCGTCCACTGCCTCCTCCCAGGGTATGGTGAGCTTGATGATATACACCTTCTTCAGAGATGGTGACCAGAGCACCAGGTCAGGTCTTAGGATGGTGGTGGAAATCTCTGCAGAAAACACAAGCTGCTGGCCAATATCCACCAGCAGTTTCCAGTCACGTGCCAAATACAGCTGTTAGGCCAAGGCCTCCTCTTCCATGCTGAATATTTCCCACAATCTCAGCATGTCTGAGCACTGATGTTGACTCCTCCACTGCTGTTGCTGGTGTCCATTTGCACCCGGTAGCCAGGATTGGGGCATTGTTCCTCACCACTGTGTCCTAAGATTGGTTCAGTGTCATCTGCAAGCGTATTTTTGCACACTTGAACTCCTCCGTGAGACTGGTGAGGGGCAACTTGAGGATGCCATCTCCGTAGAGGCCTATGGGCCTATTTAATCCCCTATTGCTCCCGGTGTGTAGTGAGCGCCTTGTATGGCAGCACCCTGACATCGGGGTGAATGTGAGGCATAATTGTAAAGCGCTTTGAGTGTCTGATACAGATGGAAAAGAGCTATATAAATGCAGTCCATTTACCATTTAACTTCAAGCCACTTCTTGATGTAGGCTGTAATGCCTCTTTCCAGCTTCTCTACGGTCAAGATGGGGACCTTGTAGACTGAAAGGGGCCACATCACCCGGGGAAGGAGGCCGAAATGAAGGCACCAGGTCATTAGCTTCCCCGGTAGTTGGGTGCTGTCGATGGACTGTAGCCCAGCGCTGATGTCCTTGCGTAGTTGTTTAAACTGGTCACTGTCCTTCAGGTTTGCATCATAATGCCTTCCCAGGTTTTTTATAGACTGCTCAGAAACTGTGGGGATTGGAGTATCTCCGATGAAGAACTTCAGATCAGCAAGCACTCCCTTCACCACGGAGACGCTGAGATGCTGGATGGTTTTATCTTCATACGGACCCAATTGATGTTCTCCTCCAGTTTTCTGAGCAATTTCCTGGTGCATGGGAGGGTAGTAGTCAGGGTGGTGATGTCGTCCATGTAAGCTCTGTGTGGAGGGAGGCGCAGATAAGAGCCGAGTCACTGTCCACCTACCACCCAGCTTGAGGCTTGAATAATTATCGCCATCGCCATGGTGAAAACCAAGGGAGAGATGGTGTATGCAGCCATGATGCCTACTTCCAGGCACTTCCATCAGGTGGTAAACTCAGGAGTTGAGAGGCAGAACTGCAAGTCTTGGAAGTAGGTTTTCATCAGGGTAGTGATGGTGTCTGGAATGTTGAAATCTTAAAGGGAGTCCAGAGGAGCTCATGAGGCACAGAACCAACGGCATTAGCAAGATCCAGGAAGATGACATGGAGATCCTTTTTCTCTAGTTTCGCAGTTGGGATCTGATGCCAAATCATGCTGGAGTGTTCCAGGCACCCAGAGAAGCCCGATATCCCTGCCTTCTGCACAAATGTACTGATGTACTCATCAATACATACATACTGTACTTGATCTCCCGTTGCCTCCTGGAGACCGGTGGGGTAGGAGCCTCTTTAGCAACTTTTGCCTCTTTTACTCCAAAATGTTCTGACCCATACTGGTAGATGATGTCTCCCATCTGATCCAGCTTTCTCTCTACTGTGCTTCGCAGTTGATCGAGTGTCCGGCTCAAATCAGCATTCACCATCTCCCACAGCTTCTTGTCAGCAGCACCGGGCCACTTCACCCGCAACCTGTGCCCTGGGTGCTTCTTTTCCACTACAGGTCTGGGAGGCTGGGCGGGTTCACCATCTGATGTTTGTACCACCGTTGATTCTGTGCTTGGGGTTTCCACTTCCCTGACAGTGGTGCTGATGCACTGCAAGCTGTGGCTTGTATCCAGTTGCTGTGCTTCACTCGACTGATTTCACCACTTCCGCAGAAGACAGTCAAGCACCTTTTCCTTCCCTGGTGAACCCTCAACCCATGGTGAGATGTAACCTTCCTCCATCCGCATGCACAGACCTGCAGCTTGTGGCCTGCTGTTGCATCGAAAGTTCTGACGCATGCTGTGGTGTTCTCTTGTACTGTGCTTTCGTTACTCATAGTCATTAATAATAATCCAGTCATTCAAAATTTTCAAATTATGCATCATTTTAATTTGCACACAATACTCTCACCTATTTATACATAGTGATGACGGTAACGCGTTACTCTCTAATATAACCACTTTTTTCAGTAACACCAAATCTAACACGTTAATCTTTCCAAATCAGTAATTAGATTAAAGTTACTTCTCTGAGTCCTCGTGCATTACTATTATTTTTGTATTGTGGGTCGATTGCAGCTTTAAAACAGGTGTCCTGACGAGATGCAGGGGGAGGTCTGAACTGCCCACCTCGCTCTCTTTGGTACTTTAGTATTGTTCAAGAAATTATTTAATAAGAATATTATAACAAAGTATTACAGTGAAGAAAATATGATGTGAACTATAGGTATTGTTTAATTATGGACACATACGTATATGCATATGTGTGTGTGTGTGTGTGTGTGTGGACATGAATGTATCATGCGTTTGTGTGAGTGTATGAATATGTGAGTTTGTGTCTGCATAGTGATATGTGTTTACGAGTCTGGGAGTATGAGTGAATATAATTGGTGGTATAACGGGTGGGTGTGATAAGCTCTGCTTCAACCCACTCCCTTTCGGACACATGGGGTTTGTTTTTTTGGTTAATATTATTGTTATTTTGTTATAATGTTATACTGGTTTATTTATTGTTTTTGTTAAATTGTTATATTATTAACACGTGTGCCGAATAAATAAACTCATTCATTCATTCATTTCAGTGAGCTGCGAGCACAGAGCCGCATCCACTGTGCAGCTCAGCTCTGAGTTGAAGAACAGTTGTCTCTCAAAGCACGGCGGCTCTCAGAGCTATGGTTTTACAAAGACATTTGTACGCTTTTTATAAAACTCTGTATCGCTCTGTGTGTGTCCTCATTATAAACAGCTGATCCGCAATGCATAAATACTAACGCTTTTTTTCCCACCCAAATGCACCCAAGTCTCTTTCTGAGGATATCATGACATAAAAACACTGATACCTGTCAAGCTGGTCATTTTTTCTGCATAAATAAACTTTATCCATTCTTCCTGCTCAAACAGCAAGCCAGGTGTGAATCCATGCGGGGGGAGACAGCTCCCCACAACAGCCTGAGATTAGGTCCACTTTTGAAGACATTTTTTCATACTATTACTACTACTAATGCTACATTTAATAATAATAATTTCAACAACTAAAATGTTTAGAAAGAAAAATGTTACAAAGTGTAATAGTCACATTTATAAACAATGTCGGTTATAAACTATAAGTTTAACCATTACAGTGCTGTCAGCAGTTAAATATGAGATCAAGAAAGATGTTTTTATTTTAGTTTTTATAAAACAAGTATTTATGTTCATTAAAGTTAATAATGGGTGACTATAAAGTAAGTACTGGCAAAAAAAAACAGGTTATCATTTTCATGTTGAGGTGACAGGGTGTTGTCGGCAGCTGCTGAAAGTAACTAATAAAGTAACTAGTAATCTAACTTAGTTACTTTTAAAACTGAGTAATCAGTAAAGTAACTAAGTTACTTTTTCAAAGAGTAATCAGTAATTGTATTGCTTTTTCAAAGTAACTGTGGCAATACTGTTTATATACTATATACTCTCCAATTACATAACCACACTACACTCTTCCCTGTCTATTTTTTTATGATTCATCCCATTTTTTATTTTATAGGCTGTATGCAGACAAAAGACATATGATCAGTGACTGAGTGGTTGTGACTTTGATACAGTGACTGATGAAATCCTATTAATTGGAAAGAATTATGATTTCCTTTAAAGAGAATTCCACTATAAAAATATGTGTCCAATTTTTAGATATTGCATCCAAAAATAATTTTTCTACCAATTCTAAAAGCTCCCTCCATTTTTACCTCTGCCAAGGAAGTTGGAGGAGGTATTGTTTTCATCCTGTTTGTTTGTTTGTTTGTGAACAGTCTGGAACCCATCATTTTCATTTATCGCTATGATTTTTTTTTTTTTTTTTACTGAAGACTCATATCCTGATAAGCAAGACTTGATTCAGTTTTCAATGTCAAAGGTCAAAGGTCAAAGTCGGGAAAAATCTTTGAAAATAGGAAAAATCCCTATCTTTAACATTGAATGAATTTTCAAAATTTCATAACTCTTTCAAAAAAATTTAATTTCTTTCACATTTGAGATCATTATGTAGGATGACATCCTTTAGACTGACAAAATTTGTTCCAGATCTGATCCAGATTACAGATTTTGTGGCCATTTAAATTTAACATTGAAAACCCGATTTAATGTATATTTTTTTACATTATATCTTAATCAAACATATGGAAGTTAGATGCAAACTGGCACTCACTATCGCCTGACAAAGTTTAATCCAAATCTGATCTGGATTGTGTATTTCGTGGACATTTGAATTTAATATTGAAAAGCCCATTTGGTGCACATTTTACATTATATCTCAATCAAAAGTACCTCAGTCACTCTCATTTTTCTGTTATTGATTTACCTACACCACCAAAATTGAACAGAGGTTCCAATTTTATGCCTGTTTGTCCAGTTATCAGTCAAAAACCAAGCGCCAAAAAGCAATGACAAATTGTACATAGCAGAGATAAACAATGTGAAAATGATCTAAAAAAGAATTCAGAACCCGAAAAAGTTGAAAAAAAATAAAAAATTAAAAAACTCTGACAACACCACAAAAAAAAACTTTGATTGAAGTGCATCAGCTAAATACATACTCCTGACATTTGATCAAATCTAATTTAGCTTATGAAAAGCCACTTGTAACAGGACTTTGACCATGAAATTTTTTTCCAATGTAAAATTTTGTGGAATTGGAAACTAGTGTTGGCAGAGGTTTGCACTCTACAAGTACTGTGCTCTAGTTACGTCTTTTGTAACCAATGCATTGCATGTGCTTTAAAAATGTATTTTTACTCGATTTCAGACTTTCAGAATGACAAGGAAACGTATATTAGTAGGAAAATCAAAAGAATGTTTGTGGAGCGGTAAAGGAGGAAAATGTTATCAGCTGAAGAAAAGGAAGAAGAGCTGGCAAAGCAAAGGGAAAGAATGAAAAAGTTTTATCATTCAAAAACTGGTAAGGACAAAGAAGAGCTCATGCAGGATAAAAGAGAAAGGGCATCCAAGCTGAGGAAAGAAAAGGTTAATCCAAGAAGTACCAGACAAAGAGCTGCTGACATGTGAATGACAATGTAACAAAAAATATTGTATATAAAGAGGCTTTAACATGATAAGATTAGTTCTCGTTCTGTTTTTAATAGTTATGATCAATCTTAGCATTAACCATCATGTAATAATAAGTAATCAACGTGCTAGTCATATATAAATTTTCCAGGTTTCCATAACTGATATTCATTTTATAAATTTGATAACATCATCACCAACAAACATTCTAAGCAAACACAAAAACACTGCACTAAGGATCAGGAAAAGACGGTTAAAGCTCACTGAGACGTTTATTCGTAACTATAATTTAGCATAACTAAGATTGGAAAAAAAAAAAAAAAAAGAATTAGCCAGAGTTTTATCCTACAGCCAAGAAAAACACAAACACGTAACCACTGTTCGAATACTGCCACCTATTGGTCAATGTGGTTTATTGCGACATCACGTTTACCAATGCTGAATACTACTACTGCTACTATTAATAATAATAAATTTGCTTTCAGGTACAAAAATTGTACATTATTAAAACACCAGTGCACAACAAAAATCTTAACATCCATAAGAACTAATTAAAATTGAAACATCAAGTAGAAACACATAACACAAACCAACATATCTCACCAAAATAAGATAAAACCGTAAAATTAATACAGGCAACATAAATAAATAAATTAATGGGTGTAGCTTTAAAAGATTCAGTGTAAGTGGACTTGGAAATGTCAAACAGTCATTCGCCATATGTCATTTTCTTTGCTAAAAATAATATATTTGAATTTGAATTATGTGACCAGTTCTCACTACATTTAATAATTTAACAACCTCAACAGATTTACTTATATGTGACCGATGTGTGCTGTAAACTAGAGTGCCTTAATAGAGAGAGTGGCGTCAATTCAGAACATGGCGCCATTTTATTCAAACTGCGCTGAACTACTGAATGATAACCACACACAGCAACACATCCAGGTACTATAAAAATAGTTAAGCTATCAAATTTACATAAATTTACAATTCATGATGATTTATTTAATTAATTTAAAGCCTGATTTATGCAGCTGCAGCTCTGTAACTCCGTGTCATGCAATGACACGTGTGACAGTTTTAAAGATGGACTAATTTGACCCTCAACAACATTTTCTTTCTACAATCATCACCTCCAAATCAAAAGGTATTTTCCTCTTTTACCAACTTCGTGCTGTAAATCTGCGGACTTTTCGGATCCATTTTTAATCAGCGTGCGCACCGCAAATACTACTATAATATGATGACAAACGAAGGACTAAAGAAAGCAGAAAAGTGTAAAATCACAGCCTTTTGTGTTTAATTTAACAGGTGCACATCCGAGTCTGAGTCTGAGCATAGTGTGAAAAAAAGAAACGGTCAGTCTTTTAATCACAGAAATGACTCCGGCCCGACTTTCCTCAAAATGGCGAATGTCAGAGCTGAACTTTAAGATGTACCTCTGTTACTGTGCCCATCCAGACTGCTCGGGGCTTTTAATGGGAATACATTGCGATCGGGCGGGACATTTTATCCGATGTGAGTAAAAATCCATTGTACAAAATCATGTTATATACGGTGTTTATTACATGGAAAACAATACAAAATGCTGGGGCTTTTTTTGTCGGATGACTGCGAATATCTGATTTATATGATGACGAGTTTTACTGTACATGGGACTGAACAATAAATTTACCTCTCAAAGCTTTCATGATGAAGTCGGCTTCCATCCAAATTTGTGCATCCAAATGCACAGCAACCCGGCATTTTCAGCGAATAAATAAGTAAAATAACTGAATTTCCATGCAGACAGATTAACAGCGAACGCTATTTTGGAACCAAGATGGCACCATAAGTCACGTGACCGGTTTTTCCTCGACTCGTCATGCACACTACTGTAAACCCACCCTGCCCAGAGTGTGCTGTAAACATTTCCACCCACTTTTATAACCAATTAGGGCGAAGGGGCGGAGTTTCGCGCAGACTTTACAAAATGGCGACTGTTGTTGATTTGTTGCGGAGTCCGTGAATAAACCGTTCGTTATTTATATATTTTGTTTTTACAAGTTTATGCATTAATTTTCAAGAAAAAAAATCACTACAATTCCAACAAGTGCCAAGGGTTGGCTCCGCGAGGACTGAAATGAAAGGTAAAGAGCGGTCGCCCATTAAAAAACGCTCCAGGGCCTTGGACGAGCTCCGGGACAGAGGAGGAGGAGGATGCCACCCGAGCAGCAAGAAAATGGGCGCTCTGTCTATTTCCACTGGTAGTAACAGTGGCAACACCTCCGCCAAAAGCGACGGCGGCTCGACCAGAAGGAGCCTGCTCGGGGAGAAGCGAGACAGAGACTTTGACGGCCACAGCCGGACTGGAAACAACCACAGCTGTCAGGGAGCCGCGGCTAGCTCGGTGGCTAAGAACCACAGCCTGGGCATGCCGTTGGACGTAGTCCCGCCGAGGGCCGCGGCGCGCGGGGAGCAGCGGGCTCAGCTGCCCGGCGCCGAGAGTGAGTACAAAACCCTTAAAATCAGCGAACTGGGCTCCCAGCTCAGCGACGAAGATATAGAAGATGGACTTTTTCACGAGTTTAAGAAATTCGGTGATGTTAGCGTTAAGTTAAGCCGCAGCAACGACGAGCGGATAGCCTTCGTAAATTTCCGGAAGTCGGAGGACGCCCGAGCCGCCAAGCATGCCCGAGGCCGGCTGGTTCTGTACGAGAGGCCGCTGAAAATAGAGGCGGTGTACGGCAACAGGCGGAGGAGCCGCTCCCCTGTGGAGAGGGAGCTGTGCGGAGCAGCTCAGAGCCACAGACACTTGCAGAGGCCCTTGTCGCCCACGGGGCTCGGATACAGAGACTACAGGCTGCAGCAGCTGGCCTTAGGACGGCTCCCTCCTCCCCCACCTCCCCCTTTGCCCAGAGACCTTGAGCGGGATAGGGAGTTTGCCCTATTCGAGGCCAGAACACGCCCGGCGTTCATCGCAGAACGTGCAGCTTTTCGTGAGAAGGATTTTTTATCTCCAGTAGATGACCAAAGAGCCAACAGGACATTGTTTTTGGGCAACTTGGACACAGCTGTAACAGAGGCAGACTTACGTAGAGCTTTTGAGAGGTTTGGAGTTATAACAGAGGTGGACATTAAAAAAGCCTCGCGGGGACAAACCAGCGCATATGGTTTTTTGAAATTTGAGAATCTTGACATGGCTCACCGTGCTAAACTCAGTATGTCTGGCCAAATAGTGTGTCGCAACCCCATAAAGATAGGCTATGGTAAAGCCACTCCATCCACACGTCTGTGGGTAGGTGGTCTTGGTCCATGGGTACCTTTGGCTGCCCTGGCTAGGGAGTTTGATCGCTTTGGTACTATAAGGACCATTGACTACAGAAAAGGGGACGCTTGGGCTTACATTCAGTATGAAAGTTTAGATGCTGCACAAGCGGCATGCAAACACATGCGGGGCTTCCCGCTGGGAGGTCCTGAGAGAAGACTCAGAGTGGACTTTGCAGATGCTGAGCACCGTTATCAACAACAGTTCCTGCAGCCTCTCCCGATATCTCCATTTGACATGGTGGCAGAGTCATTTGTCCATCGAGCCACACCTGAACCTTTGAGGGTCAGGGAAAGGACTCCACCTCCACTTCACTTTAGAGAGCGAGAACTCTTTCCTGGTACTGAGTGGCCCAACCCTGCTGTTCGTGAACGTGTTCGTGCCTCAGCTTTTGAGCCTCTAGACCACTTGGAACGTGATCGGCGGCCACGGGAGCCTTGGTCTTTGGAAAGGGAGCTGCAAGGACGTGAACCTGTATGGAAGAGACGCATAATGGAAGATGGTCGTCATATAGACCACTCCCCCGACAGCACCGAGAGGACAATAAGGCGCAGACGTACCTCTCCAGAAGGCAGTCCCGGGGGTAGCAGCAGAGATGGAGGGCGATTCAGTGACTCGGAGCGTCCCCTCCGGAGTGAGAGGTCCTCTCCGACACGGGAACGTCACAGTAGTATGGAAAGGGGTGGGGTTGAACGAAAACTCAAAAGTCAGAGTCTCTCTGACAAAGGACCTGCAAGCAGTGTTGTTTCTACAGTGGGAGAGAGAAAGCGCAGAGCAGGAGATGGCAGTAAAGGGCCAGCTAAGAGAGAACGCTCTGATGGCAGCTCCAAAGGAGGCCAGCCATCCAAGCCAGATGGCACCAAGCTGAGTTTGGCATGGCATGGTATGCTGCTGCTGAAGAACAGCAACTTCCCGGCCAACATGCATCTTCTGCAGGGTGACAGCAGTGTAGCCAGCGACCTGCTTATTGACGGCACTACACGGCGGCAGGTGAGCGAGCTAAAGATCACCCAGCGTCTCCGCCTGGACCAGCCCAAGCTCGATGAGGTTTCGCGACGCATCAAGATGGCGGGGTCAGGAGGCTACGCCATCCTGCTGGCGGTTCCTGGAAGAACAGGGGATGCATCTTCATCTGACCCTGCTGCCTCGACTCAGCGGCCACTTCGCAACCTGGTGTCCTATCTCAACCAAAAACAAGCAGCTGGCGTCATCAGCCTGCCTGTGGGTGGGAGCAGAGATAAAGACAACACAGGGGTTCTACATGCATTTCCTCCCTGTGAGTTCTCTCAGCAGTTCCTGGATTCCTCTGCCAAAGCTTTGGCTAAAAGTGAGGAGGACTATCTGGTCATGATTGTCGTCCGAGGAGCATCCTAAAAAAACAGCACACCAAGATTCAGTGTTTAAAAAACAAACAAACATACAGTTGCCAGGAACTCTTGCATGCTGTGTGTTGTGCGTCCACGGGGTATACTGGTGTGGCTTTTTGTTTTCTGGTGGGGGGGGATGTGTTGTGTTTTGCCATGTAATTTGCTAATTGGGAAGAATGTGTCTCCTTAAAAACAACAGGTGTGCTTAAAAGATTCTCAATGGGCATGTAATTGGTCAGATTAACAAACGGTAAAATGTTTCAGTGCATCAAGGCAAATGGAAGAAATGAAATGTAACTTAATTCAACAATACAAGTGGTATAGGAATAAATTTACATCAAAATGCAAAATCACAGCCAGCTCTACTCTAAAAGTATATAAGCAAAATAGAATGAGTTCACCTAACTGTAAAATAAGACCGACAACAAAACTAGAAAATTTGGTCTCAAATAATGGCCACTTACATTAACGTCTCTGTTATATTGTTCAGCTTTTACAAAAACATGACAAGTGTCACAATAGAGATGGCAATTTTGTAACTTTGAGCCACTTTCTAATGATTTGAATCTATTTTTCTGCAACATTTCAAAATCTGCTGTCTTGTTATTGCAACATCTGGAGTCAGAATTATATGCTATTATAAATTAGTTGAAGTGAAATTTGAGGGATGTATCCTAAGTTGTAAATGCTAAGCCTTTGAATGAGTTGGGAGCAAATTGATCTGAGGTGTTGAAATTGCCATCTCTGCTTTGGTAATGTGATTTGTTTTCATTAATTTATTTTGGATTGCATTGATACTCGTCATTGTGTATGTTTCTTTGTGTAACAGAGGGACATGGACAATGCCCATGTGATAGCTTTGCATTACGGTGCAATAATGGTTCTATGTTTAAAAATATTCCAATGGTTAAGTATCAAACTCAGACTTGGTATTTTTGAGTTTAAAGGACCATGTCAATCATTTTGGTGTGCAATAAGCCTTGCGTTACTAAATATTCTGAGGCCCAAAACTAAGAAGAAATGAAAGGTACACTTGCATTCTTTTACTGTCCATTGGTTTCATTACATTCTGATAAAACTGAAATCAGCGTGGTCATATTTAAGCAGTTATTAGAGGTGTATCCAACATCGTAAACAAGCATAACTGTACTGTGGATATTTTAGCTGTTGTTTCCACTGGAAAGTGCGAAATGATGAGCCATAATGAACTTCAAAGGTATACAGTGTGTTAAAGTTTCATCTTCCTAATATAGTAACAATTCAGTTAAATGTGAAACTTGTTAAACTTTTACAGCAGCACTACTGAGGCACTTCACAGCATGGTGCGCCGCATTAAACACTGCAGATAATTCTCAAGTACATAACACTACAAAATGAATATTAATTTACCCATCAGATGGAGTACGAGGTCTGTCCAAAAAGTATCAGACCTTTTTATTTTTTCAAAAACCATATGGATTTGAATCGTGTGCTTGCATGAGCCAACCTTGAACCTTCATGCGCATGCGTGATTTTTTTTCACGCCTGTCGGTTGCATCATTCACCTCTGAGCAGACTTTGTGTGAGCACTGGTCCTCCCCCCCTCGTTGGATTTTCATTGCGAGGAAAATGTCTGAACGATTTGGAGCTTTGCTGCATCAAATTTTTCCAGAAACTATGAGAGACAGCCAGGTGGAAACCATTCGGAAGATTCAGACGGCTTTCGGTGATGATCCTATGGGCATCACACAGATTAAGGAGTGTTACAACCGGTTTAAAGACGGCGCACAATGGCAGAGGGTGCGCCGCGCTCCGAGCGGCCATCGACGGGCTGAAACGACCAGATCATTTCCAAAGTAAACGCTGTTACCTTTGTTAACCGCTGTTGCCGGGTCTGACTACCAGAGAAATTGCAGAAGAGGTGGACATCAGTACTTTTTCAGCACATTCCACTGTTACAGGAGATTTTGTAATGAAAGACGTGCGGAAGTTGGAAGTCTCACAGGATATGTTGTGACATGTCCAGCTCTTACACAATTCCTCGGATACTCACTCGACTGAAAAGCCACTGAAAGCCGTTTGATTCAGCGCTGCTCCAATCGTTCAGACATTTTCCTCGCAATGAAAATCCAACGAGGGGGAAGGACCAGTGCTCACTCAAAGCCTACTCACAGGCGAATGACGCAACCGACAGGCGTGAAAAAAATCATGCATGCGTACGAAGGTTTCAAGGTTGGCTCATGCAAGCACACATGATTCAATCCATATGGTTTTTGAAAAAAATAAAAAGGTCTGATACTTTTGGACAGACCTCGTAGTTTTAGTTATTTAGCTGGCAAGTGCTCTTATGATCGCAAACCAGTGACTTATGACCTGCCAGTTTATGACAGTTGTTTTAAGATGGTAAGAGTGTTATGATGCTATTGCACTGTTATAGAATGGCTAAAGTCACTGAGCAAAACGTGCACACAGTGGCTAAATAATGTTAATGAACCAGCTTGGTCCAATGGCTAAACACTAAACAAACCTCTAAAATTGCTTGCTATGACTTGGCTGTTGCACATCCATTCTAAATATGAGCAACTTGATAATTAATGGCATATCAGAATGAAATGAAGATAATGGCGTCAAAGACAGTGTTTTTAGCTTCTCCTTTTCAGTTCTGAGGTGAAGAAAATGCTTCTGTTTACTTCTGTGATACTTGCATATTTTGGCCACAACCATTGAAATGAGAAGTATGGCTTTATAAGATTTCTGTTGGACGGCAAGTAATGAATATTTTATAATTGATAAATCCAACTACAATTTTGTTTCAGTTAATCTAACAATCAGTTGTTGATTAGTCCACTGATTATTTTCTGATTAGCCAGTTATCCATTTTGTCAGTTTACTCATAACTATAAATTCTACCAGTAACTTGCAGTCTTGCATTCAGATAGTCTATCATAAAGTATTTATTTGGCAACTTTGAAAAAAAAATCCCTACATATAAAAATGCCAAAAATATAAGGCATTCATGAAACAAATCAGATAATTTTTTTGCACAAAACATTTTCCACTTTCTGAAACTCAAAAATATAGAAAACAAATTCCTAACATATTTCATAAGGTTGCAACAAACAATTATTTTAATTATTGGTTTTCTGGTGATTTATGAATTGTTCCTTAAGCTATTTGGTTCATCAATGTCAAAAAAATTGTGAAAAATATTGACCAGTGTTTCTCTAAGGCCCCAGTTGATGTCTTCATCTTGCTTTGTGCACAACCCAAATATATTTAGGTTACTATCAGAGGAGTAAACCAGAAAACCAGAAAATACTCATTTTAAGGAGCTGAAATCAGAGAATTTGGTCAAAAAAACAATCAGAATGATTACTGGGTTTTCCAGAGTTTAAGTCATGTTCTGTATTGTCAACTCTTTAATTTGGAATTTTTAACCTTTATCAGTGAAGTTGAATGAGGTTACGTTTTCCGCCACTGGGTGTTTGTTTGTGAACATCCTGGAGCCCACAGTTTTTCAAATATCATTATGATTTTATATTTTTTTTACTGAAGATTCATATCCTGATAGGCAAGAACTGATTCAGTTTTCAAGGTCATAGGTCAAAGCCAGGAAAAATCTTGGAAATTGTAAAAATCCCTCTAATGTTAAACAAATTTTCAAAAAATCCATACTCTGTCAAAAAGATCAAAGTTCAAAGTTCTTTATTAATCAAAGAAAGATCAAATTTCTTTCATATTTGAGAGCATTACATAGGATGGTATCCTTTATTGACTGACAAAGTTTGTTCCGGATCTGATCCAGATTACAGATTTTGTGACCATTTAACTTTCACATTGAAACCTCATTTAATGTATATTTTACATGATATCTAATCAAACATGCCCCAATCACTCTCATTTGTGAGAATGAGGTGCAAACTGGCACTCAGTGAATAGACTAATTTTGATCCATATCTGATCCGTATTGTGGATTTAGTGGATATTTGATTGTAACATTGAAAAGCCATTTTGATCTATATTTTGTCTTATGAAAGGCCACATCTAACAGGACTTTGACCTTGAAAATTTTTTCCATGATAAAAATTTGTGGAGTTGGAAACTAGTGTTGGCAGAGGTTTGTGCTCTATGAGTGCTGTACTATAGTTGTGAATTGTGTACATTTTATTATTGGCATTTATTCTTTTATTATTGGTGTTTATTTTGTTCAGTGCTTTGATTTCTAGGAAATCCGTACATAAATCGTTATTAAGAATGAATGCATAACGGAACCTCTCAAACTATTTAAAAAAAAAAAAAAGCAGTAAATACACTGTGGCTTAAGACTCTGGAAATGCGGTAATCACTTGCAAAATATAGTAGGCAATTAATTTAATAATAGATTTCATTTAAAGTATTTTATTGTATGATTTGGTGCAGGAGTTATAGAGCTGTTTTCTCCCTACAACAGAACCATAACACTTGAGTGGTTGTTAAATTCTCCAAACATGGATTATAAAACTCTGATTTGGTGCATTCTGGTTATCAAGCAATTAACATAAATTGAGGTTCGTATTTTTGATTTGAGTGGCTCTTTATCTTTCTCCGTATAATACAGTATGTATTCACTGGTAAACTTAAACAACTGCAAGATGTTGAAACTAACTGATGTGAAACCATCGTGCAGCCATATATATATATATATATATATATATATATATATATAGTACTTTGTACAGCTCTACGTTAGAGATCTTGTGCAATGTAATTTATGGAAAAACTACTGTAGTGATAAACTTCAGACTTAGACTAAAATCTTTGATATTTGACAGCGTGTTTCGTTTTGATGCCAGTAGGTTCTCAAAGACTGACTTTAATCATTTGTGGGTACAAAGTACAATATAATTTGTTCATTAAGTATGCCTGTACTTTTAAGCTCTTTGAACTCTCCAGAAGTTTAGAGCTAATTTGACAGTATCTTCCTCGTGCTTGCCAACATGCTTTGGAGGCTTGCTTCTTGTATTTTATGACTGCTTGTATATGTTTGTCATGCACCAGTTACCTGCTCTGAATTAGCAGATTTAAAAAAAAAAAACTCAAAGTCTTTGATATGGGGGGAGGGGAAAATTATGTTTGAACATTATACCTTCTTCATCGCTGGAGTCCTGAAGAGGCAAGTGCAGAGCACTCCACCCCTGCAGAGAAGGCCACCTAATGTTTGTGGGGCAGCATTTAAGTTGTGTAGACCTTCAGCACCTGTGATGACTTCTGTTTGAAATGGAATTTTGAGCAATGTACACTTGATGTCATGGGAATGGAAAACATCATAGAGCCCATGAGAAGCTGTTCGCATACCTGCAAGTGCATTGAGCACCTAATCTGACCGAATATCAATAAATTGTTTCATTAGAAGGGAAACCTGTTTCTTCGATGGAAGTCAGTTGAAGAAACAAGCCTTAATGTGTCTCGAAGGAGTTGTCACTTGAAATTTTGGTTTCGGCACACGAACAGGGAGACTGTTGAATTTGTTAGCACCAGAGAGGGGAGACGCCTCTTTCGTTTTGAGGATCACTGTTTGCTTTCAATCCTGTTGTGATCAACTTGGTTGCTGGTTGTAATTACTACCCCGTTAAGTACACCTTGTACTTGGCATGTAAACACCTGAGCAAGATCAAGGAGACTCCGCTGCCCCGTCTTTCCTGCCCATGTCCAGTTTGCAGTGCAGGCCGACAAGCCAGGGATGGAGCAAGCCACAGCACACAGCGGTTTCCTGTTGCGGTTGTCGTCGCAGAGGCCAGTCGTTGCTGCGTCTTTGTTCCTGTTTCTGATAGGAGCCGAGGGAGTCCATGGCTGGCGATCACACACTCCGCTGTGGAGAATGTGAGCAACATTGCTGTGAAATGTCATAGCACCTACCGTTCATCCTGAGTGTGAACCTGCAGGCTGGTTTACTTTATTTTTTAACACTTTGACAACTTTTCATGTGATTTGACTTTATGTTTGGATTGGCTCAAATCTCAGCTATGCGAATCCTGTCGGCGCAGTCGTCTTGTTTTGCGCCAGTATGTTCTCCTCTGATTGAACCTCTCTGAGGAGGCGAGTCAAGAAGTGCATTTGCAAAACTCCAGGTTTTATTCCACCGTGCATGGAAAATGAATATGAAAGAGGCCAATTGTTTATTCTTTTTTTTTTTTTTTTGGGTCATCGCTGGAAGACGCACACGCTTCGGACCGCTCCCTCTGCAGATGCTTCAACAACACCTGTTTACTATCTTAAAAGCCCCTTTTTTTTATAAGTTAATTTTACACAGAAAAGAAACTTTTCCACATCCTGCGATTATACATCATAGGTACGTTGTGTAAAGCAAGTGGTTTGCTCTCTGCTGAGGAAACATTGCCATATTCAGGACCTTGGAGCGCCTGTTTCTACTCTGAGGTACCTGACACCTCAGACAACCAGCACAGGTGACATCACAGTGTCCACTGAAATGGCAGCCTGATGGTGAGTATGGAACACAAATGCTGCCTGCCAGCTCTGTGTCGATGGCTGAGGCAGCAGTGGTAAGAAAGTGTCAGCACCACATCTTTTACAGCGGTAAAAATGACACACACTTGTTTTCAGATGCACATTTCCACAAGTCCTCATAGATTGCAAATGGCATCTAAAACCTCCAATGTTACTGAGGCCATTTGTAGTTGGATAACCAGTTACATACGATGCCACTTCAAGGCCACATTCATTATTTTCTTGAATTTTTACCCAGACAAGTATTTCTCAATGCTGTTAAATATCTGAAGTACTGCAGATGATTTAATTTTGGCACTGGTTGCTGCAGCTGATAACCTATTACTGACCTTTACAAAAGCATTGCACTTTTCTCAAAGCTCCAAGATCTACATTCCGGTCTTTAAAAGCATTTGGACAGTGATGACATCTTGGTAATTCTGTATATCAGCTTTAATTCGAAGTGTTAAAATAACCATGTAGGAATTCTGTCCATTTGTACATGGAGCTCCTCCAATTTCGGGAAGCCATAAGTGAGGATTCATCTTCATATAAACTAAATGACAGGTACTTTCTTGGATAAGTCAGGTGATGGCATGCTTTAACATTTGCATGTCAGTAAATAAGTCTTGGATTTAATTTATGTCAGTCATAAAGAAACACAAAGGGTACAGTAAATCTGTTTGGAGAAAGGTAGTTATCAAAATCTAACTAGAAGAAGCAGATGAGTCACCTTGAAAACTGAAGGAGTTACCAGCATCTGTGGGTGTGATGGGGAAAACCTGGAAGGTGCATTTTCTGCCTGTTGCATCACCAGTCAGCAACATAGTGGAGTGCAGCAGAAAAGCACTTACAGTAGGTTGTTATCTCCCATGTGCCTTCTGGAAAATGAAACGAATATTTCCTATCTTTTTAAGAAAATCCTTCTTGTTCCACTCCACCGTGATGCTTGTGACTTGTGATGCAACAGTCTAAAGTTGCAATTTCCAGGTTTTCCCCTGTCAGTCACAGAAGCCTATAGCTGCTTCAGCATTGTCACAGGTGATTATCCTCACTTATCTCCTCACACAGTCACTCAGTTTTTGAGAACTGACTATTCCAGACAGATTTGCACTGCCATACTGTTTGTATTCTTAATGAGTGATATAAATTGAAGTCCACAGTATTTTCAGTGACTTGGAAATGCTCATGTATCCACCCCCTAACATGTCTGAAGAAAATTGATGATTAGTATTTACAATAAAAGTAATAATACTTATAATGAATTTGTCCAATTACATATGAGGGATGACATCCAAATGACTGACGTTCCTACAGCTGAGTCCATAGTACAGTGTCCTCCAAAAGTATTGGAAGACTCAGTATTTCACACATTTTAATTGTTAATGCCATTTCAAATACGAAAAATAATTATCTTCCTTAAACTCAAACTGAAAGCAAATCTCCAAAATTTGATATAAATTAATAAAAAATATAACCGCCAAGATGATGGGTTGCATAAGTAATGGACTGCTTCGGTATAACGTAATCAATGGTATGGTGTAATCAATTTATTGCCAGTTTTCTTCAGATAAGTCAGGGCATGGATACATGAACATTTCCAGGTCACTGTCTTAGGGGAGGTGATGGTCTAGTGGTTAAGGCATTGGGCTTGAGACCAGAAGATCATCGGTTCAAATCCCAGCCTGACTGGAAAATCACTAAGGGCCCTTGGGCAAGTATTTAATCCCCTATTGCGTCCGGTGTGTAGTGAGCGCCTTGTATAGCAGCACCCTGACACTGGGGTGAATGTGAGGCATTATTGTAAACGCGCTTTGAGCGTCTGATGCAGATGGCAAAGCGTTCAGAAATAATAGTAGTGCTATGTGACTAAAAAGATTAATCCAGGTTTTGAGTATATTCTTATTGTTACATGGGAAACAAGGTACCAGTAGATTCTCACAAATCCAACAAGACCAAGCAGTCATGATATGCACACTCTTAAGGCTATAAAATTGGGCTATTAGTAAAAAAAAAAAAAAAAAGAAAGAAAAGGGGGTGTTCACAATAATAGTAGTGTGGTATTCAGTGAGTTCGTCAGTTTTGTGGAACAAACAGGTGTGAATCAGGTGTACCCTATTTAAAGATGAAGCCAGCACCTGTTGAACATGCTTTTCTCTTTGAAAGCCTGAGGAAAATGGGACGTCAAGACATTGTTCAGAAGAACAGCGTAGTTTGATTAAAATGTTGATTGGAGAGGGGGAAACATATACGCAGGTGCAAAAAATTATAGGCTGTTCATCTACAATGATCTCCAATGCTTTAAAATGGACAAAAAAAAAAAAACAGACGCGTGGAAGAAAACGGAAAACAACCATCAAAAGATAGAGAATAACCAGAATGGCAAAGGCTCACCCATTGATCCAATCCAATCCAGTTTATTTATAGAGCACATTTAAAAACAACAAAGTTGACCAAAGCGCTGTACAATGACATAAAATAAATCAATAAATAAATAGATTGGCAACGATAAAAGTTTTTAAAAACAATAAAATCATCATCCTCTAGTCAAAAGCCAAAGAAAACAAGTATGTTTTAAGACGAGATTTAAAACTAGAGGTGACTCTGCCTGCCTGATACAGAGAGGTAGGTCATTCCACAATCTGGGACCAACAACAGAAAAAGCTCTATCACCTCTACGTTTGAGCTTTGTCTGAGGAACTACAAGCAAGCTTGATCTCGTGACCTAAGAGAACGTGATGAGGAATAAGACACGAGCAGGTCAGACAGATACCGTGGAGCAAGATCATTAAGACATTTAAAACAATAAAATTTTAAAATCAATACGATAGCGAACAGGCAGCCAGTGAAGGGTAAAAAGAATGGGCGAACATGGTCATACCTCCGGGATCCAGTCAAAAGACGGGCTGCAGTATTCTGGACCAGCTGCAGCCGTGCAAGTGAGGCCTGGCTAATACCAGCGTACAGTGATTACAATAATCCAGCCGAGTCATAACAAAAGCATGGATTAAAATCTCCAAGTGATGCCTTGAAAGTGAGGACTTAATCTTAGCTAGCTGCCTCAGATGAAAGAAACTTGCCTTCACAACAGCACTGATTTGTTTATCAAGCTTAAAGCTTATCCATTCTCACACCAAGGTTGCAAACCGTAGATTTAATACATTGTGGTCAATGGTCCAAGGTTATTGAACCACAACTACCTGATTTACTTGGCCCGACCAGAGAGAACTTCAGTTTTCTTTTCATTAAAGAGTAGGAAGTTTGCAGACATCCAGTCTTTAATGTTCTCATTGCACTCCAGAAGGTGATTGGCACCAAAAGCATTCTCATGCTTTAGGGCATATAGATTTGACTGTCATCAGCATAAAGGTGAAATGACACCCCAAATCTACGAAAAACTGATCCCAGCGGAAGCAAATACAATGAAAAAGAAGTGGCCCAAGAATGGACCCTTGTGGTACACCACATGACAGAGGAGCTGTGGGAGGAAACAAAATCTCCAAGTCTTACACAAAAACTATCCGTTAAGTAGGATCTGAGCCATTCTAGAGCATAGCCCTGTATGCCAACCACATTCTTAAGGCGATCCAGGAGCATCTCATGATCCACTGTGTCCGAACACAGCGGTCAGATCCAACAACACCAAAACAACAGTGTGACCCAGAATCAGTGGACACACCACTGATCAGCTCCGGATGATCAAAGGACAGTCGGAGTTACCTGTAAGTGCTGTGACAGTTAGAAGACACCTGTGTGAAGCTAATTTATTTGCAAGAATCCCCTGCAAAGTCCCTCTGTTAAATAAAAGACGTGCAGAAGAGCTTAGAATTTGCCAAAGAACACATCAATTGGCCTAAAGAGAAATGGAGGAATATTTTGTGGACTGGTGAGAGTAAAATTGTTTCTTTTTGGGTCCAAGGGACCGCAGACAGTTTGTGAGACGACCCCCAAACGTCTGAATCAAGCCACAGTTCACAGTGAAGCATGGTGGGCAAGCATCAGATATGGACATGTTTCTCCTACTATGGCTGTTGGGCTATATATCGCATACCAGGTATCATGGATCAGTTTGGATATGTCAAATACTTGAAGAGGTCATGTTGCCTTATGCTGGAAGAGGACATGCCCTTGAAATGGGTGTTTCAACAAGACAATGACCTCAAGCACACTAGTAAATGAGCAAAAATCTTGTTCCAAACCAACCAAATTAATGCCTCGCAGATGTGAAGAAATCATGAAAACTTGGTTATACAACAAATACTAGTTTGAGGATCACAGGATGCTAAAAAAGCAGTTTGAACATAATAGTTTTGAGTTTGTAGCTTCAACAGCAGATGCTACTATTATTGTGAACACCCCCCTTTTCTACTTTTTTTTTACTAATAGCCCAATTTCATAGCCTTAAGAGTGTGCAAATCATGAATGCTTGGTCTTGTTGGATTTGGGAAAATCTACTGAATCCACTGGTACCTTGTTTCCCATGTAACAATAAGAAATATACTCAAAACCTGGATTAATCTTTTTAGTCACATAGCACTACTATTATTCTGAACACTACTGTACGTAAATGCAGTCCATTTACTGAATATGTCTTGAACTTTATTTACATCAGTTATGAAGCATTACAAACAGTATGGCACTCTATGGTAAATCTGTATGGAGTAGACAGTTCTCAAAAACTGGGTGGCTGTGCAAGAATGAAAACTGAGGAAAGCCACCAAGACACCCAGATAATTCAGAAGAAGTTATAGACTTCTGATTGGAGAAATTGTGGAGAGTGCATGTTTTACATTTTGTATCATCAGTTATACAGCTTGGCAGGGGTGGTGGCCAAGTGGTTAGTGCACTTGGTTTCGGTGAGGAAGGCTCCCGGTTCGAATCCCACCTCTGCCACATTTCTCCATGTAACGTGGAGTTGCATCAGGAAGGGCATCCGGCATAAAACTTGTGCCAATTCATCATGTAGATCCACCTTGGATTTGCTGTGGCGACCCTGAGTGCAAACAAGGGAGCAGCCGAAGGGACTTACTATCACCAGTTATGCAGCTTCATGATTAAGTGGCGTAGAGGAGGATTTTCTTAAAAAGAATAACTGATGAATCAGCTACAATTTGTCAGAAAGCACATCTGAGACACTAGCCTAGATATGATGTTTGGTGGAAAAAAAAAATCCTCTTCTATATCACTTCATCATGAAGCTGTATAACTGAGGATACAAATGCAAAACATGCACTATGTGCACAATTTCACCATTCACAGTCAGAAGCCTATAACTTCTGGCTTGTCTTGGGTGTCTTGGTGGCTTTCCTCACTCTTCTCCTTCTTACACAGTCACTCAGTTTTTGAGAACTGTCTACTCCACACAGATTTACCATAGAGTGCTATACTGTTTGCATTTCTTCATAACTGATGTAAATAAAGTCCAAGACATATTCACTGACTTGGAAATGTTCATGTATCCATCCCCTGACTTGTCTGAAGAAAAGTGGCAATAAACTGATTTACAAGTATTATACCGAAGTGTTCCATTACGTATGCAACCCATCATCTTGGCTTTTATATTTTAATTAATTTATGTCAAATTGTAGAGATTTTTATTTCAGTTTGAGTTTAAGGAAGATAGTTTTAGAATTTTTTATTTCTTGTATTTGTTGTATTTCAAATGGCATAAACAAATTAAAATGTGTGAAATAGCAAGTGTTCCCGTACTTTGGAGGGCACAGTATTTGGACAGTGACATAATTCTAATTTTGCTTCTGTACATCAAATCAAAATCAAGTCAAATCAATTTTATTTTATAGCGCCAAATCACAACAACAGTTGCCCCAAGGCGCTTTATATTGCAAGGCAAAAGCCGTACAATAATTACAGAAAAAACCCAACGGTCAAAACGACCCCCTATGAGCAAGCACTTGGCGACAGTGGGAAGGAAAAACTCCCTTTTAACAGGAAGAAACCTCCAGCAGAACCAGGCTCAGGGAGGGCAGTCTTCTGCTGGGACTGGTTGGGGATGAGGGAGAGAATCAGGAAAAAGACATGCTGTGGAAGACAGCAGAGATCAGTCACTAATGATTAAATGCAGAGTAGTGCATACAGAGCAAAAAGAGAAAGAAACACTGTGCATCATGGGAACCCCCCCAGCAGTCTAAGTCTATAGCAGCATAACTAAAGGATGGTTCAGGGTCACCTGATCCAGCCCTAACTATAAGCTTTAGCAAAAAGGAAAGTTTTAAGCCTAATCTTAAAAGTAGAGAGGGTGTCTGTCTCCCTGATCCGAATTGGGAGCTGGTTCCACAGGAGAGGAGCCTGAAAGCTGAAGGCTCTGCCTCCCATTCTACTCTTACAAACCCTAGGAACTACAAGTAAGCCTGCAGTCAGAGCGAAGCGCTCTATTGGGGTGATATGGTACTAAGAGGTCCCTAAGATAAGATGGGACCTGATTATTCAAAACCTTATAAGTAAGAAGAAGAATTTTAAATTCTATTCTAGAATTAACAGGAAGCCAATGAAGAGAGGCCAATATGGGTGAAATATGCTCTCTCCTTCTAGTCCCCGTCACTACTCTAGCTGCAGCATTTTGAAATAACTGAAGGCTTTTCAGGGAACTTTTAGGGCAACCTGATAGTAATGAATTACAATAGTCCAGCCTAGAGGAAATAAATGCATGAATTAGTTTTTCAGCATCACTCTGAGACAAGACCTTTCTAATTTTAGAGATATTGCGCAAATGTAAAAAAAGCAGTCCTACATATTTGCTTAATATGCGCATTGAAAGACATATCCTGATCAAAAATGACTCCAAGATTTCTCACAGTATTACTAGAGGTCAGGGTAATGCCATCCAGAGTAAGGATCTGGTTAGACACCATGTTTCTAAGATTTGTGGGGCCAAGTACAATAACTTCAGTTTTATCTGAATTTAAATCAGGAAATTAGAGGTCATCCATGTCTTTATGTCTGTAAGACATTCCTGCAGTTTAACTAATTGGCGTGTGTCCTCTGGCTTCATGGATAGATAAAGCTGGGTATCATCTGCGTAACAATGAAAATTTAAGCAATGCTTTCTAATAATACTGCCTAAGGGAAGCATGTATAAAGTGAATAAAATTGGTCCTAGCACAGAACCTTGTGGAACTCCATAATTAACCTTAGTCTGTGAAGAAGACTCCCCATTTACATGAACAAATTGTAATCTATTAGATAAATATGATTCAAACCACCGCAGCGCAGTGCCTTTAAACCTATGGCATGCTCTAATCTCTGTAATAAAATTTTATGGTCAACAGTATCAAAAGCAGCACTGAGGTCTAACAGGACAAGCACAGAGATGAGTCCACTGTCTGAGGCCATAAGAAGATCATTTGTAACCTTCACTAATGCTGTTTCTGTACTATGATGAATTCTGAAACCTGACTGAAACTCTTCAAATAGACCATTCCTCTGCAGATGATCAGTTAGCTGTTTTACAACTACCCTTTCAAGAATTTTTGAGAGAAAAGGAAGGTTGGAGATTGGTCTATAATTAGCTAAGATAGCTGGGTCAAGTGATGGCTTTTTAAGTAATGGTTTAATTACTGCCACCTTAAAAGCCTGTGGTACATAGCCAACTAATAAAGATAGATTGATCATATTTAAGATTGAAGCATTAATTAATGGTAGGGCTTCCTTGAGCAGCCTGGTAGGAATGGGGTCTAATAGACATGTTGATGGTTTGGAGGAAGTAACTAATGAAAATAACTCAGACAGAACAATTGGAGAGAAAGAGTCTAACCAAATAACAGCATTCCTGAAAGCAGCCAAAGATAATGATATGTCTTTGGGATGGTTATGAGTAATTTTTTCTCTAATGGAGACTAGTTTCCAAGTTTTTATTGGTGAGACTACATTCAGAGAAAAAAGGCAACCAGGAACAGTTTCTGTGTAAGTCATGATTTTACTGGTTTGGAAAAGGTGTGGGGAAGATGTGGAAGTTGGAGTGGAAAGGACATGAAGGCTACAGTGCTGGAGTAGGAACTTGACCTACATCTTCAAGAAATACATCTTTACTGCAAATGAAATCCATGGAAATTAAAAGAGAGGTCAGGGTTTATTTTTGGCTTGGTGACCTTCAAAACTAAATGAAGGCCAGTCATCATTGAACTTGACCTAGATGTTCAAAAGATGTATCCTTGATCCCAGTTTGATAAAGCTGTGTTATTTTATTAAAAAGTTATTGTAAGTACAGCATTATGGATATATTTGGCCCTATGACCTTCAAAATTAAGTCAAGGTCAGTCATCATTGAGGTTGGCTGAGACCTTGAAGGGGATGCATGTTTGCCACAAATTAGATGAACCTGTGTGAAATCCTTGCAAAGTACAGTCTTCATCACACACAGACACTTTTTGGCTCTGCAACCCTCAATATTTGGTCAAGGTCACTCATCATCAACCTTGAACTAGATCTTCAAGGGATGTATACTTGCTGCAAATTTGGTAAACTTATCTCAAATCTATGAACGCTGCATGAAGTACAGCGTTTGGATGATCTCCATGCATCAATAAAACAGTCAGATTCTGTGGAGACTTTCAAGTCCAGACTTAAGAGGCACTTATTTTCCCTTTCGTATGGCTAGCATACTGGCATAGTATGTTACTACGCTTTTTACTCTTTTAAATTCATTTCATTAGGAAACGGAGTGGGCCGCGGCCTCAACTTTATCTAAAGTCTGGGTCTTTTAGTGAAGCTTAGGGCTAGTGGCCGGCAATCACCTTAGTATTTTTCTTCTGTTTTTCTTGTTGCTTAATGCTGATAAATTATACTGTATTTGTTGTCTTTCTGATGCCTGATTCTGTTTTTTTTTTCTCTCTGTTTGAGGTGTGGCTCCATCCAGAGATGGGAGTGGTGTCTACTTCTGCAACCCTTCTGTCCTGTGCACCGGCAAAATTTCCTGTATATTCGTTTTGTAAATTGTTTTGTCAATTGTGTCGCTAGCATGGCCTGGGCAGAGGGTCACCCCTTTGAGTCTGGTCTACTTGAGGTTTCTTCCTCACATCATCAGAGGGAGTTTTTCCTTACCACTGTTGACTGTGTGCTTGCTGTAGCGGTTAGTAAGGTTAGACCTTACTTGTGTGAAGAGCCTTGAGGCAACTTTGTTGTGATTTGGCACTATACGAGGTCTGTCAATAAAGTATCGGACCTTTTTATTTTTTTCAAAAACTATATGGATTTGAATCACATGCGATTACATCAGACAAGCTTGAACCCTCGTGGGCATGCGTGAGTTTTTTCACACCTGTCGGTTACGTCATTAGCCTGTGGGCTGGCTTTGAGTGAGGAGTGGTCCACCCCTCCCGTCGCAATCTCTTTGTCTGAGAACTTCCTGAAACCTGGTGCTTGCTTGATCAATTTTTTCAAAAAATGAGCACATTGAAGTGGACACCATTCGAGAAATTCAACTGGTTTTCGTGAAAATTTTAACGGCTGATGAGAGATTATGACGTGATGCTGTCGCTTTAGGCCCACGGAGCAGGACGTCGCGACGCGCTCTGAGCCCCACTGTCTGCCTGTTTCAAGCTGAAAACTTCCAAATTTAAGCCTCTGTTGACCCAGGACATCGTGAGAGAACAGAGAACTTTCAGAAGAGGTCGGGATCAGCAGTTTATCCGGACATTCCACTGTTAAAGATTTTGTAATGAAAGAAAGTGCGGACAGGTCCGCGCGTTGGGACACAACTGGTGCCGCACGCCGCCACAGGAAAAATACCTCCGTTGGAAGCCTTAAGGACAAGTTGGAACATGTCCAGCTGTTAAACAATTTCAGATACTCACTCAACTGAAAGCCACCAAAAGCCACCTGGGTTTTCAAATGGTTATCAACACGGAGGTATTTTTCCTGTGCTGCCGCGTGGCGCCGGCTGGGTGCCGACCCGTCCGCACGTCTTTCATTACAAAATCACCTTTAACAGTGGAATGTCCGGATAAACTGCTGATCCCGACCTCTCCTGAAAGTTTTCTGTTCTCTCACGACGTCCTGGGTCAACAGAGGCTTAAATTTGGAAGTTTTCAGCTCGAAACAGGCAGACAGCGGCGGCTCAGGGCGCGTCGTGACATCCCGCTCCGTGGGCAGTTCTTAAAGCGACAGCATCACGCCATAATCTTTCATCAGCCGTTAAATTTTCACCGAAAACCAGTTGAATTTCTCAAATGGTGTCCACTTCAATGTGCCTCACAGTTTTTGAAAAAATTTTGAACAAGCAAAGCGTCAGTCTCTCAGGAAGTTCTCAGACAAAGAGATTGCGACGGGAGGGGTGGACCACTCCTCACTCAAAGCCTGCCCACAGGCGAATGACGTAACCGAAAGGCGTGAAAAAACTCACGCATCGGCACAGGGTTCACGGTTGGCTGATGTAATCGCACGTGATTCAAATCCATATAGTTTTTGAAAAAATAAAAAGGTACGTTACTTTATTGACAGACCTCGTATAAATGAAAATAAATTGAAATTGAACTGAACTGAAATTGGATGGAGGCACAGTCAACATTCAACATTTCTCAAGAATGTGTGAAATTTTGACTCACTGGGTGCACTGTTGAGAAATCTCGGTTTCTCAGAAGACAAAAGATGGCGAGCCAAGACCTACTTTTTCTGAGTCAGGCTCAAAATCATTCAGTCGCCCCTCGTACATGCTGCTATTGTCTCTGCAGTTTCTTCAGAGCTGATTGGCAACTCTGCTTGTCTGCTTGGTGTGAACAGAACTTTAGGGACAGTGGCACTAACAAGGATGGACAGGATTAGGAATGAACATAACAGAGGGACAGCTCAGGTGGAACGTTTTGCAGACAAAGTCAGACACATGAGACTGAGATGGTTCTGACCCAGAAGGATGCTGAGATCGGAGCCACCAGGCAGGAGGAGAAGAGGGAGGTGAAAGAGGAGGTTTATGGATGTACTGAGGGAGGACATGCAGGTGGTTGGTGTGACAGGGTGAGATGGAAACGAATCATCTGGTGTTGTGACCCTAATGGGAGCAGCCAAAATAAACAAGAACAATCAAGTAAGACCGCACTGTATTGATTCACAAACAATATTTAAGTAACAAATTTTAAAAAATAAATAAATGAAAGTTACATTATTTACAGCTTCTCTGCACTGTGACTGACAGTAATGTCATGACCCTCTTTCCAAAATGTTTAAATGTTCTTAAATATCTCATCCCTATATCAATCCTGAGGATTGGAACCTTTACTTTACTGGTCCATGTAACATTTCCTCATTTGTTGCAGCAAACAGACATATATCTGGCCAGCAACAACCTCTGTGTCTTGTGAGAGAATATTTGCTAGCAAAGACATTTTGAGTAAGAGGAGAAACCATCTCCTTCCTATACAGTAGAATATATTTCTTCTCTAGATAAAACAACCCAAATTATTTTGTAATGTACAGAGGAGATCCTGAGAAACCATAATAGAAACCAATATTCAGACAAATTATGTGGAAATACAAATATACAATATAAAACACATAAGAAGTACACATATGCTCTTTAAAATTACACACCAATCCAACAGAATTTATTGTTAATACTTTTATTTTGCAAATGAATCTGCATATAACTGTCAGATATCAATGTGGGAAGATGTTTTAAATATTCCAAAGATCAAATATTTGTCTAGATCAATAGCCTACTTTCATTTGAGTCAATCCCCTGAATGCGGCTACAGTTAACTCAGCTGCTACACATTCCACTCCAGGCAGCACACATTTGCATGCAGACTGCTTAATCGCTCCAATTGACAGTCCAAAATTACAAAATGTGAGACACTTCAAGGGTCTTAGAATTTCACCATTTTGCCCCTTTCTGAAGGACAAATCCCTCAAATTTGCTTACAAGATAATTCACCAAAGTATAGCAAATAATTCCACATACCTTTGGCAGAATTATCCTTTTTCTAGCAGATTTAAAACCAAACTGTTCAAAATGCTGGCATCCATTATGGGGAAGCCCCTCATTGTTATGACATGAAAGCCAAGCTGGGGTCAGCCAGTGTTTTTTACATTCCCCAGAAACCACATGGATCTGTCAGCCAACAACAGCAAAGCAGATAGCATTTTCACTTTTGGGCTTCAAAGGAAGAAAAGAAAAGAGAAACAACATAGGAAATCAACTATACGAGGGGAGGGGGAGAGAAAGTCAAAGATCGCTATGTATGATAGAAAATACTGAGGTAAGTCCTTACCTTAACATATAGACCATTTCTTTAGGAAAACCTAGACCAATGGCATGGTATGTCACTTCAGCATTTCAGCAATAAAGAAATAAAATAACAAAAGAACAATGCATTCACTAGATTTCCAAACACAGGATAAGATGTTAATCTCCTTTGTACAAGCACATACAGAAGTTGGTGAATGGTTTAAATTTTGGGATGCATCATCAGTAGTGCTCCTCCAGCTCATAGGGTGTTTTGGCCTTTCACACTATACACCCCACCGGAGGCGGCCAGCTACAGGGTGATCAGACCTGAGCTTGCATCCCATGCCCAATTGATCACGAGTCACCTTGGTGTTGAAAAGTGGATATCTCGTGGGACTATGCAAGGCAGGGGTATCAATTTCCCTGCGTCATGCCTAAGATGACTGCATACCTCCCAGCTTGCTACTTGGGGGCCCAGCTAGGGTCATCCCTCTTAATCCAGAGTCACTGGCTGCTCCTCTCTGCTGCCTCTGATGTGGTCTTGATGGCTGCGTGTTGGCTCTTGCCCCTAACTCCCAGGTCTCTCAGCAGCTTGGTGGTAAATGACATCACAAATCCTCTGCAACCCACCTCCACTTGTCGGACTTGTGTATTCCAGCCGCGATGTCGTGCCTTTGCAGCTAACTCAGCATACCGCAGGTGTTTTCGCTTGTCAATCAATCAATCAATCAATTTTATTTATATAGCGCCAAATCACAACAAACAGTTGCCCCAAGGCGCTTATATTGTAAGGCAAGGCCATACAATAATTACGGAAAAACCCCAACGGTCAAACGACCCCCTGTGAGCAAGCACTTGGCGATAGTGGGAAGGAAAAACTCCCTTTTAACAGGAAACCTCCAGCAGAACCAGACTCAGGGAGGGGCAGTCTTCTGCTGGGACTGGTTGGGGCTGAGGGAGAGAACCAGGAAAAAGACATGCTGTGGAGGGGAGCAGAGATCAATCACTAATGATTAAATGCAGAGTGGTGCATACAGAGCAAAAAAGAAAGAAACACTCAGTGCATCATGGGAACCCCCCAGCAGTCTAAGTCTATAGCAGCATAACTAAGGGATGGTTCAGGGTCACCTGATCCAGCCCTAACTATAAGCTTTAGCAAAAAGGAAAGTTTTAAGCCTAATCTTAAAAGTAGAGAGGGTGTCTGTCTCCCTGATCTGAATTGGGATGCCTCGTCCACTGCCTCCTCCCAGGGTATGGTGAGCTTGATGATATACACCTTCTTCAGAGATGGTGACCAGAGCACCAGGTCAGGTCTTAGGATGGTGGTGGAAATCTCTGCAGAAAACACAAGCTGCTGGCCAATCCACCAGCAGTTTCCAGTCACGTGCCAAATACAGCTGTTAGGCCAAGGCCTCCTCTTCCATGCTGAATATTTCCCACAATCTCAGCATGTCTGAGCACTGATGTTGACTCCTCCACTGCTGTTGCTGGTGTCCATTTGCACCCGGTAGCCAGGATTGGGGCATTGTTCCTCACCACTGTGTCCTAAGATTGGTTCAGTGTCATCTGCAAGCGTATTTTTGCACACTTGAACTCCTCCGTGAGACTGGAGGGGCAACTTGAGGATGCCATCTCCGTAGAGGCCTATGGGCCTATTTAATCCCCATTGCTCCCGTGTGGTAGTGAGCGCCTTGTATGGCAGCACCCTGACATCGGGGTGAATGTGAGGCATAATTGTAAAGCGCTTGAGTGTCTGATACAGATGGAAAAGAGCTATATAAAGGCAGTCCATTTACATTTACTTCAAGCCACTTCTTGATGTAGGCTGTAATGCCTCTTTCCAGCTTCTCTACGGTCAAGATGGGGACCTTGTAGACTGAAAGGGGCCACATCACCCGGGGAAGGAGGCCGAAATGAAGGCACCAGGTCATTAGCTTCCCCGGTAGTTGGGTGCTGTCGATGGACTGTAGCCCAGCGCTGATGTTCCTTGCGAGTTGTTTAAACTGGTCACTGTCCTTCAGGTTTGGCATCATATGCCTTCCCAGGTTTTTTATAGACTGCTCAGAAACTGTGGGGATTGAGTATCTCCGATGAAGAACTTCAGATCAGCAAGCACTCCCTTCACCACGGAGACGCTGAGAGGCTGGATGGTTTTATCTTCATACGGACCCAATTGATGTTCTCCTCCAGTTTTCTGAGCAATTTCCTGTGCATGGAGGGTAGTAGTCAGGGTGGTGATGTCGTCCATGTAAGCTCTGGTGGAGGGAGGCGCAGATAAGAGCCGAGTCACTGTCCACCTACCCCCAGCTTGAGGCTTGAATAATTATCGCCATCCGCCATGGTGAAAACCAAGGGAGAGATGGTGTATGCAGCCATGATGCCTACTTCCAGGCACTTCCATCAGGTGGTAAACTCAGGAGTTGAGAGGCAGAACTGCAAGTCTTGGAAGTATGTTTTCATCAGGGTAGTGATGGTGTCTGGAATGTTGAAATCTTAAAGGGAGTCCAGAGAGCTCATGAGGCACAGAACCACGGCATTAGCAAGATCCAGGAAGATGACATGGAGATCCTTTTCTCTAGTTTCGCAGTGGGATCTGATGCCAAATCATGCTGGAGTGTTCCAGGCACCCAGAGAAGCCCGATATCCCTGCCTTCTGCACAATGTACTGATGTACTCATCAATACATACATACTGTACTTGATCTCCCGTTGCCTCCTGGAGACCGGTGGGGTAGGAGCCTCTTTAGCAACTTTTGCCTCTTTTACTCCAAAATGTTCTGACCCATACTGGTAGATGATGTCTCCCATCTGATCCAGCTTTCTCTCTACTGTGCTTCGCAGTTGATCGAGTGTCCGGCTCAAATCAGCATTCACCATCTCCCACAGCTTCTTGTCAGCAGCACCGGGCCACTTCACCCGCAACCTGTGCCCTGGGTGCTTCTTTTCCACTACAGTCTGGGAGGCTGGGCGGGTTCACCATCTGATGTTTGTACCACCGTTGATTCTGTGCTTGGGGTTTCCACTTCCCTGACAGTGGTGCTGATGCACTGCAAGCTGTGGCTTGTATCCAGTTGCTGTGCTTCACTCGACTGATTTCACCACTTCCGCAGAAGACAGTCAAGCACCTTTTCCTTCCCTGGTGAACCCTCAACCCATGGTGAGATGTAACCTTCCTCCATCCGCATGCACAGACCTGCAGCTTGTGGCCTGCTGTTGCATCGAAAGTTCTGACGCATGCTGTGGTGTTCTCTTGTACTGTGCTTTCGTACTCATAGTCATTAATAATAATCCAGTCATTCAAAATTTTCAAATTATGCATCATTTTAATTTGCACACAATACTCTCACCTATTTATACATAGTGATGACGGTAACGCGTTACTCTCTATATAACCACTTTTTTCAGTAACACCAAATCTAACACGTTAATCTTTCCAAATCAGTAATTAGATTAAAGTTACTTCTCTGAGTCCTCGTGCATTACTATTATTTTTGTATGTGGGTCGATTGCAGCTTTAAAACAGGTGTCCTGACGAGATGCAGGGGGAGGTCTGAACTGCCCACCTCGCTCTCTTTGGTACTTTAGTATTGTTCAAGAAATTATTTAATAAGAATATTATAACAAAGTATTACAGTGAAGAAAATATGATGGAACTATAGGTATTGTTTAATTATGGACACATACGTATATGCAGATGTGTGTGTGTGTGTGTGTGTGGACATGAATGTATCATGCGTTTGTGTGAGTGTATGAATATGTGAGTTTGTGTCTGCATAGTGATATGTGTTTACGAGTCTGGGAGTATAGTGAATATAATTGGTGGTATAACGGGTGGGTGTGATAAGCTCTGCTTCAACCCACTCCCTTTCGGACACATGGGTTTGTTTTTTTGGTTAATATTATTGTTATTTTGTTATAATGTTATACTGGTTTATTTATTGTTTTTGTTAAATTGTTATATTATTAACACGTGTGCCGAATAAATAAACTCATTCATTCATTCATTTCAGTGAGCTGCGAGCACAGAGCCGCAGCCACTGTGCAGCTCAGCTCTGAGTTGAAGAACAGTTGTCTCTCAAAGCACGGCGGCTCTCAGAGCTATGGTTTTACAAAGACATTTGTACGCTTTTTATAAAACTCTGTATCGCTCTGTGTGTGTCCTCATTATAAACAGCTGATCCGCAATGCATAAATACTAACGCTTTTTTTCCCACCCAAATGCACCCAAGTCTCTTTCTGAGGATATCATGACATAAAAACACTGATACCTGTCAAGCTGGTCATTTTTTCTGCATAAATAAACTTTATCCATTCTTCCTGCTCAAACAGCAAGCCAGGTGTGAATCCATGCGGGGGGAGACAGCTCCCACAACAGCCTGAGATTAGGTCCACTTTTGAAGACATTTTTTCATACTATTACTACTACTAATGCTACATTTAATAATAATAATTTCAACAACTAAAATGTTTAGAAAGAAAAATGTTACAAAGTGTAATAGTCACATTTATAAACAATGTCGGTTATAACTATAAGTTTAACCATTACAGTGCTGTCAGCAGTTAAATATGAGATCAAGAAAGATGTTTTTATTTAGTTTTTATAAAACAAGTATTTATGTTCATTAAAGTTAATAATGGGTGACTATAAAGTAAGTACTGGCAAAAAAAAAACAGGTTATCATTTTCATGTTGAGGTGACAGGGTGTTGTCGGCAGCTGCTGAAAGTAACTAATAAAGTAACTAGTAATCTAACTTAGTTACTTTTAAAACTGAGTAATCAGTAAAGTAACTAAGTTACTTTTTCAAAGAGTAATCAGTAATTGTATTGCTTTTTCAAAGTAACTGTGGCAATACTGTTTATATACTATATACTCTCCAATTACATAACACACTACACTCTTCCCTGTCTATTTTTTTATGATTCATCCCATTTTTTATTTATAGGCTGTATGCAGACAAAAGACATATGATCAGTGACTGAGTGGTTGTGACTTTGATACAGTGACTGATGAAATCCTATTAATTGGAAAGAATTATGATTTCCTTTAAAGAGAATTCCACTATAAAAATATGTGTCCAATTTTTAGATATTGCATCCAAAATAATTTTTCTACCAATTCTAAAAGCTCCCTCCATTTTTACCTCTGCCAAGGAAGTTGGAGGAGGTATTGTTTTCATCCTGTTTGTTTGTTTGTTTGTGAACAGTCTGGAACCCATCATTTTCATTTATCGCTATGATTTTTTTTTTTTTTTTTTTACTGAAGACTCATATCCTGATAAGCAAGACTTGATTCAGTTTTCAATGTCAAAGGTCAAAGGTCAAAGTCGGGAAAAATCTTTGAAAATAGGAAAAATCCCTATCTTTAACATTGAATGAATTTTCAAAATTTCATAACTCTTTCAAAAAAATTTAATTTCTTTCACATTTGAGATCATTATGTAGGATGACATCCTTTAGACTGACAAAATTTGTTCCAGATCTGATCCAGATTACAGATTTGTGGCCATTTAAATTTAACATTGAAAACCCGATTTAATGTATATTTTTTACATTATATCTTAATCAAACATATGGAAGTTAGATGCAAACTGGCACTCACTATCGCCTGACAAAGTTTAATCCAAATCTGATCTGGATTGTGTATTTCGTGGACATTTGAATTTAATATTGAAAAGCCCATTTGGTGCACATTTTACATTATATCTCAATCAAAAGTACCTCAGTCACTCTCATTTTTCTGTTATTGATTTACCTACACCACCAAAATTGAACAGAGGTTCCAATTTTATGCCTGTTTGTCCAGTTATCAGTCAAAAACCAAGCGCCAAAAAGCAATGACAAATTGTACATAGCAGAGATAAACAATGTGAAAATGATCTAAAAAAGAATTCAGAACCCGAAAAAGTTGAAAAAAAAATAAAAAATTAAAAAACTCTGACAACACCACAAAAAAAAACTTTGATTGAAGTGCATCAGCTAAATACATACTCCTGACATTTGATCAAATCTAATTTAGCTTATGAAAAGCCACTTGTAACAGGACTTTGACCATGAAATTTTTTTCCAATGTAAAATTTTGTGGAATTGGAAACTAGTGTTGGCAGAGGTTTGCACTCTACAAGTACTGTGCTCTAGTTACGTCTTTTGTAACCAATGCATTGCATGTGCTTTAAAAATGTATTTTTACTCGATTTCAGACTTTCAGAATGACAAGGAAACGTATATTAGTAGGAAAATCAAAAGAATGTTTGTGGAGCGGTAAAGGAGGAAAATGTTATCAGCTGAAGAAAAGGAAGAAGAGCTGGCAAAGCAAAGGGAAAGAATGAAAAAGTTTTATCATTCAAAAACTGGTAAGGACAAAGAAGAGCTCATGCAGGATAAAAGAGAAAGGGCATCCAAGCTGAGGAAAGAAAAGGTTAATCCAAGAAGTACCAGACAAAGAGCTGCTGACATGTGAATGACAATGTACAAAAATATTGTATATAAAGAGGCTTTAACATGATAAGATTAGTTTCTCGTTCTGTTTTTAATAGTTATGATCAATCTTAGCATTAACCATCATGTAATAATAAGTAATCAACGTGCTAGTCATATATAAATTTTCCAGGTTTCCATAACTGATATTCATTTTATAAATTTGATAACATCATCACCAACAAACATTCTAAGCAAACACAAAAACACTGCACTAAGGATCAGGAAAAGACGGTTAAAGCTCACTGAGACGTTTATTCGTAACTATAATTTAGCATAACTAAGATTGGAAAAAAAAAAAAAAAAAGAATTAGCCAGAGTTTTATCCTACAGCCAAGAAAAACACAAACACGTAACCACTGTTCGAATACTGCCACCTATTGGTCAATGTGTTTATTGCGACATCACGTTTACCAATGCTGAATACTACTACTGCTACTATTAATAATAATAAATTTGCTTTCAGGTACAAAAATTGTACATTATTAAAACACCAGTGCACAACAAAAATCTTAACATCCATAAGAACTAATTAAAATTGAAACATCAAGTAGAAACACATAACACAAACCAACATATCTCACCAAAATAAGATAAAACCGTAAAATTAATACAGGCAACATAAATAAATAAATTAATGGGTGTAGCTTTAAAAGATTCAGTGTAAGTGGACTTGGAAATGTCAAACAGTCATTCGCCATATGTCATTTTCTTTGCTAAAAATAATATATTTGAATTTGAATTATGTGACCAGTTCTCACTACATTTAATAATTTAACAACCTCAACAGATTTACTTATATGTGACCGATGTGTGCTGTAAACTAGAGTGCCTTAATAGAGAGAGTGGCGTCAATTCAGAACATGGCGCCATTTTATTCAAACTGCGCTGAACTACTGAATGATAACCACACACAGCAACACATCCAGGTACTATAAAAATAGTTAAGCTATCAAATTTACATAAATTTACAATTCATGATGATTTATTTAATTAATTTAAAGCCTGATTTATGCAGCTGCAGCTCTGTAACTCCGTGTCATGCAATGACACGTGTGACAGTTTTAAAGATGGACTAATTTGACCCTCAACAACATTTTCTTTCTACAATCATCACCTCCAAATCAAAAGGTATTTTCCTCTTTTACCAACTTCGTGCTGTAAATCTGCGGACTTTTCGGATCCATTTTTAATCAGCGTGCGCACCGCAAATACTACTATAATATGATGACAAACGAAGGACTAAAGAAAGCAGAAAAGTGTAAAATCACAGCCTTTTGTGTTTAATTTAACAGGTGCACATCCGAGTCTGAGTCTGAGCATAGTGTGAAAAAAAGAAACGGTCAGTCTTTTAATCACAGAAATGACTCCGGCCCGACTTTCCTCAAAATGGCGAATGTCAGAGCTGAACTTTAAGATGTACCTCTGTTACTGTGCCCATCCAGACTGCTCGGGGCTTTTAATGGGAATACATTGCGATCGGGCGGGACATTTTATCCGATGTGAGTAAAAATCCATTGTACAAAATCATGTTATATACGGTGTTTATTACATGGAAAACAATACAAAATGCTGGGGCTTTTTTTGTCGGATGACTGCGAATATCTGATTTATATGATGACGAGTTTTACTGTACATGGGACTGAACAATAAATTTACCTCTCAAAGCTTTCATGATGAAGTCGGCTTCCATCCAAATTTGTGCATCCAAATGCACAGCAACCCGGCATTTTCAGCGAATAAATAAGTAAAATAACTGAATTTCCATGCAGACAGATTAACAGCGAACGCTATTTTGGAACCAAGATGGCACCATAAGTCACGTGACCGGTTTTTCTCGACTCGTCATGCACACTACTGTAAACCCACCCTGCCCAGAGTGTGCTGTAAACATTTCCACCCACTTTTATAACCAATTAGGGCGAAGGGGCGGAGTTTCGCGCAGACTTTACAAAATGGCGACTGTTGTTGATTTGTTGCGGAGTCCGTGAATAAACCGTTCGTTATTTATATATTTTGTTTTTACAAGTTTATGCATTAATTTTCAAGAAAAAAAATCACTACAATTCCAACAAGTGCCAAGGGTTGGCTCCGCGAGGACTGAAATGAAAGGTAAAGAGCGGTCGCCCATTAAAAAACGCTCCAGGGCCTTGGACGAGCTCCGGGACAGAGGAGGAGGAGGATGCCACCCGAGCAGCAAGAAAATGGGCGCTCTGTCTATTTCCACTGGTAGTAACAGTGGCAACACCTCCGCCAAAAGCGACGGCGGCTCGACCAGAAGGAGCCTGCTCGGGGAGAAGCGAGACAGAGACTTTGACGGCCACAGCCGGACTGGAAACAACCACAGCTGTCAGGGAGCCGCGGCTAGCTCGGTGGCTAAGAACCACAGCCTGGGCATGCCGTTGGACGTAGTCCCGCCGAGGGCCGCGGCGCGCGGGGAGCAGCGGGCTCAGCTGCCCGGCGCCGAGAGTGAAGTACAAAACCCTTAAAATCAGCGAACTGGGCTCCCAGCTCAGCGACGAAGATATAGAAGATGGACTTTTTCACGAGTTTAAGAAATTCGGTGATGTTAGCGTTAAGTTAAGCCGCAGCAACGACGAGCGGATAGCCTTCGTAAATTTCCGGAAGTCGGAGGACGCCCGAGCCGCCAAGCATGCCCGAGGCCGGCTGGTTCTGTACGAGAGGCCGCTGAAAATAGAGGCGGTGTACGGCAACAGGCGGAGGAGCCGCTCCCCTGTGGAGAGGGAGCTGTGCGGAGCAGCTCAGAGCCACAGGACACTTGCAGAGGCCCTTGTCGCCCACGGGGCTCGGATACAGAGACTACAGGCTGCAGCAGCTGGCCTTAGGACGGCTCCCTCCTCCCCCACCTCCCCCTTTGCCCAGAGACCTTGAGCGGGATAGGGAGTTTGCCCTATTCGAGGCCAGAACACGCCCGGCGTTCATCGCAGAACGTGCAGCTTTTCGTGAGAAGGATTTTTTATCTCCAGTAGATGACCAAAGAGCCAACAGGACATTGTTTTGGGCAACTTGGACACAGCTGTAACAGAGGCAGACTTACGTAGAGCTTTTGAGAGGTTTGGAGTTATAACAGAGTGGACATTAAAAAAGCCTCGCGGGGACAAACCAGCGCATATGGTTTTTTGAAATTTGAGAATCTTGACATGGCTCACCGTGCTAAACTCAGTATGTCTGGCCAAATAGTGTGTCGCAACCCCATAAGATAGGCTATGGTAAAGCCACTCCATCCACACGTCTGTGGGTAGGTGGTCTTGGTCCATGGGTACCTTTGGCTGCCCTGGCTAGGGAGTTTGATCGCTTTGGTACTATAAGGACCATTGACTACAGAAAAGGGACGCTTGGGCTTACATTCAGTATGAAAGTTTAGATGCTGCACAAGCGGCATGCAAACACATGCGGGGCTTCCCGCTGGGAGGTCCTGAGAGAAGACTCAGAGTGGACTTTGCAGATGCTGAGCACCGTTATCAACAACAGTTCCTGCAGCCTCTCCCGATATCTCCATTTGACATGGTGGCAGAGTCATTTGTCCATCGAGCCACACCTGAACCTTTGAGGGTCAGGGAAAGGACTCCACCTCCACTTCACTTTAGAGAGCGAGAACTCTTTCCTGGTACTGAGTGGCCCAACCCTGCTGTTCGTGAACGTGTTCGTGCCTCAGCTTTTGAGCCTCTAGACCACTTGGAACGTGATCGGCGGCCACGGGAGCCTTGGTCTTTGGAAAGGGAGCTGCAAGGACGTGAACCTGTATGGAAGAGACGCATAATGGAAGATGGTCGTCATATAGACCACTCCCCGACAGCACCGAGAGACAATAAGGCGCAGACGTACCTCTCCAGAAGGCAGTCCGGGGTAGCAGCAGAGATGGAGGGCGATTCAGTGACTCGGAGCGTCCCCTCCGGAGTGAGAGGTCCTCTCCGACACGGGAACGTCACAGTAGTATGGAAAGGGGTGGGGTTGACGAAAACTCAAAAGTCAGAGTCTCTCTGACAAAGGACCTGCAAGCAGTGTTGTTTCTACAGTGGGAGAGAGAAAGCGCAGAGCAGGAGATGGCAGTAAAGGGCCAGCTAAGAGAGAACGCTCTGATGGCAGCTCCAAAGGAGGCCAGCCATCCAAGCCAGATGGCACCAAGCTGAGTTTGGCATGGCATGGTATGCTGCTGCTGAAGAACAGCAACTTCCCGGCCAACATGCATCTTCTGCAGGGTGACAGCAGTGTAGCCAGCGACCTGCTTATTGACGGCACTACACGGCGGCAGGTGAGCGAGCTAAAGATCACCCAGCGTCTCCGCCTGGACCAGCCCAAGCTCGATGAGGTTTCGCGACGCATCAAGATGGCGGGGTCAGGAGGCTACGCCATCCTGCTGGCGGTTCCTGGAAGAACAGGGGATGCATCTTCATCTGACCCTGCTGCCTCGACTCAGCGGCCACTTCGCAACCTGGTGTCCTATCTCAACCAAAAACAAGCAGCTGGCGTCATCAGCCTGCCTGTGGGTGGGAGCAGAGATAAAGACAACACAGGGGTTCTACATGCATTTCCTCCCTGTGAGTTCTCTCAGCAGTTCCTGGATTCCTCTGCCAAAGCTTTGGCTAAAGTGAGGAGGACTATCTGGTCATGATTGTCGTCCGAGGAGCATCCTAAAAAAACAGCACACCAAGATTCAGTGTTTAAAAAACAAACAAACATACAGTTGCCAGGAACTCTTGCATGCTGTGTGTTGTGCGTCCACGGGGTATACTGGTGTGGCTTTTTGTTTTCTGGTGGGGGGGGATGTGTTGTGTTTTGCCATGTAATTTGCTAATTGGGAAGAATGTGTCTCCTTAAAAACAACAGGTGTGCTTAAAAGATTCTCAATGGGCATGTAATTGGTCAGATTAACAAACGGTAAAATGTTTCAGTGCATCAAGGCAAATGGAAGAAATGAAATGTAACTTAATTCAACAATACAAGTGGTATAGGAATAAATTTACATCAAATGCAAAATCACAGCCAGCTCTACTCTAAAAGTATATAAGCAAAATAGAATGAGTTCACCTAACTGTAAAATAAGACCGACAACAAAACTAGAAAATTTGGTCTCAAATAATGGCCACTTACATTAACGTCTCTGTTATATTGTTCAGCTTTACAAAAACATGACAAGTGTCACAATAGAGATGGCAATTTTGTAACTTTGAGCCACTTTCTAATGATTTGAATCTATTTTTCTGCAACATTTCAAAATCTGCTGTCTTGTTATTGCAACATCTGGAGTCAGAATTATATGCTATTATAAATTAGTTGAAGTGAAATTTGAGGGATGTATCCTAAGTTGTAAATGCTAAGCCTTTGAATGAGTTGGGAGCAAATTGATCTGAGGTGTTGAAATTGCCATCTCTGCTTTGGTAATGTGATTTGTTTTCATTAATTTATTTTGGATTGCATTGATACTCGTCATTGTGTATGTTTCTTTGTGTAACAGAGGGACATGGACAATGCCCATGTGATAGCTTTGCATTACGGTGCAATAATGGTTCTATGTTTAAAAATATTCCAATGGTTAAGTATCAAACTCAGACTTGGTATTTTTGAGTTTAAAGGACCATGTCAATCATTTTGGTGTGCAATAAGCCTTGCGTTACTAAATATTCTGAGGCCCAAAACTAAGAAGAAATGAAAGGTACACTTGCATTCTTTTACTGTCCATTGGTTTCATTACATTCTGATAAAACTGAAATCAGCGTGGTCATATTTAAGCAGTTATTAGAGGTGTATCCAACATCGTAAACAAGCATAACTGTACTGTGGATATTTTAGCTGTTGTTTCCACTGGAAAGTGCGAAATGATGAGCCATAATGAACTTCAAAGGTATACAGTGTGTTAAAGTTTCATCTTCCTAATATAGTAACAATTCAGTTAAATGTGAAACTTGTTAAACTTTTACAGCAGCACTACTGAGGCACTTCACAGCATGGTGCGCCGCATTAAACACTGCAGATAATTTCTCAAGTACATAACACTACAAAATGAATATTAATTTACCCATCAGATGGAGTACGAGGTCTGTCCAAAAAGTATCAGACCTTTTTATTTTTTTCAAAAACCATATGGATTTGAATCGTGTGCTTGCATGAGCCAACCTTGAACCTTCATGCGCATGCGTGATTTTTTTTCACGCCTGTCGGTTGCATCATTCACCTGTGAGCAGACTTTGTGTGAGCACTGGTCCTCCCCCCTCGTTGGATTTTCATTGCGAGGAAAATGTCTGAACGATTTGGAGCTTTGCTGCATCAAATTTTTCCAGAAACTATGAGAGACAGCCAGGTGGAAACCATTCGGAAGATTCAGACGGCTTTCGGTGATGATCCTATGGGCATCACACAGATTAAGGAGTGTTACAACCGGTTTAAAGACGGCGCACAATGGCAGAGGGTGCGCCGCGCTCCGAGCGGCCATCGACGGGCTGAAACGACCAGATCATTTCCAAAGTAAACGCTGTTACCTTTGTTAACCGCTGTTGCCGGGTCTGACTACCAGAGAAATTGCAGAAGAGGTGGACATCAGTACTTTTTCAGCACATTCCACTGTTACAGGAGATTTTGTAATGAAAGACGTGCGGAAGTTGGAAGTCTCACAGGATATGTTGTGACATGTCCAGCTCTTACACAATTCCTCGGATACTCACTCGACTGAAAAGCCACTGAAAGCCGTTTGATTCAGCGCTGCTCCAATCGTTCAGACATTTTCCTCGCAATGAAAATCCAACGAGGGGGAAGGACCAGTGCTCACTCAAAGCCTACTCACAGGCGAATGACGCAACCGACAGGCGTGAAAAAAATCATGCATGCGTACGAAGGTTCAAGGTTGGCTCATGCAAGCACACATGATTCAAATCCATATGGTTTTTGAAAAAAATAAAAAGGTCTGATACTTTTTGGACAGACCTCGTAGTTTTAGTTATTTAGCTGGCAAGTGCTCTTATGATCGCAAACCAGTGACTTATGACCTGCCAGTTTATGACAGTTGTTTTAAGATGGTAAGAGTGTTATGATGCTATTGCACTGTTATAGAATGGCTAAAGTCACTGAGCAAAACGTGCACACAGTGGCTAAATAATGTTAATGAACCAGCTTGGTCCAATGGCTAAACACTAAACAAACCTCTAAAATTGCTTGCTATGACTTGGCTGTTGCACATCCATTCTAAATATGAGCAACTTGATAATTAATGGCATATCAGAATGAAATGAAGATAATGGCGTCAAAGACAGTGTTTTAGCTTCTCCTTTTCAGTTCTGAGGTGAAGAAAATGCTTCTGTTTACTTCTGTGATACTTGCATATTTTGGCCACAACCATTGAAATGAGAAGTATGGCTTTATAAGATTTCTGTTGGACGGCAAGTAATGAATATTTTATAATTGATAAATCCAACTACAATTTTGTTTCAGTTAATCTAACAATCAGTTGTTGATTAGTCCACTGATTATTTTCTGATTAGCCAGTTATCCATTTTGTCAGTTTACTCATAACTATAAATTCTACCAGTAACTTGCAGTCTTGCATTCAGATAGTCTATCATAAAGTATTTATTTGGCAACTTTGAAAAAAAAATCCCTACATATAAAAATGCCAAAAATATAAGGCATTCATGAAACAAATCAGATAATTTTTTTGCACAAAACATTTTCCACTTTCTGAAACTCAAAAATATAGAAAACAAATTCCTAACATATTTCATAAGGTTGCAACAAACAATTATTTTAATTATTGGTTTTCTGGTGATTTATGAATTGTTCCTTAAGCTATTTGGTTCATCAAATGTCAAAAAATTGTGAAAAATATTGACCAGTGTTTCTCTAAGCCCCAGTTGATGTCTTCATCTTGCTTTGTGCACAACCCAAATATATTTAGGTTACTATCAGAGGAGTAAACCAGAAAACCAGAAAATACTCATTTTAAGGAGCTGAAATCAGAGAATTTGGTCAAAAAAACAATCAGAATGATTACTGGGTTTTCCAGAGTTTAAGTCATGTTCTGTATTGTCAACTCTTTAATTTGGAATTTTTAACCTTTATCAGTGAAGTTGAATGAGGTTACGTTTTCGCCACTGGGTGTTTGTTTGTGAACATCCTGGAGCCCACAGTTTTTCAAATATCATTATGATTTTATATTTTTTTTTACTGAAGATTCATATCCTGATAGGCAAGAACTGATTCAGTTTTCAAGGTCATAGGTCAAAGCCAGGAAAAATCTTGGAAAATTGTAAAAATCCCTCTAATGTTAAACAAATTTTCAAAAAATCCATAACTCTGTCAAAAAAGATCAAAGTTCAAAGTTCTTTATTAATCAAAGAAAGATCAAATTTCTTTCATATTTGAGAGCATTACATAGGATGGTATCCTTTATTGACTGACAAAGTTTGTTCCGGATCTGATCCAGATTACAGATTTTGTGACCATTTAACTTTCACATTGAAAACCTCATTTAATGTATATTTTACATGATATCTTAATCAAACATGCCCCAATCACTCTCATTTGTGAGAATGAGGTGCAAACTGGCACTCAGTGAATAGACTAATTTTGATCCATATCTGATCCGTATTGTGGATTTAGTGGATATTTGATTGTAACATTGAAAAGCCATTTTGATCTATATTTTGTCTTATGAAAGGCCACATCTAACAGGACTTTGACCTTGAAAATTTTTTCCATGATAAAAATTTGTGGAGTTGGAAACTAGTGTTGGCAGAGGTTTGTGCTCTATGAGTGCTGTACTATAGTTGTGAATTGTGTACATTTTATTATTGGCATTTATTCTTTTATTATTGGTGTTTATTTTGTTCAGTGCTTTGATTTCTAGGAAATCCGTACATAAATCGTTATTAAGAATGAATGCATAACGGAACCTCTCAAACTATTTAAAAAAAAAAAAGCAGTAAATACACTGTGGCTTAAGACTCTGGAAAATGCGGTAATCACTTGCAAAATATAGTAGGCAATTAATTTAATAATAGATTTCATTTAAAGTATTTTATTGTATGATTTGGTGCAGGAGTTATAGAGCTGTTTTCTCCCTACAACAGAACCATAACACTTGAGTGGTTGTTAAATTCTCCAAACATGGATTATAAAACTCTGATTTGGTGCATTCTGGTTATCAAGCAATTAACATAAATTGAGGTTCGTATTTTTGATTTGAGTGGCTCTTTATCTTTCTCCGTATAATACAGTATGTATTCACTGGTAAACTTAAACAACTGCAAGATGTTGAAACTAACTGATGTGAAACCATCGTGCAGCCATATATATATATATATATATATATATATATATATATAGTACTTTGTACAGCTCTACGTTAGAGATCTTGTGCAATGTAATTTATGGAAAAACTACTGTAGTGATAAACTTCAGACTTAGACTAAAATCTTTGATATTTGACAGCGTGTTTCGTTTTGATGCCAGTAGGTTCTCAAAGACTGACTTTAATCATTTGTGGGTACAAAGTAACAAATATAATTTGTTCATTAAGTATGCCTGTACTTTTAAAGCTCTTTGAACTCTCCAGAAGTTTTAGAGCTAATTTGGACAGTATCTTCCTCGTGCTTGCCAACATGCTTTGGAGGCTTGCTTCTTGTATTTTATGACTGCTTGTATATGTTTGTCATGCACCAGTTACCTGCTCTGAATTAGCAGATTTAAAAAAAAAAACTCAAAGTCTTTGATATGTGGGGGAGGGGAAAATTATGTTTGAACATTATACCTTCTTCATCGCTGGAGTCCTGAAGAGGCAAGTGCAGAGCACTCCACCCCTGCAGAGAAGGCCACCTAATGTTTGTGGGGCAGCATTTAAGTTGTGTAGACCTTCAGCACCTGTGATGACTTCTGTTTGAAATGGAATTTTGAGCAATGTACACTTGATGTCATGGGAATGGAAAACATCATAGAGCCCATGAGAAGCTGTTCGCATACCTGCAAGTGCATTGAGCACCTAATCTGACCGAATATCAATAAATTGTTTCATTAGAAGGGAAACCTGTTTCTTCGATGGAAGTCAGTTGAAGAAACAAGCCTTAATGTGTCTCGAAGGAGTTGTCACTTGAAATTTTGGTTTCGGCACACGAACAGGGAGACTGTTGAATTTGTTAGCACCAGAGAGGGGAGACGCCTCTTTCGTTTTGAGGATCACTGTTTGCTTTCAATCCTGTTGTGATCAACTTGGTTGCTGGTTGTAATTAACTACCCCGTTAAGTACACCTTGTACTTGGCATGTAAACACCTGAGCAAGATCAAGGAGACTCCGCTGCCCCGTCTTTCCTGCCCATGTCCAGTTTGCAGTGCAGGCCGACAAGCCAGGGATGGAGCAAGCCACAGCACACAGCGGTTTCCTGTTGCGGTTGTCGTCGCAGAGGCCAGTCGTTGCTGCGTCTTTGTTCCTGTTTCTGATAGGAGCCGAGGGAGTCCATGGCTGGCGATCACACACTCCGCTGTGGAGAATGTGAGCAACATTGCTGTGAAATGTCATAGCACCTACCGTTCATCCTGAGTGTGAACCTGCAGGCTGGTTTACTTTATTTTTTAACACTTTGACAACTTTTCATGTGATTTGACTTTATGTTTGGATTGGCTCAAATCTCAGCTATGCGAATCCTGTCGGCGCAGTCGTCTTGTTTTGCGCCAGTATGTTCTCCTCTGATTGAACCCTCTCTGAGGAGGCGAGTCAAGAAGTGCATTTGCAAAACTCCAGGTTTTATTCCACCGTGCATGGAAAATGAATATGAAAGAGGCCAAATTGTTTATTCTTTTTTTTTTTTTTTGGGTCATCGCTGGAAGACGCACACGCTTCGGACCGCTCCCTCTGCAGATGCTTCAACAACACCTGTTTACTATCTTAAAAGCCCCTTTTTTTTATAAGTTAATTTTACACAGAAAAGAAAACTTTTCCACATCCTGCGATTATACATCATAGGTACGTTGTGTAAAAGCAAGTGGTTTGCTCTCTGCTGAGGAAACATTGCCATATTCAGGACCTTGGAGCGCCTGTTTCTACTCTGAGGTACCTGACACCTCAGACAACCAGCACAGGTGACATCACAGTGTCCACTGAAATGGCAGCCTGATGGTGAGTATGGAACACAAATGCTGCCTGCCAGCTCTGTGTCGATGGCTGAGGCAGCAGTGGTAAGAAAGTGTCAGCACCACATCTTTTACAGCGTAAAATGACACACACTTGTTTTCAGATGCACATTTCCACAAGTCCTCATAGATTGCAAATGGCATCTAAAACCTCCAATGTTACTGAGGCCATTTGTAGTTGGATAACCAGTTACATAAGATGCCACTTCAAGGCCACATTCATTATTTTCTTGAATTTTTACCCAGACAAGTATTCTCAATGCTGTTAAATATCTGAAGTACTGCAGATGATTTAATTTTGGCACTGGTTGCTGCAGCTGATAACCTATTACTGACCTTTACAAAAGCATTGCACTTTTTCTCAAAGCTCCAAGATCTACATTCCGGTCTTTAAAAGCATTTGGACAGTGATGACATCTTGGTAATTCTGTATATCAGCTTTAATTCGAAGTGTTAAAATAACCATGTAGGAATTCTGTCCATTTGTACATGGAGCTCCTCCAATTTCGGGAAGCCATAAGTGAGGATTCATCTTCATATAAACTAAATGACAGGTACTTTTCTTTGGATAAGTCAGGTGATGGATGCTTTAACATTTGCATGTCAGTAAATAAGTCTTGGATTTAATTTATGTCAGTCATAAAGAAACACAAAGGGTACAGTAAATCTGTTTGGAGAAAGGTAGTTATCAAAATCTAACTAGAAGAAGCAGATGAGTCACCTTGAAAACTGAAGGAGTTACCAGCATCTGTGGGTGTGATGGGGAAAACCTGGAAGGTGCATTTTCTGCCTGTTGCATCACCAGTCAGCAACATAGTGGAGTGCAGCAGAAAAGCACTTACAGTAGGTTGTTATCTCCCATGTGCCTTCTGGAAAATGAAACGAATATTTCCTATCTTTTTAAGAAAATCCTTCTTGTTCCACTCCACCGTGATGCTTGTGACTTGTGATGCAACAGTCTAAAGTTGCAATTTCCAGGTTTTCCCCTGTCAGTCACAGAAGCCTATAGCTGCTTCAGCATTGTCACAGGTGATTATCCTCACTTATCTCCTCACACAGTCACTCAGTTTTTGAGAACTGACTATTCCAGACAGATTTGCACTGCCATACTGTTTGTATTTCTTAATGAGTGATATAAATGAAGTCCACAGTATTTTCAGTGACTTGGAAATGCTCATGTATCCACCCCCTAACATGTCTGAAGAAAATTGATGATTAGTATTTACAATAAAAGTAATAATACTTATAATGAATTTGTCCAATTACATATGAGGGATGACATCCAAATGACTGACGTTCCTACAGCTGAGTCCATAGTACAGTGTCCTCCAAAAGTATTGGAAGACTCAGTATTTCACACATTTTAATTTGTTAATGCCATTTCAAATACGAAAAATAATTATCTTCCTTAAACTCAAACTGAAAGCAAATCTCCAAAATTTGATATAAATTAATAAAAAATATAACCGCCAAGATGATGGGTTGCATAAGTAATGGACTGCTTCGGTATAACGTAATCAATGGTATGGTGTAATCAATTTTATTGCCAGTTTTCTTCAGATAAGTCAGGGCATGGATACATGAACATTTCCAGGTCACTGTCTTAGGGGAGGTGATGGTCTAGTGGTTAAGGCATTGGGCTTGAGACCAGAAGATCATCGGTTCAAATCCCAGCCTGACTGGAAAATCACTAAGGGCCCTTGGGCAAGGTATTTAATCCCCTATTGCGTCCGGTGTGTAGTGAGCGCCTTGTATAGCAGCACCCTGACACTGGGGTGAATGTGAGGCATTATTGTAAAGCGCTTTGAGCGTCTGATGCAGATGGCAAAGCGTTCAGAATAATAGTAGTGCTATGTGACTAAAAAGATTAATCCAGGTTTTGAGTATATTTCTTATTGTTACATGGGAAACAAGGTACCAGTAGATTCTCACAAATCCAACAAGACCAAGCAGTCATGATATGCACACTCTTAAGGCTATAAAATTGGGCTATTAGTAAAAAAAAAAAAAAAAGAAAGAAAAGGGGGTGTTCACAATAATAGTAGTGTGGTATTCAGTGAGTTCGTCAGTTTTGTGGAACAAACAGGTGTGAATCAGGTGTACCCTATTTAAAGATGAAGCCAGCACCTGTTGAACATGCTTTTCTCTTTGAAAGCCTGAGGAAAATGGGACGTTCAAGACATTGTTCAGAAGAACAGCGTAGTTTGATTAAAATGTTGATTGGAGAGGGGGAAACATATACGCAGGTGCAAAAAATTATAGGCTGTTCATCTACAATGATCTCCAATGCTTTAAAATGGACAAAAAAAAAAAAAACAGACGCGTGGAAGAAAACGGAAAACAACCATCAAAAGATAGAAGAATAACCAGAATGGCAAAGGCTCACCCATTGATCCAATCCAATCCAGTTTATTTATAGAGCACATTTAAAAACAACAAAGTTGACCAAAGCGCTGTACAATGACATAAAATAAATCAATAAATAAATAGATTGGCAACGATAAAAGTTTTTAAAAACAATAAAATCATCATCCTCTAGTCAAAAGCCAAAGAAAACAAGTATGTTTTAAGACGAGATTTAAAAACTAGAGGTGACTCTGCCTGCCTGATACAGAGAGGTAGGTCATTCCACAATCTGGGACCAACAACAGAAAAAGCTCTATCACCTCTACGTTTGAGCTTTGTCTGAGGAACTACAAGCAAAGCTTGATCTCGTGACCTAAGAGAACGTGATGAGGAATAAGACACGAGCAGGTCAGACAGATACCGTGGAGCAAGATCATTAAGACATTTAAAACAATAAAATTTTAAAATCAATACGATAGCGAACAGGCAGCCAGTGAAGGGTAAAAAGAATGGGCGAAACATGGTCATACCTCCGGGATCCAGTCAAAAGACGGGCTGCAGTATTCTGGACCAGCTGCAGCCGTGCAAGTGAGGCCTGGCTAATACCAGCGTACAGTGGATTACAATAATCCAGCCGAGTCATAACAAAAGCATGGATTAAAATCTCCAAGTGATGCCTTGAAAGTGAGGACTTAATCTTAGCTAGCTGCCTCAGATGAAAGAAACTTGCCTTCACAACAGCACTGATTTGTTTATCAAGCTTAAAGCTTATCCATTCTCACACCAAGGTTGCAAACCGTAGATTTAATACATTGTGTCAATGGTCCAAGGTTTATTGAACCACAACTACCTGATTTACTTGGCCCGACCAGAAGAACTTCAGTTTTCTTTTCATTAAAGAGTAGGAAGTTTGCAGACATCCAGTCTTTAATGTTCTCATTGCACTCCAGAAGGTGATTGGCACCAAAAGCATTCTCATGCTTTAGGGGCATATAGATTTGACTGTCATCAGCATAAAGGTGAAATGACACCCCAAATCTACGAAAAACTGATCCCAGCGGAAGCAAATACAATGAAAAAGAAGTGGCCCAAGAATGGACCCTTGTGGTACACCACATGACAGAGGAGCTGTGGAGGAAACAAAATCTCCAAGTCTTACACAAAAACTATCCGTTAAGTAGGATCTGAGCCATTCTAGAGCATAGCCCTGTATGCCAACCACATTCTTAAGGCGATCCAGGAGCATCTCATGATCCACTGTGTCGAACACAGCGGTCAGATCCAACAACACCAAAACAACAGTGTGACCAGAATCAGTGGACACCACCACTGATCAGCTCCAGGATGATCAAAGACAGTCTGGAGTTACCTGTAAGTGCTGTGACAGTTAGAAGACACCTGTGTGAAGCTAATTTATTTGCAAGAATCCCCTGCAAAGTCCCTCTGTTAAATAAAAGACGTGCAGAAGAGCTTAGAATTTGCCAAAGAACACATCAATTGGCCTAAAGAGAAATGGAGGAATATTTTGTGGACTGGTGAGAGTAAAATTGTTCTTTTTGGGTCCAAGGACCGCAGACAGTTTGTGAGACGACCCCCAAACTCTGAATTCAAGCCACAGTTCACAGTGAAGCATGGTGGTGCAAGCATCATGATATGGACATGTTTCTCCTACTATGGTGTTGGGCCTATATATCGCATACCAGGTATCATGGATCAGTTTGGATATGTCAAAATACTTGAAGAGGTCATGTTGCCTTATGCTGAAGAGGACATGCCCTTGAAATGGGTGTTTCAACAAGACAATGACCTCAAGCACACTAGTAAATGAGCAAAATCTTGGTTCCAAACCAACCAAATTAATGCCTCGCAGATGTGAAGAAATCATGAAAAACTTTGGTTATACAACTAAATACTAGTTTAGTGATTCACAGGATTGCTAAAAAAGCAGTTTGAACATAATAGTTTTGAGTTTGTAGCTTCAACAGCAGATGCTACTATTATTGTGAACACCCCCTTTTCTACTTTTTTTTTTACTAATAGCCCAATTTCATAGCCTTAAGAGTGTGCAAATCATGAATGCTTGGTCTTGTTGGATTTGGGAAAATCTACTGAATCCACTGGTACCTTGTTTCCCATGTAACAATAAGAAATATACTCAAAACCTGGATTAATCTTTTTAGTCACATAGCACTACTATTATTCTGAACACTACTGTACGTAAATGCAGTCCATTTACTGAATATGTCTTGAACTTTATTTACATCAGTTATGAAGCATTACAAACAGTATGGCACTCTATGGTAAATCTGTATGGAGTAGACAGTTCTCAAAAACTGGGTGGCTGTGCAAGAATGAAAACTGAGGAAAGCCACCAAGACACCCAGATAATTCAGAAGAAGTTATAGACTTCTGATTGGAGAAATTGTGGAGAGTGCATGTTTTACATTTTGTATCATCAGTTATACAGCTTGGCAGGGGTGGTGGCCAAGTGGTTAGTGCACTTGGTTTCGGTGAGGAAGGCTCCCGGTTCGAATCCCACCTCTGCCACATTTCTCCATGTAACGTGGAGTTGCATCAGGAAGGGCATCCGGCATAAAACTTGTGCCAATTCATCATGTAGATCCACCTTGGATTTGCTGTGGCGACCCTGAGTGCAAACAAGGGAGCAGCCGAAGGGACTTACTATCACCAGTTATGCAGCTTCATGATTAAGTGGCGTAGAGGAGGATTTTCTTAAAAAGAATAACTGATGAATCAGCTACAATTTGTCAGAAAGCACATCTGAGACACTAGCCTAGATATGATGTTTTGGTGGAAAAAAAAAATCCTCTTCTATATCACTTCATCATGAAGCTGTATAACTGAGGATACAAATGCAAAACATGCACTATGTGCACAATTTCACCATTCACAGTCAGAAGCCTATAACTTCTGGCTTGTCTTGGGTGTCTTGGTGGCTTTCCTCACTCTTCTCCTTCTTACACAGTCACTCAGTTTTTGAGAACTGTCTACTCCACACAGATTTACCATAGAGTGCTATACTGTTTGCATTTCTTCATAACTGATGTAAATAAAGTCCAAGACATATTCACTGACTTGGAAATGTTCATGTATCCATCCCCTGACTTGTCTGAAGAAAAGTGGCAATAAAACTGATTTACAAGTATTATACCGAAGTGTTCCATTACGTATGCAACCCATCATCTTGGCTTTTATATTTTTAATTAATTTATGTCAAATTGTAGAGATTTTTATTTCAGTTTGAGTTTAAGGAAGATAGTTTTAGAATTTTTTATTTCTTGTATTTGTTGTATTTCAAATGGCATAAACAAATTAAAATGTGTGAAATAGCAAGTGTTCCCGTACTTTGGAGGGCACAGTATTTGGACAGTGACATAATTCTAATTTTGCTTCTGTACATCAAATCAAAATCAAGTCAAATCAATTTTATTTATATAGCGCCAAATCACAACAACAGTTGCCCCAAGGCGCTTTATATTGCAAGGCAAAAGCCGTACAATAATTACAGAAAAAACCCAACGGTCAAAACGACCCCCTATGAGCAAGCACTTGGCGACAGTGGGAAGGAAAAACTCCCTTTTAACAGGAAGAAACCTCCAGCAGAACCAGGCTCAGGGAGGGGCAGTCTTCTGCTGGGACTGGTTGGGGATGAGGGAGAGAATCAGGAAAAAGACATGCTGTGGAAGACAGCAGAGATCAGTCACTAATGATTAAATGCAGAGTAGTGCATACAGAGCAAAAAGAGAAAGAAACACTCAGTGCATCATGGGAACCCCCCCAGCAGTCTAAGTCTATAGCAGCATAACTAAAGGATGGTTCAGGGTCACCTGATCCAGCCCTAACTATAAGCTTTAGCAAAAAGGAAAGTTTTAAGCCTAATCTTAAAAGTAGAGAGGGTGTCTGTCTCCCTGATCCGAATTGGGAGCTGGTTCCACAGGAGAGGAGCCTGAAAGCTGAAGGCTCTGCCTCCCATTCTACTCTTACAAACCCTAGGAACTACAAGTAAGCCTGCAGTCAGAGCGAAGCGCTCTATTGGGGTGATATGGTACTAAGAGGTCCCTAAGATAAGATGGGACCTGATTATTCAAAACCTTATAAGTAAGAAGAAGAATTTTAAATTCTATTCTAGAATTAACAGGAAGCCAATGAAGAGAGGCCAATATGGGTGAAATATGCTCTCTCCTTCTAGTCCCCGTCACTACTCTAGCTGCAGCATTTTGAAATAACTGAAGGCTTTTCAGGGAACTTTTAGGGCAACCTGATAGTAATGAATTACAATAGTCCAGCCTAGAGGAAATAAATGCATGAATTAGTTTTTCAGCATCACTCTGAGACAAGACCTTTCTAATTTTAGAGATATTGCGCAAATGTAAAAAAAGCAGTCCTACATATTTGCTTAATATGCGCATTGAAAGACATATCCTGATCAAAAATGACTCCAAGATTTCTCACAGTATTACTAGAGGTCAGGGTAATGCCATCCAGAGTAAGGATCTGGTTAGACACCATGTTTCTAAGATTTGTGGGGCCAAGTACAATAACTTCAGTTTTATCTGAATTTAAATCAGGAAATTAGAGGTCATCCATGTCTTTATGTCTGTAAGACATTCCTGCAGTTTAACTAATTGGCGTGTGTCCTCTGGCTTCATGGATAGATAAAGCTGGGTATCATCTGCGTAACAATGAAAATTTAAGCAATGCTTTCTAATAATACTGCCTAAGGGAAGCATGTATAAAGTGAATAAAATTGGTCCTAGCACAGAACCTTGTGGAACTCCATAATTAACCTTAGTCTGTGAAGAAGACTCCCCATTTACATGAACAAATTGTAATCTATTAGATAAATATGATTCAAACCACCGCAGCGCAGTGCCTTTAATACCTATGGCATGCTCTAATCTCTGTAATAAAATTTTATGGTCAACAGTATCAAAAGCAGCACTGAGGTCTAACAGGACAAGCACAGAGATGAGTCCACTGTCTGAGGCCATAAGAAGATCATTTGTAACCTTCACTAATGCTGTTTCTGTACTATGATGAATTCTGAAACCTGACTGAAACTCTTCAAATAGACCATTCCTCTGCAGATGATCAGTTAGCTGTTTTACAACTACCCTTTCAAGAATTTTTGAGAGAAAAGGAAGGTTGGAGATTGGTCTATAATTAGCTAAGATAGCTGGGTCAAGTGATGGCTTTTTAAGTAATGGTTTAATTACTGCCACCTTAAAAGCCTGTGGTACATAGCCAACTAATAAAGATAGATTGATCATATTTAAGATTGAAGCATTAATTAATGGTAGGGCTTCCTTGAGCAGCCTGGTAGGAATGGGGTCTAATAGACATGTTGATGGTTTGGAGGAAGTAACTAATGAAAATAACTCAGACAGAACAATTGGAGAGAAAGAGTCTAACCAAATAACAGCATTCCTGAAAGCAGCCAAAGATAATGATATGTCTTTGGGATGGTTATGAGTAATTTTTTCTCTAATAGTTAAAATTTTATTAGCAAAGAAAGTCATGAAGTCATTACTAGTTAAAGTTAAAGGAATACTCGGCTCAGTAGAGCTCTGACTCTTTGTCAGCCTGGCTACAGTGCTGAAAAGAAACTTGGGGTTGTTCTTATTTTATTCAATTAGTGATGAATAGTAAGATGTCCTAGCTTTACGGAGGGCTTTTTTTTTATAGAGCAACAGACTCTTTTTCCAGGCTACGTGAAGATCTTCTAAATTAGTGAGACGCCATTTCCTCTCCAACCTATGGGTTATCTGCTTTAAGCTGCCAGTTTGTGAGTTATACCACAGAGTCAGGCACTTCTGATTTAAGGCTCTCTTTTTCAGAGGAGCTACAGCATCCAAAGTTGTGCTCAATGAGGATGTAAAACTATTGACGAGATACTCTATCTCACTCACAGAGTTTATGTAGCTACTCTGCACTGTGTTGGTATATGGCATTGGAGAACATAACAAAGAAGGAATCATATCCTTAAACCTAGTTACAGCGCTTTCCGAAAGACTATTACTGTAATGAAACCTATTCCCCACTGCTGGGTAGTCCATTAAAAGTAAATGTAAATATTATTAAGAAATGATCAGACAGAAGGGGGTTTTCAGGGAATACTATTAAGTCTTCAATTTCCATAACATAAGTCAAAACAAGATCTAAAGTATGATTAAAGTGGTGGGTGGAGTCATTTACATTTTGAGCAAAGCCAATTGAGTCTAATAATAGATTAAATGCAGTGCTGAGGCTGTTATTCTCAGCATCTATGTGGATGTTAAAATCGCCCACTATAATTATCTGAGCTAAGCACTAAGTCAGACAAAAGGTCTGAAAATTCACAGAGAAACTCACAGTAACGACCAGGTGGACGATAGATAACAACAAATAAAACTGGTTTTTGGGACTTCCAATTTGGATGGACAAGGCTAAGAGTCAAGCTTTCAAATGAATTAAAGCTCTGTTTGGGTTTTTGATTAATTAATAAGCTGGAGTGGAAGATTGCTGCTAATCCTGCCCCTCGGCCCGTGCTACGAGCATTCTGACAGTTAGTGTGACTCAGGGGTGTTGACTCATTTAAACTAACATATTCATCCTGCTGTAACCAGGTTTCTGTAAGGCAGAAGAAATCAATATGTTGATCAATAATTATATCATTTACTAACAGGGACTTAGAAGAGAGAGACCTAATGTTTAATAGACCACATTTAACTGTTTTAGTCTGTGGTGCAGTTGAAGGTGCTATATTATTTTTTTCTTTTTGAATTTTTATGCTTAAATAGATTTTTACTGGTTGTTGGTGGTCTGGGAGCAGGCACCGTCTCTACGGGGATGGGGTATTGGGGGGATGGCAGGGGGAGAGAAGCTGCAGAGAGGTGTGTAAGACTACAACTCTGCTTCCTGGTCCCAACCCTGGGTAATCAGGGTTGGGACCAACAATTGTGCTGAAATGAAACAAGATGTTCAGACAGTGTTGACTTGAAGCTTTAATTCAAGAGGATGGCAAATATGTTGCATTAACTGTTTAGGAATTACATGTATTTGTGTATTTAGTGCCTCCGTGTGCTGACTGCAGAAGCAATTCAGCAACCATGAAGGTTATTTTAATACATCATCACTGATTTACCGCAGGATGCCACACTGTTTGTACTGCTTAATGATGGATGTAAATGAAGTCCAAGACATTCAATTACTTGAAATTTTCATGCATCATCCTCTGACTTGACAAAAGAATACTGGCTGTAAAAATGATGAAAGTTGAAAGTCTGCACTACAACTGTAATAGATTCATGTCAACTCCACTGTGGTGTGTGGTGGCAAAATTACAGAAGTCATCACTCAAAGGTGCAATATAAAAAATTACAAATTTACAAAAGGTGTCAGTTACATCCATGAGAACATGGATATGACTTGTAAATGATTTAGTTGCAGTAAGTTTTTCTCGTGGCAGTGATGTGTGGGTGGGGTGAGATCACAATAGGCATTTTCAGATGTTAGAGTTTTAACTCTGTGCAATAGAATTCAAGATTCAAACATTTTGCCATAAAGTCACTTTAGGGCCTATACATTGAATTATTTGTTGTTAAAACCTAAGCATTAAAATAATTAATTATAATGTTTGATAAATGTAATTTGAATGAAAATTGCATCCCCAGTGTCTTAGCTAGTGATTCGTGAAATAAAACGCTAATGCAAGATTGGCACATGGTTCAAACCTGCACTCTGTGAATCCACCCCATGTCTGCACGGACCCACTCATCAGTCTGAGCAGTGGCTTTTATTCTGCTTCCATGAGAGCTGGGATGTGCAGCACACGGTCACAGTGAGGAACCGCTAATCGAAAACTGAATGACTACTCATCAGTCTGCCAGCTTAAGTACAGTATATGTAGGAAAAACATATCCACAACAAACATGCCTTAATAAACATGGATTTTGAGGGGTTTGGTGGGATTTGCAGACTGAATTCAGTATGCAGATGTTTTTATTTTGTCCTAAACAAGCAACAGGCATGATTCCTAGGCATGATTTGAACAGTAATGGAGCAACTTTGGTGCTATGAAAGGCTTCTAGATTTCAAAGTTAAAGCACTCAACCTTAAAGATAAAACCAAATGTAATTGGTGTGGAGCTTTAAAGTTTATTATTATTATTATTTATTTATTTTTGTAAACCATCTTGTGGTTTCACAAGAACATGATGTTGACAAAATAATTATTCATCAATTATTATCCATGGTTGTCTCTGTGGAATCATACATTTAACAGGAACCCTATGAAGGACTTCTTATATTTATTTATTTATTTATTTAAATTAAAAAAGTTACACAGTTTAACAAAATACACAAAGTTTTAGAACATTCAGAATTAGATCAGGTTGATCATTAAAGGTCTTCAGAATAGAAGAATCAGCTTTTTAGCTAACAGCTGCTGGATGCGGTTTTTCGGTTTTGTTGTTAATCTTTGTAGAACCAACTTTAGATATTTTCTTATTATTTCATCTTCAAGTGCAAATCTTTTATTAACAAGGAGGGAGATTCAAGGAGTGTAAAACCTGTGCCTTGTGTCACGTTTAGGAAATCAAGCCTCAAGACCATGTGCTGGTGCCGTGTCTCGCCACGTCAGGACACTGCAGAACCACCGTGGGTCCTGGATGACAAAGTGGAGAATTCCCCTTTGGGTGACATGGTGGAGCCTTGGTCTCAACTAGGAGCAATCTGGTGTTTGAACCCCACTGTGGCTGTGTCACAAAGACATGACACCCAGTCACATATGTGTTTACGTGGTGCTGACTGTTGACAGGATTAAAGCATTTTTCCATGTCTCTTCTGCAGATTTCCACTGAATTTGCGAGCCATTGTTGGATCAGTTTCCAGTCCAGATGGCGGCCACTGTAAGTAACCACTTTGCCCTGATGTCACAAACACTAACAGTCTATGATATACTTTCAAAAAGCCATTCTGTACGTGCACTTGGTGTTCTTTCAAACTTGAGCTGTAAATAAATGGAATGACATGAGTTGTGTAATTTTTGGAGATAAGTCAATAAAAGCAGATGAAGATATTGCAATGTGTGCGTCTTTCTTTTGAGCACAGATATAAGCTGACCTGGTGACAGCGTGTTTACTGCTCACTTATCTGAATCACACAACAACAGAAGGGGCCTGTCACAAGTCACTTTATTGCAGCTGACTGTGCACTGTTACAGGGCCTAAAAATGACCCGCAGGAGCTCAGAACAGGATCTCTACTACTGATTAAACATCTAAGGTCAGTGAACAAACCCAGGACTCAGGAAAGTGACAAAACAAAGTTTTACCCTTAAATGCATTTGCTGTAATCAAGATGTAAGTTCAAACAGTTGAATACCTTATCTGTGGTATTCAAACATTTATTCAAAAGACAAAAAAAAATGCTTCCATGATACTGCTTAACCACAGTTCTTAAAATATCTTACGCAGTCTGGTAACTGATAAGCAAAATAAAATATCTTAAAGCATCAGATCATTTTCATTCATGATTTCTGGTGGAAAATATTCAGTGTGGCCCTCGGCACAAAGGCAAGCTGCTTGTGAATGCAACCTGTAAGCCAACAGAGCTTTAATAGAAGACTGCCGTTATTGAAACAATACAAAGAGCTTTGCTCAGTATTGTGAAAGTGAGCTGAGGAGGAATAATTTGGAACTAATTGAACATACATTCTTTGAGCAGAAGCCATCTACTGCCACAAGAGGGCAGTATGGCTAAACAAATATCTACAAGTGGAGTCATAAATGGCTGTTGTGGGAGGTAGTGGGACAGTATAGCAAAATAATTGTGTATTTTGTGATAAAAGCATGAAATTTGGCACACATATTCTAAATTAACTAATGTTTATTTTCAGATATGGAGACATCCTGGAGCTGACCTCTAATGAGCAGGGGTCAATAAAGAATTACACAGGGGTTAAAATTAAAAAATGCTCCAATTCTATTGAAAGGATATAGTTTGGATTAATTATGAATGAATGTTATGGAAGAAAAACAACAAAAGTGGGACAAAGATTAATATAATTTTGTACAGGGGTCAAAAGATAAAGTTACTTCAATTTTGGTAGAAAGTGATGCAGATTATTGGTTGAGCTAATAGGGTTAACAAATGGAATAGTTTTGACTGTGCTGAACGTTTGGTCTCCACAGTAAAGGTCAAACAAGGTTGACGTCCATTGGATTCTGTGACATAAGTTACCCCGTAACATAACTAAGCATGACAGATGGTTCAATCTATTCATTTTTAAAATGCTATTAACCACTAATTTGCAATTATATATATATATATATTTTTTTTTTTTTTTTTTAATACCAAAATTGAAGCAACTTTATCTTTTGACCCCTGTACAAACTGAAATTAACCGTTGTCACCATTTTTGTTGTTTTTAACCTCATAACTCCAGAACATTCAGTAATAGTCCAAAGTATATCTTTTTGGAATCTTTATGATCAGACAAATATGGTATACCTTTCAATACAACTGGAACATTTTTAAATTTTGAGCCCTGTGTAATTCTTTTGTAATTGACTCCTGTATCTCATTAGAGGTCAGCTGCAGGATGTCTCCATTACTTAATTTAGAATATGTGTGCGCCAAATTCTATGCTTTTATCACAAAATGCACTTGTTACAGAAATTTTAGCTAAGCTGTACCATTATGTTTGTTGTGTCTTAAATTATGTACATAAATGTCCAGTATGCCTTTGTTTCAAAAAAGAGGGGCTCAAGTTGTAGATTTCTAATGAGTCTTTGGCTGACATCATAGAAAGTTAATAAAGATACAACACAGTACCTTATAAGGCAAATGGTGAAAAGCAGGAAGTCTCATAAAAAAAGGTCCAACAACCGATAAGAATCATAAATAGACAACAGTGTAATTAGAAGTTGCATTGTGTTTAATTGGCTGCCTTTTTGGCACTTCAAAGGCTTTTACTCTCAGTCCACTTGGGCTCAATTCTTGCCAAAATCTTTGCAACACACAGACACAAAAATTTAACACTCTTGCATTCCACCAACCCCCAGTCCACCGAAATTAAAATGTTGGGGACGATTATGGAGCCTCTTACATCTTAGAGGTGTCAGCTTTGAAGGGCTGGTGTCATTTTGCTGCAGATTAGAGGACGATCATTCTTCATCAGGTCCTACAATGACAACTGATGAAAATTACTCTAAATACACAGTAGTAGTATTATTGTAATCAAAGATATTCAATTAAAATTAATTTGAAAAATCAATAATATGAATAAATGCTACAAATTTTAATCCTGTGCCTACACGCTCTAATATTTTAAAGCACAGAAGCAGGTATTACGGTCTTTTTTTGGGGGGGCTGGGCATAGCAGGTTAAACATTTCATCTCAGCAGACTGCAATGAAGTGCTTCGTATTCTAACCATCTGGCAGAAAAAGGTCATATGGCATGATCATAACCTTGCCCAAAGTGCGCATGTGTGATCAAACAGGAAGAAAGCAGCCGCACGCATTTGCTCCAAGTCACTGGGGACAAATATACTTCAGTTTACTGTGGACCCGGTTCTAGGCTTAACTGCATAGCTTCCATTAACATTATGTGCAAGAAATTCTGCAGTGAAAAGCGAGTGCAACTGATGCAAAAACAACACAAAGAAAGCCACTGATTACAGTGCAATGCCAGTTCCCCAAAGGTTAATGGTTTCTACACCACAATAAATATTTTCATGAGGTTTCCTTAAAATTAAGAGGAAACCAACAAATTAGAAAATATTTGTTGTTTGTTGTTAAGTCTTCTCACACCACTCTAACACTGAGCAGTATCTACAGCACATCCAGAAATTACTCACAACACTTCACTTTTTCACCATTTTGTGTTACAGCCTTATTCCAGAATAGATGAAATTAATTTTCCCCTCAAAATTCTACAATTAGTACCCCATAATGACAATGTGAAAAGTTTAATATTTGTGCAAATTTATTAAAAATAATAATAAAAAAACCCCAAAACAACAAAGAAATCACATGTACATAAGTTTTCACAGCCTTTGCCATGAAGCTCAAAATTGAGCTCAGGTGCATCCTATTTCCATTGATCATCCTTGAGATGTTTCTACAGCTTCCACCTGGGGTAAATTTAGTTGACTGGACATGATTTGTAACGGCACACACCTGTTTACATATATGGTCCCACAGTTGACAGTGAATGTCAGACAGGATTGTCGCGAGGCACAAATCTGGGGAACGGTACAGAAACATTTCTGCTGCTTTGAAGGTCCTAAATGAGCACAGTGGCCTCTATCATCCCTAAATGGAAGAAGTCTGGATCCACCAGGACTCTTCCTAAAGCTGGCCACCCATCTAAACTGAGCAATTGGGGGGAGAAGGGCCAGAGTCAGGCAGGTGACCAAGAACCCAATGGTAGCTCTGTCACAGCTCCAGCATTCTGGTGTGGCGAGAGAAGAACCTTCCAGAAGGACAGCCATCTGCAGCAATCCACCAATCAGGCCTGTAAGGTGAAACCACTCCTTAGCAAAAGGCACACGGTAGCCCACCTGGAGTTTGCAAAAAAGCACCTGAGGGACTCTTAGACCATGAGAAACAAAATTCTCTGTCTGATGTGACAAATACTGAACTCTGGTGTGAATGCCAGGCATCATGTTTCAAGGAAAGTAGGGACCATCCCGACAGTGAAGCATGGTGGTGGCAGCATCATGCTGTGTGGATGTTTTTCAGCAGCAGGAACTGGGAGACTAGTCAGGATTGAGGGAAAGATGAATGCAGCAAAGTACAGAGACATCCTGGATGAAAACCTGCTGCAGAGCGCTCTTGACCTCAGACTGGGGCGACGGTTCATCTTTCAGCAGGACAATGACCCTAAACACACGACCAAGATATCAAAGGAGTAGCTTCAGGACAACTCTGTGAATGTCCTTGAGTGGCCCAGTCAGAGCTCAGACCTGAATCTGATTCAACATCTCTGGAGAGATCTGAAAATGGCTGTGCACCGACGCTCCCCATCCAACCTGATGGAGCTTGAGAGGTGCTGCAAAGAGGAATGGGCAAGAAGACTTGAGGCTGTAATTGCTGCCAAAGGTGCATCAACAAAGTACTGAGCAAAGGTTGTGAACACTTATCTACATATGATTTCTTAGTTTTTAAAAAAAATAAATTTGCAAAAATTAAAAAAGGAAAACGTTTTTCACTTTGTCATTATGGGGTGTCGAATTTTGAAGGAAAAATTAATTTCATCCACTTTGGAATAAGGCTGCGGCATAAAATGTGGAAAGAGTGAAGTGCTGTGAATACTTTCTGGATCCACTGTACACATAAACAGACTTTTGTCTGTTAATTCAATGCTTTTTAGATCATTTTTTTGACTGTCCTTGTTAACACATATTTAACCAGATGTACAATAAAATTTAATTGCATCTTTTCTAGGCAAGGCATAATGTTTACACTACGTTTTGTGAAAATGTGATCATTTTCAGAATGAGGCAAATACCACCTTTGCAGAGGTCATTAGTGACAATGATGTGTTTGGAAACAACTGTTTTAATACAGTATGATCAGGAAGTTGTTAAACCTGCTGGATGTTGTATATAGAGGATACAAATATCTTTGGGTGTGATGCTTCTCTTTTTTTGTTGAGAATGACAGAACAAAGAGATCATACACATAAAAAATACAGTTTTGGCTTTCAAAAGTAGGAAAAAAAATCCCCATCTCTCATCTATTACATATTCTTAGTGATCATGTTACTGCAGCCATAACCACCTTCCTGGACTGTGTTGTGCTTCTGTTAAATTAAGGGTTCACTGAGGTCCCCTCCTTAACAAGGAATCACATCCAGGTTCCAGGTTTGTGGGTTCATGTCCATGAGCAATCTGTTTCAAAATCAAAGGCATTTACTGCATCTTCTCTACACAGCACCATTCTGCAGACCACTGGGAGTGAAGCAGCCATTTGTCCAACATTTGCTTTCAGTCTTCCTGGCATTTGTCCGTTTCATTCTTGCCTTCCAGTGCTGTGCCAGTGGCTCCATAAAAAGGGAGACCGAGGAGAGCAGGTAGCAGAGTCCAGCCAGAAAGAAAGAACAGTTATACGTCTGAGTGTAGTCGTACAGAAAGCCTGCAAGACACAAGCAGCACACATCAGCAGTGTTTGCCAACAACAGTGCACTGTACCCAGGGGGTACATGAGACAGGTTCTAACACAAGCATGCAAACTAGGAAGCCTTTTTTCCCACAGTGCAGACTAGGTAGAAAGATCAACATTAAGTCATTTAGTCCTACAATCCTTTACTTTCATTCAAATTTTTGGGCAGTATCTTGATCTCTTGCACATACGTGAGAGCATGTAGTGCAAATGCACTTTGCTATTTTGCATGATGCATAATCTGACACAATTGCACCCGGTGTTGGCAGATTACTGTGGAGAGGGTGAGCAAACAGCCCAGTCATTATACATTTATCAACTCAATAATTATACCCTTTCTGCTTTTAGTAAATAATACACTTATGGACATGATAACTATTGCCAGTGAAAAGCCTTTTGCCACTTGGAAGTAATTTAAAGGTGATGCAATAGTTAAAAATATAATTAAAAAGATCACCAGATCAATACCACATACCAAATACCACCACCAGACCACTCACTCACTCATTCACTCGTCTTCAACCGTTTACTCCAATTAAGGGTCGTGGGGGGCTGGAGCCTATTCCAGCAGCTGGACAGGACACCTGTCTAAACCTATTTGGGGGAGGTGATGGTCTAGTGGTTAAGGTGTTGGGCTTGAGTCCAGAAGATCATGGGTTCAAATCCCCGCCTGACTGGAAAATCAAAGGGCCCTTGGGCAAGGTCTTTAATCCCCTATTGCTCCCGGTGTGTAGAGAGCGTCTTGTATGGCAGCACCCTGACATCGGGGTGAATGTGAGGCATAATTGTAAAGCGCTTTGAGCATCTGATGCAGATGGAAAAGCGCTATATAAATGCAGTCCATTTGCAGTCCATATTTAGCACAGTTCTTTAATTTTACCTCAAAATATTTAATTTTACAAAATATATCTCGTCATTTTTGAATGGATTATCAATTAAAGAGTAAAAGCTGAAGGAAATCAATTGTAAGGTCTGACAGAAGTTTCTGTCGTAAGTATTTTAGCCATAAGTGAGAGGGGGAAGTGATGGTGTTTTTAAATACATGAAAGACACTGACTCATTGAGAGTAGAGTCTCTTTATTCAGAGAGTAAGAATATATATATATATAAAAAAAAAACAGTCAAGTGACTCATGGTGCCATCTTGGGGCCAAAATAGCGTTCACTGTTAATCTATCTGCATGTAAATCCAACTATTATATTTATTTATTTGCTGAAAATGCTGGGTTGTTGTGCATTTGGATGCACAAATAGACACAACAAGGGCTTCAAGATGTACAGATTCCCTTCAGATCTGAACAGAAGAAAAGTTTGGGAAAATAAAGTCGTGTGGGATGGAAGCTGACATCATCATCAGAGATTTGCGACATAAATTTATTGTTCAGTCCTATGTACAGTACAACCGTCATCGTATAAATTGGATGTTTTTGTGTAGTTTTCCATGTAATAAAAATTGTATACAACCCAATTCCAATGAAGTTGGGATGTTGTGTGAAATGTAAATAAAAACAGAATGCAATGATTTGCAAATCCTCTTCAACCTATATTCAATTGAATACACCACAAAGACAAGATATTTAATGTTCAAACTGATAAACTTTGCTCATTTTGAAATGGACGCCTGCAACACGTTTCAAAAAAGTTGGGGCAAAAGACTGGGAAAGTTGATGAATGCTCAAAGAACACCTGTTTGGAACATTTCACAGGTAAACAGATTAATTGGAAACAGGTGAGTGTCATGATTGGGTATAAAAGGCGCATCCCCCAAAAGCTCAGCTGTTCACAAGCAAAGATGGGGCGAGGATCACCACTTTGTGAACAACTGTGTGAAAAAATAGCCCAGCAGTTTAAGAACAATGTTTCTCAATGTTCAATTGCAAGGAATTTAGGGATTCCATCATCTACAGTCCATAATATAATCAGAAGATTCAGGGAATCTGGAGAACTTTCTACACATAAGCGGTAAGGCCGAAAACTAACATTGAATGCCCGTGACCTTCGATCCCTCAGGCGGCACTGCATAAAAAACCAACATCCTTGTGCAAAGTGTCTTACCTTGTGGGCTCAGGAATACTTCAGAAAACCATTGTCAGTTAACACAGTTCGTCGCTACATCTACAAGTGAAAGTTAAAACTCTACCATGCAAAGCGAAAGTCATACATCAACAACATCCAGAAACGCTGTCACCTTCTCTGTGCGCGAGCTCATTTGAAATGGACAGACGCAAAGTGGAAAAGTGTGCTGTGGTCTGATGAGTCCATATTTTCAATCGTTTTTGGAAATCATAGACATCGTGTCCTCTGGACAAAAGAGGAAAAAGACCATCCAGATTGTTACCAGCACAAAGTTCCAGCACATCCACCGTCTGTGATGGTATGGGGGTGTGTTAGTGCCCATGGCATGTGCAACTTACACATCTCTGATGGCACCATCAATGCTGAAAGGTACATCCAGGTTTTGGAGCAACACATGCTGCCATCCAAGCAACGTCTTTTTCAGGGACGTCCCTGCTTATTTCAGCAAGACAATGCCAAGCCACATTCTGCACGTGTTACAACAGCGTGACATCATAGTAAAAGAGTGCAGGTACTAGACTGGCCTGCGTGCAGTCCAGACCTGTCACCCAATGAAAATGTGGGGCACATTATGAAGCGCAAAGTACGATAACAGAGACTCTGGACTGTTGAACAACTGAAGTTGTACATCAAGCAAGAATGGGAAAGAATTCCACCTACAAAGCTTCAACAATTAGTGTCCTCAGTTCCCAAACGCTTATTAAGTGTTGTTAGAAGGAAAGGTGATGTAACACAGTGGTAAACATAACACTGTCTCAGCTTTTTTGAAACGTGTTGCAGGCATCCATTTCAAAATGAGCAAATATTTGCACAAAAACAATAAAGTTTATCAGTTTGAACATTAAATATCTTGTCTTTGTGGTGTATTCAATTGAATATAGCTTGAAAAGGATTTTCAAATCGTATTCTGTTTTTATTTTTACATTTTACACAACGTCCCAACTTCATTGGAATTGGGGTTGTATGACAGAGTTTGTATATCGGATTTTTGCTCACATCGTATAAACTGTCCTGTTCCAATGCAATGTATTGTGAAGTGGGACCAGAGTCATTTCTGTGATTAAAAGACCAACCGTTTATTTTTTTTCACAGCTTGCTCAGACTCGGACCTGTAGCCTGACGAGTACCTGTTAAATCAGACCCAAAAGGCTGTGATTTGACACTTTTCTGCTTTCACTCCATCTGCCATCATAGTTTAATTGTTTTTGCAGTGTGCGCGCTGATTACAAATGGATCAGAAAAGTCTGCAAATTTACAAAATGGAGTCAGAAAAAAGATGAAAATGTACAACTTACCTTTGAATTGGAGGTGATGATTGTACAAAGAAAAGCTTGTTGAGGGTCAAATTATTCCAGAATAAAGCAAAATCCAGTGACGGAGAACTTTAAAACTGTCATGCACGTCAATCAGGCTTTAAATAATTAACTGTTTTGTGTTGGACAAACTATTTTAAAACATTTATTAGGTCTACTTGTGCATAGTTTTGGAGCTTTAAGCATTGTGTCTACGAGCTTTATTACTGATATTAGGCAGAAGCTCATAGAGCTGTGTGTAATAAATGTTGTCATTGCAGGGAAAATTAACTCTCCTGTAGCTAGTTAAGCGGTGCTTTAGATTAGATTAGGAGGGGTCAGTCTTATACATTATCTGAAGAACAAAAATAACTAAATAAGAGAATCAGCTGAGTTTTTCTTGAAATTGTTGACGTTCTAATAAGCTGTCTATGTGCGGTCTGCATAAACTGCGAGTGTGTGGGCCACTGAGCTATCGAGTAATATATACAGATCATTGGATTTACTCCACAGAGACATGTTTTGAGAGGAGCGCATTTTGTGTCAAAATAAATTTTATATATATACACACACACACACACACACACACACACACACACACACACACACACACACACACACACACACACACACACACACACACACACACACACACACACACACACACACACACAAGATGAATTTTAGCCAGGTCATTGTATATTTCATGCCACTTTAGTTAAGGTGCAGTAAGTTGCATTGCATTGTGTGTATGTTGTCATCATTAATTTTCATAGAGCAATTTGCGACATTCATGAGACTCAAGTGAATGATGATAAAGGGTGACAGATGTCATATCACTGCAATACTCTGGCATGCCATACACAGCAGGTACATTGTAATTAAAAAAATGTACACCTTAACTTGCATGTGGCATGTGCCGGCCCATTCAGACTGTAATTAAAGTGCACCCTAGTACTACTATGTAGTACTTAAAGTGTGATGCTTGCTACCTGACTTGAGAACCACGTGAACTGCGAAAATAAGGGCTCCAGTGAGCGGGTCGTGGTCTAATAAATAATGAGATGGCATGCACAAATGGAGGAACAGGTGAGTTAGAGTGCACTATGCAGAATTATTATTTCAGTTGGGTTGATATGCAGACTGTAGAATATGAAGAAAAAACTGTTATGCTACTACCCACTCACTCTCTCATCTTCAACTGCTTACTCCAATTAAGGACACACAGGGGCGTGCTGGGAACATTTTTCAGCCATGGAGTTTCAGATCCAACCGGCCCACAAACCGCCAGCGCACAGAGGTAATAAGAGTTCTGCTGTGGCATTTAAATCCAGCATTTATGTGCTGACTGACTGTGAAAATTGGGTGGCTTATAATAGAAAGTAAAAGTTAGTTAGTTAAAACAAGAACGGTATTGTTAACTCACGAGTACACAACCTGGAAGAGGTGGTATAGTGGTCCCTCGCTATAATGCGGTTCACCTTTCGCGGCCTTGCAGTTTCGCTTTTTTTTTTTTTTTGTGCAGTTTTGCATGCTTTTTTCTTTTTTTAAACAGCGCATTGTGTTCTGCGTCCTTATCAGGCGGGCCGGTCGCGGCACCGGTCGGCATCACCGCGATTGCTCACTGCCTCCGATTCACTTACTGAGTCTGTGGGCTCGGTAAACACAGCAGCGGGCCACTCATACTGCCCTCCTGTCTGCTGTGCGGAATTGTGGCAAAAATCTGGCGACAGGTCCAGAGACTACGCTCGCTGTTTTGATGCGGATGTTGACCGCAGCCGCAGAGCTCCGTGGCCACCGAGAGAGGACTTGGATTCTTTGCGGGTCCCGCATCCGTACCCCCGGAGGCAGTGAGCAAAGGGAGAGCACGCGCATTGTGTTCTGCGTGTGTCTGTTTATAATGTTCTTGCCCAGAAGAAAAGAGAAGTGAGAAAATGTTAATGTTAATGCCTGTTTGAGAAAAGTGCAAAAAGTGTGTAGTGAGGGGTTTTACAGCGTTAAAACCTCTATAATAATTGCAAAAAATAGCGCTGACTACTTCGTGGATTTCGCTTATCGCGGGTTATTTTTAGAACGTAACTCCCGCGATAAATGAGGGACCACCAGATGTTGATACAGCTCACAAACTGACATCAACTGGCATATAGCCTGCTATGCCTGGCCCTATTTACCATTTCCCTTTTCGCTCTGTCTTCTTGAAAAAATATCTGTGAGCTTTGCACACTTGGCAGCATCGTCCTCCAAAGCTTTTCTTTTTATTTAGTGTAGCTTTTTCAGCTCCACCTGGCTTTTTTCTGTCCATCTTTTCACTCACGGGTAACGCAAGTCCCATCTGAGCGCACAGGGCTTGATTGGACTGAACTAACTGTAATGAATGCATAGGGGTGTTCAACATGTAATGGTATGTCCCTACCTTAGGCTTTGGAAAAGATAACAGTGTTGCAAAAGAAGCAGTCTTAAGTTATTTTCTTGTGAATTTTCGTGATTGTAAAACATTTATAACACTTAATGTCTTCTCTTTAAGATACAGCAGCCCAAGTGTCTTGCTGTGTAGCCTAACAGTTAGTGGTGGTCATATAACACCCCCTCACAACGGCCCCAGGTTGGACCAGCCCACCGGGAAAACTCCCGACTGTCAATAAAGTATAGGTCCTTTTTATTTTTTTCAAAAACTATATGGATTTCATTCCTGTGGCGGAGTGTCGCGTCCCGGCGGCTGCGTCCCGACGCGCGGACCCGTCCGCACGTCTTTCATTAAAAAAATCTCCTTTAACAGTGGAATATCCGGATAAAATGCTGAAACCGACTTCTTCTGAAACTTCTCTGTTCTCTCACGACGTCCTGGATCAATAGAGCCTGAAATGTGGAGGTTTTCAGCTTGAAACAGGCTGACGACGGCGCCTGGGAGCGCTGCACAACGTCTCGCTCCGTGGGAAGTCCTTAAAGCGACAGTATCACCTCAAAATCTCTCATCAGCTGTTAAAATTTTCACCGAAAACCAGCTTAATTTTTCGAACCGTGTCCACTTCGATATGTCTCACAGGTTTAGAAAAAATTTTGATCAAACAAAGCGCCAGTCTCTCAGCAACTTCTCAGACAAAGGAATTCCAACGAGGGGCTGGACGACTCCTCCCACAAGGAGTGCTCACAGGCGAATGACGTCACTGACAGGCGTGGAAAAACTCACGCATGCGCACGAGGGTTCAAGCATGTCTGACGTAAAAACATATGAATGAAATCCATATAGTTTTTGAAAAAAATAAAAAGGACCTATACTTTATTGACAGCCCTCGTATATATATATATATATATATATATATATATATATATATATATATATATATATATATATATATATATATATATATATATATAGCTTCATAAAATACAATATATTATCTCATATATCTCAGGTAAATCAAATCCTAGTATTTAATAAATTCAGAACACCATATATGATTCTTTAAATAAGATGTTTCTGCTTCTTCTATGGTCATGAAAGTCATATCTTATATCGACTTATCCTGAACTGGAATGCACAGCTACATGTATGATAAGGTATTTATTGGCTGACTGGATGATTGTACAGAACTCTAAAAAGGTTGTGAAACACTAATCAGCAACATATGAATCACATGAAAACAGAAAAATAAAATGTAGTATAAACATGTCTTTTTTTATCTCATATGCAGACCACATTTTGCACCTAACTATGGTCTTGTGGTTTGCAAACAGATATTTTACACTTGGTGTCTCAGAACAGTGAATGCCCATATTTTAAGAATTTTTTTTTTCCCTGATAGAGCTCCAGAGACATTCATAAATATGGTAAGGTTCATACATATTAGAAATGCAGGTGAATCTATAGTCCTGGTCAGATTTGTTCACACCCATTAATTTTAAGTCAAGCGTTTAAAAAGCAATAGTTACCACTTTTTATCCTGTTCTTTATGTTAAGTATGTATCACAGCCACTGAAGCTTTTAGCTTATTCAGAGTAGTCCCGGGGCAGCACGGTGGCTTAGTGGTTAGCACTGCTGCCTCACAGCAAGAAGGTCATGGGATTGATTCCCACCTGTGGCCTTTCTGTGTGGAGTTTGCATGTTCTCCCTGTGTTTGTGTGGGTTTCCTCCGGGTGCTCCGGCTTCCTCTCACATCTAAAAACATGCAGGTTAGGTGGACTGGAAACTTTAAATTGTCTGTAGGTGTGCATGCAGATGAGACTGTGTGTTTGTCTATATGTGGTACTGAGACAGACTGGTGTCCTGTCCAGGGTGTACACCACTTCATGCCGTATGACTGCTGGGATAGGCTCCAACGCCCCCCCCCCCGATGACCCCTAATTGGAGTAAGCGGTTGGTCCTGGTGGCTTCCCTCATTAGCTTCCTTGCACATTTTTGAAAACTGCCTACTCCAGACAGATTCACCATTCAGTACTATTGTCTTCATATTTCCTAATGATAGACAGAAACATGTTTAGTGACTTGAAAATCTTCATGTATCCATTCCCTGTGCTGTGTGGGCCGCCCGAAGAGGAGGTACTGCTGGCCCAACACCAGAGGGAGCCCTGCCTGACGTCAGGCTTCAGGCACCAGAGGGCGCAGTCGCCACACAGGAGCACCAGGAGGCCGGAGCTGACAGCTGTCAGAAATCATCCCATCATCACCTCATCCATAAAAGCCTGGGAGAGACATCACAACTCTGCCGAGTTATCAGCTTACCCGTCAGGTAAACTACTCAGCCGTTTTGTGCCGTACGCACGTGTTTTTGCAGTCGTAAACCTTTTTGTACACTTGCAGCTTGTAGCTGAGTTTGTGGAAGTTGGAGGAGTTGGCGTCTCCACTCCTCACTTCAGACTTTGATTAAGTGATACATAAGGCACTGCACGTACTCTGTGTTCCTGTGTTTGGAGGTGGAGATTATTCCCTCAGGAAGGAACTGTATTTTTGCTGACTGTTTTGCTGGGTGTACACACACCCACCTTTAACCTGTGTCTGTTTCTGCCAGCAGTACCGGATCTGACAGCTGGAAGCAGCGGCCACCTGGGGACTCAGGACTTGGCGGCTCCAGTGTGTTGCAGGTCTCCGATGGCCGTGGAACCTCGTGGGTCCTGGCTCTTCTCTGGATAGGAGTCTCCTACCCTCGGGCCTGCCCACACGTCACCTTTTGTGTAGATTGATTGACAGACTAAAAGCATATTTGGTTGTTGTGCACATTTGCAGAATAAATAGTTATTTATTCGGACTTCCTATTGGCCGTTCATTTACGCCCCCTGTCGTGGGTCCGTGTACTTACTTGGCTGTAAAAGTGATGACTTACTGTAAATGCATTTGTTAATAATTTTCATAGGTCTATTTGTGTCAGCATTTTTTATTTCTCTATATGAAAGCATTTCACACACACTTTTGTTTACACACACACTACTAAAACTGTTTTCTTGAAACTTGGTGAAAGAGTGGGATAAGGGTGAAGGGAGAAACCATTAACCTTTGTAGCAGATCTGATAAACTGGATCCAGTAAATTTGTCCATTTCTTTAACATTGCAAGACAGGACATTTTTTTGAAATTTTTGTGAATTTTATCAAAAGACAGTGGAGATATTTGAATGTAGCACTTATATATTTTTAAAGTAGACCTGCATTGAAATAAATGTGGTCAGATTTCAGAAAGAAATAGCTGATATGTATTTATAAGACCCTTGTGAATGCAGTAAAGTAAATCTGTAAGCCCAAATGTGTAATTCAGCGGAGAAATCTTCGTTTAAAAATGACAAATTTGCAGCTAAAATTTAGCCCTCTGTGAAAACAGTTTGTACAGCCGTATCATTTCCATGACGTCAGGGACAAGACGACGCGCTCCCGCCTTCAGTCCGATCCCGCATTGAAATTGATTTTATCTGTTAGTAATGTTACTTATACACGTCCTGGTTTCAACATCCAAAAGTAAGCTGCAATGAATGTGAGATACAGATCTGTGTGCTCAGATCAGCAACGACATCGACAGCGGGCGCCGTTCTTCCTCTCCCGCTCTCTGCCTCCGCTACGCTCACTGTTTTAATGCGAAGCGGCCGGTACACCTGTTGCTGCAAGGACAGACCTCTTGCGGCAAAATCCACAGCACCGCACGTCTCGGCAATCGGAGCCCCAGAGCTCCATGGACGCTGAGAGAGGTTTATATATTTAAGTCCCCCAAAATAATTTTCAAGCAAAAATAAAAGAAATGTGTACTCACCAAACGTGCCGCAAGACAATATGAAGTTTTAAAAAAAGTAGATCCTTCCGTATAAGACAAGAAAAAGGTGAAGATGCAAACTGACGTAAATCCACAAATTACAATTGGCGCAGTGCATGCTGGGAGAGGGTCTTGTCCGTGACGTCTCGGCAGTGTCCATGATGAGAGGGACAATTTGCGGAGGGCTAAATGTTAGCTGTAAATTTGTCATTTTCAAATGAAGATTTCTCCGTTGAATGACAGATCTGGGCTTGCAGATTTACTTTACTACATTCAGAATGATCTCATGTGTAAATGTAAGTCATTTTTTGTTCAAAAAATCTGACTGCATTTTTTTCAATGCAGGTCTCCTTTAAAGATCTGTTCATTATCGCTCGAGAAATTCACAAAAATGACTAATCTCACAATGTTAATAAAGAGAGGGATTTAAAAATAATAATAAAATTCTGGATCAGCTCCCTTAATTGGCTTTACTCCAAAAATTAAGAGACAATTTTTTTAAGTTTCAGGCGGGCTGTGATTCAAGCTGACTCAGATTTCAATGAAACATGGCTCAGAGATGGAACCTACCAAGAAACAAACTTTCCCAAAATTTTTCGACCGAAAACCAAATGGTGACCTTGCCAGGGGTCATCAAAGTTCAAGGAAAAATATGCAAAAACTGATATTTCATTAAATTCCCATCTTTCAAGTGGTATAACATTCAGCGTCATCAAGTCCCCAAGCCAGTTTAACTAAATGACTTATGGAGGCAAACTCTTTCATCTTACATACATATTAGGTTGGGACATCAATGGCGCTGAATATAAGGGGCGCTCAAAGTCTGGTCATTTTGCAAAATTGGCTGTATTTAAAGGCCAATAACTCTCTGCGCCATCAAGACCCCAACCAGATTTCAAAGTTATCAACAAATATAGGCCCTACTCTATGAAATGCAACTGAAAAAACATTGTGGTCTTGATGGCACTGGCCACCAGGGGGCACCAAATTACTCGACTTGCCCAATTTTAAAGAAGTTTAGCACCACCTGGTGGCCCGCGCATCAGCCCTTTTTAACAAAATTTGCAGGAGCGGATAAACCGAATTGCATGAATTACCACATGAATGCATGTATGAGCTGATGATATTTTCTTTTGATTCTCCTTCCCTTATGTACAGTCAATCCAATACATGGGTAGTGGTATCAGTTGCTATGGCAACAAGCTTGTGAACATGTCCTGCTCAATAGAACATAAGAATTTTCCTGAAGTTATTTTTCCCATACCTAAATCCTCAAGTCTGCCCAGGGAAAAGGAAATTTGAGGCATATCCAATTAAGTCATGCATGAACTCTTGTACTCCAGATTACGCAGATCGAGAGACAAATGTCAGACCAATGACCTGATTTTAAAGGGGTATCAAATCATTGTAAGAGGAGTCCCCAAAATTCTGCAAATTGTTATATAAAGTAGAGATGTTGGTTTATCCACTCCTGCAAATTTTGTTAAAAAGGCTAATGGTGTGGGCCACCAGGAGGTGCTAAACTTCCTCAAAATTGGGCAAGTCGAGTACTTTGGCACCCCCTGGTGGCCAGTGCCATCAAGACCCCAATGTTTTTTCAGTTGCATTTGATAGAGTAGGGCCTATATTTGTTGATAACATTGAAATCTGGTTGGGGTCTTGATAGTGCAGAGGGTTATAGGCCTTTAAATACAGGCAATTTCGCAAAATGACCAGACTATGAGCGCCCCCAATATTCAGCACCATCCATCCCCCAACCCAATATGTATATAAGATGAAAGAGTTTGCCTCCCTATGTCATTTGATAGTTATACTAACTTGCGGACCTGATGGCGCTGAATGTTACACCACTTGAAAGATGGGAATTTAATTTAATAACATATCAGTTTTTGCATATTCTTGCCTTAATCTTTGATGACCCCTGGCAATGTCACCGTTTGGTTTTCGGTCGAGAAATTTTGGGAAAGTTAATTTCTTGGTAGGTTCCATTTCTGAGCCAGGTTTCATTGAAATCCGAGTCGACTTGAATCACACCCTAATGTAAACCTGCCTGAACTTTAAAAATATTGGCTCTTAATGGTTTCTTCCTTGGTCCATAGCCCACCCTTTCACCAAGTTTCAAGAAAATCAGTTTTGTGGATTTTGCATAAACCTGCAAATGTTATATGGCTGGGGGGGGCCTGGCTGCCGGTTTGTTTCTGTTTTTTGGTTTTCCTCCCAGGTGGCGTGCATTTGGGACTGAGTGGCTGTGTTGCTGAGGCTGTCAGGACCTCACCCTGATCACCTGCGACTCGTCAGGACTCACAGCTGTGGTGCATCTGGATGGAGTGGAACATGTTGGCATTTAAGACTGGAGTGCACAGTGTGTATTTGCCAGAGACTCGACCTTGTGACTAGACGGGTGAGATCGTCGTCTCGGGAGCCATCTCATCAACAGCGGATGCTGAGAACGTCCAGGTTTGATGCACAGTCTGTGAAAGAGGAGGGGGTGAGGTCTCACGCTCGTCAGCACACTTCCTGAGGTACGTTAGATTTTGTGACTAACAGTTATACAGTCAGTAAATGTGGTGTCCCTCACACCTTATTGTATTGAGCTGTTTGTTAGTCATGTATCAGCTTCCACTGCAGTGGAGTTTTGTGAACGGGATGTTCCATGCCTGCAGGTTGGGAAGCTGATCAGTAATCAAGCCAGGAAGTGTTTGCTGTTTGTACACCTTTAAGTGTTCTGTGTGTAGAGTGTGGACTCACATAATGGTTCCTTCTTTCACAGACTCGGTTGTTGCGGCCACCTGGGGGGTGTCGGCGGGGTCCTTGGGTCCGAAACAGCTTCTGGCTCCGGACCGTTAGCGCTGCTGGGAGCGCACCACGCCAGGCCGCACCTTTTTGTTATTATATTATCACTGTTATGTATTAAATTCAGTTAGCCTTTGTACCGTGCTCTGCTTATTTCATACTGGGTCCTTCAAACGCTGGTCGGTTCTCCGAGCTGCGTCCGACACATAACAGTAGTCTCTGGCCAAACATCACGGACCCAGCGGTAGCAGAGACGGTAACGCGCCGGGAAGGCGGCAGCAGACGTTCAGTGGTTATCCGGATCAGTTGCGGGGCTCTCCGCCCGGAAGGTGCGTGTTTGAGACCCATTACTGGATACTGATTTGTGCTCTCTTGCAGCCGTGTTCCTGTGTTGTGCCTTATCCGTGGGTCGTGGTGGAGTGTGACTGGCGACGGCTTCGCGTCACACTCCGACCGGATAAGAGGTTTAAACGGGAGCTGCAAGAGTGCGTTTGTAATGGGTTCACGCGCACGGCGGAGCTCTGTTAGCACGGGTCGCTGGGCTTCCTGTGTTACAGTCGTAGCCCCGTTTCCCCGGACAAAGGTAACTACTGCGTCTGTTGTATCAGCTCCGGCGTTCTTTAGTTGAGCACATTTTGGTTGTGTGTTGCACTCAGCTGCGCACATAAGAGCAGCTCGTTTGTTTTTTCTGTCGCCAAAGGGGTTTTTTTCATTTTTTGCACTCTGGTTCCCCCTTGTGGTGACTGAATCACGTTACCGTCAAGCTCTTGAGTAGGAACAGGTGTGTTCCATTTGGTGGAGCTTGACGGTATAACTCACTGATTTGTTTTGTGTTAGTTCATTTTGTGTGGGCTTTTATTTTTTGTTGTCCACTATTTGTCTGGGGGTGTGACCCTGTAGCCTTTGCAAAAAAAACAAAAAAAACAAAACACAAACGGGGACCCAAACAACTGTGTGTTGGTCTGTTTGTTTTTTCTTTTGTTTCTTTTTGTTTCACATCCCCAGGGTTGGATGGAACGGTCCCCTGGGGGGGTGATGGGGTTGGTACTTGGGTTGTTTTTTCTTTTTGTTTTTTGTTATGCCCTCTCTTCTCCTCTGACTCCAGCCGGGTGTGCCGTGGTGTCGGCATTGCTGGAGGGGTGCAGTTAGGTTGTGCTGGGCGTTTCCCAGGTGGCCTCTGCACCCGGGAGGGGAGGGGGGGGGGTTTGGGGTATTTTTTTGTTTTCCCCCCCCCAGTTTCCGCCCTCAGGGTTTGACTGTGGTGTCCTCTGGGGGGGAAAGGGCGTTGGGTCCATCTAGCCGTGGACAGCCGGGGCTGGGTCCATTAGTCATGAGGGGAGGCGTCTCCTGGGGTTGACGAGTGGTCCTCTGGGGGGCGCTGGTAGTCCCCGTGGGTGACGTTGGATCCCAGAGGGACCTCGGCCGTGGTTATTACTTCTGGAGCTGGCGGGTGGCCCTCTGGGGGGTGTTGGTCCCTACGTGTTGTTTGGGGGGGAGGAGGGGGGGTATTTTGGCATTTTTGTTTGTGAGCTCAACTTTGGGTTGTTTTTCTTTTCCCCCCTTCCCTAGGGTTTGATGGAACGGTCCTCTGGGGGGGGGGGGGGGGGGGGGGGGTGTTTTAGTATTTTTGTTTGTAGGCTTGGGTTGGGTTGTTTTTCCTTTCTCCCCGTCCCTGGGGTTTGATGGGACGGTCCCCTGGGGAGGGGGGGGTGTTTTGGTTGTTTTGTTTTATGACTAATCACACATGTTTGGTTAAAGGCTGACCGCACAGGTGTAGGAACTCCTGGCCACACCTGTGCTAAGAGACTGTCGGAGACAGGGGCAAAGATGCAGCCAGTTCAACCAGTCTGTTGGAGGATGAACGCAGACGCGGTTTCCAGCCATGGTCCCTGGAGGGGGGTGTTTCTCCTGGGCCAGGTGTGTGTGGTCGCCGGGAGGCTTCCCGTGAGGGTGGGGTACTGTTATATGGCTGGGGGGGGCCTGGCTGCCGGTTTGTTTCTGTTTTTTGGTTTTCCTCCCAGTTGGCGTGCATTTGGGACTGAGTGGCTGTGTTGCTGAGGCTGTCAGGACCTCACCCTGATCACCTGCGACTCGTCAGGACTCACAGCTGTGGTGCATCTGGATGGAGTGGAACATGTTGGCATTTAAGACTGGAGTGCACAGTGTGTATTTGCCAGAGACTCGACCTTGTGACTAGACGGGTGAGATCGTCGTCTCGGGAGCCATCTCATCAACAGCGGATGCTGAGAACGTCCAGGTTTGATGCACAGTCTGTGAAAGAGGAGGGGGTGAGGTCTCATGCTCGTCAGCACACTTCCTGAGGTACGTTAGATTTTGTGACTAACAGTTATACAGTCAGTAAATGTGGTGTCCCTCACACCTTATTGTATTGAGCTGTTTGTTAGTCATGTATCAGCTTCCACTGCAGTGGAGTTTTGTGAACGGGATGTTCCATGCCTGCAGGTTGGGAAGCTGATCAGTAATCAAGCCAGGAAGTGTTTGCTGTTTGTACACCTTTAAGTGTTCTGTGTGTAGAGTGTGGACTCACATAATGGTTCCTTCTTTCACAGACTCGGTTGTTGCGGCCACCTGGGGGGTGTCGGCGGGGTCCTTGGGTCCGAAACAGCTTCTGGCTCCGGACCGTTAGCGCTGCTGGGAGCGCACCACGCCAGGCCGCACCTTTTTGTTATTATATTATCACTGTTATGTATTAAATTCAGTTAGCCTTTGTACCGTGCTCTGCTTATTTCATACTGGGTCCTTCAAACGCTGGTCGGTTCTCCGAGCTGCGTCCGACACATAACAGCAAAGAGACAATGGCATTGAAAACATCTGCTTAGTGCAGGTAATAATACAATATTGGATCTGTAGCAATTATTTATTAATACATTTTACATATTTAGTTATGCTTGTAATTCTGAGGAGGAGTGGACATTCAAGCTAAAGACGGTTCAGAGGCAGCTGACAGGCGGTAGTGTCCTGAGGGGAGGTATTGGTCAAAAGGAAAGTTATCATGACCAATGGCCTCTTCCCAGGGAAGCTCATGGTTTGCATAACAATGAGTCTTTAAGTTTAACCGCAGGGATGGTACAACCACATGCTATTTCCGTACTGTTTAAAGGAAGTCATGAGTCACAGTTCAATGCCAAAGTCCATAAGCTTCTTTCAGGGATTGCTTCATAAAGTCAGCAGCAGCCATGTCAGTCGGTTCAAGGGAAGCAGGACCCCTGTACAGGGGCCAAATGTTCATGTTAAAGAAAAGAGTTCTATATTTCTGAGAAATACCTCACAGCATGAGTATGCCGTCTCAGTTGCACTGTTCCAAAGAGAAGAAAAACTTGGACACAACGGTTTAAATGTAAAGCAGGCACTTGATTTATGTAGCTTGTGCAACTCCTGACCAGAAGACAGAAGGTTGTAAACACTGAATGGTCGGATTCCTCCAAATATGAACTGCTCACATATTGTAACCCTAATATGCATATGTTGTGGACATGAATGAGCGAAGCTCGTCAGCATCTCACCATGTTATTTAGGTCCTTCAGACTTTATTTTGAGTAAATGCTTCAGCAGAGCAACAGCATAGCACCCCCCCCGCTGCCTTTTTAAGCATTTTTCTTTATTTGCCTCTCACATGCCTGGAAAAGCTCCTTGCCATCTAACCATGTCTTTTAGGTCCTTCAGACTTTTTTCAGTAAAATAGTTCTTGGGAGCATGAGCATGACTGAAACCTTTCAGCTCCCCAGACCCCCACCTTTTTAAGCATTTTTCTTTTTTTGCTTTTCAGCTGACCCCCCTAATTACAGCCCTCTTAACCCCCTGCCACTTTAAGCATTTTTTTTATGTAGATGTAAATTAATATTCAAAGTTTTCAGTTAGTTGACAGTAGGGCTGTACAATATGGTCAAATTATCGTATCTCAATATTGTCATATAAATTGTCATGTAAATGTCACTTATACGAGGTCTGTGAGAAAAGTATCGGACCTTTTTATTTTTTTCAAAAACTATATGGATTTGAATCACGTGCGATTACATCAGACAAGCTTGAACCCTCGTGGGCATGCAAGAGTTTTTTCACGCCTGTCGGTTACGTCATTCGCCTGTGGGCTGGCTTTGAGTGAGGAGTGGTCCACCCCTCCCGTCGGAATTCCTTTGTCTAACAACTTGCTGAGAGACTGGCGCTTTGCTTTATCAAAATTTTTTCAGAACCTGTGAGGCAGATCGAAGTGGACACCATTCGAGAAATTCAGCTGGCTTTCAGTGAAAATTTTAATGGCTGATGAGAGATTATGGAGTGTTACTGTTGCTTTAAGGACTTCCCACGGAGCGGGACGTCGCGCAGCGCTCCGAGGCGCCGTCGTCCGCCTGTTTTCGAGCTGAAAACCTCCAAATTTAAGCCTCTGTTGACCCAGGACATCGTGAGAGAACAGAGAACTTTCAGAAGAGGTCGGGATCAGCAGTTTATCCGGACATTCCACTGTTTAAAGGAGATTTTGTAATGAAAGACGTGTGGACAGATTGGCACAGGAAAAACATCTCCGTTGGAAGCCTTAAGGACAAGTTGGAACATGTCCAGCTGTTAAACAATTTCTCAGATACTCACTCTACTGAAAGCCATCAAAAGCCGCCTGGTTTTTACAAATGGTTATCAACACGAAAAGGTACGTTACTTTTCTCACAGACCTCGTATACATGCTGTCCATATTCTTGAGCCGCTTAGGTGGGTAGGGAGAGTTCCCATAGGATAAAAAAGCTTTTCAACCTCCCATTCCTAGTTCGCAAGACCAGGAACCTAAGTGGCTCGACTCTCTCCTTTTTTTTTTTTTAAAGATATTTCAGTGTACCTTAGTAAACACTAGCAGAGTTGCACCTTAGATCTGGAACGTATAATAAAAGATATACCTTACTGAATTTTCATTTCAATATGTATATATACGATATGACTATGATTTGACGCAAAGTGCAGCAACAGTGAAAATGAAACATTCTTAAACAAAACAGTAATAATACCACACTCATTTTGCACTCATCATAAAGTTAGGATACTGTGCTCTCCAAAAGTATTGGAACACTTGGAATTTCACACATTTTAATTTGTTTATGTCATTTTAAATACAAGAAAAACAAAAAATAAACAAAAATTTCTAAAATTATCTTCCTCAAACTCAAACTGAAAGCAAATCACTAAAACTTAATAAAACCTGTAAATAATAATCAGTTTTATTGCCATTTTTCTTTAGACAAGTCAGGGGATAGAAACATAAGTGATAAGAATGATAAATGATAAGAATGGTGACAAAGGTCAGTGTCAGTTTGTACAGGGGTCAAAAGTTCAATTTGCTCCATTAATTTTGCTCCAGCTGTATTTGTGCTGAATTTGATGCTTGTTTCACCATTTGAAGGATTGTTTCAGTTATCTGTTGCATTAATAAGCCAAAAGAGATTGAACCAGCTGTTGTCTGTTAGCTTAAACATGTTTGCACTCTTAAACAGCTAACAGACAGACATGGCAACCTGAATTAAAGGAGAAATGCTGCTTTTAACAACTTGGATCTCATTTCTGACATAAAATACAGTCGTTTACTCACCAATATAAGTTTGGTGTGATTAGAAGTCCATAGTTCAATCGACATGTTCAGTTCAAATTTTTCTTCTTCTACTAAGGTGGATTAGAACTTTTTGTGGTACACAGCACAAAATACTGCACAGGAAGAACCCAGCAGTCAATGTGACTCACTGATTTGAAAATGCAGCTCTTTCAACCAGACGTGTGGTGCTGTGACCTGTCAATCATCTGTGTCCAATCAGATTTCAGGAGAGTCCAGTGAAACCCCAGCCTCCGTTCTAGCTCCACTCATGCCAGGAAGTGTTCAACATTTCCTGTTTCACTGTGACTGAGAATTCGGCACTTCCTGTTTGAGTGTGAGCTTGCCACTGAGTTCCCATGAGATTTCATGGGATCTCGTCTGTCAATCCAGGAAGTGTTTGACATTTGAACATTTCCTGTTTTACTGTGGACTTGAATTTTGGCACTTCCTGTTTAGGACGCCCTATACCATGAGTGAGCTTTGCGCCGCTGCGCAACACTTTGCTTATATTACAATTCTTAAGTAGTCGATTAGTGTCTAAAACTGTTTCTAGATCTTGGACTTGTTCTCCAGTGTATGCTTCCTTATGACCTAAGACTTCTGTCTCTTTAAAAACAAATATATTTTGTTTCATAAGCACAGGAAAGAATTTGTTGTGTGCATCCCTTTTATTTTTTCATATTTTTCACAATAATTTGTCATTGAAGGTTCTCAGTCATCCAGGTAGGAGATATCAACACATTTTCTTCTCAGTGACTGAAATTCTTGTTGATCTTCAAGATGTTTGACAGGGTTTTCTATATAACAGCAATGTGATTATCAAATGTTAATGTCTTTACTTTGATTTGCTGTCTTTGATTTTGTCTTTGATCTCATTCTCCATATACCCATTTATATACGTGTTTCAATGTGTTTTATTAATATTGCTTTCCTTGTTAATCACTGAATTGCTAAAGTAGTTACATTCACTACATTGATCGATTGATACATATCTATTCACTATATTCACTGAACTGTTTAAGTAATCATTAAACTGCTCACAAGATGATCTTTGACTCAGTGAGAGGGCAGACTGTTTTGCTGGGATCATGTTTTTGCTGAGTGCAGATGTGGGTCTTTAATTAACAGGTCAGCCTTGAGGGAAGAGCGGTGTGACCGGCACACTGATTCAGGGCTGAACGTTGTTATCGGAGGACTAGGAGACTGGAGGCTTAAAGCCATAACAGTTTTCATATCAACGTGAGACCAGACTCTGTGTCTTTTCGTTGTTTTGTCCTATATGCTTGTATGTAACTTTATTCAATAAATACATATGAGAGGCAGATGGGTGTGGCCCTTCAGAGCTGACAGGACGGTTGATGATGAGGGTTAAGCTCGTTTGCTCTCTCCTGATCAGGAAAAGAAATTCAGTGTCTCCTGCGTGATTATTTCCTGCATGATCATTCTTTGTGTTAGCTAACTGAGTTGCTCTTTTACAGATTTCAACTCTGACATCTTGGTCCTTCGAGAGCCAGGTGCCAATAGATTGGAACAGTCGTCGGCCCGTGACGGAGGACCCCCATGGAGTCCGCGGCCGTGGCCCGGGAACCAGTTCCCGCAGACCCTTTTCTGGGGGACAGGTCTCCTCCCTGACGGGTCGACGCTTACCGGGGTGAAGGTATTCGAATTCAGCGGCAAAGTCTGATCATGGGTGAGAACTGAATTTCTTTACGTGCACGTGTGTGAGTGTGGCCGGAACCACCGCAAGGAAAAAAAACTCGTAATGTCTTTTGTGGTTCGTCTCCTGGCTTAAACACTGTAAGGTGTGAGGCAAAAGCCTGGCTGTACAGTGTTATATTTTACTTTCTGGGAAAAAAGACAAAAAGGAAAATCAGGTGGCACAGCAGAGCCGTGCGCTCGCGCTCCGTGCTCGTTTAATTCCCGCTGTGTCAGACACCTGATATGGGCTGTCAGCTCCATGTTGAGCCAACAGCGGTTTACAATTGGGGTTTACAATTGGGAAAACGAAAAGCAAGAGACAACTACAGAGACCACTTTCGGGTCTGGAACAGCGCGTAAAAAAAACTGTACAGTGTTAGGTCGGTGAAACCTTCAGTGGACGGGCCGTAAAATTCTGATAAAAACCGGTTGGAGCAGAAGCGTGATAACAGCGCAGCTAAAACGTGATAACAGCTGAAGTGCGGCAGTGTGGATGTGTTTGTGTGAATGTGTTTTTATGAATGAGAATGTGCACAACTGAATCGCGGGGGCCTGACACCAGTTTTAACCCACTGGCAGAAACGAAGTCCTGACGGTCAAGTAAGCTGTAAACATTCTATACGCACCACACCTGCATGCAAGCCTACGAGTCCGAAAAGAAGCCCTAAGCAAGGTCACCCACCTCTCAGAGGTCGAAGTGGTGACACTTTTCAGGCTGATCGGCGACCAAACAGCGAAAAAAGAACAACAACCTGTTCCTTTAGATCTCCCTATGAGATAACCACGAACAGCTAAAATGGGTAACAGTTGTTGTTCTCACAGCCAACATGGCGCACAGTAAAATGATGTTAGGTACATGGAGACAAAAGATCCAGCATCACGGGAACACTTAAAAATGTGGCAAGAGACAGTTAACTTCTCAGGAAAATTACAGTTAAACTCCACAACAAAGTCATTTGATACTATAAAAGAGAACACCAGTGATTTTACAAAAAGGCAAGAGAGATGTGGAGTGAAAAATACACCAGACCATGCTTTTGCACCAAACATAGCAGTTTTTAAACCTGTCGGAGCAGTCATAATGATGTATGATGTATTTTGTAGGAAAGGGCAAAGGGCAAAGGTCAGCGCCGCAGAGCGGCCAACGGCAAAGCCCGTGGGCATGAGATAAAGAGGAAATTGACATGTTGGAAGTGTGGGAAAAATGGACACTTTGCGCGTGAATGTACACACTCGCAAAGATAGTTCTCCGTTTTCAACATGAATTTTGTTTATGCACACAAAAGGTTGTAATTCTTTCTTTTCTAGATGATTATACTTCTTGTCAATTTTTCCTTACTTTTTATTCTGCTGTCGCTATATAGACAGATTGTGTGTAATTATTGTGACTTGTTTTAGATAAAACTGTCAAGGTCACAGTTGCTGGCACTTCAACATTTTAAAGTGTGAAGTTAAGATACTGAGAAATAAGTGCACATTAAGGTGGCAGTAATTAAACCATTACTTAAAAAGCCATCACTTGACCCAGCTATCTTAGCTAATTATAGGCCAATCTCCAACCTTCCTTTTCTCTCAAAAATTCTTGAAAGGGTAGTTGTAAATCAGCTAACTGATCATCTGCAGAGGAATGGTCTATTTGAAGAGTTTCAGTCAGGTTTTAGAATTCATCATAGTACAGAAACAGCATTAGTGAAGGTTACAAATGATCTTCTTATGGCCTCAGACAGTGGACTCATCTCTGTGCTTGTTCTGTTAGACCTCAGTGCTGCTTTTGATGCTGTTGACCATAAAATTTTATTACAGAGATTAGAGCATGCCATAGGTATTAAAGGCACTGCGCTGCGGTGGTTTGAATCATATTTATCTAATAGATTACAATTTGTTCATGTAAATGGGGAATCGTCTTCATAGACTAAGGTTAATTATGGAGTTCCACAAGGTTCTGTGCTAGGACCAATTTTATTCACTTTATACATGCTTCCCTTAGGCAGTATTATTAGACGGCATTGCTTAAATTTTCATTGTTACGCAGATGATACCCAGCTTTATCTATCCATGAAGCCAGAGGACACACACCAATTAGCTAAACTGCAGGATTGTCTTACAGACATAAGGACATGGATGACCTCTAATTTCCTGCTTTTAAACTCAGATAAAACTGAAGTTATTGTACTTGGCCCCACAAATCTTAGAAACATGGTGTCTAACCAGATCCTTACTCTGGATGGCATTACCCTGACCTCTAGTAATACTGTGAGAAATCTTGGAGTCATTTTGATCAGGATATGTCATTCAAAGCGCATATTAAACAAATATGTAAGACTGCTTTTTTGCATTTACGCAATATCTCTAAAATTAGAAAGGTCTTGTCTCAGAGTGATGCTGAAAAACTAATTCATGCATTTATTTCCTCTAGGCTGGACTATTGTAATTCATTATTATCAGGTTGTCCTAAAAGTTCCCTGAAAAGCCTTCAGTTAATTCAAAATGCTGCAGCTAGAGTACTGACGGGGACTAGAAGGAGAGAGGATATCTCACCCATATTGGCCTCTCTTCATTGACGCTGAACCATCCCTTAGTTATGCTGCTATAGACTTAGACTGCTGGGGGGTTCCCATAATGCACTGAGTGTTTCTTTCTCTTTTTGCTCTGTATGCACCACTCTGCATTTAATCATTAGTGATTGATCTCTGCTCCCCTCCACAGCATGTCTTTTTCCTGGTTCTCTCCCTCAGCCCCAACCAGTCCCAGCAGAAGACTGCCCCTCCCTGAGCCTGGTTTTGCTGGAGGTTTCTTCCTGTTAAAAGGGAGTTTTTCCTTCCCACTGTCGCCAAGTGCTTGCTCACAGGGGGTCGTTTTGACCTTTGGGGTTTTTACGTACTTATTGTATGGCCTTGCCTTACAATAAAAAAAAAACGCCTTGGGGCAACTGTTTGTTGTGATTTGGCGCTATATAAATAAAATTGAATTGAATTGAATTGAATTAATCAATTTTGTACGTGTATATGAGTGTGAGTTGGTGTCCAGGGTAAAAGATAGAGTATTTTGAGGGAGAATTCTGAACTACATCTGTTGATGAAATAAAACTTTTCAGCTTGTTAAGATGATAACTCAAAGACAATAAATACTACCATCTTCCTACTTTCCACATTGAATGATCATGTAACTGGGATGAAGTGGTTAAAATATGGTTGATTTTTTTATACACTGGATAAGGTGTAAAAGTTGGTTAGTTTCGCCTACTTAACAGATTTTAAGCAAAGCTGATCACGATTATATTCCAGTAGACTGATTAATGATTGGATTTATTGTTGTGTGATATATTTTTGTGTGTGTTGGTTTGAAATTTGTGTGGGTTGATTCTTTTCTGTCTGGGGAAAAAGAAGAAAATTCAGGTTGACTGCTTCAATTGAACAATGCAGTATTTGGCCAATCTTGTCTCAGTAATCATGAATGAGCTACTGTGGAACTGACCAATTAGATCAATGAGTCCCAGCGGGTATTCATGAACTTGTCTGGAAACAGGCTCATCTAGGCAATGAAGACTTTGGGTTCTAAAACATTTCTATGAATCAGTTCCCCACTATACATATTAAATGCTGCTAAAAGATTGAAAAATTGTTGATTGACTGATCCACTAATTATTTTTGATGACATAACAGACAGAAGGGAGCAGTGGTTGTGGTAGATTCTCTGAGGACTAAAAAAAAAAAACTGATTGTGAGACTGTGATTGCATACCCGGTTCTTGACCTCCGGGCTCCAAACAGCCTGACAGAAGGTTGGCGAAAGAGAGAAAAAAAAATAGTCTCCTATCAGTCCACTGTAATTAACAGTTCCGTTGAGTTCTATGTGTCTACATGTGTGTATAATATGTTGCGTGTAATGTAACACAGGTCTTCTTTGGACCTGTGGGCGTTTTTATTTGAGAAGAGTTGGGTTATTTTGCTTGTTTGTTTGTAGCAGTTGTGGTATTCTGTTCCTGGTCTGGGGTGCTGGAGGAGGAGCGTGTATACACACAGCTGCTGAGGGAAGCTCTAAATGTTCACTCTCCTCCTCCTCCTCCTCTCCCCGCCGCTCCACACCCCCACAACTTGAGAAATTGAGAAACAAACACTGCAACAATGTTTGATTGTGCTATAACACATAAGATACAGGGGTTTTACATGTAATTGCTTACATGTAATTGATAATAGTGTTTTAAAAGTGTTTGTTACTGTTAAATTTAGAGAGATATTGTTTATTTGATGTAATCAATTCCAGCTTTAATGTTGTTTTGCATTATGTTGCATTGACTTCACCAAATACATTCAGTGTTCTATTTTTTGAACCGTGGTTTGTTTTGGAAACAAAGTGTAATTTATCACTCCAGCCGAAGAGCAGAGCAGAAGGTTGTACAGTGTGTGAACAGTAAAACTATGTTGATTATTGTAACATGTTTATTGAGCTCCTGTTAGACACATTAATGTTGGTGAGGGTGAATTGACAGCAATGTAGAAGCAACAAATAATAATAACTCAATATTTTTGATCATCCTGTGTTCCGATTGAAATAATGTGAACTCTCATGTGATGCAACTAACCCCTGCTGCAAATCAAACAAGAAGCTGCAGGCTTTCATAAAGCATTGATGACCAATGAAGTGCTTATCAATTATTAGTTGATGTATGCAGATTAAGTTAGGCCTTAAAGGATAGAGATTGTTGGACAGCTTTTCACATGATTATTGTCCATCCTGACCCATAGTTATTCCTGCGACCCAAACATTGTTTATGTATCAGATTCTGTCATTATTTCTATTTATTATTGGTGTTTAAGCATTTGATTAATCCAACAGTTCTATTCTGGGATAAATTGCTAAAAGATACTTCAATTCACTTTCACTGATCCTGCATGTTTGATGTTCTGTGCAATTAAAACTGTTTAGACATGACACCTCTTAATGGGTGTTCCCCCACCCCTTGGAACCCCTGCCCAGTATGGAAGGCTGTGAGCCCATGACAGGTAAGATCCCATCTTAAACCCTGGGACAACCTAAGGCAGGCCCAGTCACGATTACTCAACCTTGTCTGTGTGATGCTCTGACTCACTAGGACATGAGGATATGGCACTGGAGTACTGTGGTGGGGTTAAATTTGCCAGTATGCCTACATGGTAGGCAGTGTATTGATCTAATTGGAGTACTGGATCATTGTCAGGAATTGAATTGTCATATTAAGATTGGCCTGCCCGTAATAATCAATATTAATCAATGCTTATCATTCATCCAATCAATCAATTTTTGCAAATTAATGCGTCACAATATCCACCAAACCGCTGATGGTGTGTATGCCTAATCCTCAAACCCTCAAACAAACCAGTCCTACCCCACAGCCTTTTCAAGTTTTCTACTTGGTTTACTGTGCTGAAGATTGGGGCAATAATTATCAAACTACACTGCAATATTATTCATTCTTCAAAAAAGAGCGTTAAGAACAATTCACAATGTAGGTTATAAAGACCACACCAATTCATTGTTTATTAAATCTAAAATATTAAAACTTCAGAATATGATTATATGTGGCATGTGAAAGGGAAGTCTGGGGTCCCCTGTTGGAGCTGTTGCCCCCGTGACCCGAACCCGGAAAAGCGGTTGAAGATGAGTGAGTGATGAGATGAGAGCTATACTTTATTGATATCACAGTGAAGAAATTATGTTTACACTCCAGTTACCTCAGACAGCAATTAGTCCACAATAATTACTTGTTTACCGTAATAATGGCACAGATCAGAATTAAAGACAGCACAAACACATTTGACATTGTTTATGTGCACTAAGTTTGAAGAAGTCCGTTATCCGAATTGAGGCAAGTGGGTGAAGGTCACGCAGCAACCCTGAGATGCGCCATGAATGATATGATTATGTTTAAGACTGAAAGTGAAAAATAAGCAACTGCCCCTCAGAATTTAAGAATTTTTCAAGGAGAGAGAGGGAAAATATCATTTAAGGGGCCTGTATCATTTTAAAATTGCTGGCGTTTGGACGACCAGGACAGGCTTTTGTGTTTCTACTTGTGGCCCTAAAATATGGAACAATCTGGCGAAGGAACTCAAGCGATGTCCAAATGTCAATCAGTTTAAACTGATGTTTTCTGAATATGTGAAAAATGTCTAAATTCTCTGAAAATGCAATTCATGTTGAAGGACTATATAGCTGTTGGTTACAGTATGGACAATTAAGTTATGGATTTTGTATTATTATTTTTTGGATTATGTGATGTGTGCTGTTATTGGTGTGGATATGATGAGGAATTTGAGTTTATTGATTATTTTAAGATGTCTTTGTTTTGCTGTTCTGCTCACTTTTTGTTTTGGTTTTGTTGTGTATGTGAATAAGAACATGGATTATAAAGTAGTAGAAAATATGACAGTTGTGATTGATAACTTATTAGAATGTATAACTATTGAAATATGTGAAGGAAAACATAAAAATTTAATAGTCAGCTGTATAAATAGAGCACCAGAGTCAAGTATTGAAGCATTCACTGACTGGATGGGAGAAATATTCTCAAAAACCAATCAAAAAGTTGTCTTCATTTGTGGTGACTTAAATATTGATCTGCTTAATCCAAACAGGCATAAAATAACCGATGAATTTATCAACACAATGTACAGCATGAGTTTATATCCAAAAATAACTAGGCCAAGTAGAATTACATCCCATTGTGCCACCTTAATCGATAATATATTCACCAAAGATATTGAAAACAATACAGTGAGTGGATTACTAATCAATGACATCAGTGACCACTTACCAGTTTTCATTGTTTATAATAGAAACCACTGAAGGAATCAGCCAGAGGAAAAACTAAAATACAGGCAAGAGCGAACAGAGGAAAAGATGAATATACTGAAGTATGATTTACGGGTGCAAAACTGGGAAGAGGTATACAGTGACGGTGATGTTGATAGAGCATATGGAGCTTTTTTAAAAATATTTACATCACTATATGAAAAAAGTGTCCAATAAAACAATACGGTAGAAAACAAAAATTCAAAGATCGGCCATGAATGACGAAAGGATTACAAAATGCATGTAAAAAGAAAAATACTCTATATAAAGAATTCATAAAACTAAGGACTAAGGAGGCAGAAAATAGATATAAGAAATATAAAAATAAGTTAACTAATATTATAAGGGTATGTAGGAAGGAATACTATAGTAAGATATTATATAATAACAAAAATAATATCAAAGGAATATGGGATATATTAAATAGCATTATTAAAAATGGTACAAAACAGCAGAGCTATCCTCAATATTTCATTGATAACAATATCAGAAAGGAGAATATGGATGAGGTGGTTAATGGCTTTAATAATTTTTTTTTGTAAATGTTGGACCTAACTTGGCAGAAAAGATTCCTGATTCATTGTTATCTGAGGACTGGAATGATAACACTATGTAACACAATTTTTGTTCCTGGCTTCTAAGTGTTATATTTCAACTGCTTATGTCTAAAGTCTATGGAAAAATGACTACATTCAGCACAAACTTAGATTTTTAACATTCTAGAAAGTTCTAAAAGTTTCTTGAAATTTCTAGATAATTCTGGAAACTTCTAGAAAATTCTGGACAGTTCTAGCAGTTAAAGAATATTCTAGAAGACTACTCAGTAGTAATGAAGGTGAATTGAGAATATTCTTGAAAACAGACACATTTCAAAATATCATTGTCCTGATCACAGAAGCAAAGTTTTGGAATAACAGCTATTTTCTATTTATTTAAGGCATAACAGGTTAGGAAAACACACTGTGTACCCAGGAACAAAGCAAAAATAAAAATTTATTACATAGTGTAATCTTATAGAGAGGAATCCCTGTTCAATGTTCCTCACAGCAGTGGAAGAAAAATAAATCATAGATATTGTTAACAATTGCAAATACCAAACATCTACTGATTTAAATGAAATTGACATGATAGTTGTAAAACAGGTCATTGAAGGGATTTCAGAACCATTAACATATATTTGTAATTTGTCATTTCAAACCAGTAAATTTCCCAATGAAATGAAAATAGCCAAAGTTGTACCACTGTATAAGACTGTGGATAGACACCACTTCACAAATTATAGGCCTGTTTCTTTGCTTCCACAATTTTCCAAAATATTAGAAAAATGACCCTGACTGGGGATGTTGTCGGGCGGTGGAAGAGGAAGCAGAGACTGGGGACTCAGAGGCGGACTAATCCATTACCCAGGCCGAAATCACTGAGGTGGTTCGACAGCTCCTCGGTGGCAAGGCTCCTGGGGTGGATGAAATCCGTCCTGAGTACCTTAAGTCTCTGGATGTTGTGGGACTGTCTTGGCTGACACGCCTCTGCAACATCGCATGGCGATTGGGGACAGTGCCTCTGGATTGGCAGACCGGGGTGGTGGTCCCTCTGTTTAAGAAGGGGGACCGGAGGGTGTGTTCCAACTATAGGGGGATCACACTCCTCAGCCTCCCCGGTAAGGTCTATTCCAAATACTGGAGAGGAGAATCTGACCGATGGTCGAACCTCGGATTCAGGAGGAGCAGTGTGGTTTTCGTCCTGGTCACAGCACACTGGACCAGTTCTACATGCTCCATCGGGTGCTTGAGGGTTCATGGGAGTTTGCCCAACCAGTCCACATGTGTTTTGTGGATCTGGAGAAGGCCTTCGACCGTGTCCCTCAAGGCACCCTGTGGGGGGTGCTCCGGGAGTACGGGGTCCGGGGTACTTTGCTAAGGGCTATCCGGTTCCTGTACAACCACAGCAGGAGCTTGGTTTGCATTGCCGGTAGTAAGTCAAACCTGTTTCCAGTGCACGCTGGCCTCCGCCAGCGCTGCCCTTTGTCACCGGTTCTGTTCATTATTTTTATGGACAGAATTTCTAGGTGCAGCCAGGGTGTAGAGGGGGTCTGGTTTGGGAACCACAGAATCTCGTCTCTGCTGTTTGCGGACGATGTGGTTCTGTTGGCTTCATCAAATCAGGACCTTCAGCGTGCACTGGGGCGGTTTGCAGCCAAGTGTGAAGCGTCAAGGTGAGGAGTTTAAGTATCTCAGGGTCTTGTTCACGAGTGAGGGATGGATGGAGCGTGAGATCGATAGACGGATCAGTGCAGCATCTGCAGTGATGCGGTCGCTGTATCGGACCGTCGTGGTGAAGAGAGAGCTGAGTAGGGGGGCAAAGCTCTCGATTTACAGATCTATCTACGTTCCGATCCTCACCTATGGTCATGAGATTTGGCTCATGACCGAAAGAACGAGATTGCGAGTACAAGCGGCTGAGAAGGGTTTTCTCCTCAAGGTGGCTGGGTGCTCCCTTAGAGATAGGGTGTGGAGCTCGGTCACTCGGGAGGAGCTCGGAGTCGAGCTGCTGCTCCTCCATGTCGAAAGGAGTCAGTTGAGGTGGCTCGGGCATCTTTTCCGGATGCCCCCTGGACGCCTCACTGGAGAGGTGTTCCGAGCACGTCCCATTGGGAGGAGGCCCCGGGGAAGACCCAGGACACGCTGGAGGGACTACATCTCTAGGCTGGGTTGGGAACGCCTTGGGGTTCCCCCAGAGGAGCTGAGGGAGGTGTGTGTGAATCGGGAGGTCTGGGCGGCTTTGCTTGAGCTGCGACCCCACGACCCGACTCCGGATAAAGTGGAAGAAAATGGATGGATGGATGGATGTATGGATGGATAGAAAAATTATTCAACAACAGATTAGATAAATTCATAAACAAACATAAATTACTTATTGACAGTCAAAATGGATTTAGAGCAAATAGTTCAACATCACTGGCATTAATAGAATCAGTTGAGGAGATCAAAAATGCCATAGATCATAAATTACATTCAGTTGGAATATTCATCGACCTTAAAAAAGTTTTCGACACAATCAATTATGATATATTAATCAATAAACGTGAACAGTATGGGATCAGGGGATTAGTGTTGCACTGGGTGAGAAGTTATTTGAGTAACAGAAAACAATTTGTGAAGTTGGGGGAATATACGTCATCATGCTTGGACATTGCTTGTGGTGTCCCACAGGGGTCAGTATTGGGTCCGAAACTCGTTTTACTTTATATAAATGATATTTTTAATGTGTCCAAGATATTAAAATTAGTATTATTTGCAGATGACACAAGTATTTTTTGTTCTGGGGGGGGATTTGCAGAAACTACTAAGGAACATCACTACAGAAATGGGAAAGCTGAAAATGTGATTTGACAGAAACAAATTAACATTAAACTTAAGTAAAACAAAATATATGTTATACTTCAGCACCTTATTAAATTGTCTGGCACTTATTTCTGTGTTGCACCAGTTATTTTTGTCTTTTACAAAATATGTTATTTGGCAATTGTAATAAAGACATACAAGTACAGTTGCAAGTACAGGGGGTGGATACTGAAAAAGTTTATAAAACTAAGTTTCTTAGGGTGATAACTGATGATAAAATAAACTAGAAGTCTCATATAAAACATATACAGAGCAAACTGTCAAGAAGCATTTCAGTTCTGAACAAAGTTAAATACATTTTGGACCACAACTCACTCCGCATTCTCTTCTTACCATATTTACACTATTGTGCAATAATTATAAATGTACAACACAACCATTATTCATACTGCAGAAAAGAGCTATAAGAATATTTCATAATACTGGTTATAGAGACCACACAAATTCACTATTCTTAAAATCAAAAAATATAAAATTTACTGATCTGGTTCGTTTTCAATCAGTACAAATCGTGTATAAAGCAATAAACAATTTACTTCCTGGAAATATTAAAAACATATTCTTTAATAGAGTAGGGGATTATAATCTGAGGGGGGAGTTTAACTTAAAACATCAGTGGGCACGTACAACATTAAAAAGTTTTTGTATTTCTGTTTGTGGAGTGAGGATGTGGAACAGATTGAGGGTGGAGCTCAAGCAATGTCGAAGCATGAATCAGTTTAACCAGCGGTATAGGTACATGGTTTTTTCTAGGTATAAGGAGGAGGAAGGGTGTTGAGGGTTAGGGTGTTTTGTTGATCACTGTTTAGTTGTGTGCACTTTGTTTTTCTATCTTGTAAATATGTAGTATAAAACCACAAGCATTGCATATGTATGTAGGTATGTGTATATGTGTATATATGTATATATGTATGTATCTACACTAGAGATGTTTATGATGATGGGACTTGAGTTTGTGTTGTGTTAAATGTGTTTGTAGCATGGCCCAAGCAGAGGGTCACCCCTTAGAGTCTGGTCTGCTTGAGGTTTCTTCCTCAATACATCGGAGGGAGTTTTTCCTTACCACTGTCGCCTGTGTGCTTGCTCTGGGGGTTGGTAATGAGTATATATGTATGTTTGTATGTATACAAGTGGTGGGTGTTTATAAGCTTTGCTTCTGCTCACCCACTTTTGGTCACACATGTCACTGTGGAATTGTCTTGTGTATCAGTTTTTTGTTACTGTTGAGTTTGTGTGCCAAATAAATTCAAATTCATAAGTAAAAGTTGTTGAGGTAAAAGGGGTAAGTGTATATAAGCTTTGCTTCTACCTACACCCTTTCGGTTGCATGGGTTGACTGGCTGAGAAATCAGTTTTGTTTTATTTTGTTGCAAAGTTCTTTCCTTGAACCGAGTAAACTTGAACTTGAACTTGACAGATGAGATCTCGTGGAATCTCACGGGAACTCAGTGGCAAGTTCACACTAAAACAGGAAGTGCCAAAATTTGAGGCGTAAAGCTCACTCATGGTACACTGTGTCCCAAACACTAGGTGCCAAATTTTGAATCTACAATGAAACAGGAAATGTCAACTGTTGAACACTTCCTGGCATGGGTGGAGCTAGAGCAGAGGCCAGGGTGGCGCTGTACTCCCCTGAAATCTGACTGTACACAGATGATAGACATATCATGGCTGCATTTTGAAATCAGTGACAGATATTGACTGCTAGGTCCCTCCTGTCCAGTAGTTGGCATTGTGTAAAACAAGAAGTTCTAATCCACTTTAGTAGAAGAAGAAAAATGTTTGACTCAGATTTGAACTGAACACGTTTGAACTGTGGACTCCTAACAACACCAAAGTTATGTTGGTGAGTAAATGACCGTATTTTATGCCAGAAATGAGGTCCAGGTTGTTCAAAACAGCATTTCTTCTTTAATTCGGGTTGCCTTATATATACGTGTTTCTCCAGTGATTTTAAATGAGCAGGGAGCTGCTGATTCATGAGATATAATGTGAAAACGCTCAGGCTGAAAGAAATACAGGTAATTTACTCCGCTACTGTTCTGTATAAAACCTGTATAACCTCTTAATTTTGCTCTCTGAAGGACTTATTTTTTAAATAACTTAATTTTGCTGTCTGAGTCACACACCAGTGACACAACTTTAGATAAATAAATCTAAAATTATTTTCCTTAAACTCAAACTGAAAATAAATCTCTACAACTTGATATAAATGAATTAAAAATATACAATACAGCTTCCTGATGAAGTGATGTAGAGGAGGATTTTCCTAAAGAAAAGACCTGATAGTTCAGCTACAATTTTCCACAAAGTACATTTGAGATGCAAGCCTAGATTTGATGTTTTGGTGAAAGAAACTTTTGTATTTCTTCATAACTAAATAAAGTCCAAGACATATTCAGTGACTTGGAAATGTTCACGTTTCCATCCCCTCACTTGTCTGAAAAAAAACAACAAAAAACCTGGCAATAATAACTGATTATTATTTACAGGTTTTATCAAGTTTTAGAGTTTTACTTTCAGTTTGAGTTCGAGGAAGATAATTTATTTTTATTTTTTTATTACCTCCGCCAAGGAGGTTATGTTTTCGGTCGTGTTTGTTTGTTTGTCTGTCTGTCAGCAGGATAACTCAAAACGTTTTGAACGGATTCTGATGAAATTTTGTGGAGTGGCTGGAAATGACAAGAGGAACAAGTGATTAAATTTTAGTGGTGATCCGGATCACGATCCGGATCCCGATGCTAATGCGTTAGCATGTCTATGGCATTTCCAATGTTAAAAGTTAGCATTAAGCAGTTGCAGCTGTCATCACATTTGGGTGCATTTGTTTTCAAATTGTAATATTTCTTAAATTTATTTTTGTTTTTATATTAATAATCTAATGATTATTATATACAATTTTAGAGAAAGAGACAAAAAGAAATAGATCACTGTGCCAAGGAGGGAATCTCTTTAGGGTCAGTGACCCTATGGCCTTGTTTAGAGAAGTGTTTCATAAATGTTAAAAAATTCATATATGAGGTCTGTTAGAAAAGTAGCCAACCTTTTTATTTTTTCAAAAACCATATGGATTTGAATCATGTGTGATTGCATCAGCCAAGCTTGAACCTTTGTGCACATGCATGAGTTTTTTCACGCCTGTCAGTTGCGTCATTCGCCTGTGAGCAGGCTTTGTGTGAGCAGTGGTCCACCCCTCTCGTCAGATTTTTATTGCGAATAAATGTCTGAACGATTTGGAACTTTGCTGCATCAAATTTTTCCAGAAACTGTGAGAGACCTCCAGGTGGACACCATTCGGAAAATTCAGATGGCTTTCAGGGATGATTTTATGGGGATTACACAGATTAAGGAGTGTTCCAGCCGGTTTAAAGACCGCCCACAGCTGCTGAGAGTGCGGCGCACTCCGAGCGCCGATCGACAGGCTGACACTCGGCTGAAACAACCAGATCATTTCCATCGCGAAGGCTTTGTTGATCCGGGACGTCATCTGACTTCCACAGAAATGGCAGAAGACGTGGACATCAAGACTTTTTCGGCACATTCCACTGTTACAGGAGTTTTTTTCATGGAAAGAGAAGGAGGGATGGGAGGGATGCGCCACGAAGCCGCAAATGACGCGGACAAAAGCACCTCCGTGTTGGTCTCACAGGACGGCTTTCAGACGGCTTTCGGTGGCTTTTCAGTCATGTGACTATCCGAGAAATTGTGCATGAGCCTGGACATGCCAGAACATGTCCTGTGAGGCTTCATCACGGCGTTGCTTTGCGCCATGCGGCTCCACCGCGACGCGCGGAATTCCTCCGCTCCTGTTTCCATGACAAAAACTCCTGTAACAGTGAAATGTGCCGTTCATTTCTAAACTGGATGCTGTGCTGATCCGGGACGTCGTCTGACTTCCACAGGAATTGCGGAAGACGTGGACATCTGCACTTTATCGGCACATTGAGACAGACGTGCGGAGGAAAACCTTATGATGAGTGCAAAGTGAGGGTGGTATTATCACTGTTTTGTTTAAGAATGTTTAATTTTCACTGTTGCTGCACTTTCTGTGAAATCATAGTCATATCATATGTTGTGGGCTGGGGTGTTTGGCTGACTTGGTTTTTGTTTTCTGTTTCTCCCACCAGGTGGTATGCATTCAGGACTGAGTGGCTGAGCAGGTCACATGCATGCATGTTTTCACATGCAGGTCATCAGGACTCACAGCTGTGGTGTATTTTGTCTTGATCAGAGATTGCTGCATTTAAACCTTGAATGCACAGTGTGTGATTGCCAGAGACTCGACCTTGTGAGCAGACGTGTGAGATCGACGTCAGGAGAACAATCTCACCATCACGGACGCAGAGACCGCTCCAGGTTTGACACCACAGTCTGTGAAGGAGGATTGGGTGAGGTCTCACGCTCTTCAGCACACTTCCTGAGGTAATTCGGTTTTTGGTGACTTTTATGAAGTAATGACAGTGGATTTGGTGTCCCTCACACCTTGTGTTAGTGAGCTGTCACGTTATGCTAATTGTCTAATCAGTTTCTGCTGCAGTGGAGATTTGAACTGAGTTGTTCCGTGCCTGCAGGGTAAGAAGCTGATGTATAGATTTAAGCCAGGAAGTGTTTGCTGATTGCGTGCACCTTTGAGTTGTGTCTCTCTGTGTGGAGTTGGACTCACCTCATGTTTTCTTTCTTCACAGACTCAGTTTGTCGCGGCCACCTGGGGGGTGTCGGCGGGGTCCCTGGGTCCGAACTGCTGTGGCTCCGGACCGTTTGCGCTGTTGAGAGCGCGCCGTGTTTTCACCTCACCAGACCGCGGACATTTTTGGTTGTTTATCACCCCACTGTTATGTTTATTAAATTCTGTTATCCTTTGAACCATGCTCTGCTTATTTTATGCTGGGTCCTTTCAAACGCTGGTTCGGTGCTCCGACCGCGTCCGACACATAACAATCGTATATCATATTGATATGACAATATTGAGATATGATAATTTGGCCATATTGTACAGCCCTACTGTCAACTAGCTGAAAAGTTTGAATATTATTTTAAATCTACATTTTAAAAAATGCTTAAAATGGCAGGGGGTTAAGAAGGCTGTATTAGTATTGTATATTAGGGGGGTCTGTGGGATGGAGCCCCCACAGAAGCTGAAAGGCAAAAAAAAAAAAAGAAGAAGCTTAAAACGGTGCAGTGTCTGGAAGCTGAAAGGTTTTAGCCATGCTAATACTCCCCTGAACCATTTACTAAAAAAATAAAATAAAAAAAAAAAGTCTGAAGGACCTAAATGACATGGTAAGATGCTGAAGAGCTTCACTCGTTCATGTCTGCAACATGTACATATTATTAGGGTACTGCTATTGTTTTTTGTTATTGATATTATATGATTGTATGTTCCAATTATATGCTTTGGAAAATAGTTGCGGGCAACAAAACATTTATTACATCCACCAAGGATGTTATAAAATCATCACCATTTATTTATTTGTCTGTCTGTCTTTTAGCAGGATTACGTCAAAACTACCGCACAGATTTTGACAAAATTTTCACCACAGATAGATATTAGGTCATGGAAGACTCCATTAAAGTTTGGAGGTGATCTGAATCTGCATTCTAGGTAGAGATTTTACTTTATATAGGCTTTAAAACAACAACAAAAAAGAAAACAAAAAAACTACTTCACAGATTCTCCCCAAATTTGCACCACAGATAGATATTAGGGCATGGAAGATTCCATTCAATTTTGGAGGTGATCCAAATCCGGATTCTGGATCAGGATTTCAATTTGTACGCTTCACTTTGTTGGATTTTGAGGAATCCATCAAAACTACTTAACATATTTTCACCACACATTGGTGTTAGGCCTGGTGTCAGTTTTGCAGGTGATCTGATCCAGATTCTGGATCAGGATTTCACTGATTTCGATTACCAAGGCCACTGTTACTGGAGGTGCACACAGAACTGCGGCCGGCCCAGAGTGCAACACGGTGAGGACCTAGGGGTTGTCTATGCCCACACAGGTGCTGACTACACTGGGCGTCCTGGCGTCAGGGGCATTCCAGCGTGAGTTGGCTGATCGGTCAGACATGTGCCAGTCAACTTTGCGTCAAGCCGCAATCATCCAAATGTCATCAGGTACATTCCAACATTATAGCGCATTTTGTAGCGAGAGCCGGTTTCCCGAATGTAATCAGAGCTATTAACTGCACACATTTTGCTATAAAGGCGCCATCACATGATGAATTTGTTTCTGTTAATAGGAAACATTTTCATTCCATTAATGTTCAAATCATATGTGGTGCACAACAAAGCCTGGAGGTTGCACGGTGTGTGATTGGGGGGGGGGGGTCCTTGTGTTTAAGTAGTTTATTTGTGTAATTGTTCTAAAAGAAAACCAGAGCGGGCACATTTGGGGATAGCTGCAGAGCTTCTTAACAGGCTTCCTGTGCTCCGTATTTGTCAATAAACACGTGTGTAAATTATGAATGGCCAGCGGAGGCGTGCCTCGTAAAGTCAGTGTGTGTGTGCGCTGGTCTGCTTTGTAGCAGATTAATTGATTAATCTGTTTAACAGCGAACTGAATAAACTGTCCCTGTGTTTCTCCACGTAACTTCCATTTGTCAATAGTATAATTTCTTTTCTGTGTTGATGTTGTCTGATGTGACGTCGTGGGGAATCCCTGCTCCAAGGGCCTATTTACATGAAATTGCTTATTTAAATAGGGCGTGGCCAGGGAGGAGCTTGGTTCCACGCTCAATGTATAAATGGAATTTGTGTGAATTCATGCCTGCGCACACTTTCATACATCTGAATATATTGGTGCTTAGGCCAGATTCAGGGTTTTGGGGTACACCATGATTTAGTAGAAAGTCCACGTTAGTCTTTGTACATGAGGCCCCGGGTCACTATGTGAACCACATATCTTTTATTCTGAGTCCTTGTCTAACCTTGGCGGACATCAGAAATTTCTGATTGCTCGTGTTAAAAACATGGTGTGTTACTGAAAAACTGTATATCAAACTTACTTTGGTTGTAATGCATACTTTGGCCTTGTGGATTACACAATAAAACCAGAAAATTAAATAGGTGGCACTCACTGCACTCTCACACTCATACTAAGTGGACTTACTCTATTCTTATGTAAGACATGTTGGCCTTGTTTCTAGGCTGAGAGGCGCCCGCATCATGGGAGTTTCATATTGACTGTTCAAAGATTAAAAACAGTTCTCTGCTAACAAATACAATCTGTCATCAAGAAAAGCCTTGAACACACACTTGTTATCCTAAAGTCTTGGCGTATACATCTGATAAATCGTATCCAGTACTTATGGCATGCAATTTCACAATCCTGTGGTACTTGAAGAGCAACATGACAAAAATATGTTTTTCTCTTTGGATTCTCCCTTCTGCACGCTGTAGCCTGGCAGAAGGCACACACAGAGATTCACATACTTCAAGGCACTGTCACGAATCCAAAGCTCAGTGAAAATATGTGCTGCAAAATCCCACCATACATATGTTCAAAACAAAACATTAGTAGGCCCCTGACAGAGCTCACACTTGCTTACACCATGTTTGGGAATCATCTTGAGATTTCACTCTCCCCTTTATATCACACATCTCTTAAAGAATAGTTCGACGATGTCATCATGGGTTGTGCATGTCTCAACTTAAGGTGCTCTGACACTTGCACGACTTTGAGGCACGCACTTGCATGCACATAGTCATGATGATCCCACCCGCTGTGTTCCCAGCTGGATGCCGTGCTTTGTTCCACCGGCAGCCACGCGCTCTGTGCTGGACACTGCGTATATAAAATAATTATTTTGTAGCGGATTTTCTCTGCAAGGTGGCTGCTGAAAACGGCTCTAATTGCTTCCTGAATCACAGAGGAGTGCTCCAGCAGCAGCTGAATGAGCTGGAGAAAGCATTTGGAGCTGTCTAAAAAGGTAATTATTTGTCATGTTTACATTGCCATGGCTTGGTAAAACAGTTGCATGTTTTTTCCTTCTTGTGTGCAGCTGTAAAAGTATGTTTATCACAGATTTGACATCTCGTGATAATCCTTCAGGCGAGCTGCACTCTGATGTGGTGCGCTGTTCACTTCTTCTTTACTGCAGTTAACGAGCTGCACGTAGTGTTGGTGAGCAGATCACACCACGTTGCATACCATTTATGTGCGAAAGATTTTTTTTTAACATTTCAAAATTCTCTTTGGGCAGGCGCACCTCTCACGTTCAGTCTACACCTGTTAAAGATGAGTTTACTCTCCAGCATGACTAGGGAAGGGTATTGATAAGATTTTATCGATACTGATACCAATATCAATTCCGCTTATCAATCTGATTCCTTATCGATTCCCTTATCGATACCTCTTGTGAATTTTCTGTGTACTAAAAGTAGGGTTTACAGGTTTTCTATGTCAACAACATTTTATTGAGTCTTAAAGTAAATAAATGTGAAATCGGTCACTGGATCCTTAAACTCTGGACATAATAAACTCTGCATGGTGGATCCTTGATCTCTGGACATAAATAGAAATAAACAAAATCTGTAGTTTTTGTCAAAAGCATTTCCTTTCAGACATTATTGGCATGAATGTCTTTCCATACCTCTGAGCTGAGCTCTTGCAGCCGGCCGCACTGCACGTCAGGATGTAATTCATAAAGAATGTAGGACGTCTCATTTGGGAGGAAAAAACATTTTAGTTGATTGTAGTTTATTGTTTGTATTACAGCATTTGGAAAGGTGTCATTTTATTTAAACCGGTGATTCATTTTGAAGTTATTAATTCCGACCGGACTCTGTATCGGCAGAGAGTGGCGCAGTGTTTGGAGCTGTGCCAACGGAACGGAAGATGATTCTCGTTTCTTCACTGCAACAAGACAAGAGTCCCAGTTAGTGACTTTAATCCACACAAAAGTGATTCACGATTAACATTTTTTAATGGCTTTGAGAGGGGTTAAGAAGCGGACTTTCCACTTCTGAAGAGCAACGAATCAAAGAAGCAATGAGCCAGCGGATCGAAGCATTGCTTCATTGTTTCATGCTTCAAACTGGAGTTGATTCAGTTGATTACAGACACGCTGCAGGGTCTGTAATCAACATAGAGGAATGATCATTTTCCCGGAAAACACGCTCAAAAACAACGGCTGCTCTGAAGGACCGATAAGGGAATTGCTAAGCAAAAAGACCATTGATATTGGTGGATCAAATCATTTCTTAACGATACCTGAAAAGAACCGGTTCTCCATACCCGACCCTAAGCACGACACAGGTCATGCAAGTGCGTGCATCAAAGTCGTGCAAGTGTCAGCGTACCTTTAGTGTATGTATACAGTGCGTGCATGTTTAAAAGTAGATAAGCATATACAAAATTCTTTCCATTACACATTGTAGCTCACCTGCTAAAGGAGGCCCCGTGAGGCAGCCCAGACCAACAAAGAACATGGAGAAGCCCATAGAGTTGTTGACTTTCTCTGAGCCCACCAGATCCACCTGCAGAGCAGAACCACACCTTCAGCGTGGAGCCACAACACAACGTCACTACAACTCAACCCAAATCCTATTGCTTATGTTTATAAGACCCTATTTCAGCTTCAACTTGTTTTTTTCTTTTTGCTCGATCTACTGTCACAAAAGTCCATCGCGCTGCATTGCTCACTCACATTGCAGAGGTCAGGTCAGAGTGACATCCAGTTAACAGTGTTTTTTTTTATGTGCAGATTGAGCTTTTGGGGAAACCTGTAAGTGGCAAAATAAATATCAGAAACACAACCTGTGCTGTGGAATTAATGGCTGTGGTTTGAAGAACTTTAATGTTCAAAAACTTGAAAAACTTTTAAACAATGAAACCAGTTACTTTGTTCATTGGATTTAAGTCACAACCTTGGGTGCTGCAAAATAAGACAAATATGGAAATGCCAAATCTTGCAGTTCCTTTAACTGTTGCTTGAGGCTGGCTCCAAAATTGAGTCATTTCCATTGCAACCCAAGCGTTTTATTACAAATATCTAAGATAGGGATGGTGGTTAAACATTAAACACAGTTTCCTGTGTAGAAGGTTGTCGGTTCAAAACCACCCCTGCCCATTCTCTGTGTAAAAAGTGGCGCTGCATCAGGAAGGGGATCCGACATAAAACTTGTGCCAAATCAACATGCAGATCCAATTTAGGTTTGGTGTGGTGACCCCGTGAAAAACAAGGGGGGAGCCCAAAGGACTTGCTATTACAAATATCTGAGATAATGTTGTGCGATAAACTGTGCGAATCGTCTAGGTAAGAAGTCAGTGCTGCAGTATTTCTGTTCAGTATTTTCACTGTAGTATTATTAAATTTGTATATTGTCACCATTACCACTAATCAGCAGGTATGGAGAGTGTGGTGAGGTTATCTCCATTGTACTCTGTGATTACTTAGGTAATATGCCAGTCATAGGTTTTATGCCTGTACCTAAGCCACCAGTTATGAAAACTACCATCCAGTCCACAAAAATATGTTACTGAAACACCCTAACCAATGTCAGCTTATTAGCTTTAGTTTCCTTGGTAACGCTGAGGTGGGGATGTGTTTGGGCTTCATTCATATTGAACAGGTCAAGCCAGTCTTGCACACGTTAAACCTCTTTAGTCATTTGTTGGTTGGCTGAAAGTTAGTGGACTTCAGCACTGCCAAGATGACAAAATTTAAAATCGCCCCATTTAAGCTTCAAACCAGCTCTTCAGAAAACCTATGGAGGATTTGTCCATAATACGAGGTCTGTTAGAAAAGTATCCGACCTTTTTATTTTTTTCAAAAACCATATGGATTTGAATCACGTGTGATTGCATCAGCCAAGCTTTTAATGTCCTATGTGACACGCCAGTACTGTTTCATGTTGAAAGTAAAGGACTTGTCCTTACAGCATTGGGCAGAGCACTCAAACACAGAAGCTCTGACTCGTTGTTTGTGTTGGATTTGTGATCGCCTTTGTTTTTCCTCATAAGTGTCAGTGTTGCTTAAATGCAAAAAATGGCTTGTGTAGCTGACAGTGTACCGGAGTCAATACTAAAAGTTAGCAGTTAGCTGTAGCTTCAAGAAAATTAAATTGACCTGAATATGAAGGATGAACAAAACTAAAGAGAATTACGCTGTCATTTGTGTACTGGATGCTCACAGAAAATAAGTTACTGTAATCTAATTTATTTGACTACTGTAAACTCAAAATAAACAAGTTACTATAATCTAGGTTTCTACGTTTATTTGAGTACTGCAAACTCAAAATGAATAAGTTACTATAATATAATTTATTTAAGTTAATTTGAGTACAGAGAACTAACAAAAAATTAGTTAATCAAATCTAATGTATCTAAGTTAACATAAATTACTTTTTTAAGGCAACGACTTTGCATATTTTTTTGGTGTATGCTATACATCTGTGAAATAAAAGTCATATGAAGTTCGATGCAAAATGTGTGGATTAAAAGGCTTGATAATTACTTTTTTGCAGTGGCTTGCTTTAACAACCGTCAGAAATAAAGATGTGTGCATGCATGTATAAAGATAAGTAGTGAGATTCTGCACTAAATGCAGTTTACAGAACTACACTTTTTCCATATTTTATGTTACAGCCTTATTCCAAAACAAATGAAATATTTTTTTCCTCAAAATTCTATACACAATACCCCATAATGACAATGTGAAAAACTTTTTTGTTGTTTTTTTGAGATTTTTGCGAATTTATTAATAATATAAAAGTATTCACAGCCTTTGCCATGAAGCTCAAAATTAAGCTCAGGTGCGTCCTGTTTCCACTGATCATCCTTGGGATGTTTCTACAGCTTAATTGGAGTCCACCTGGAGTAAATTCAGTTGATTAGACATGATTTGGAAAGACACACACCTGTCTACATATAAGGTCCCACACTTGACAGTGCAAGTCAGAGCACAAATCACACAAATCAAACAGGATTGTCTCAAGGCACAAATCTGGGGAAGGGTACAGAAACATTTTTGCTGCTTTGAAGGTCCCAATGAGCACAGTGGCCTCCATTATCTGTAAATGGAAGAAGTTCAGATCCAGCAGAACTCTCCCTACAGTTGGCTGTCTGTCTAATTTGAGTGATTGGGGGAGAAGGACCTTAGTCAGAAGGCCAACCATCTCTGCACCAATCCACCAATCAGACCTGTGTGGTAGAGTGGGCAGACAGAAGCCACTCCTTAGTAAAAGGCACATGGCAGCCCACCTGGAGTTTGCCAAAAGGCACCTGAAGGACTCTCAGACCATGAGAAAAATTCTCTGGTCTGATGAGACAAAGACTGAACTCTTTGGTGTAAATGCCAGGCATCATATTTGGAGGAAACCAGGCACCATCCCTACAGTGAAGCATGGTGGTGGCAGCATCATGCTGTGGGAATGTTTTTCAGCGGCAGGAACTGGGAGACTAGTCAGGTTTGAGGGAAAGGCAATTGGAATGGGATTGCCAGGTCTGCACTTGCCATTGAGGTAATGGTTCATCTTTCAGCAGGATAATGACCCCAAGCACTGAGCCAAGATATCAAAGGAGCGGCTTCAGGACAACTCTGTGAATGTCCTTGAGTGGTCCAGCCAGAGCCCAGACCTGAATCCAATTGAACATCTCTGGAGAGATCTGAAAATGGCTGTGCACCAACACTCCATATCCAACCTGATGGAGCTGGAGAGGTGCTGCAAAGAAGAATGGACAAAACTTCCCAAAGATAGGTGCACCAAGCTTATGGCACCATCTTCAAGCAGACTTAAGGCTGTAATTGCTATCAAAGGTGCATCAACAAAGCATTGAGCAAATCGTGTGAATACTTATGTACATGTTATTTCTTAGTTTTTTATTTTTAATAAATTTGCATACATTTCAGAAAAACCTTTCCATTTTGTCATTATGGTGTGTTGTGTGTACAGTACATGCAGCGCCTCAAAGTGTCCTACCAACTGTTTTGTGTTAAAACAAAAAATTTGCGCAACGACATGGGATTGTGTGGGCTGTGAAGGATTCACCTGTACCCTTTGTTTGTGGGGGAAAGAAGGCTGCAAAAGTTGGCTGCTTCACAAGCTCCTTTGAAATGGGACAGCCTAGTCGTGCCACTTGTGACATAAACCGTTGACAATTGCAGCCTTCATAGAAACATTTTGAACGTCTTATTACTGCAATAATTACTGTATAGTCACCGTTTTTCAATGTCAACGGTCTTCAGAGATTCATCACTGTTGTGTGGTAATTAATCTATTGCAATAAGCATGAGTTCTATTGATTTTGTGTGCACTGTATGGTAGGGTGACCATATTCTGACTACTGAAAAGCCAGGACACTCGGCCCGACAAAGAGATACTCAAAGATGCCTTATAATTTTGATACATTTAAAGTATGCTTCCTCTGTATGGACAGAAAACTGTTATATCACAAAACACTATCTATAACCAAAGACCAGTGGTGGGCACAGTTCCGCTAATCCGCTAATTAGCAAAAGTAACTTTCAGATAACTTTGAAAACCATCAGTGGATTAATTAGCTTCTGCTAAATTCAGTTCCGCTAACTTTCAGTCCACTAACATTTCTTCGCTGGCATAGTGAGTAAGACCAAATGGTCAAAAACATTTCTAAAGCCTAAAATGAAACATTAATTCCTGTCTGTTGCAGCCCAGCAGCTGTAAGGAACTCAGCCCTCCCACAGCAGAAGGGGGCAGGTCAGCTGCCGGCTGCAGCTGTTGCTGGGAAAAAGAAAAAAATGTAATTTACTTTCAACATACAGCAGCTCAGACAGTGGCAGAAGAGATAAATTGCAACGTTGTTTTCACTTATGGTCACAACGTAACTCTTCACCAAACTAATTACATTCCTTGAACTATAAAACAGAACAAATCTGTAACACTAACAACACTCCTAAACTAACATGTGCTACAAAATTAATAATGAAAAACAAACAAAACCCAAACTCCCATAATGCATTACTGCAATGCATTATGATAGACAGTGTGTCTGCTTTAAAAGACAGCATGTACATGCAAACCTTTACTTTTTTAAGTGAAATGACACTTATTTATGGAGTTAAACTTGTCTCATTGATACCTGAAAATGCACAGAGGGTGATCTACAAATAGTCCTTGATTTGCACATGTGTTCTGTGATCCACAGAACACATGTAACATTTGTAACATGTATTGGTTTTAATTTTCAATTTCAATTTATTTTCATTTATACAGCGCCAAATCACAACAGAGTTGCCTCAAGGCGCTTCACACAAGTAAGGTCTAACCTTACCAACCCCCAGAGCAAAGGTGGTAAGGAAAAACTCCCTCTGAGGAAGAAGTCTCAAGCAGACCAGACTCAAAGGGGTGACCCTCTGCTTGTGCCATGCTACAGACTTAAATTACAGAAACAATTCACAAAATGAATATACAGGAAATGCTGTTGGTGCACAGGACAGCAATGTCTCCAGCACAAATACAACTCCAATCTCTGGATGGAGCTGCACCTTAAACAAAGAGAAAAAACAGAATCAGGCATCAGAAAGACAAGAAATACAGTATAATTTGCCAACATTAAACAACAAGAAAAACAAGAAATACTAAGGTGATCACCAGCCACTAGCACTAAGCTTCACTAAAAGACCCAGAATTTAGATAAAGTTGAGGCTGCAGCATGCTCTGTTTCCTAATAAACTGAATTAAAAGAGTAAAAAGCGCAAAACAAAACTATACCAGTATGCCAATCATGCGAAAGGGAAAATAAGTGTGTCTTAAGTCTGGACTTGAAAGTCTCCACAAAATCTGACTGTTTTATTGACGCAGGGAGATCATTCCACAGAACAGGGGCACGATAAGAGAAAGCTCTGTGACCTGCAGACTTCTTATTCACCCTAGGGACACAAAGTAGTCCTGCACCCTGAGAATGCAAAGCCCGGGCTGGTATGTAAGGTTTAGGTAGGTCAGCTAGGTCGGGGGGCGCCAATCCGTGAACAATTTTATAGACTAGTCGCAGAACCTTAAAATCTGATCTCACTGGGACAGGAAGCCAGTGAAGGGATGCCAAAATGGGTGTAATGTGGTCGAACTTTTTGCTTCATGTCAAAAGTCTGGCTGCAGCATTTTGAACCAATTGGAGAGCCCTAATGCTGGACTGCGGTAAACCAGAAAATAGAACACTGCAGTTGTCCAATCTAGAAGAGATAAACGCATGGATCAGGGTCTCAGCATCAGCCATAGACAGGATGGGATGAATCGTCACTATATTTCGCAGGTGGAAAAAAGCAGTCCTCATAATATTTCTAATGTGTAGGTCAAAGGACAATGTAGGATCAAAAATTACCCCGAGGTTCCTCATTTTGTCAGTGTGATGTCTTACACACGAGCCTAGGCTAAGTGTTAACTGGTCAAATTGATGCCGATATCTCACTGGACCAAGAACCATCATTTCAGTCTTATCAGAGTTTAAAAGCAGGAAGTTTCTAGATATCCAACATCTCACTGATACAAGGCAATCTTCTAAGGATTTTATGTGAACGAGATTACCAGCTATCGGCATGTATAAGTGAGTATCATCAGCATAGCAGTGAGAGGTTATCCCAAATTTTTACAAATTTTTACAAATGGATGTCTATTTGTAAATACGTCATTTTTTTCATTTGTAAAAAAAGGCATTTGCAAAACTGAAATTCTGTTTGTGAAGTGTGACTCAGCATGTTGTCCGCTTTTCACACTCTCATCCAGTAGATGGCAGTGTTCTATTAATTTTGCTGGTGGTGGTGATGGTGGGGGGGTGATGAGACAAGACTGATTTTCCCATAATGCCTTTTTGCCGCCTGTGTCGGTTTAACACTCAAACCTTCAGAATAAGCGCATTACTTTAAAAGTGCAATATTTCCACTTTGTCCTCAGGAACTGCTGCAACCTGTTACCACGCATTACGATTAATGGCATGTGTTGCTGGAGAATTATCAGGAACCATTATGCACGGTCAAGAATAATGTTCCACGGTGTTGCACGGCATCACGCGGCTCTCGTCTCGCGGCTCTCGTCTCGCGGCTCTCGTCTCGCGGCTCTCGTCTCGCGGCTCTCGTCTCGCTTGTTTTCCCAAACATCAGACACATGCAGCAGGTGGAACACCTGCTGGAGTGCACTGAAGAGCATTGGAATAAGACTTTTAGCTGACTTGGTGTCACTGTCCTTCTTCACCATACTGCAGCAATGAAACTGAATGCGGTACAGCAGGGTTTAATTGTGCGCACGTCAGAGACGAACACTGTCATGCTCTATTAAGGATGATCACTAATCAAGATGGATCAACACGCTCAGTTGCGACCTCCACGACATGAGGTGAAATGAGGGTGGTGCGGGACATTCATGGAAGATTTTTTGACAGCCAAAAACATGCTCCACAAAAATCAAGAATATCATACACCAACACGTGGTATTAAGAAACCTATTCAGATGCATTAAGTCACATTAAGAATGTCAGGAATGTGCCAAGAATGATGCAAATATGACATTCGTAATGCACCTTGCCTATGTGTAAATGCACCTTAAAAGTCGGAACTGGTTTATCAGTTATGATTTTTTAAGGGTTTATCGGTTTAGCGCTATAAAAGTTAACTTTTCAGTGAGCGGATTAGTGGTTATCAAAGCTAACTTTATGGTTAGCTGTGCCCACCACTGCCAAATACACAGATTCAGATAGGCTTCTCAGAGAAAACAGGACATTTGGTCACCCTACTATATGGTTCAAATTACAGGTGCACTTGGGGGTTAATGTTGGGGCGGGGGTCTGACCCCTCTAATTAAGACTTGGACCTCCCCACAGCTTGGGGTTCAAAGTATTTATATATTCGTCTTCCCTGTAATTGTAAATAATGAAGTGAATCTGTGAGCTAGTTCTGGCAGACAACTCGAGATGTGTGCTACATGTACACTAACATGCCTCATTCATATAATTAGCACACACTTCCTATGAAAACACACTGTTTACAAGATCCTCTAAAAGACTCCTTCTATAATTGGGTGTAAGTAAGTAAGTAAAGTTTATTTGTATAGTACCTTTCAAGATAAAATCACAAAGTGCTGTACAAGAATTTAAGAACACATAAATAAAAATATAGAAACTAAAAACAGCAATAACATAAAACTAGTTAAAAGCAAGTCTCTACAAATAGGTGTTGAGCTTCTCCTTAAAAGTTCCAACAGAGTCCACAGAACATAGGTGTAGTGGCAGTGCATTCCACAGTTTGAATGCCACAACCTCAAATGCGCAGTCTCCTTTGGTCTTCAGCCTGGACCTTGGTACAACCAGCAAGTTCTGGTCTGAGGACCTCAACAACAAATGCCATTAAATTAGGCGCTAACACCTTTCTGCCAAACTAGGAACACATAAGTTCCATCATCATATCAAAGAGAGGGGCAACACACTCCACGAACTTTTTGAGGTAATGGAGAGGTGTACAGACATGTGGAAGCACTCTGATGAGGGCTGTTTTCATAAGGTTTGTTTTTAGACTGAGATACATAGGCCTGCCAATAGCACAGCAGATAACTGAAGCAATATTTGAAATGGTGTTACAAGCACCAACTTTGCCACAAATAAACATTACTCTTTTGAAAAAGCAGACTATCCAACTGATTGTTCAATAGGCGGCCAAGTAGGGGTCAATGAAGTATTACACAGGGGTCAAAATTTACAAATGCTCCAATCATATTGAAACATATACCACATTATGTGTCTGATCATAAAGATTCCAAAAAGGTATAGTTTGAGCTATCCTTGATTGAATGAAATGAAGCTATGGGGAAAACCGTTTTTGCTGTTTTTACCCCATAACTTCATAACATTCAGTCAAAGATAGTCCAAACTATACCTTTTTGGAATATTTATGATCAGACGAACAATGTGGTATATGTTTCAATATGATTGGAGCATCTTTTAATTTTGCCCCCGTGTAATTCTTCATTGACCTCTACTTGGCCGCCTATTGAACAATCAATTGGATAGTCTGCTTTTTCAAAAGAGTAATGTCTAAGGAGTATTTGTGTTGAATTTGGTGCTTGTATCACCACTTGAAAGATTTCTCTGTAAATATTCTCTAATCTGCTGCACTACACAGGGCAAAAGTCAGTTCTCCCCAGTTACATTATGCTCCAAACAGATGGACAGACACAGTATCTGTAACGATACTTTAAATAGAAAAAACATAAAACATTCAATGTAATAAAAAAATCAAATAAAAATAAATCCAATATTCATAAACTAAAAGTAAAATATCAAGTACATGCAATATAAGACTTAACGACCATCAAATACTGTAAAATTTAAACAGATCAAACAATAAAACTAAAGACAGCAGTAAAATAAATATGTTTTAAATGTACTTTCTAATATCAACAGGCAAGCTGTTCCACAAAGTAGGGGCACGACAGTCAAAGGCTCTGGAGCCTGCTGACTTCTTCTTAACCCCTGGGATATGGAGAAAGCTGGTTCCTGGAGCCAGTGAAAGGAAGCCTGACCAGATGTGACCTCCTGGTTTTAGTCAAAACTCTAGCAGCAGTATTGTGAACATCTGCAAACATCTCACATTTTTGCGTGGTAATCCAGAAATTGAAATTCAGGAGGATATATAAGCATAAATCAAAATTTCTACATCTGTCATAGACAGGACAGACAATATGTGATGTATTATCACAGCCAGGAACGCTGACAGCTCACAACAGGCCAATACAGTCTGGAAACTCCAGTCCTTGTACTCGCAACTTGCACACACTGCAATGTGACCTCTTCAAGAAAGCACAGACACGTAATGCTCGGAGATTTGGTTTAATCTTACCAGGACTGGCAGCAGCAAGGCCATGTATCCTCCACAGAAGATGGCAAAGAAGACAGCATAAACCATCAGACAGATGTAAGAGGTGGCCAGTGGGGAGAGCAGGTTGACCAGCCCACATAGGATCAGGTAGGCCTTGTAGTAGTGATACTTATGGAAAAGGTTCCTGTCTGTTACCCAGCCTGAAGCCAGCTGAGCAATAGTCTCTGTGATACCTGAAACAGAGGGAAACAGATGAAGTGGAAAAACAGATATATAGGACAAATTGGGATAAAGAGACATGGTAAATTAATTTAACAACAAGGAAAATATGTAAAATAACATGTGAAGTCTATATTATATACAGAAAAAAGATGACAGTGGTAAGGGACAGGATGAAACATCACACTTTAGCATAAACATCAACGCCAATAGCACATCAATTCCTGATCTACTTGTAGTACAATTAACATCTGGGGGCAGGGGAAGCACACACCTCAGGGTTTTTCATCAGATTCCCCCCATACTATATTGTATTAAAGAAATATTATGATAAAGAACAAGAGCAATAAGAGATTTCAGACGTACATCAATCCAGATCCCGATCACCTCTAAAATTCAGTGGAGTCTTCCATGCCCTCATATGCATCCGTGGTGCAAACTGGTGAGAATCCGAGAAGTAGTTTTGAAGTTTGGGAAACCTTTGTTATCAAATGTTACCTGCATTGTATATATACAGGGTGGCCAATAAAATGTTACCACGTTTTGATCGTACACAAGTTTTTGAAATGAGAACTTATTCAAAAATCTTATTTACAGATTGTAACGGAAGTATCAAATTAACATTTGATACCAAAGGTTTCCCACTGTGTCTCTTGTTTTCCGCACAGTTCAATAATTGATGACATGCTCAGTCCACGCTCCTCTTCTTTGGATTACAGCTGCAACACGCACATTGAGGTTTGTGATGACATTGCCACACATCTCAAGAGGGATTCTCCAAATTTCTTTTTCATCCCTCCTCTTGGTATCAAATGTTAATTTGATGCTTCTGTTACAAGTCTGTAAATAAAATTTTCACAACAATCACAACAAACAGTTGCCCCAAGGCGCTTTATATTGTAAGGCAAGGCCATACAATAATTACGTAAAAACCCCAACGGTCAAAATGACCCCCTGTGAGCAAGCACTTGGTGACAGTGGGAAGGAAAAACTCCCTTTTAACAGGAAGAAACCTCCAGCAGAACCAGGCTCAGGGAGGGGCAGTCTTCTGCTGGGACTGGTTGGGGCTGAGGGAGAGAACCAGGAAAAAGACATGCTGTGGAAGAGAGCAGAGATCAATCACTAATGATTAAATGCAGAGTGGTGCATACAGAGCAAAAAGAGAAAGAAACACTCAGTGCATTATGGGAACCCCCCAGCAGTCTAAGTCTATAGCAGCATAACTAAGGGATGGTTCAGGGTCACCTGATCCAGCCCTAACTATAAGCTTTAGCAAAAAGGAAAGTTTTAAGCCTAATCTTAAAAGTAGAGAGGGTGTCTGTCTCCCTGATCCGAATTGGGAGCTGGTTCCACAGGAGAGGAGCCTGAAAGCTGAAGGCTCTGCCTCCCATTCTACTCTTACAAACCCTAGGAACTACAAGTAAGCCTGCAGTCTGAGAGCGAAGCGCTCTATTGGGGTGATATGGTACTATGAGGTCCCTAAGATAAGAAGGGACCTGATTATTCAAAACCTTATAAGTAAGAAGAAGAATTTTAAATTCTATTCTAGAATTAACAGGAAGCCAATGAAGAGAGGCCAATATGGGTGAGATATGCTCTCTCCTTCTAGTCCCCATCAGTACTCTAGCTGCAGCATTTTGAATTAACTGAAGGCTTTTCAGGAAACTTTTAGGACAACCTGATAATAATGAATTACAATAGTCCAGCCTAGAGGAAATAAATGCATGAATTAGTTTTTCAGCATCACTCTGAGACAAGACCTTTCTAATTTTAGAGATATTGCGTAAATGCAAAAAAGCAGTCTTACATATTTGTTTAATATGCGCTTTGAATGACATATCCTGATCAAAAATGACTCCAAGATTTCTCACAGTATTACTAGAGGTCAGGGTAATGCCATCCAGAGTAAGGATCTGGTTAGACACCATGTTTCTAAGATTTGTGGGGCCAAGTACAATAACTTCAGTTTTATCTGAGTTTAAAAGCAGGAAATTAGAGGTCATCCATGTCCTTATGTCTGTAAGACAATCCTGCAGTTTAGCTAATTGGTGTGTGTCCTCTGGCTTCATGGATAGATAAAGCTGGGTATCATCTGCATAACAATGAAAATTTAAGCAGTGCCGTCTAATAATACTGCCTAAGGGAAGCATGTATAAAGTGAATAAAATTGGTCCTAGCACAGAACCTTGTGGAACTCCATAATTAACCTTAGTCTGTGAAGAAGATTCCCCATTTACATGAACAAATTGTAATCTATTAGATAAATATGATTCAAACCACCGCAGCGCAGTGCCTTTAATACCTATGGCATGCTCTAATCTCTGTAATAAAATTTTATGGTCAACAGTATCAAAAGCAGCACTGAGGTCTAACAGAACAAGCACAGAGATGAGTCCACTGTCTGAGGCCATAAGAAGATCATTTGTAAGAAGATCATTTGTAACCTTCACTAATGCTGTTTCTGTACTATGATGAATTCTAAAACCTGACTGAAACTCTTCAAATAGACCATTCCTCTGCAGATGATCAGTTAGCTGTTTTACAACTACCCTTTCAAGAATTTTTGAGAGAAAAGGAAGGTTGGAGATTGGCCTATAATTAGCTAAGATAGCTGGGTCAAGTGATGGCTTTTTAAGTAATGGTTTAATTACTGCCACCTTAAAAGCCTGTGGTACATAGCCAACTAATAAAGATAGATTGATCATATTTAAGATCAAAGCATTAAATAATGGTAGGGCTTCCTTGACCATCTGGTAGGAATGGGGTCCAATAGACATGTTGATGGTTTGGATGAAGTAACTAATGAAAATAACTCAGACAGAACAATCTGAGAGAAAGAGTCTAACCAAATACCGGCATCACTGAAAGCAGCCAAAGATAACGATATGTCTTTGGGATGGTTATGAGTAATTTTTTCTCTAATAGTTAAAATTTTATTAGCAAAGAAAGTCATGAAGTCATTACTAGTTAAAGTTAAAGGAATACTCGGCTCAATAGAGCTCTGACTCTTTGTCAGCCTGGCTACAGTGCTGAAAAGAAACCTGGGGTTGTTCTTATTTTCTTCAATTAGTGATGAGTAGTAAGATGTCCTAGCTTTACGGAGGGCTTTTTTATAGAGCAACAGACTCTTTTTCCAGGCTAAGTGAAGATCTTCTAAATTAGTGAGACGCCATTTCCTCTCCAACTTACGGGTTATCTGCTTTAAGCTGCGAGTTTGTGAGTTATACCACGGAGTCAGGCACTTCTGATTTAAAGCTCTCTTTTTCAGAGGAGCTACAGCATCCAAAGTTATCTTCAATGAGGATGTAAAACTATTGACGAGATACTCTATTTCACTTACAGAGTTTAGGTAGCTACTCTGCACTGTGTTGGTATATGGCATTAGGGAACATAAAGAAGGAAACATATCCTTAAACCTAGTTACAGTGCTTTCTGAAAGACTTCTAGTGTAATGAAACTTATTCCCCACTGCTGGGTAGTCCATCAGAGTAAATGTAAATGTTATTAAGAAATGATCAGACAGAAGGGAGTTTTCAGGGAATACTGTTAAGTCTTCAATTTCCATACCATAAATCAGAACAAGATCTAAGATATGATTAAAGTGGTGGGTGGACTCATTTACATTTTGAGCAAAGCCAATTGAGTCTAATAATAGATTAAATGCAGTGTTGAGGCTGTCATTCTCAGCATCTGTGTGGATGTTAAAATCTCCCACTATAATTATCTTATCTGAGCTAAGCACTAAGTCAGACAAAAGTTCTGAAAATTCACAGAGAAACTCACAGTAACGACCAGGAGGACGATAGATAACAACAAATAAAACTGGTTTTTGGGACTTCCAATTTGGATGGACAAGACTAAGAGTCAAGCTTTCACATGAATTAAAGCTCTGTCTGGGTTTTTGATTAATTAATAAGCTGGAATGGAAGATTGCTGCTAATCCTCCGCCTCGGCCAGTGCTACGAGCGTTCTGGCAGTTAGTGTGACTCGGGGGTGTTGACTCATTTAAACTAACATATTCATCCTGCTGTAACCAGGTTTCTGTAAGGCAGAATAAATCAATATGTTGATCAATTATTATATCATTTACTAAGAGGGACTTAGAAGAGAGAGACCTAATGTTTAATAGACCACATTTAACTGTTTTAGTCTGTGGTGCAGTTGAAGGTGCTATATTATTTTTTCTTTTTGAACTTTTATGCTTAAATAGATTTTTGCTGGTTATTGGTGGTCTGGGAGCAGACACCATCTCTACGGGGATGGGGTAATGAGGGGATGGCAGGGGGAGAGAAGCTGCAGAGAGGTGTGTAAGACTACAACTCTGCTTCCTGGTCCCAACCCTGGATAGTCACAGTTTGGAGGATTTAAGAAAATTGGCCAGATTTCTAGAAATGAGAGCTGCTCCATCCAAAGTGGGATGGATGCCGTCTCTCCTAACAAGACCAGGTTTTCCCAGAAGCTTTGCCAATTATCTATGAAGCCCACCTCATTTTTTGGACACCACTCAGACAGCCAGCAATTCAAGGAGAACATGCGGCTAAACATGTCACTCCCGGTCCGATTGGGGAGGGGCCCAGAGAAAACTACAGAGTCTGACATTGTTTTTGCAAAGTTACACACCGATTCAATGTTAATTTTAGTGACCTCCGATTGGCGTAACCGGGTGTCATTACTGCCGACGTGAATTCCAATCTTACCAAATTTACGCTTAGCCTTAGCCAGCAGTTACAAATTTCCTTCAATGTCGCCTGCTCTGGCCCCCGGAAGACAATTGACTATGGTTGCTGGTGTCGCTAACTTCACATTTCTCAAAACAGAGTCGCCAATAACCAGAGTTTGATCCTCGGTGGGTGTGTCGCCGAGTGGGGAAAAACAGTTAGAGATGTGAACGGGTTGGCGGTGTACATGGGGCTTCTGTTTAGAACTACGCTTCCTCCTCACAGTCACCCAGTCGGCCTGCTTTCCCGGCTGCTCGGGATCTGCCAGAGGGAAACTAACGGCGGCTAAGCTACCTTGGTCCGCACCGACTACAGGGGCCTGGCTAGCTGTAGAATTTTCCACGGTGCAGAGCCGAGTCTCCAATTCGCCCAGCCTGGCCTCCAAAGCTACGATTAAGCTACACTTATTACAAGTACCATTACTACTAAAGGAGGCCGAGGAATAACTAAACATTTCACACCCAGAGCAGAAAAGTGCGGGAGAGATAGGAGAAGCCGCCATGCTAAACCGGCTAAGAGCTGCGCTAAGCTAGCGGATTCCTAAAAACACGCAAAGTGAATAACGTGTAAATAATTTAGAGGTAATTCAGCAGAGGGAGTGCTTTAGTTAAGGCATGTGAAGATTACACTGTGAAACAAATCGTTATCTAGGTAACTAGATCAATCTAACTGCGCAGATTAAACAGCTAACAGATACAGAAAAACACCGCTGTGCTCCAGAACAGGAAGTGATACAATACCGCAGTGAGAGCCAACCACCAGTAGAGGCAAGCAAGGCAATTCAAGGGGTTTAGCCAAATATCCCATTAACTGTCGCCATATCAACTCCGGCTCTTTTATCTACTGAATCCTTTAGTTCTTGATCTCTATTATTGTTAGAATGGCCGAAGCAGTGAGTCACCCTCTGAGTCTGGTCTGTTTGAGATTTCTTCCTCAGAAAAGACCTGAGGGAGTTTTTCCTGATTACTGTTGCCAATGTGCTTGTTCAGAGGAGTTGGTAAGGTTAGACCTTAACCTTGTGAAGCACCTTGGGGTGACTTATGTTGTAATTTATCACAATAAAAATAAACAATTATGTTGAAATTGAATTGAATTTTTCATGGAATAACGATAGTCTCTGTACATGTGTATAACAATGGCTGTCTGTGGTATATGTGAAACCCATGAATTAAAGCAGAAAATTCCCGCATCTACTACACTACAGAACCACTTTGGGTCTTGGGTGGCAGCCACCCAGGCAGACAGCCAGTCCATTCCCACCTCTAAAAAGCAACCATCTATCAAATGCAACCAGGTGAAACATGGTAAATGGAAATGGTAAATGGACTGCATTTATATAGTGCTTTTCCATCTGCATCAGATGCTCAAAGTGCTTTACAAATAATGCCTCACATTCACCCCGAAATGAGGGTGCTGCCATACAAGGTGCTCACTACACACCGAGAGCAACTAGGGGATTAAAGATCTTGCCCAAGGCCCCTTAGTGATTTTCCAGTAAGGCTGGGATTTGAACCGAGGATCTTCTGGTCTCAAGCCCAATGCCTTAACCACAGCCACATGGGTGTCCAGTTGGCCTCTGCCAGGCACTGGGGTCCTCCACACTGAGGCACCTATGTGCGGAATCATTCCCAGAGAAATGCACCACATAGCCAATGATACTCCTTATTTGAGTAACCGTTCATGTGACACACAGTCATTCCACTGGCACCCAAGGATCCTCCAAAGAGACCTAGTACCAATGACATCCAGTCATGCCCTTAGGACAGCGGTTTGCATCCAATCTCACAACTACAGAGTAAGATAGGAAGCACCAGGACCCTAAAGACTTAGACTTCTGTTCTCCCGAAAAGCTACTGACTTCGCCAAACACCCCTGTCCAGCTCCATCATGACTCCATAAGGTCTTTACAGGTGTCACTCAATCAAAGGCTGAAAATCCAGAAATATGAACATCCACTGTACAAAATAATGACTTTAGCGTTAATAATGACCAGTGATGCCGGTAACGCGTTACTTAGTAACGCGTTAGTCTAATCTGACCACTTTTTTCAGTAACGAGTAATCTAACGCGTTAATCTTTCCAAATCAGTAATCAGATTAAAGTTACTTCTCCAAGTCACTGTGCGTTACTATTATTTTTGCATTGTGGGTCAATAGCAGCATTAAACTTGGTCCGTGGGCAGGAGGTCGGGGTTCGACTGAACTGCCCACTTTAAACGAGCTGTGAGCTTTTCATCCGCGGTTTTCTACAGCAGCTACAACTCGTCCTCACCTCTTAAAGCGCAGTGATAACAGCACACCTGCACTGAGATTTACAAAGACATTTTTATACTTTTTTCCTCCTTTATTTAGAATTCTGAGCTGAGCCGCTCCGTATCTGCTGCTAAAAACAGCTGATCCTCCGCGACACGTCAACAACTAACACTATTTTCCACTCAAATGCACCTAAACTCTCTTTCTGAGGACCACATGATGTGAAAACGCAATAAAACTTTCTTACCTGTAAATCTGGTCATGTTTTCTGCATAAATAAATGTTATCCATTCTTTGTGCTCAGACGCCAAAGCAGGGGCGAATCCAGATTGAATGGGGGCGTGGGGCAAGGATGTGCCCCCCCCCCCCACAACACCCCTAGATTAAAGGTCCAGTTTTGAAGCCTTTTTTGTTTACTACAACTACTAATACTACTTATAATAATAATTTGGACAAGTAAAATGTTTAGAGAGAATTTAAATGTTAGAAAAATGTTAGAAAAAAATTCAATAGTTACATTTATAAACAATGTAGGTTAGAAATGGCAAGTTTTACTGTTACAGTGCTGTCAACAGTTAAATATGAGGTCAAGAAAGACGTCTTTATTTTACTTTTTATAAAACAAGTATTTATTTTCATTGAAGTCAAGAAAGGGTGACTATAAAGTGAGTTTTGGCAAAACAGGTATCATTGTCATGTTGAGGTGGCAGAGGGTTGTTGTCAGCAGCTGGGAAAAGTAACTAAAAAGTAACTAGTAATCTAACTTAGTTACTTTTCCAATTGAGTAATCAGTAAAGTAACTAAGTTACTTTTTCAAGGAGTAATCAGTAATTGGATTACTTTTTCAAAGTAACTGTGGCAAAACTGATAATGACATTAGCCTTAAGGGTAGGTAGACCAAATTTTCAACTAAACATAACAATATACTGATCAACCAAACATTTATGCGGCAGACCACAGTGGTCAGAGAGAGTCCTGACTGCTGTTTGAGCTGAAACCTACTGTAACAGTGTCACAGCACAGCAAAGATGACAAGCAGAGACAGAGTGAAACATACACTGATGTGCTTATTTTAAATAAATGCCTGGGATGTACGTGGGTGTAGATGTGCACGTGTGGATGGCTTCAGTGGGAGAGTGAAGGAAGAATCAACATCCTGCAGCATGTCCACACTGTGTTAGCGTTCATGATAATCTGTAGAAAAGTCTGCAAGGATCCTATCTTAACATCAGATGAAAAACAGTCCTAAAAATCCAGACAAACTGTGATCACACATCTGAGCTGACTCATTGTTTTTGGCTGTGCTTGTTTCACTGGGGTACAGTGACTGTGCAGATATGTGCTATTCTCTGCTGAGGTCAACAGGAACACGATAGGCGGTGCAGAAACTGCAGTGGTGTATTGACCGTTGCAGGAATAGCTACAAGCAGACAGCACTGTGCCACAGATCAATGATTCAAACTGGAGCTATGCAGATCAGAGTTACTGCACCACAGGCTGCACACGCTGGTCGACTCATAATTTTACAACTGCATAGTACGTATGAATAAAGATTCCCGCACTGAAAGTCAGTCGGGTACAGCTTCACCTCTGCATTAACAGAAAGTGCACAGAAATGTGCACCGAGGTTAAACAGATGACATGAGGCAGCTGTACTGTGTTTACGTGCCCTCCTCTGCCGACCCGGAATGGTGTCCTGGAGTGTCCCCTGCTTACATATAGACAAGTTCCAAGTTTGTTTGTGTGTTTTTGTCACAGCAGGTTGTCGCAAGCCTGCAGCTGTTCTTGTTCAAACTCAGCTCAATGCTGCTTAAAAATGGCCTTTCTTAGTAGCACAAGTGGATCAGGGACACTGCTTGATAATGAAGTTCTCCTATCACAGATAAAACAGACGGACGGACATGTAAGAGTGGACTTTGAGGTGCAGAGAAATGACAGTCATGGTTCTAACAGACACTGAACTGGGAAAGGTTAATAAAAGATTGATTTTCCCTTTGTACTGAACTTTAACAAATCTTATCTGTCTTTCTTATGTCTGTTTTTGTGAAGCTGTTCTGTAATTTACTTGGCACATCTGGTTTTGCTTGTTGGGGGTGTGTTAACCCCCAAAACGTGAATCAGCTGCAAATTGTGAATTATCCACAAACTGTTAATTGCAAAATGTGAATACTGAAAAAATATCTCCCGAAACATGAACGCAGGTCTCACAAACCATGAATATCATTCATGATATAAATGTTTTTTTAGTTGAAGTAGTTTACGGATTTCAGTTTGCAGAAATTACTTCAGGAAATCTTGATCACTGCAAAATTTTAGATTTTTTTTTTTTGGGGGGGGGGGGGTCACTACAGCCAGTGAGGCGGAAAAGGTCTTCCTATCCTCCCTGAGCTTGACACGTGTTACCATTTGACAGGTGTACCACCCCAGTCAAACGGGCCCAGGCGCTTGTCACCAGAAGCAAGAGCCCACTCGGGGCTTGCCTCCCCGCCTCACCGGCTGTAGTGACCCCCCCCCCCCCCCCCAACAAAAAATTGCGGTGACAGAGAGAGTTGATGACGTGTTTATATATCTGCTGAATGTTTGCATGTCTTACAGAATGATTGAGGGAGGTGGAATTCAAAGCTTCGGCCAGGAACAAAAGTTAAGCTGACATGATGATACTATCAGTTATCAAGTTGTTCACCAATGAATATGGCTTTATACACACTGAAGAAAACCATACACCCTGAGGCCAAAGCCATATTCACTTGTAAAAAGCCATATTCATTTGGTGAACAACTTGATAACGATTTTATCATATACCTATAAATGATAAATGCACGCAGAACACAATGCGCGTGCTCTCTCTTCGCTTACTGCCTCTGGGGGTACGGATGCAGGACCCGCAAAGAATCCAAGTCATGGCCACGGACCTCTGCGGCTGCGGTTACCGAGACCATGCAGCGGGTGCTGCACATCAAAACAGCGAGCGTAGTCTCTGGACCTGTTGCTGGAGTTGGATGCAGCTCGGCACAGCAGACAGGGGGGCGGTGTGAGTGGCCCGCTCCCGGCCTCCCCACTCCCCAATTCAAGGGGGTACCTACGCTTGTTCCCCATTTCGAGAATATACCCCCTATCTAGGGAAAACCTTGGTCCTGCAATTGTGTAAACTCCTAATTTTATTTTTTACTGGGGTCTGACGAAAAACTACCCCCTTTTTCGAAAATCTCGGGAGATGGTTTGAAAAGCAACCCCCTCAACCTTCTCGGGAAAAATCTTCCCGAGACGAATGGTTAAAATGTACCCCCTTTCCCGAGTAAATCAGAACGCGCATGCGTCCCCTTATGTGTCTGGAGTGGGGGGGCCGGGGGACTCAGTAAGCGCATCGGAGGCAGTGAGCGCAATCGCAGTGATGCCAACCGGTACCGCGACCGGCCCGCCTGATAAGGACGCAGAACACAATGTGCTGTTAAAAAAAAGAAGAAGCATGCAAAATTGCACTAAAATATCCGCAAAACTGTGAGGCAGCGAAAGGTGAACCGCGATATAGTGTGGGACCACTGTATTAAATTACACATTGAGAATATCTAGGATCGCACGTGCCGTGACGTCACAACATATGTCTGGATTGGCTGATTACCAAGGCGACATTCACTTACTCGGGTGGTATGAAAAATATTACCAGTCTGTGAAAAATATGACAAGGGTGTATTGCTATTTATTCTTTAGTGTTTTATCCAATCATATTGGCGTATCATTTATAGGTATATGATAAAATGTGATACTGCCATATCATGAACGCATCCACATGATGCAGGGTTCTCCCCAGAAATTTAGAGCATGATGGCGTTACAGGCTTGGGGGGAGGAGGGGTAACCCCTGCATTTGTTGGGGAGACACTCTAGCATTTGGCTTTTTACGGAGGTCTATCCATCTGTCTGTGCTCAACATAAGTCCAGTCCTATTACTGCCAGTCTTTAAATTCACAGGGAACATTCTTGGGACACAGACCTTGGACAAATTCAAAGATGACTAACCTTGATTAACCTTGACCACACCACCATGATATTAGTGGCTGGTCTGTGTAAAACCTCTTCTTTTAGTCTGTAAAAGCTAGCAAGAAATAAACACTTATAAAACTGAAAACGTTGTTTTTGGAACCTATTAACAACTGATTTAGACTTTTCACGGATGTTAGCATGGTGGCGTCACAGGCTGGTCTAGCTAGCTGAAAATCTGTTTCATTTGTGTATAAATATAACCTCTTTGCCATATATTAAGTAAAAGCTATCGAGAAATAAATACATCTAAAAATGAAAATGCCATTTTTGTAACCTGGTAACACCCCTGGAGTGATTTACAACACATTTCACAGATGTCAGCATGCATGCTAACTTCCGCTAACTCAAAACTAACTTTCATGCTTCTCAAAAGCTCATGTACACACACATATACTCCCTGCTGTAGATGCCATTAAAATGTAAATATTGTTTATGATTGATAGAGGGGCTTTACTGAACATGTACAAATTGTAAATAAGACAACAGGATCTTAATTAATTAAACTGCAAATTATAAAGAAGACAATGGTCATATGACCGAGGGTATTTTAGCATTGCGTTATATTTTCAAAAACGTACCAACGGAAGCCATTTCCTGCAACTTCAGCTTTACATTTTATTCAAAATTTCAAACAAAGGCCTTGTCCTTTTTAATCTGACCTGTTGTCTCCTTTCAGCTGAATTCATCATGACAGCCAACCAAAAGGTGTTATCTACACAACACGCCATTGTTTTAGAAGACCATGTTGAAAATGCTTTAATCCAATTTTGGAAATTGGTGGTGTTTTTAAAGTCCTTCACTGTTTGTCTGCTCCTTGTGCATTTCTTAGCCTGGGCTGGAGGATGCTGCCACTTGTCCCGCCACCAACAAAAAGAAAAAAATAATATTTTAAAAGCTGAAAATATTTTCTGCAATTCTGTTATTAATATCATAATGGTGCCTTTTTCACATCAGAGTTTACCACGGCCGTTCTTCGTCTCTGCAGCATTCTGCCATCATCCATTATGAGCGGTAGACGTGGGTGTGTTCAGTGAGAAAATTCTTGATAAATGGTAAATGGACTACATTTATTTAGTGCTTTTCCATCTGCATCAGACACTCCAAGTGCTTTACAATAAAGCCTCACATTCACCCCGATGTCAGGATGCTGCCATACAACGTACTCACTACACACTGGGAGCAACTAGGGGATTAAGGACCTTGCCCTTAGTGATTTTCCGGTCAGGCTGGGATTTGAACCAAGAATCGTCTTGTCTCAAGCCCAACGCTTAAGCATGAGACCATCACCTCCCCCGAAATAAATAATAGAAATAAAAACAATTTTGTTACTGTTACATGACCACTTACAGTTGGGTCTGAGCTTACAGACGTGGGTCTCTGACACGTTAAACATTGCGTGATGATGGCACTTTAAGAGATTTCACAGGAAAACAATGGCACTGAGGAAAATGATGCTGTGTGGCTGCAAACCGACGGATTTAGATAAACTTAAGCAAAATTGCATGATAAAACACAGAGGGAACACCCTAAATTTGAAAACTGGCATAATGTCGCTGCCATCGTAGCATGGTGCAGTGCCATTATTCCATTGCTTAGGTAGAGCCCTGTGATGAAGAAGCATATTGCAGAAGAGCCAACATGCACATTACACTGTGAGGTCACAGTTGCTCAATGAAGCAGAGTAAGCATACAGGATCAGTGCAACAGGTTGGACCCATTTGCGTAACACGCAGAGGTCCAGAATGAAAGAGAAAATATGGATATATTAAGTCACGGTGGTTAAATCCAACAATGTGTGTCCAGAACATAGTTTGTTTGAGCAATTTATTTACAAATCATCCATCCATCCATCCATCCATCCATCCATCCATCCATCCATCCATCCATCCATCCATCCATCCATCCATCCATCCATTTTCTTCGGATTCATCCGAGGTCGGGTCGTGGGGGCAGCAGCTCAAGCAAAGCCACCCAGACCCCCCGATCCACACACACACACACACACCAGCTCCTCCAGGGGAACCTCGAGGCGCTCCCAAGCCAGCTGCGAGACATAGTCCCTCCAGCGTGTCCTGGGTCTTCCCCGTGGCCTCCTCCCGATGCGATGTGCCCGGAACACCTCTCCAGCGAAGCATCCAGGGGGCATCCGAAAAAGATGCCCAAGCCACCTCAGCTGGCTCCTTTCGACTTGTTCTTTCGGTCATGAGCCAAATCTCATGACCATAGGTGAGGGTCGGAACGTAGATCGATCGGTAAATCGAGAGCTTTGCCCCCCTGCTCAGCGACTGCATCACTGCAGACGCTGCACCAATCCGTCTGTCAATCTCACGCTCCATCCGTCCCTCACTCGTGAACAAGACCCCAAGATACTTAAACTCCTCCACTTGAGGCAAGGCCACTCCACCGACCTGAAGAGGGCAAAGCACCTTTTTCCGGTCGAGAACCATGGCCTCGGATTTGGAGGTGCTGATCTTCATCCTGGATGCTTCACACTCGGCTGCAAACCGCTCCAGTGCACGCTGAAGGTCCTGATTTGATGAAGCCAACAGAACCACATCGTCCGCAAACAGCAGAGCCGAGATTCTGTGGTTCCCAAACCGGACCCCCTCTACACCCTGACTGCGCCTACAAATTCTGTCCATAAAGATAATGAACAGAACCGGTGACAAAGGGCAGCCCTGGCGGAGGCCAACGTGCACTGGAAACAGGCTTGACTTAATACCGCCAATGAGAACCAAGCTCCTGCTGCGGTCGTACAGGAACCGGATAGCACTTAACAAAGGACCCCGGACCCCGTACTCCCGGAGCACCCCCCACACGGCGCCTCGAGGGACACAGCCGAACGTCTTCTCCAGATCCACAAAACACATGTGGCCTGGTTGGGCGAACTCCCATGAACCCTCGAGCATCCGATGGAGGGTGAAGAGCTGGTCTGGTGTGCCGTGACCAGGACGAAAACCACACTGCTCCTCCTGAATCTGAGGCTCAACTATCGGTCGAATTCTCCTCTCCAGTACTCTGGAATAGTCCTTACTGGGGAGGCTGAGGAGTGTAATCCCCCTGTAGTTGGAACACACCCTCCGGTCCCCCTTCTTAAACAGAGGGACCACCACCCCAGTCTGCCAATCCAGAGGCACTGTCCCGAACCGCCACGCAATGTTGCAGAGACGTGTCAACCAAGACAGTCCCACAACATCCAGAGACTTAAGGTACTCTGGACAGATTTCATCCACCCCGGGAGCCTTGCCACCGAGGAGCTTTCTGACCACCTCGGTGACTTCGACCTGGGTGATGGATGAGTCCCCAGTCTCTGTTTCCTCTTTGGAAGACGTGACGATGGGATTGAGGCGATCCTCGAAGTATTCCTTCCATCACCTGACAACATCCCCAGTCAGGGTCAACAGCTCCCTGCACTGTAGACAGTGTTGGTGGAGAGCTGCTTCCGCCTCCGGAGGCGTCGGATGGTTTGCCAGAATTTCTTCGAGGCTGACCGATAGTCCTCCTCCATGGCCTCCCCGAACTCCTCCCAGACCCAAGTTTTTGCCTCTGCGACCGCACAGGCTGCAGCACATTTGGCCTGCCGGTACCTGTCAGCTACCTCCGGAGTCCCATCTGCCAACAAAGACAAGTAGGACTCCTTCTTCAGCTTGACGGCATCCATTACTTCCAGTGTCCACCACCGGGTTCGGGGATTGCCGCTGCAACAGGCACCAGAGACCCTACAACCACTGCTACGAGCGGCCGCATCGACAGTGGAGGTGGAGAACATGGTCCACTCGGACTCCATGTCTCCAACCTTCCCCGGGATCTGGGAGAAGCTCTCCCAGAGGTGGGAGTTGAAGACCTCGCTGACAGAGGGTTCCACCAGTCATTCCCAGCAGACCCTCACGATACTTTTTGGCCTGCCAGGTCTGACCGGCCTCCTCCCCTCCCAGCAGATCCAACTCACCACCAGATGGTGATCAGTCGACAGCTCAGCGCCTCTCTTCACCCGAGTGTCTGAGACATGTGGGTGAAGGTCAGATGATACGACTACAAAGTTGATCATTGACCTCCAGCTCAGGGTGTCCTCGTGCCACGTGCACTTATGGACACCCTTGTGCTCGAACATGGTGTTTCTGATAGACAAACTGTGGCTAGAACAGAAGTCCAACAACTGAACAACACTCGGGTTCAGATTGGGGAGGCCGTGCTTCCTGATCACCACCCTCCAGGTCTCACTGTTGCCACCCACGTGGGCGTTGAATTCCCCCAGGTGAGCAATAGAGTCCCCAGTCGGAGCACTATTTAGTACCTATCCCAGGGACTCCAAGAAGGTCGGTTACTCTGCAATGCCGCTCAGCCTGTAGGCCGAGACAACAGTGAAAGACCTGTCCCTGACCCGAAGGCGTAGGGACGTGACCCTCTCCTTCACTGGGGTGAACTCCAACACATGGCAACTGAGCTGGGGAGCAATGAGCAATGCTACCCCCGCCCGCCGCCTCTCCCCGTGGGCAATGCCAGAAAAGTGGAGCACCCAGCCCCTCTCCAGGAGTTGGGTACCAGAGCCCAAGCTATGCGTGGTGGTGATTGATTTACAAATCAATCAATCAAATATACTTACTGCCCTTGCAGGCAAATTTTGCTTGGGTAAATGGACAGTTTATGTGGATAATAAACAGAAAAATACAATTATCTATCACAGAATAGCTTTTGTTTGCTCAGACATACATGAATGCAGAAGAATGAATACCTACACCTCTATGCAGTCATAATTAATGATTTATCTCATGCACACAAACGAGTCAAACAGTGGGAACAGATTAACTATATGTTCTTTAAAGGTGTGCTGCTTTTTCCCCTCTTTCTTTCAAGTGTTCCTGTTCTGGGTTTCAACAATGCAAACATTAATCTCCACCTCTCACAAATTCATCATGGAAGTCCAGTGTGATGAAGGGTACTACTTTTATATTGTCACTTACAGTTCAGTCCAAAAGTATTTGGCCACTTGGAATTTCACGCATTTTAATTTGTTTATGCCATTTCAAATACAAAAAACACAAAAACTACAAAAAAACAAAAATTTCTAAAATTACCTGTAGGCTGGGGGCCAATAGGGTCCACCATGCCTCCCTCAGGACAAATTTTCATGGGTGCCAAATTGTTCCCTAGGGTCTACAGAATGAGAAGAATTTTTTGTTTCCATAAATAATCTCATTCTCCCAATATACATTGGGAGAATTTCCATGGCAACCTTTGTTCTTTCAAATAGTGGTGGGTAGACTTTAAATCAATCATATCTTGCTAATTTCTTAAGATAAATTGACAAACTTAGTACCAAAATTAAGCAGATCCATTGTTCCTTATCCTATCAATATGCTAATGGGCTAATTTGCATATCCATGCATGTTCATTAAAATTTTATTTTTTGGTCCAAATTTTGTACAAAATCCAATTATCATCATTTCTGAAGCCTGATGCAATGACAAGTAGGTTTATATTTAGACAAATATGCTCCAGTATTCTCACCGAGATAATATGATGATTAAGTTAATTATATGCCTGTAAGTGACGAGAATTTGAGATAAATTTCCATAATACTGTTTCTATAGCAACCAGATATCAGACCTCTTCTTCAGCTTTGACGGACAGAACTATGCAAGGTATCTCACTTTCTTCCCAATTTTTGTGGTAAACACTGAAGAAACTCCTTTCCTGGGGCAAAGAGGTCTTACTGTTGCAAGGTCTTTTATTCCTGGAAACAGGTTTTCAGTAGACAAGACAGTGGAAGAAACTTTCATGAAGCAATCAAAAAGTCACAGTGGAGCTACAGGAAGTGGAATTACAGGAATTTCTAGCAACTATGAAGCCTACAAGCAATGGGTACGAACAACGCATGAAAGATCAAAGTATGTTGAGGTGACATTAAATATGGTAGATATGGTGACCGACAGTGACTCCAGCACACGGCACAGAGATCTACGGCCTGCAGAAATTCAGAAGAGTGAACAAGAAGTCTACAAAATGCAAGAAGCTATCAAGGGATTTCTACAACCATTTACAATACATGAGAAAGAAAATTTGTTTTGCGTATCCTCTGGCGCTCAAGTGCCTGATGCCAGTGAGAATGATATTCTCATGGCTGAAACTCGAGTAAAGGAAGCTAAGGAAGCCTTCATCAAAGATAGATTATAAGGAAATGAAAAGTTCTTTGAACCCGTGAAAAGGCTTAAAAACAATGGAGCATGGGAAAGGCATATGGGAAACTCAAGTTATCAAAGAATAAGGTAGTTGAATACAGGCAACAGGGAAACAATTGCAATTCAACTGCTAGTCAAGTCACTGAAACCACAGAATCAGATAGATATGGCAGACATCAAATATCCACTGACGCCAGTCCCATGCAGTATTGGGCCAGCTGATGGAAGCTTAGTGAAGAATGACAAGTCAAAAGGGTTCAAGTATTTAGTGGGAAATACAGACATAGCAGATGTACCCAAACAAGATGACAGCCTACTTGTAGTAGAAGATGGCAATGTACTGTTTCACTGCATGAGGGACGTCCCCTCAAATTTCAAACAGATTGCAGAGAAATTGTTCAACATGATGCCAGAGAACATCGATGTTAGATTCAGCACAAACATGTACCTGGAGGAGTATGGAGAGAGTGTGCAGGGGAAGTGGAGAAAAGCTACTCATCCAAGGTAAAAACACAAAGAAACCTTCAGACTGGAAGTTATTTCTATCCAATGATGAAAACAAAAAACAGCTGGTACAAATGATTTGAAAACATGGAACAGCAATTCTTACAATGAGAAGCTAAAAGGTACAAAGGTCACACTGATTTATGATGGAGTAGGCTACTGCTACATGTCACTTGATGCGGAAAAGAGAGCCAGTCGAAATGCAGTCGACACAAGAAGAGACAGATTCTAGAGTAGTTGTCTGGATACAAGACAGTCCAGGTGAAAATGCCAGACAGTGACATATTCTACGTACATCCTCCTCCACTACTTCCGTCATCTGACAGGGATTGTTGTTTTGTTTGACACGGGTTCAAGGAACAACAGAAAACTCATCAACATGACAGAATTTGGTTGTGCTTACACAGAGGAATATCGTGCAGCACTTCTGGGTTTACATGCATACTGCGGATGTGATTCCACAAGTGCATTTAAAGGAAAAGGGCATGTCAAACTGCTAAAGATAGAAGAGAAGATGCCAAGGTATGTGGCTGTATGGAGGAATCTAGGAATGTCTTGGAATGTTCCACAAAGTCTCAGATAAGGTGGAAGAGTTCACTTGTGCTTTGTATGGCAAAGCACGGTTCAGTTCAGTCAACGAGCTAAGGCTGTTTAGAGTTAAGGAGACCTATGATGACAAGCTTATTGATATCTTACGCAATGTTGACATGGCAACATTGCCTCCTTGCAGAAACTGTTTGCTTCAACACATCAGGTGTGTGAATTACCAAGTGTCAATTTGGAAGAATGCCCACATCACACAGCCAGATGTTTCAACCCCATCAGAAGATCATGGCTGGACACAGGTGAATGGAAAAATTGAGCCACTGTGGACACAAGGAGATATTCTCCCATCATCAATGGTTGACATACTTCAGGAAACATTGGATGACGAAAGTAGTGGAGAGGCTGAGGACGTCAAAGAGGGAATTGAAGAGATGTTTGACTGGAACAATGAGTGACCGGTGAAGAAAGAGATGTCTCATGAGTAACTTGGAGAAGTTAATGTGACTGAGGATTGAGGAGGAGGTGTTGTCTAATAAGTAATAGTGGGATTTAAGACTTGTTTCATGAGTGACTAGGGGACAGTCAGACAAGAGTCAGGATAAGGAAATGTTATCTCATAAGTATTAAGGGAGAGATGAGAAAACTGTCTCAAGGGGCACCAGAAAAATCTGCCAATGTAATAATAATGTAGGACAGAAAGTTCATAATACAAGTATTTGCAGACAATTTTAACAAAATTCCATATATAGATACTTAGTAAATGTGGATTTTTTTTTTATTATTATTATTACATGAACATTCATGTGTATGCAAATGACATAATCAACATACCTATGCCTCAAAATAAAACCCAATACCTCTTCTCTAGTTTAGTACAATGCTTGTTATTGTATCCTTAAAACTGTCAGAGATATAGCTAGTTTACTTTCAATACTCACTTTTACTTAATGGTTGCCATAGAAACAGTATTATGGAATATTATCTCAAATTTGCATCACTTACAGGTATATAATTACAACCCCAATTCCAATGAAGTTGGGATGTTGTGTAAAATGCAAATAAAAACAGAATACAATGATTTGCAAATCCTCTTCAACCTATATTCAATTGAATACACCACAAAACCAAGATATTTAATATTCAAACTGATAAACGTTTGTTGTTTTTGTGCAAATATTTGTTCATTTTGAAATGGATGCCTGCAACACATTTCAAAAAAGTTGGGAAGGGGCAACAAAAGACTGAGAAAGTTGATGAATGCTCAAAGAACACCTAATTGGAAACAGCTCAGTGTCATCACTGGGTATAAAAGGAGCATCCCCAAAAGGCTCAGCCATTCACAAGCAAAGATGGGGTGAGGTTCACCACTTTGTGAACAACTATGTGAAAAAAATAGTCCAAAAGTTTAAGAACAATGTTTCTCAACGTTCAATTACAAGGAATTTAGGGATTCCATCATCTACAGTCTATAATATAATCAGAAGAGAGAACTTTCTACATGTAAACAGCAAGGCCAAAAACCAACATTAAATGCCCGTGACCTTTGATCCCTCAGACGGCACTGCATTAAAAACAGACATCATTGTGTAAAGGATCTTACCGCGTGGGCTCAGGAACACTTTAGAAAACCATTGTCAGTTAACACAGTTCATCGCTACATCTACAAGTGCAAGTTAAAACGCAACATCCAGAAACGCCACCCCCTTCTCTGGGCCTGAGCTGGTATGGGGGTGTGTTAGTGCCCATGGCATGGGCAACTTACAGATCTGTGATGGCACCATCAATGTTGAAAAGGTACATCCAGGTTTTGGAGCAACACATGCTGCCATCCAAGCAACATCTTTTTCAGGGACGTCCCTGCTTATTTCAACAAGACAATGCCAAGCCACATTCTGCACATGTTACAACAGCATGGCTTCATAGTAAAAGAGTGTGGCTATTAGACTGTCCTGCCTGCAGTCCAGACCTGTCGCCCATTGAAAATGTGTGGCGCATTATGAAGTGCAAAATACAGAAACGGAGACCCCGGACTGTTGAACAACTGAAGTCGTACATCAAGCAAGAATGGGAAAGAATTCCACCTGCAAAGCTTCAACAATTAGTGTCCTTAGTTCCCAAATGCTTAATGGGTGTTGTTTGAAGGAAAGGTGATGTAACACAGTGGTAAACACACCACTGTCCCAGCTTTTTTGAAACGTGTTGCAGGTATCCATTTCAAAATGAGCAAATATTTGCACAAAAACAACAAAGTTTATCAGTTTGAACATTAAGTATCTTGTCTTTGTGGTGTATTCAATTGAATATAGGTTGAAGAGGATTTGTAAATCATTGTATGCTGTTTTTATTTATATTTACACAATGTCCCACCTTCATTGGAATTGGGGTTGTAGCTTAATCATCATATTCCTGTCTCAACGAGGATACTGGAGCATATTTGTCTACAATATAAACCTATATGCCATTGCAACAGGCTTCAGAAATGATGGTAATTGTATTTTGTACAAAATTTGGAAAATAACGTGGTGATTATGCATATATAAGCAATTGAGCTAATTAGCATTCTGATATAGTATGAAAAAGACCAATGCATCCGCTTCATTTTGGTACCATGTTTGTCAATTTATCTTAAGAAATGAGCAAGATATGACTGATTTAAAGTCTCTACACACTGCTATTTGAAATAATAAAGGTTGCCATGGAAATGGTAACATTGTCGTGGGAATGAGTTTATTCATGGAAACAAAAATTCCTCTCATTCTGTAGTAGACCCTAGGGAACAATTTGGCACCCATGAAAATTTGTCCTGGGGGGGTGCATGGTGGACCCCACTGGCCCCGGGCCTACTGTCATGGTCTGCCTCCCTGTCCTGTTTTTAACCTTGTCTGTAGTTTGTGAGTTTTTTCCCTCAGATGGCGCAATCAGAGCCGTATTACACCTGCTGCGCATCACCGCTCATCACCGCCACACACCTGCTGTGCATGAGGGGCTCATGATTGGGAGGTTACTAAAACCCAGGCTTTCAGCTCGTTCATTGCTGGATTCTACACGTTTACTCTCCATGAGAAATCCATGAGCTTGTCTACACCGATGCTTCCATGCACTCTGACATCGGAGCTTTTCGTAGCTATAGTCAAGGTAACCCAGCCACTCTTTGCACTAAGTCACTCTGGAACTCTCTGCCTCTCAGCTTCAGAGCGCGTAGCTCTCCCACGCTTCAGTTAAGTTCCTGCAAGTCTGTGGGATCCTGTTCTCATGCTGTTCCTGTCTGTGACGGTGCATGTCTAAGAACTGTTTCTAAGAACTGTTTCAAGAACGAGTACCAAGAACTATTTCAAGGACTGTTTCTCAGGAACTGTATGAACTCTGATTTTGAACCACTAAGTACTTTCCAAGTCATTTCTAAAGTCAAGTCCTGTTTAATTGGAACTGCATCACAAGACAAGCAGCACTTGACCTCTGACCTCTGAAGATAATTCATGAACTGTGAACGATTCGGAACAGCAAACCTTATTTCCTAAACGGAGAACATTATTTCCAGAACTGTGAACATTTCTGTGTTAAGTCTTCAGTGAACTGTCAATGGTTAAATGCTTCCAGTGTTACGAGTGCAATCACTCACCATCTCTCTCCTCCATTCTCCTAGTTCCTGGTCCTGGCTCTGAGCATTTCCAGATCTCAGTTCATTTTCAAGACTGGCTCGGGAATCTGCAGCTCCCTATTTTCCAGCACCACAAGCAGGCTGACTCTCCACTCTGCTGGTACCCCCAGTGCAGAATTATTATTTCCTCATTGTACATAAATACCTTTTCGTTCACAACCAGCTCTCTTTCCTTGCTCCCAACATTTTGGTCCATAGCCTGAACTGGTCCGGTCTTGTCCGGTCCTCTAACCACAACATTACCTTCCTTAAGCTCAAACTCAAAGCAAATCTCTACAACTTGATATAAATTAATAAAAAATATAAAAGCCAGGATGATGGGGTGCATAAGTAATGGTCCACTTTGGTATAATACCTGTAAATAATAAAGGATTATTAACTGAGTGCGAGGTCTACACAGGAAAATATTAGACCGAGGTAAATACGGACCAAGCATTAGCGTGGTTTGTGCGAAAAACAGAGGTCTGATGATCGCATACAGACCAAGTAAGCGAGGTTAATAATCAATAATAATTGATAATAATAATTATATGGCTATTATAAATATAAACATGCAAACTCACAGTATCGCCTGAATATGAAAGCTGTTGATGGTGTTGTGCTCGTAGTCAGACCTGTTCGCTTCACATCCATGAAGAACTTGCTAACAGATGTTCCGGTCATTAGCTGGTAAGCTTTCAATCTGTGTGTTTTTTTCTGATGCTGTTTAGATATTTATGAAGTATGTTCATGTCGGACTTGGTTTTTCTAATTGTACTTTTCGGTTTCTGGTTTGTAACAAATGGCATATGCATGTCAGACCATTTGTCATGGTAACCAGATTTGGGAAAATGTCGGACAGGTGTCACAGACCGAAAGGTCCACTCCTAAAATCAGCCCGCCTTTTGCATCTGCGCATGCATCGTATCAGACCACCGCAGCACATCTGAGATGGAGTCTCTTCACTCAAAGCAATCAAATGGATTAATGGGATTATTAACCATCAGATGATCAAGGTAAAACCTCTTAAATCATTCTAAAGTCAGTTTTAAGCAGAAACAAGGCGAAATTCCGTGATGCTTTGAAATGCACAGTGCACAGTGAACGCATCAGCTAGCAGCTCATTTAGCCGCGGCGCTCTCATCGCTTCCACCGCCTTTTATTATGAAATAATGCTGAATTTATGTGGAAATGATGTACAAAAGCTTCAGATATCTGTTGCTGAGACAGATGATGACTGGTGTGCAGTTTTAAGCAGAAACGAGGTGTTAATCCGTGAACCGCGTCATTGGGGGGACTGATTATTTAGGGGGACCGTTCAGCCTGCGACACCATACTGTTTGTATTTCTTCATAACCGATGTAAATAAAGTCCAAGACATATTCAGTGACTTGGAAATGTTCATGTATCCATCCCCTGACTTGTCTGAAGAAAACTGGCAATAAAACTGATGATTTACAGGTATTATACCAAAGGGGTCCATTACTTATGCAACCCATCATCTTGGCTTTTATATTTTTAAGTAATTTACATTAGGTTGTAGAGATTTGCTTTGAGTTTGAGGCTAAGGAAGATCATTATATATATATATATATATATATACGAGGGCTGTCAATAAAGTAACGGTCCTTTTAATTTTTTTCAAAAACTATATGGATTTCATTCATATGTTTTTACGTCAGACATGCGTGAACCCTCGTGCGCATGCGTGAGTTTTTCCACGCCTGTCGGTGACGTCATTCGCCTGTGAGCACTCCTTGTGGGAGGAGTCGTCCAGCCCCTCGTCGGAATTCCTTTGTCTGAGAAGTTGCTGAGAGACTGGCGCGTTGTTTGATCAAAATTTTTTCTAAACCTGTGAGACACATCGAAGTGGACACGGTTCGAAAAATTAAGCTGGTTTTCAGTGAAAATTTTAACAGCTGATGAGAGATTTTGAGGTGATTCTGTCGCTTTAAGGACTTTTCACGGTGCGAGACGTCGCGCTGCGCTCTCAGGCGGCGTCGTCAGCCTGTTCAAGCTGAAAACCTCCACATTTCAGGCTCTATTGATCCAGGACGTCGTGAGAGAACAGATAAGTTTCAGAAGAAGTCGGTTTCAGCATTTTATCCGGATATTCCACTGTTAAAGGAGATTTTTTTAATGAAAGACGTGCGGACGGATCCGCGCGTCGGGACGCAGCCGACGCGGTGCGGCGGCACAGGAAAAACACCTCCGTGTTGATAACCATTTGTAAAATCCAGGCGGCTTTTGATGGCTTTCAGTGGAGTGAGTATATGAGAAATTGTTTAACAGGCAGGACATGTTCCAACTTGTCCTTAAGGCTTTCAACAGAGGTGTTTTTCCTGTGGCGGAGCGTCGCGGCGGCTGCGTCCCGACGAGCGGACCCGTCCGCACGTCTTTCATTAAAAAAATCTCCTTTAACAGTGGAATATCCGGATAAAATGCTGAAACCGACTTCTTCTGAAACTTCTCTGTTCTCTCACGACGTCCTGGATCAATAGAACCTGAAATGTGGAGGTTTTCAGCTTGAACAGGCTGACGACGGCGGCTGAGAGCGCTGAGCGACGTCTCGCACCGTGAAAAGTCCTTAAAGCGACAGAATCACCTCAAAATCTCTCATCAGCCGTTAAAATTTTCACTGAAAACCAGCTTAATTTTTCGAACCGTGTCCACTTCGATGTGTCTCACAGGTTTAGAAAAAATTTTGATCAAACAACGTGCCAGTCTCTCAGCAACTTCTCAGACAAAGGAATACCGACGAGGGGCTGGACGACTCCTCCCACAAGGAGTGCTCACAGGCGAATGACGTCACCGACAGGCGTGGAAAAACTCACGCATGCGCACGAGGGTTCAAGCATGTCTGACGTATAAACATATGAATGAAATCCATATAGTTTTTGAAAAAAATAAAAAGGACCGTAACTTTATTGACAGCCCTCGTATATACATATATTGTAGTTTTGGCATTTATTTATTGAAATGGCATAAATTAAAATGCATGAAATACCAAGTGACCAAATACTTTTGGACTGAACTGTATATCTGCATCACCAAAAATATCATGAAACACTGACATAATTTGAAGTCTATATCATCCATTCCTTCCATGTTTGTTTTTTGCTCTGTTGAACTGTATTTTTTTTTTTTTTTATTGTTGCCCATATCTGCATTCTTCTCAGATGCAATAAGTCACAATTATTTTTTAAAAGTCGTTCTTGATTTTATAGTGACTTTAGATTGCTAACGCTGCACTTGGTTACGGCCTTTTGGCTAACTTTGGTATATTTACAGTAGTATGCACGAGTAAGTTAGTAAGTCCCTTTGGCTGCTCCCTTGCTTTCACTGGGGATCGCTACAGCAGATCAGAGGTGTATCTGCATGTTGATTTGGAACATGTTTTTTACGCTGGATGACCTTCCTGACGCAACTCCATATTACATGGAGAATGGGCAGGAGTGGGTTTTGAACCAAGAACCTTCCGCACTGAAAACAAACACACTCAGAAATTAAATGAATGAAAATAGTAACAAAACTGGGAACCACATTTGTCACCACATCATTTTACTCCAGTAGCCGCTGCTTAGCGACAGCAGTTAGTGGTTATTATCTGAGTGACCTGGATGATAGAGGCCCGCCTCCCCGGGTGACATCAATGGGCTTTTTCTGACAAGCACTAGGATTAAGAAAGAGGGACAGCGGGACACTGGCATGGCTGCTTTGTGGTGTGGGTGGCCCGCTGTCTCTCTGGCTCAATGTCTCTTTCTTTTTCATTACGACAAACATGATCAGAGAATGATACAGAGTGTACATGTATGTGTTAGCCAAAAGAATGTATGGCTGTGTGGCTGATCGCAGCCACAGAGCTCATTTGAGGAAACTCAGAAACCTCCATGAAGTTCACCAACATACTGTGTTAGTGCTTACAAAGAAACAGACAAAACTCTTCCTCGGTCCATGTCCATCTCTTTTTTTTCTATTTTCTATTTTAGTGTATCCTGTATAATTTCAATACAGTTCAATACAGTATACAATGGTACAAGAGACAATTGTGTGTGTGGGGGGGGCCTGCTTCAAGCTACCAAACTACTGTACATACTTTGTGCAGCTGCACCCTGCAATGATTGATGCCTACCATAGTGCATAGATACTATGCACTCAACAATTTCCACATACATGCAGATTGTCATGGTCGTGGTCTGTTTAGTCCTAGGTTTCTTCAAGGAACCCTTCAGTAACACTGGAGGAACTTTGTATTAAAATAATCATGACTTGATGATTCAAAAAAAAAAAATTGTTTACATTTAACTACTCTTTTAGTTGACATTTAAAAGGTGCAAGAAGACTTTTAGCAAGTTTTTTGCACTAAAACAGGTGTCCCTGCCCCTGCCTGTAATAACAGGCGTAGCCTAATAATCCTGCCGTATGTGTAATAACAGGTCCCACAGATGTAGATTCAGGCTCATACATCCATCAGTAAACCAGCTCTACTTACAATTAATCCTTAACTCACAACCCGCCGAGTGCGTTTTTGACACGCCACCGGTCACAGGGTTTGGTAGCTCATAGCCATACTGCAGGAATCTGGGGGAAAGTTTGGGAGGAGTATGGGTGTAGTACTTGCCAACAGTGTTGTGCAAGTTCACATTTTCAGTTCAAAGTTCAGTTCACATATGTTCAAAATGAACTGTTCACATTCATAGTTCACCATTTCAATTTTCAACTAGTTCAAAGTTCAGTTCATTTTTTTTTAGGTGAGAAATGAAAATGAAAGACTGAACTTGTTTTTCAAACTATGACTTCAATCACTATGCCTACCGGCGTCTAGCCTAAAACTGTTCACTGTAGATCTTAAATTGTATCACACAAAATGGAAGTTATTGCATATGGACAAAGGACAAAAAAAAAAAAAAAATCATTTTTGTTTTTAGTTTATTTGTCTGTTGCCCCAATAATGTTCCTCTAGAAAAGGCCCGGAAAAGAAATGTATCATAAAAAACCCCCCAAAAAAACAACATAATAAATTTTAGTGTGACAGGCAAGAATCTTTGTCAAATAGCTTGACGTACGAACGTTTCAGATTAAAGTGCTGAAATACTGCTTATACAAAAAGGCTATGGTGTCGTACTGCATTTAAACAGAAACTCTTTTTACTACTATCATCTAATGCACCCCTGTAAACTAGGAGTGCCTCTGTATTGAGAAGGTGAATTCTCAAAAACTCTGAGTACACATATATGAAAAAAAGTATTCTTATTTTGCTATACTCCATTGATGTTGTAACACGGAATAAACAGTTGGGTAGCAAGAACAAGTGTGTTCCAGCATTGCTATGGTCGTTGTTATGGCTTGTGTATGCAATGCAACATGGGTAACGTAGTGTGAAGCTGTGTAGTTGAAGGCTGGCTCACACTGCAAGATTTTACAATTATCTGTAGGTTTCCAAAACCTGAGAGACCACACACGCGGAGATTAAAAAAATCATATTGTAGATCTGACAGTTTTGTTCGTACAGTGTGTGTTGTGCAGCCACACGGTGAAGACAACACACCACACACGAACAGATTTCACACGTGAACATTCCCAGGTCAGACAGGAAATCTTGCAAAATCTCTCGAGATTAAATGTGACTTCAGAGTAAACAGACAGAGATAGTTTGTGGACTATTTACAGCAGAGAAAAAAATGATACAAAAAGAGAAAGAAAAAGTGTTCTTTCTTTTTGTCACTCGAATCATCAGGAGAAAACAAATTCCATAACGTTTAATTGGACTTCAACATTGACGTTCATCCTTCATTTCACACAGTCTGAACTAATTCACATTCAAGTTCTTTATTTGCAAATGTGTTGCGTTAAGTTCAAAGTTCACAGAAAAAAGAACGTGTTCAATGAACACATTCTTTTGAACTCGTTCATGCACAACACTGCTTGCCAAGTACAGGTTGTGTGCCTGACTTGCACGAGGTGTGGGAAAAATTGCATCATTATTCCACGCAAAGTGTATGTCTGACGCTCATGATCAGTGCACGTTCAGTGTGTGTGATTTGCAATTATCCAGTTTTACAAGCCAGGAGTTTGGGCCGCACTTGTAACGCATGTCATTAGCATGGTAGCTTGTGCCTCTCCTCAGCTTCTACTGTCGGCCAATAGAGGCCCAATGCCCTCAGTCGTTGCGGCGGTATGGCGACACCCATTGTCTTCCCTTATACAATGTTACACACTACACAATCTCCCCAATATATACCCTGGAGCCTTGCCATTTTTGTAGCGTGTGTGTTGTGTGTGTTGCATGCACGACACACACTGGGGTAGAAAATGTCTTGAGGGATGCACAATAGCAAGTGTGGAGTACTTGTGCAGTACTTCTGAGACACGTCACATTTCTTTGAGAGGGAATGTGGCATACATATCTGTGCGGTGTTATATTTTCAGGGTTGGCACGGCCCACGTTGAGGGGGCCCAATGTCATGTCTTTTATCCTTGGCTGTATCCCTGCCAGGACATTCCTTTGTGAATTTCCAGACACTCCAATTCCTCACTCAGCTTCTCAAGGGTTGCTATCAGAACATCCATCAGGAATCCACCAAGAATGATACTAGGCCATCAATTCACTCAGCAGCATTACTTCAGTCTATTTTGCCTTTTGGCACAAAATCATCTGTGCTTATTTTCTTTAGCACATGATGTATTTTCCTTTTATTTATTTTTTAACATTGTCTCTAGTAGTTTGTGTTGTGTAAAATTAAAACAAAGTAAAACACTATTATATGAATCCAGACAACAGTCGACATAAGGTGCAATAAACAAATTATATTTTTTTTCTGCATTAAGTGGCTTCATCAACAACATGCTGCAGAACCAGTCCTGACCACTCAACCAAAGTTCACCTTTTATGTAAGTAAGCACTTTACTTTCATTACATAAGACTGCAGAGTCTGAGCAGCTCACAAATAATTAATGGCTTCAAGATGACTGGGGACTTTTTTTGTACATCACTTCTTACTGCCACTCTCAGAATCACCCAAAGGACCCTTTTCAGATGCAGTGAAATCCCTGCAGGAAGATACAGTCAAATACATCAGGAGCCATCCACCTCTACATAAATTAATTCAGTGTATTTATAAATTTCCTGTATGTTCCATTTGTAATTTGTAAGACAGAAGTATTTTGTGTTATATTTAGTCATGACAAAGAGTTCAACTAGAAGACATAGCTTAATAATACTTTATTCATGAAAACAAGGAGTTTACGGTGCATCCGGAAAGTATTCACAGCGCTTCACTTTTTTCACATTTTGTTATATTGCAGCCTTATTCCAAAATAAATGACCTGACCAATAAAAATCGGATTCAGATCTAGGCTCTGGCTGGGTCACTCAAGGACATTCACAGAGTTGTCCTTAAGCAACTCCTTTGATAACTTGGCTGTGTGCTTAGGGTCACTGTCCTGCTGAAAGAAGAACCGTCGCCGCAGTCTGAGGTCAAGAGCACTCTGGAGCAGGTTTTCTTCCAGGATGTCTCTGTACATTGCTGCATTCAACTTTCCCTCAATCCTGACTCATCTCCCAGTTCCTGCCACTGAAAAACATCCCCACAGCATGACACTGCCACCACCATGCTTCACTGTAGGGATGGTGCCTGGTTTCCTACAAATATGATGCCTGACATTCACACCAAAGAGTTCTAACTTTGTCTCATCAGATGAGAGAATTTTGTTTCTCATGGTCTGAGAGTCCTCCAGGTACCTTCTGTCAAACTCCAGGCGGTCTGCTACGTGTCTTTTACTAAGGAGTGGCTTCCGTCTGGTCACTCTACCATACAGGCCTGATTGGTCAATTTCAATTAATTTTAATTTATATAGCACCAAATCAGAACAAAGTTGCCTCAAGGTGTTTCACACATGTAAGGTCTAGCCTTATTTGCAGCAATCTATCTTTTTGGTGGATTGCTGCAGAGATGGTTGTCCTTCTGGAAGATTCTCCTCTCACCACAGGGCAATGCTGGAGCTCTGACAGAGTGACCATTGGATTCTTGGTCACCTCTCTGACTAAGGCCCTTCTCACTCGATTGCTCAGATTAGACGGGCGGCCAGCTCTAATAAGAATCCTGGTGGATCTGAACTTCTTCATCTAAACTTGATTTCTTAGGGGGTTTTTTTGTTGTTGTTGTTAATACATTTGCAAAAATCTCAAAAAACAATTTTTTTCACATTCTTATTATGGGGTACTGCATGTAAAAATTTTGAGCAAAAAAAAATTTCATCCATTTTGAATTAAGGCTGTAACATAAAATGTGAAAAAAGTGAAGCGCTGTGAATACTTTCAGGATGCATCTTATATGAAGTCACCATTTGGCAGTTTGGTAGCAAGCAGGATTACTCAAAATGTTTTCAGACAGTCTCCTGGAAATTTGGTAGAATGACCCATGTTGTCAGGTGGAAGAACGTGGTTGTAGATTGCTTATCATTGCTTTTCTGCCTTTGGCAAAGCAAAATTTGACATTTTAAGATTATGAGAGATCTTCCTACCTGTCTGCCCTTGGAGAAGACACCTCATTTGCACTGTCCCAGTCCACACTAGTGTAAATGGGTACCAGCTTTGGCTAGGGATGTACCCTGTGGTGGACTGGCATCCTGTTACACTGTGAAGCCTAGGGACAAGCATCAGCACCAATGGGCCTTAGGAGCTATATAGGATTTGCATGGGTTATCTGGGCATTCCCTTGATCTGGTATAGTTGCTGACATCCTCAGGAGTACAGTGCCTATGTGCTGGAATAAACATGAACGTTTGTGTTCTTCTCCCCCTCTAGCTGCCACCTTATCATGGTGGGGGAGTTTGCGTACCCGGATGATGCTAGGAGCTATGCTGTTGGGGGCTTTGTGCCCCTTGTAGGGTCTCCCAAGGCAAACAGGTCCTAGGTGACGGGTCAGACTAAGGGCAGTTCAGAAGCTCCCATGACCAGTAAAAAATCAAGGACCGAGACGTCGCCCGGTATGACGGAGCTGGGGCCCCACCCTGGAGCCAGGTCTGGGGTTGGGGCTCGCGTGTGAGTGCATGGTGGTCGGGCCTTAACCCATGGGGCCCGGCCGGGCTCAGCCCGAAAGAGCAATGTGGGCCCGCCCTCCTGTGGGTTCACCACCTACAGAGGGGGCCATGGGGGTCATGTGCAAAGAGGATTGGGTGGCGGCCGAGGGCGGGTGGCCCGGTCCACGCTCACAGCCGCGGGCTGTTGGGACGTCACCTCGCTGGGAGAGAAGGAGCCTGAGCTTGTGCGGGAGGTTGAGAGATACCGACTAGAGATAGTCGGGCTCACCTCCATGCACAACTTGGGCTCTGGTACCCAACTCCTGAAGAGGGGCTGGACGCTCCACTTTTCTGGCGTTGCCCACGGGGAGAGGCAGAGAGCTGGGGTCGCATTGCTTATTGCTCCCCAGCTCAGTCACCATGTGTTGGAGTTCACTCTGGTGAACCAGGGGGTCGCGTCCCTATGCCTTCAGGTCAGGGACAGGTCTCTCACTGTTGTCTCAGCTTACGGGCTGAGCGGCAGTGCAGAGTATCGACCTTCTTGGAGTCCCTGGGAGGGGTACTAGATAGCGCTCCAACTGGGGACTGCATTTTTCTCCTGGGGGATTTCAACGCCCATGTGGGTGGCGACAGTGAGACCTGGAGGGGGGTGATCAGGAAGCACGGCCTCCCCGATCTGAACCCGAGTGGTGTTCAGTTGTTGGACTTCTGTGCTAGTCACACTTTGTCCCTCACCATGTTCAAGCACAAGGGTGTCCATAAGTGCATGTGGCACCAGGACACCCTGAGCCGGAGGTCAATGATCGACTTTGTAGTCATATCATCTGACCTTCGGCCACATGTCTCAGACAGTCAAGTGAAGAAAGGGGCTGAGCTGTCGACCGATTACCACATGGTGGTGAGTTGGATCCGCTGGAAGGGGAGAAAGCCGGTCAGACCTGGCAGGCCCAAACGTATCATGAGGGTCTGCTGGGAATGACTGGCGGAACCCTCTGTCAGCGAGGTCTTCAACTCCCACCTCCGGGAGAGCTTCTCCCAGATCCCGGGGGAGGTTGGAGACATGGAGTCCGAGTGGACCATGTTCTCCACCTCCACTGTTGATGTGGCCGCTTGTAGCTGTGGTCACAAGGTCTCTGGTGCCTGTTGCGATGGCAATCCCCAAACCCGGTTGTGGACGCCAGAAGTAAGGGATGCCGTCAAGCTGAAGAAGGAGTCCTACTTGTCTTTGTTGGTAGGTGGGACCCCAGAGGCAGCTGACAGGTACCGGCAGGCCAAGCGTGTCACAGCCCGTGCGGTCGCAGAGGCAAAAACTCAGGTCTGGGAGGAGTTCGGGGAGGCCATGGAGGAGGACTATCAGTCGGCCTCGAAGAAATTCTGGCAAACTTTCCAACGCCTCAGGAGGCGGAAGCAGCTCTCCACCAGCACTGTCTATGGTGTGGGTGGGCAGCTGTTGACCCTGACTGGGGATGTTGTTGGGCAGTGGAAGGAATACTTCGAGGATCTCCTCAATCCCATCGTCACATCTTCTGAAGAGGAAGCAGAGAGTGGGGACTCAGAGGCAGACTCATCCATTACCCAGGCCAAAGTCACTGAGGTGGTTAGAAAGCTCCTCGGTGGCAAGGCTCCTGGGGTGGATGAAATCCGTCCTGAGTACCTTAAGTCTCTGGATGTTGTGGGACTGTCTTGGCTGACACACCTCTGCAACATCGCGTGGCGGTTGGGGACAGTGCTTCTGGATTGGCAGACGAGGGTGGTGGTCCCTCTGTTTAAGAAGGGGGACCGGAGGGTGTGTTCCGAACTACAGGGGGATCACACTCCTCAGCCTCCCCACTAAGGTCTATTCCAGAGTGCTGGAGATGAGAATTTGACCGATAGTCAAACCTCGGATTCAGGAGGAACAGTGTGGTTTTTGTTCTGGTCGCGGCACACTGGACCAGCTCTACACGCTCCATCGGGTGCTTGAGGGTTCATGGGAGTTCGCCCAACCAGTCCACATGTGCTTTGTGGATCTGGAGAAGGTGTTCGACCGTGTCCCTTGGGGCAAACTGTGGGGGGTGCTCTGGGAGTACAGGGTCCAGGGTCCTTTGCTAAGGGCTATCTGGTCCCTGTATGCCCACAGCAGGAGCTTGGTTCGCATTGCCGGTAGTAAGTCAAACCTGTTTCCAGTTTACATTGGCCTCCGCCAGGGATGCCCTTTGTCACCGGTTCTGTTCATTATTTTTATGGACAGAATTTCTAGGCGCAGCCAGGGTATAGAGGGGGTCTGGTTTGGGAACCACAGAATCTCGTCTCTGCTGTTTGCGGACGAAGTGGTTCTGTTGGCTTCGTCAAATCAGGACCTTCAGCGTGCACTGTGGCAGTTTGCAGCCAAGTGTGAAGCGTCCAGGATGAAAATCAGCACCTCCAAATCTGAGGCCACGGTTCTCGACCGGATAAAGGTGCTTTGCCCTCTTCAGGTCGGTGGAGTGTCCTTGCCTCAAGTGGAGGAGTTTAAGTATCTCGGGGTCTTGTTCACGAGTCAGGGACGGATGGAGCGTGAGATCAATAAACGGATCGGTGCAGCATCTGCAATGATGTGGTCGCTGTATCGGACCATCGTGGTGAAGAGAGAGCTGAGTAGGGGGGCAAAGCTCTCGATTTACCGATCGATCTACGTTCGGATCCTCACCTATGGTCATGAGATTTGGTTCATGACCAAAAGAACGAGATCGCAAGTACAAGTGGCCGAGATGACTTTTCCTCCGCAAGGTGGTTGGGTGCTCCCTTAGAGATAGGGTGAGGAGCTCGGTCACTCGGGAGGAGCTCGGAGTCGAGCTGCTGCTCCTCCACGTCGAAAGGACCCAGTTAAGGTGGCTCGGGCATCTTTTCCGGATGCCCCCTGGACGCCTCGCTGGAGAGGTGTTCCGAGCACATCCCATCGGGAGGAGGCCCCGGGGAAGACCCAGGACACGCTGGAGGGACTACGTCTCTCCGCTGGCTTGGGAATGCCTTGGGGTTCCCCCGGAGGAGTTGGGCGAGGTGTGTGTGGATCGGGAGGTCTGGGCGGCTTTGTTTGAGCTGCTGCCCCCACGACCCGACTCAGATAAAGCGGAAGAAAATGGATGGATAGATGGATGGATGGATGTTTATGTTCTTGCCAAGATACATGTAATGAGCCTCATCCAGGTGTCCTATAATAACCCTTTCACATACAGTCATTCCATTGATACCCAAGCATTCTCAAGACAGACTCCTGAGTTTATCTTAGCTCGCTGGTTAGTATCCAGATCTCACAACCATAACACAGAAATGCCAGGACTTTGAACATCTGAGCCTGCTCATGGTTTACAATCCTGTTCAGCACAACTCAACTGGTATGTACTATAACTCAGGAATGATCATGATAGCAGAATTGTTTCACGTATGAAAAACAACAAGCTAGCTTTCTTATATGATTGTGCTTCATTAAGATGGCTCAAAATTAAAGTCTCACCTGCCACAGAAATGATAAATGAAGCCTCCATTGCAGTGATACCCAAAGTTCTGGCTCGTGCAGACAAGTGAAAGTATGGGATGAAATATGCCAACTGACTGAAGAACACGGACCATGTGTAGATGCAGAAGAATGGGTTCTTTAACAAGGAGAAATCCAGAACTTTTGATTTTTTGATAGGCACCTCAGTAGGTGTGCTTGCTTGTGAGGATAATCCAATGACAGTGGCCCCATTCATGCTGCCATTAAGCTCCATGGATCCATCTGGTGTGGGTTTGCACTGACTGAAGTGGGGATCATGGCCATTCACCCCATTCAGAACCAGTCTAGTAAGTTCCTGGTTGTCTGACCGGTCCTGATGTCCCTGAGTGCACTGGCTAGCTTGGTTTTCAACATCTCTGTGAGGGCGAGGAAGAGAGAATGGGGGCAAGTCTGATTTTGAGACACCATTAGTCAAGTGAGAGCCATTCCCACAACTCTTCATATATTCCTTCTCTGAGGATTTTTTGAGGGAGATAGCAGGGCTCTTGTTGATGGCAGAAGAGGTAGGGTTTGGCATAGTGGTTGGCTTCACTTTGATGGGTCTCAAAAGCATCCCAGAAGCTACTAAATTCATCATGAGACCACCAAGAATCAGCATGGCCCCTGCAAGTGACAAAGCATACTGAACTTAGTCATTGGTCCCAAAATATTGTATCTTAATGCTGTAGTTTTACTGTCACAGACAATAACAACATAGAGTAGAAAACACTTTATAGCATACAATGTGCAACAATTTTAGGGGAAAAAAATCCTCACCTACCTTGCCAAGCATATTGGTCCAAGAGCAGCTGAGTGAATGGAGCAAGTGCAAAGGTCAATCCCATACCAGATCGTCCAATTGCATATGCTGTTGCTAACCTCTTTTTGAAGTATAGTGCTGTGACGACTGAGAAAGCTTGGTATAGTAGTGCAAAACCCATTCCTACATGGTGTAAAAAACATTATTACAAAACAAACTGTGCATCACTGGAATATGACCAATCATATTTATTATTCCTTTATCATTCATCCACATTCAATGTATTAATATCGGCTATTATTATTTTTAGTTAACCCTCTGGGGTCCGAGGGCATTTTTTTTTGACCGTTCACTCGCCTGGCGTAAATGTTTTATTATTGCTGTTAAAAGCTCACCCTGCATCCCACAATAAAATGGCATGTCTCTTTTTTCAGGACAACCTGTACTTTCAGAATATATATGCTATAGTGGTGTTTTATAAGTGTAATAAAGGTTTACAATAATAACAAAGGTAATAAAGGTTGTAATAAAGGTTTGGTCCCCCTCTAGCTGCCACCTTATCGTGGTGGGGGAGTTTGCATACCCGGATGATCCTAGGAGCTATGTTGTCGGGGGCTTTGTGCCCCTTGTAGGGTCTCCCAAGGCAAACAGGTCCTAGGTGACGGGTCAGACTAAGGGCAGTTCAGAACCTCCATGACCAGTAAAAAAATCAAGGACCAAGACGTCGCATGGTATGGTGGAGCCGGGGCCCCACCCTGGAGCTAGGCCTGGGGTTGGGGCACGCGCACGAGCGCCTGGTGGTCGGGCCTTAGCCCATGGGGCCTGGCCGGGCTCAGCCCGAAAGAACGACGTGGGCCCGCCCTCCTGTGGGTTCACCGCCTTTCAATGCCCACGTGGGCGGCGACAGTGAGACCTGGAGGGGGGTGATCGGGAAGCACGGCCTCCCCAATCTGAACCCGAGTGGTGTTCAGTTGTTGGACTTCTGTGCTAGTCACAGTTTGTCCATCACAAACACCATGTTCGAGCACAAGGGTGTCCATAAGTGCACGTGGCACCAGGACACCCTCAGCCGGAGGTCGATGATCGACTTTGTAGTCGTATCATCTGACCTTCAGCCATGTGTCTCGGACTCTCGAGTGAAGAGAGGGGCAGAGTTGTGGACCGATCACCACCTGGTGGTGAGTTGGATCCGCTGGGAGGGGAGGAGGCTGGTCAGACCTGGCAGGCCCAAACGTACTGTGAGGGTCTGCTGGGAACGACTGGCGGAACCCTCTGTCAGCGAGGTCTTCAACTCCCACCTCCGGGAGAGCTTCTCCCAGATCCCGGGGGAGGTTGGAGACATGGAGCCCGAGTGGACCATATTCTCCACCTCCATTGTTGATGCAGCCGCTCGTAGCTGTGGTCACAAGGTCTCTGGTGTCTGTCACAGCGGCAAGCCCCGAACCCGGTGGTGGACACCGGAAATAAGGGATGCCGTCAAGCTGAAGAAGGAGTCCTACTTATCTTTGTTGGTAGGTGGGACCCCGGAGGCAGCTGACAGGTACCGGCAGGCCAAGCGTGTCACAGCCCGTGCGGTCGCAGAGGCAAAAACTCGGGTCTGGGAGGAGTTCGGGGAGGCCATGGAGGAGGACTATCGGTCGGCCTCAAAGAGATTCTGGCAAACCGTCCGACGCCTCGGGAGGTGGAAGCAGCTCTCCACTAGCACTGTTTACGGTGCGGGTAGGGAGCTGTTGACCCTGACTGGGGATGTTGTCGGGCAGTCGAAGGAATACTTCGAGGATCTACTCAATCCCATCGTCATGTCTTCCGATGAGGAAGCAGAGACTGGAGACTCAGAAGCGGACTCATCCATTACCCAGGCCGAAGTCACTGAGGTGGTTAGAAAGCTCCTCGGTGGCAAGGCTCCTGGGGTGGATGAAATCCGTCCTGAGTACCTTAAGTCTCTGGATGTTGTGGGACTGTCATGGCTGACACGCCTCTGCAACATCGCGTGGCGATCAGGGACAGTGCTTCTGGATTGGCAGACCGGGGTGCTGGTCCCTCTGTTTAAGAAGGGGGACCGGAGGGTGTGTTCCAACTATAGGGGGATCACACTCCTCAGCCTCCCCGCTAAGGTCTATTCCAGAGTACTGGAGATGAGAATTCGACAGATGGTCGAACCTCGGACTCAGGGCTGCCCTTTGTCACCGGTTCCATTCATTATTTTTATGGACAGAATTTCTAGGCACAGCCAGGGTGTAGAGGGGGTCTGGGTTTGGAACCACAGAATCTCGTCTCTGCTGTTTGCAGACGATGTGGTTCTGTTGGCTTCATCAAATCAGGACCTTCAGTGTGCACTGGGGCGGTTTGCAGCCGAGTGTGAAGTGTCCGGGATGAAAATCAGCACCTCCAAATCCGAGGCCAAGGTTCTCGACCGGAAAAAGGTGCTTTGCCCTCTTCAGGTCGGTGGAGTGTCCTTGCCTCAAGTGGAGGAGTTTAAGTATCTCGGGGTCTTGTTCACGAGTGAGGGACGGATGGAGCGTGAGATCGATAGACAGATCGGTGCAGCATCTGCAGTGATGCGGTCGCTGTATCGGACCGTCTTGGTGAAGAGAGAGCTGAGTAGGGGGGCAAAGCTCTCGATTTACCAATCAATCTACGTTCCGATCCTCACCTATGGTCATGAGATTTGGCTCATGACCGAAAGAACGAGATCGCGAGTACAAGCGGCCGAGATGGGTTTCCTCTGCAGGGTGGCTGGGCACTCCCTTAGAGATAGGGTGAGGAGCTCGGTCACTCAGGAGGAGCTCAGAGTCGAGCCGCTGCTCCTCCACGTCGAAAGGAGTCAGTTGAGGTGGCTTGGGCATCTTTTCCGGATGCCCCCTGGACACGTCGCTGGAGAGGTGTTCCGGGCACGTCCCATTGGGAGGAGGCCCCGGGGAAGACCCAGGACACGCTGGAGGGACTACATCTCTCGGCTGGCTTGGGAACGCCTTGGGGTTCCCCCGGAGGAGCTGGGGGAGGTGTGTGTGGATCGGGAGGTCTGGGCGGCTTTGCTGGAGCTGCTGCCCCCGCGACCCGACTCCGGATAAAGTGGAAGAAAATGGATGGATGGATAAAGGTTTACAATCAGAAATAAGAAAAGAAAAATAAAGCAGAAAAATTTTTCACACATTTATTCAAAACACACAGCAAACTACAATAAACAACTATTTTGACACTTTAGAAAGGTAGTTTGGGGTCTTGTACAATAGAATGTACAAAAATAAAGGTTCTAAAATAAACACAATTACACATTTTGAACAATATATACAAAATGGTCTATGCGTTTTGTTTGTCTTTATGCCACATCTCAAAGCAATTTCTGTCTGCTATTACACAAAGGCTTACACACAAACTTTTTATTTCCATGGAGTTTGACTCCCTCTTGGAATGTGTTCCTGCAACAACCTCTCTTCACAGTTTGAGACCCTGGTAACACCCCTCCCTCCTCCTTTCATTAAAATGTGTAAATGACACTTTACAAGTGAGAGTGAGAGTGAGAGTGAGAGAGGCTTATTCAAAAATATTCCCTGGCCAAGTAGTGAATCATTTCTCTCAGTGACACTCTTTGGTCCACCACGTGAGGTTGTAAGAGACCCTCTTACGCTGATCTCCTTCATTCATATGCGCAATGCTGTGCTTGTACGCATGGAGCCAGCAGCCAGAGGGCTATTCAGACAGCATTCACATGCCAAAGAGTAACACATTGCTTCTACAAACGATCTTTTGGTCTACCATGTGAGACTGCCCTACGATTGGATACTGGAAAACCATGTGATGGTGAACCAATTCCAATTGGACACTCACACTGTGCACGTCATCACACAGCTTCTATGAGAAGTACAAAGATGGTGGATGGCTGGTTCGAAAGTCTCATATCATATCATATCTCATATCATTAAAAAGTTATTTATAATTTAGTAAAACTTGTACTCAGCCATCGTATATGACAGCGTCAGCCCCAGAGGGTTAATATATTGTGGTGTATGTATAAGAAATTTTGGATTGTCAATTATTTTTACTCACCAACTATCACTCCCATGCTGACGTAGAGGTACACCACGCTGGTAGCAAAGATACTTAAGAGAAACCCTCCACTAATCAACAGTGCCCCAGTGATTGATGTCACTCTGGTTCCAAACTTGGCACAGGCCACAGAGGCGAGGGGTGCTGCAGAGGTTATAGCAGTATGAACACAATGAAACAGGATCTCAAAAATAAATAAATAAAAAATTTTTTGTGTGTATGTTTGGAGTTTGTCATCAAATAGTACTTCTAAACATATCAAGAATGACAGTTCCTCTTTCAGTTTTTCTTCACCAACGTGAAGTAAAACCGAGTCCCAGGAATGTGGTGAAGTTCAAACCTCCAGACAAACGCAGGCTCGACATGATGGAACCAATCCAGCTGATACTTTCTGCGGAGCCTCCGAACTCGTCTTGGAATGCCACAAAGAAGATCCCAAAGGTTTTTAGTGTTCCCATCACCAGGACATTTACCTGCAGATAATGAATGAAACATATCAACAAATGTACAGTATATATATGATATGATTCAGTGAACTTTGCATTGTTTTATATGTTGTGGGCCTGTCCGGTTAGTTGTGCCTGTACCCTCTGTTCCTGTCTGTGTCATATGCCGGTGTGTTTTGTACATCCTCCTGATCTGTCAGTTGTGTGCATGTATGTATCTGCACCCCTGGCTCTGGTCTGGTGTGTGTGTGTGCCTGTGCATGCGTGTCCTTGCTTTATGTCTCAGCTGTACATGTATGTGTTGGTGCTCCATTGTCACTCCCCCATGCCCATGTGATCTGTCCACGATCTGTGTCTATCATTGTCTGTTTGATGTCTATCGGTTGCATCATCCGTCTGTGTTCCTGGTCTTTGTACTCTTCCTGTGGTCATTTTGTTTCTGTGAATCTTACATGCCCCTGAGTTCCATGTTTTCTCTTGTACTCATGTTGTTGTTATGTTGGTTTTCCCCTATGGTGTTTCTTATCCGTTTGAGTTCCAAATGGTCACTGCTTGTTTGTGTATTCAGTTGTTGATCATGGTTTAGTTCTTATTTAGGTTCTGACTGCCTTCTGGTTCTTCTTTGTCAGTTTGCCCTTTGTTACACTCACACATTAGTTCTATGTTTGTTTTTGCATTTTGTGTACCTTATGCTTTGGTTTTCTATTTCTTGATAAGGTTTTTGTCCACTTACCTCATGATGTCTGTTTTATCTTTTACCTCTTTCTGTTCCTTTATTTCCTCTCATGTGTAGGCTTTTCCGGTGTCACTGATCTTACACCTGTTGTTAATTAGTTGAGTTTGTTTTGAAGCCACACCTTTTCATTGTTTACTGCCGGTCATTGCTACAGTTACGCATGTTGGTCTCCACCTTGATCACCATTTGTAAGTACAGTATGTTGCTCCCGCTGTGTTTTTGACATTAGTTGGTTTAATCCTCATTTTGTTCCTCACCCCATCACTGATGTATTGGATTGTGTGGCACTGTGGATCATTGCTGTTATATTATTTCCACTGTGGATTATTAAAGCACCCTGGTTTTTGCCCTTCACTCCTGTGTCCTGGCTGCCTTCTTTGGGGGGTGTAGTTTGACTCTGCTCAGCTCAAATAGTAACATTATACCTTTATCTCAAGCTTTAACCTCACACTATTGTTACAAAAGAAGTCCCCAAAATTCAACCTGATCTCACAGACAAGTGCATTTTGATCCCCCATGTGAGTCACGTGTTAATAACTTTGCATCTCCATAACATATTGGTACTGTAATCCTCAAAATAATAAATCCAAACCCATCAGCCAGATCATTGTTAATATTGTTTTAAACAGATTCTTGAAGATTTAGTGTTTTCTTGTATCTGCAGTTTCTACTAAGACCTGAAACAACATCAGTGTTCACATATTGCATAGCATTGCTTTGGGAGAAACTGGAGTTCAAGAATATTTTACTGTTTGTCACTAAATATCTGAAACTGTCATACTGGGAAATTCTTATTGGACTTAGGAAGCGTAGCCCTAAACAGAAGCCCCGTGTACACCGCCAACCCGTTCACATTTCTAACCGTTTTTCCCCACTCGGCGACACACCCACTGAGGATCAAACTCTGGTTATTGGCGACTCTGTTTTGAGAAATGTGAAGTTAGCGACACCAGCAACCACAGTCAATTGTCTTCCGGGGGCCAGAGCAGGCGACATTGAAGGAAATTTGAAACTGCTGGCTAAGGCTAAGCGTAAATTTGGTAAGATTGTAATTCACGTCGGCAGTAATGACACCCGGTTACGCCAATCGGAGGTCACTAAAATTAACATTGAATCGGTGTGTAACTTTGCAAAAACAATGTCGGACTTTGTAGTTTTCTCTGGGCCCCTCCCCAATCGGACCGGGAGTGACATGTTTAGCCGCATGTTCTCCTTGAATTGCTGTCTGTCTGAGTGGTGTCCAAAAAATGAGGTGGGCTTCATAGATAATTGGCAAAGCTTCTGGGGAAAACCTGGTCTTGTTAGGAGAGACGGCATCCATCCCACTTTGGATGGAGCAGCTCTCATTTCTAGAAATCTGGCCAATTTTCTTAAATCCTCCAAACCGTGACTATCCAGGGTTGGGACCAGGAAGCAGAGTTGTAGTCTTACACACCTCTCTGCAGCTTCTCTCCCCCTGCCATCCCCTCATTACCTGATCCGTATAGACGGTGCCTGCTCCCAGACCACCAATAACCAGCAAAAATCTATTTAAGCATAAAAATTCAAAAAGAAAAAAATAATATAGCACCTTCAACTGCACCACAGACTAAAACAGTTAAATGTGGTCTATTAAACATTAGGTCTCTCTCTTCTAAGTCCCTGTTAGTAAATGATATAATAATTGATCAACATATTGATTTCTTCTGCCTTACAGAAACCTGGTTACAGCAGGATGAATATGTTAGTTTAAATGAGTCAACACCCCCGAGTCACACTAACTGCCAGAACGCTCGTAGCACGGGCCGAGGCGGAGGATTAGCAGCAATCTTCCATTACAGCTTATTAATTAATCAAAAACCCAGACAGAGCTTTAATTCATTTGAAAGCTTGACTCTTAGGCTTGTCCATCCAAATTGGAAGTCCCAAAAACCAGTTTTATTTGTTGTTATCTATCTTCCTCCTGGTCGTTACTGTGAGTTTCTCTGTGAATTTTCAGACCTTTTGTCTGACTTAGTGCTTAGCTCAGATAAGATAATTATAGTGGGAGATTTTAACATCCACACAGATGCTGAGAATGACAGCCTCAACACTGCATTTAATCTATTATTAGACTCAATTGGCTTTGCTCAAAATGTAAATGAGTCCACCCACCACTTTAATCATATCTTAGATCTTGTTCTGACTTATGGTTTGGAAATTGAAGACTTAACAGTATTCCCTGAAAACACCCTTCTGTCTGATCATTTCTTAATAACATTTACATTTACTCTGATGGACTACCCAGCAGTGGGGAATAAGTTTCATTACACTAGAAGTCTTTCAGAAAGCACTGTAACTAGGTTTAAGGATATGATTCCTTCTTTATGTTCTCTAATGCCATATACCAACACAGTGCAGAGTAGCTACCTAAACTCTGTAAGTGAGATAGAGTATCTCGTCAATAGTTTTACATCCTCATTGAAGACAACTTTGGATGCTGTAGCTCCTCTGAAAAACAGAGCTTTAAATCAGAAGTGCCTGACTCCATGGTATAACTCACAAACTCGCAGCTTAAAGCAGATAACTCGTAAGTTGGAGAGGAAATGGCGTCTCACTAATTTAGAAGATCTTCACTTAGCCTGGAAAAAGAGTCTGTTGCTCTATAAAAAAAGCCCTCCGTTAAGCTAGGACATCTTACTACTCATCACTAATTGAAGAAAATAAGAACAACCCCAGGTTTCTTTTCAGCACTGTAGCCAGGCTGACAAAGAGTCAGAGCTCTATTGAGCCGAGTATTCCTTTAACTTTAACTAGTAATGACTTCATGACTTTCTTTGCTAATAAAATTTTAACTATTAGAGAAAAATTACTCATAACCATCCCAAAGACGTATCGTTATCTTTGGCTGCTTTCAGTGATGTCGGTATTTGGTTAGACTCTTTCTCTTAGATTGTTCTGTCTGAGTTATTTTCATTAGTTACTTCATCCAAACCATCAACATGTCTATTAGACCCCATTCCTACCAGGCTGCTCAAGGAAGCCCTACCATTATTTAATGCTTCGATCTTAAATATGATCAATCTATCTTTATTAGTTGGCTATGTACCACAGGCTTTTAAGGTGGCAGTAATTAAACCATTACTTAAAAAGCCATCACTTGACCCAGCTATCTTAGATAATTATAGGCCAATCTCCAACCTTCCTTTTCTCTCAAAAATTCTTGAAAGGGTAGTTGTAAAACAGCTAACTGATCATCTGCAGAGGAATGGTCTATTTGAAGAGTTTCAGTCAGGTTTTAGAATTCATCATAGTACAGAAACAGCATTAGTGAAGGTTACAAATGATCTTCTTATGGCCTCAGACAGTGGACTCATCTCTGTGCTTGTTCTGTTAGACCTCAGTGCTGCATTTGATACTGTTGACCATAACATTTTTTACAGAGATTAGAGCATGACATAGTTATTAAAGGCACTGCGCTGCGGTGGTTTGAATCATATTTATCTAATAGATTACAATTTGCTCATGTAAATGGGGAATCTTCTTCACAGACTAAGGTTAATTATGGAGTTCCACAAGGTTCTGTGCTAGGACCAATTTTATTCACTTTATACATGCTTCCCTTAGGCAGTATTATTAGACGGCATTGCTTAAATTTTCATTGTTACGCAGATGATACCCAGTTTTATCTATCCATGAAGCCAGAGGACACACACCAATTAGCTAAACTGCAGGATTGTCTTACAGACATAAAGACATGGATGACCTCTAATTTCCTGCTTTTAAACTCAGATAAAACTGAAGTTATTGTACTTGGCCCCACAAATCTTAGAAACATGGTGTCTAACCAGATCCTTACTCTGGATGGCATTACCCTGACCTCTAGTAATACTGTGAGAAATCTTGGAGTCATTTTTGATCAGGATATGTCATTCAAAGCGCATATTAAACAAATATGTAGGACTGCTTTTTTGCATTTACGCAATATTATCTCTAAAATTAGAAAGGTCTTGTCTCAGAGTGATGCTGAAAAACTAATTCATGCATTTATTTCCTCTAGGCTGGACTATTGTAATTCATTATTATCAGGTTGTCCTAAAAGTTCCCTGAAAAGCCTTCAGTTAATTCAAAATGCTGCAGCTAGAGTACTAACAGGGGCTAGAAGGAGAGAGCATATCTCACCTATATTGGCCTCTCTTCATTGGCTTCCTGTTATTTCTAGAATAGAATTTAAAATTCTTCTTCTTACTTATAAGGTTTTGAATAATCAGGTCCCATCTTATCTTAGGGACCTCATAGTACCATATCACCCCAATAGAGCGCTTCGCTCTCGGACTGCAGGCTTACTTGTAGTTCCTAGGGTTTGTAAGAGTAGAATGGGATGCAGAGCCTTCAGCTTTCAGGCTCCTCTCCTGTGGAACCAGCTCCCAATTCGGATCAGGGAGACAGACACCCTCTCTACTTTTAAGATTAGGCTTAAAACTTTCCTTTTTGCTAAAGCTTATAGTTAGGGCTGGATCAGGTGACCCTGAACCATCCCTTAGTTATGCTGCTATAGACTTAGACTGCTGGGGGGTTCCCATGATGCACTGAGTGTTTCTTTCTCTTTTTGCTCTGTATGCACCACTCTGCATTTAATCATTAGTGATTGATCTCTGCTCCCCTCCACAGCATGTCTTTTTCCTGGTTCTCTCCCTCAGCCCCAACCAGTCCCAGCAGAAGACTGCCCCTCCCTGAGCCTGGTTCTGTTGGAGGTTTCTTCCTGTTAAAAGGGAGTTTTTCCTTCCCACTGTCGCCAAGTACTTGCTTACAGGGGGTCGTTTTGACCGTTGGGGTTTTTACGTAATTATTGTATGGCCTTGCCTTACAATATAAAGCGCCTTGGGGCAACTGTTTGTTGTGATTTGGCGCTATATAAATACATTGATTGATTGATTGATGACAGTCAGACACGTCCATCTGTATTGAAGGTGAAGCTTAATTTGTTATTAATTAATTCTTATTAATTATTATTCTTAATTCTAATTCAGTGACCATCAAGACTGCTCCTGGAGACCACCTGTTCTGCACATTTACTATTTCTCTCTGCTCTGTTCACACCTGATTAGGGAAGCCTGCTGTCTGCCAACTCTTGTTTGGCTGAACACATCTCCTTGGCCTAATTAACTATGAGCAACACACATAAAGATGAAAATATTCTGGACACAATTGCAGGTGAAACTTCACATAAGTTGTGGCTAAAAATTTTAAAACTCAAATTTGTGTAAAGTCAATTATGATGCCTACTTTATTTCTACATAAAGATACTTAAAGTCATACTTACAATAAATATTTATTTAAGTTTTTTTTAAAATATATGTCAGTTTTCAAACATGCTGTCACATCTCACAATACGGCGATGCTGCTGGGACGCTTACAATCACACCAAGGTTTTACAAGCCTGTACTTGTTCCATCTTTTAATTACTTATATTTCAGGTTTATTTGGATTAATAGTTATTTGACATGCTTTGAGTGTTTTACTGTTGTCAGTCATCTGTTGTTGTTTAGTACACTTCCTTGTAGCGGCGAGTGTTGCCTGTAAGCATTAGGTAATGAGGTTAATTCCTGGACAAAGGCTGCCTATATTAGCCAGCCATGTCTGTATATTCAAGCAACTTATTACAGTGGATAATAATGACAATATGAAAATGGCTTTTGAGACTTTTGCAAATTTATAAAAAGAAAAAACAAACAAGGAATTACTTGTAGATAAGTATTCACAGCCTTTGCCATGAAGCTCAAAATTGAGGTCAGGTGCATCCTGTTTCCACTGATCATCCTTGAGATGTTTCTACAGCTTAAATGGAGTCCACCTGGATTAAATTCACTTGATTGGACATGATTTGGAAAAAACACACACCTGTCTACATATAAGGTCCCACAGTTGACAGTGCATGTCAGAGCACAAACCAAACATGAAGTCAAAGGAATTGTCTGTAGACCTCTGAGACAGGATTGTCTCAAGGCATAAATCTGGGAAAGGGTACAGAAACATTTCTGCTGCTTTGAAGGTCCCAATAAGCACAGTGGCCTCTATCATCTGTAAATGGAAGAAGTTCAGATCCACCAGGACTCTTCCTTGTGTTGGCTGCATGTTCAAATTGAGCAATCAGGGGAGAAGGGCCTTAGTTAGAGAGGTGACCAAGAACCCAACAGTAACTTTGTCAGAGCGCCTTTGTCAGAGGAGAACCTTCCAGAAGGACAACAATCCATCAATCGAACCTGTATTTTAGAGTGACCAGACGGAAGCCACTCCTTAGTACACAGGTTACAAACTGATTCCAGAAAGGGCCAAGAGAGTGCAGGTTTTCTTTGCAACTACCCATCACTTTGAGCAGATAGAATCAGTTAATCACTGAAATCACCCGGTGGAGTGAGTGGTTGCAAAGAAAATCTGCACCGCCTTGGCCCTTCTGGAATCAGTTTGAGACCTCTGCCTTAGTAAAAGGCACATGGCAGTCCACGTGGAGTTTGCCAAAAGGCACCTGAAGGATTCTCAGACCATAAGAAACAAAATTCTCTGGTCTGATGAGACAAAGACCAAAGACTTTGGGGAGAATGCCAGGCATCACGTTTGGAGGAAACCAGGCACCATCCCTACAGTGAAGCATGGTGGTGGTAGCATCATGCTGTGGGGATGTTTTTCAGCAGCAGGAACTGGGAGACAGGATTGAGGGAAAGACGAAGATGAGGGAAAGATGAATGCAGCAATGTACAGGGACAACCTGGATGAAAACCTGCTCCAGAGCGCTCTTGACCTCAGACTGGGGTGACAGTTCATCTTTCAGCAGGACAGTGACCCTAAGCACACAGCCAAGAAATCAAAGGAGCGGCTTCAGGACAACTCTGTGAATGTCCTTGAGTGGTCCAACTAGAGCCCAGACCTGAACCTGATTAGACATCTCTGGAGAGATCTGAAAATGGCTGTGCACCGACGCTCCCCATCCAACCTGATGGAACTTGAGGTGCTGCAAAGAGGAATGGACAAAACTGTCCAAAGATAGGTGCACCAAGCTTGTGGCATCATATTCAAGACGACTTGAGGCTGTAATTGCTGCCAAAGGTACATCAACACAGTACTGAGCAAAGTCTGTGAATACTTATTTACATGTGATTTGTTTTTTTAGTTGTTTTATTTTTAATAAAGTTGTAAAAATAAAAAAAATCATGTTGACATTATGGGATGTTGTGAGTAGAATTTTGAGGGGAAAATTAATTTACTCCATTTTGGAATAAGGCTGTAACATAAAATGTGGAAAAACTGAATGTCTAGGAATACTTTTCAGATGCACTGTACTATCTGTGGAGATTTTCAGTAATCCAGGTCATGGCATCCAAGCAGGTTGAGTCAGGTCAAGTGGACTTTTTAATTCCTTGAATACATTTCACTTGACCTGACTCAATCTGCTTGGACACTTAACAGGTAACATTTCAGTCAAACAGTAGTGTTCAGAATAATAGTAGTGCTATGTGACTAAAAAGATTAATCCAGGTTTTGAGTATATTTCTTATTGTTACATGGGAAACAAGGTACCAGTAGATTCAGTAGATTCTCACAAATCCAACAAGACCAAGCATTCATGATATGCACACTCTTAAGGCTATGAAATTGGGCTATTAGTAGAAAAAAGTAGAAAAGGGGGTGTTCACAATAATAGTAGTGTGGCATTCAGTCAGTGAGTTCGTCAATTTTGTGGAACAAACAGGTGTGAATCAGGTGTCCCCTATTTAAGGATCCATTGGATGGGTAGATGACTGAACAGGCCCAGTCTTGACGCTCACTGTTTTTGACAGACATTGCATGTGGTTGTTGCTGTGGAAAGCTTCTGTCAGTCAAGATCTCTCTCTCTCTCTCTCTCTCTCTCTCTCTCTCTCTCTCTCTCTCTCTCTCTCTCTCTCTCTCTCTCTCTCTCTCTCTCTCTCTCTCTCTCTCTCTCTCACCCCTTCCTTTTTCTCCTCATCTCTTCTGTGTTGTTTGTTTGCATGTTTTGGAAGACTTTCAGTCTCCTGTGGATCATTGTTCACCAGTTGGCTCAACCCCTCACTTGTTCTTCCTACATCTTTCCATCAGTGGAGCAGCTCTTGAGTTTGTGCTTCAGGAGGTCCTTGTAGTGTTTCCTCTGCCCTCGGGTTTTCAGGTGGCAGCAGTAGGTAGTCCAGGTCTCAGATGTGTACATCAGGGTTGGCACGACAACAGCTTTGTAGATGAGGACTGTTGTCTCGTGTCGAAGGTCTCTGTTGTTGCAAACATGGCTGCAAAGCCAGCCTAAGGCAGTTCCTGCACATTTGAGTTCGTATTGGATCACATCATCTGTGTTTGCTGACACATGGCTGCTTAGGTATGGAAAGTGGGTCATATTTTCCAACACCTGTCTGTGCAGTTTGACAGCAGGACGCTTTGGATTGATCATGTTGGGTGGAGGCTGATACAGGACATCAGTCTTCTTCAGGTTGATGTGAAGACCAAACTTGGTGTAGGCTTCAGAGAAGGTTTCAAGGATTTTCTGAAGACCTTCTGTAAAGGATTATACGCTGCTGTCGTTGGCATACTTGAAGTCTAGGAGTGACATGGTGCTGATTTTCTTCTTGGCTCTGTCGGCTCAGGTTTAAGAGCTTTCCATCTGTTCTGTACACAGTGTCAATTAATGTTGGTACCTTGTCCTTCATTAGGTGGAGGATTTTGTATCTGAGACAAAACACTCTTTTGACCCATCGTAAGACTTTTACACTGCTGTGCTATTTGTGAAAGATATAACCTTTCCTAATGAGTAAAATATAGCTCAGAATGAGATACAAAACCTTTTTTCAAGAAATCATAAGTGAATTTCCATTTGCTCCAATGGTACTTTTTTTTAACATAAAAACAAGCAGTCCATGTGCCAAGCAAGTTGTTGCCACCATTTAAGGTGCCCAAACAGCACTTACAATCCAGCCTCAGGATTTCATGGCCTACAAAAAAATGTATGATAGTCATCCTATGGTGATAGCTATAGCCACGTAGGAATCAGTGATTATACATGGGTCAAAATTTATCAGGTTACAAAACAGTGTTTTCAGTTTTAGATGTGTTTATTTCTCGCTAGCTTTTACATAATATATGAGAAACATTTTAGATTTACACTGAAACGCAGCAGATTCTGAGCAGATTCTGCCATGTTGGATTAGCAGGCAGAGAGAAACCAGGCAGAAACCTGATTGGCTATCACTGTTTCCTTCCCAGAATCCCGACTTGCGCCCCCCCGCCCTCCAAAAAAACAATTGTTTTTTTGCATGATTCATGCTGTCGTCCATGAGCATAACAACAGGAAACAGAATGTGACCTTTTGACCTCTTAAAATAGGTCAAGGTTAGCCATCTTTGAATTTGTCCAAGGTCTGTGTCACAAGAATGTTCCTGTGAATTTGAAGACCCCAGCAGTAATGGGACTGGACTTATACTGAGCACAGACAGACAGACAGATGGACAGGTGGACAGACGGGCAGACGGACACAAAGACTGCAATACCCGATGGCCATATTTTTGCCTCGGGTAATAAATATAAATACTAGTAAAACTGATGAAACAATGCAAAGATTAAAAACATCTTGCACAATTAAAAATGATGCAACATAGGGATTTTAAATGTTCATTAATCATGTTTGCAACAAAATGTGGATTGAAGAGAAGAGAGACATATACCAGGAAACAATGCAGCACCACCATCCACCCCCAGCCTCCATCTGGAGGGTCTTCATATTGGATCTCTTTATCGTTCTCCTTTTTACTGGTCATGGTGTCCTTCCCGAACAGGTTCCAAGCAGCCTATGTTTCACAAAACAAAAAAAAAGTGCTTAGTGTTGTTATGAAAGGAGCAAAATTTAGAGTGGTAAACTTCACCTTCATATGGAAAGTCAATGATAAAACATCATTTACACAACAATGATGTACGGGTCAACCCATGACCCACAGGTCAACTAGGTGTGGGTAAGCTTAGTGAGAAAATAGTGCAGGTGTGGGCGGGCGGGTCAAAAAGTGACAAAACAGAGTTCCCATGAAGTAATTACCACAATCATCATCACCATCATTTTCTGCTGCTTATCCACGTCTGGGTCACAGTAGCAGTAGACCAAGCAGTTTGCTGTCAGACTGTCCTAACAGTCTGCTGTCAGGACAGTCTGCCTGACAGCAGAATGTCTAGGATGGAGCTGAGAAATGACTCGTCCTGAGCCCCATGAACACAGCATTCCATGCACACCTCAACTAATCAGCTCTGTCATTATTTAAGCAGGAACTCATGCCATGTCAGGTTGTTGGATTATTGTCCAAAGCTTCCTATGCAGTCCACAGCAGAAGACCACTGCTATATCTCCACTATCCTTAAGAGGATCTCAAGTTTTTTCCAAGTCACTGAAAGAACCACAGAACTCCGGAACTCCAGACATCATCTTCACCACTAAAGCCAAGGACAGCTGAGTAAGGAAGACGCTGCACAAATTGCTTCTTCATTAATTTGACTCACAACTAGACAAAGTCCAGATCATCCATTGTCAGTTGACTGTTTTTTGATGTTATTGCCTGCTGGACCTAATTCTCTCTGTTATTCAGATGTCATCTTTTGTCTTTTCTATCACAGTCAGAGTCAGGATAATCTAAGCAGAACAGTTTTAAGGAGAGGCACTCAACCAAATGGCGCTACAGACTTTCACAACTTCTTACTAAATGGACTGCATTTACGAGGTCTGTTAGAAAAGTATCCGACCTTTTTATTTTTTGCAACAACCTTATGGATTTGAATCATGTGTGCTTGCATCAGCCAAGCTTGAACCTTCGTGCGCATGCGTGAGTTTTTTCACGCCTGTCGGTTGCGTCATTCGCCTGTGAGCACGCTTTGAGTGAGCAGTGGTCCACCCCCCTCGTCTGATTTTCATTGCGAGGAAAATGTCTGAACGATTTGGAGCTTTGCTGCATCAAATGTTTCCAGAAACTGTGAGAGACAGGCAGGTGGAAACCATTCGGAAGATTCAGACGGCTTTTAGGGACGATTCTATGGGGATCACACAGATTAAGGAGTGTTACAACCAGTTTAAAGACGGCGCACAATGGCTGAGGGCGCGCCGGCGATGGACAGGCTGAAACAACCAGAGCATTTCCAAAGTGAACACAGCCCAGATCTTATAGAATAATGCCTTACATTCACCCCAATGTGAGGGTGCTGCCATACAAGGTACTCACGACACACCGGGAGCAACTAGGGGATTAAAGACCTTGCCCAAGGGCCCTTAGATATTTTCTGGTCAGGCTGGAATTTTCACCGAGGAAATGAAAACGCTTTTCATCACACTATCACGAACCAATAGATTAATGTATATTTCGTGCTGCTGAATCACGACTTGCCGCAAGACTGGGTTGCACACACACACACACACACACACACACACACACTCCCTGTGATGCATTGAGTATCAGTCTTTTCTTGATGACATGGGCAATAATTTATTTCATTGAAAGATACAGCATTTTGCACATGTTGGCCATTCTGTGCTGCTGGATATATGTACCATAACCTATGCCTCACAAATCTCTTTGCACCCAATCATAACAATAAAATATTATTTATAACACGTTTACAGGCTGGCAGTAAGTGGGTTTGGCTCAGAAAAATCTGCTGCTCTTTTTAAGGTGCCAGACATGACTGCTTTGTGTGTGTGTGTGTGTGTGCGTGTGTGTGTGTGTGTGTGTGTATGTGAGAGAGAGAGAGAGAGAGAGAGAATATATACTCAACAAAAATATAAACGCAACACTTTTGGTTTTGCTCCCATTTTGTATGAGATTAACTCAACGACCTAAAACTTTTTCCACATACACAATATCACCATTTCCCTCAAATACTGTGCACAAACCAGTCTAAATCTGTGATATTGAGCACTTCTCCTTTGCTGAGATAATCCATCCCACCTCACAGGTGTGCCATACCAAGATGCTGATTAGACACCATGATTAGTGCACAGGTGTGCCTTAGACTGCCCACAATAAAAGGCCACTCTGAAAGGTGCAGTTTTGTTTTATTGGGGGGGGGATACCAGTCAGTATCTGGTGTGACCACCATTTGCCTCATGCAGTGCAACACATCTCCTTCGCATCATCCGTGAAGAGAACACCTCTCCAACGTGCCAAATGGCAGCAAATGTGAGCATTTGCCCACTCAAATCGGTTACAACGACGAACTGGAGTCAGGTCAAGACCCCGATGAGGACGACAAGCATGCAGATGAGCTTCCCTGAGACAGTTTCTGACAGTTTGTGCAGAAATTCTTTGGTTATGCAAACCGATTGTTCCAGCAGCTGTCCGAGTGGCTGGTCTCAGACGATCTTGGAGGTGAACATGCTGGATGTGGAGGTCCTGGGCTGGTGTGGTTACACGTGGTCTGCGGTTGTGAGGCTGGTTGGATGTACTGCCAAATTCTCTGAAACGCCTTTGGAGACAGCTTATGGTAGAGAAATGAACATTCAATACACGAGCAACAGCTCTGGTTGACATTCCTGCTGTCAGCATGCCAATTGCACGCTCCCTCAAATCTTGCGACATCTGTGGCATTGTGCTGTGTGATAAAACTGCACCTTTCAGAGTGGCCTTTTATTGTGGGCAGTCTAAGGCACACCTGTGCACTAATCATGGTGTCTAATCAGCATCTTGATATGGCACACCTGTGAGGTGGGATGGATTATCTCAGCAAAGGAGAAGTGCTCACTATCACAGATTCAGACTGGTTTGTGAACAATATTTGAGAGAAATGGTGATATTGTATATGTGGAAAAAGTTTTAGATCTTTGAGTTCATCTCATACAAAATGGGAGCAAAACCAAAAGTGTTGCGTTTATATTTTTGTTGAGTATATATATATATATATATATATATATATAAAATACGTATCATGAAAGTAGTCCTGACTGAATTATTTTTAAAAAACTTTACATGGAACCAAAGCAGATGTGAACTGACTCACACAAACCTAAGACTATCTGAAAATCTAACAATGAATAAAAAGTTAATTTATAAAACTTTGCTATTATTTTTAAAATAATTTTATATTTAAGTGACCCTTATGTTGTACTCAACCTAAACACGTTTTATTCTGCAATATTTAATGTGTGGAGTTGGAGAAAATTTAAAATTTTTAGTCGATGTGCATTTAAACAAAGAATCTCAACTGAAATTCCTGTGACATTTATGATAATGAATCGTCTCCATTCGTCAATATGTGATTAGCACCATCAAACCACAGAAAAGAAAAATACACCTCTGATCTGAGTCCAATGGGAGGAAAATGTGTAGTATTTCTGTATTTACTGGGCAAGCTTTTGTTACTGTATACTTCATTTCTAACTCAGTGTGACAGAGGCATGTGCAAGGAGCCAAGACCAAATAAGGCAGAGTGGATTAAAGTTGAATGAATTGGACCAGTGTACTACTGTGTACCTCCAATCCTATACACACATACACATGTGCTGTTCACAAGTTGTCTTCAGAGTGAGCAGGGTAAATGTGTGGCACGCCTGAGGGCGTGATTGGAGATCAGCACCTTGTCATGAGGTATTAACTCGTGCAATATTATAAAGGAACTAAGGGAAGCCAAATCATGATAAGACTGAAGGAGACTTAAAAAACTCCATAAAACATATTTAAAGGCCCCTTCACACATCGTGTGAAGTTTGGTCAAATACGGCAAAACAGCGTGAAACAGTTCGAATTAGCACACCACGAAACATCTCGCCAACTGGCAGGCGCGCACAATCCGGGTGTGAGGGTTCCTGCACACGATGGTGTCTTTCAAGCAGGAACACAGTGCGAGGTGCATCACATCTTGCCGCTCATGTGGAATAAATAAAACCTAAAAACCAGCTGGTACCTGTGGAACCACATCGCGCCACTGATGTGGAATAAATAAAACAAAAAACATACCACCCACAGGATTCATACCTGCACTTTACCACTGAGCTACCATCACTAGCCTGTAAATGGTGCGGGAAAAATGCCTGAAATCAGCAAAGAGATGGACGTATTAAAAAATTAAATAAAACCAAACACCATAAAAAACACAGCACTTTATATTGAAGCCATCTTATCAAGCGGGCAATACAACTATGATCCATCTATTCCTCTGTAGATGACCCATGGTCACAGACATAACAGTCCCGAAATTATATAAATGAGAAGCAGTTCGCTCTTTTCATGTCCACATCTGCTTGTGCACGTCCAGCCCACCCACACTCGTGTAAGACACGCGTGCCTTGTGGATGGTGCACCAAAACTGACACTGCACCATATGGATCAGAGCTCATGTGGGTGACGTGAAAGTGAGATTGCCCGCTGCGTGTTCTGATAGATCGCCCTCTGCATGTTCTGATCTGATGGTCCATTTCAGCCTGGGAGCAGCCTATCAATGGGCTGCAGTGAGCATGCACACGCTCCCTTGCATATATTTAGTTTATAAATTCTCAAAAAGGCATATATCGCCACAGAGATATATGTTTTTATTCATGTCCTCGTGATGACAGCAAACAGACACGTGCGTCACAATGGGCAGTTGTTAGTCCATGTCTGTCCAAACACAGTATGTGTTGTTCAGCTGGGATGTCCAGAATGATAGATTTCCACAGCCGCTTCAGTGAGCGGACACACCTCCTATCAGTTCAGCATACACACCAAAGCCACACTCGTGGGGAACTTAGACAAATTTCACTGCCAGAACGACAGTGATTGTCTGCAGACTGTTGTCGTACCAAGACTGTGAATGGCCACACATTTTCTAAGTGCCAAAGTGTGTCAGCTGGAATTTGGCCGCCACCTGTCGCAAGAGGGATCGATGGGTTCGCACAGCGCACATTCTGTCTTTCAGCCACTGGTGTGCACAACACGTTTTGCACACGATTCCTGCTTCATGTGCATTTCATGCGCACTTCAACCAAACTTCTCACGATGTGTGAAGGGTCCCTAACATATTGACCCGAATCCAACACATGGTTTTGTTTCAGAAGCAGGGCCATCTTATAATTACAGACTACTCCATCTTCACAAATCATTTATGTATGTTGTATTTTACAAAATAAATTCAGTCATCCATAAATGGACTGCATTTATATAGCACTTTTCCTTCTGCATCAGATGCTCAAAGTGCTTTACAATAATGCCTCACATTCACCCCAATGTCAGAAACACGATGAGTAACATTAATAAAGCCCAAGCGTCCCCTGAGTTATTGACAAATGAGTAAAAATGAAACGGTTTAACAGAAAGGGGAGGCTGACTCGGCTCTGAGAATGGAGAACAGTTTGAGAACCACTGTACCAAATGACTCAAACAAAACAGCTGAGCTTTGCCTCGAGATACTGCACAGAGACACAGTCGACTCTGACGTGCTCCGTTTGGTACCGTGTGGGCAAACAGGCATCGCCTCAAAATGTGGCTCAATTCAACAACCAGTAACAGCACATACAAAGTGTGTGAGTCATCACTGGCGGGGTTGTTACTGCAGGTTGAAGGTCAGGATGAATGTGGCGAGGACTGTCCCCGTGGAGTCCTCGCCACATTCATCCATACCCTTACATGATTAATAACATTTGGGCTCTTCACATGAGTGTAATGATGCTAATTTAAAATAATAAATGAGCTAACAAAGAAGACAATCCAAAGCATAGTAACATTTATTACAAAATGATTAATTTTAGAAGTTATTATTGCTTTAAGCTTATTAAAAAGGCATTCACATTTTTTAAAACTTATGGTGACTTGACAAACACAAAATGCTGCTTTTTCATTGTGAAAAATCAGATCAAACTGCTAGATTGGAAATGTGAAGGTGTACGTGTTTAATGTTTTTTACCCTAAAGGAGAATTGTTAGCAGCTTATACAAACCACAGCCTGTGTAGGCTCAGTGTCACAAAGGAAAAAAACAAACAGACATCTGTGACAGAAGTCACAGAATTGTAAAATCAGTGATTTCAAATTAAAATTTTGGAGGCCTGTTTATAGCAATGGAGTTTTTACATGATGCACAACTGTAGAACTCTAGGGATGTTTAATTTGAAATAACCAAATGTAGCTGGAAAATGTTGGTAAAAAAACTTGATTTTGTACAACAGAATGCCTTTAAGCATGTGATTAAACTGCAGCTGTTCTGCATTTAAATACATTTATTGTGATTTTAATGAATGTTATGAGAGTGTTGTGCAACAGTGTTAAACAAGGGAAAAAAAACAAATATTTGCAAAATACAGGTGCTGGTGTCGCAAACCAAACGGTCGGCTCCTAAAAATTAGTCCACCCTGCCTCCGCTATGCATGCGTCATTTCAGAGCTTAGCCGCTCATCTAAGACGGAGTCTCTTCACCCAAAACGATCAAATGGATTAATGAGATTATTAACCATCAGATGACAAGGTTGATTGCTTTCACTCAATCTTGGCTGGAGTGGGTCGTTTTGGTGCAGATACACATTGATGGGGTTGAAACCATCAGCTTCATGTGAGTGCAGAGCGGAGGCCCAGACCACTGCTCACTTACTGGGTGAATGTAAGATCCTTCACCCTCCCCCCCACCCATCATGACCTTACAACCATAGAAGATGATATGGAGAGATGGCTTCAACACCTGGCCAACATTGTTGGATGAGCTTTACAACCCTCATACTGTACACAAGAAGAAAATGACAAGGTAGAACCTCTTAAATCATTCTAAAGTCAGTTTTAAGCAGAAAAGAGGCGATATGTGGTGACGCTACGAAATGACCAACGTGCAGTGAATGCATCAGCTAGCAGCTTGTGGAGCTGCAGCGCTCTGATCGCTTCCTCCGTTTGTTATGATGAAATAATGCTGAAATTATGTGGAAATGATTGTTGTACAAAAGCTTCAGATATCTGTCGCTGAGATAGATGATGACAGGAGTGCAGTTTTAAGCAGAAACAAGGTGATAATCCGTGAGCCGCAGCTGATGACGCATGCGCAGTGAAGGCAGGGCGGACTGATTTTTAGGGGGGGGGACCGTTTGGTCTGTGACACCAGGCTCAGTATTAAATGAAGGTCAACAATAAATAAGATGCAATGGGCTGAAAGCCAAGAAAACACTTTTAAAAAAGTTTAAGAATTACACTACAGTGGCCCTGAGGGACGTTTTATGTCATCACTTGCTGGCTCTGTTTTTAACTTGCACCCAACCAAATGTCACGTTAAAGGTTTTACTGTAAGATGTGCTGAGCACACACACAACAACCACTGATTTTTCTTCCTTAAAAAATAATAATGATAAAAAAACAATGTCTGTCATTTTATAACTAAATTAGTTCTTTAATAACAACAAAATTCTTGCATTTGCTTTTAGTTAGAACAGAAATGCCAAACCTTTGGCCATCAATCAATCCATCCATTCATGCTCTATACCCGCTTACTCCAATTAAAAGTCACGGGGGGGGGGGGGGGGGGGGGTACGGAATAGAGCCTATCCTAGCAGTTATAGGGTGTTTGGCAGGGTACAACCTGGAAAGGATGCCAGTCTGTCGCCAGGCCACATATAGACAAACAACACATTCACACTCACGGTCAATTCAAAATTCCCAATTCACCTAATCTGCATGTCTTTGGATGTGGGAGGGAGCCGAAAGACCTGGAGGGAACCCACGCAAACACAGGAAGAACATACAAACTCCACATAGTAAAGACCCATGTGGGAAGCAATCCTACGACCTTTTCACTATGAGGTAACAGTACTAATCACAAGGCCACCATGCTGCCATCAATCAATCAAGTAGAGCACTGTGCTCGTACAGCGCAAACTGTTAGAAATGGGGTTTACATAAGCTAAATTAGATGTGATCAAATGTCAGGAGTATGTATTTAGTTTGTGTTCTTTTGTGGTGTTATCGAAGGGTTTTTTTTTTTTTCCAACTTTTTTTGGTGTCTGAATTCTTCATTAGATCATTTTTACAGAACATTGGTTATCTCTGCTATACACAATTTGTCATTGCTTTTTGGCAATTAGTTTCCAACTGATAATTGGAAGACAGATAAACAGGCATAAACTTGGAACCTCCATCCACTTTTGGTGGTGTATGTAAATCTATAACAGAAAAATGAGAGTAACTGAGGCAATTTTGATTGAGATATAATGCAAAATGTATACCAAATGGGCACATTTACTACATCTGGGGTATTTGGGCTTGGAAAGAAAGCAATTGTTATGAAAATTAAAACTAATATCCTATTTTGGGAGCAAGCATAGGTTTTCATGAGTGGTGGAGCATGCCAAGATGATATTGCCAAAGTTAAGAGAGATGACTCTGGTGTGCTTGTACAATGGACAGCCTTGACAAGGAATCAACATATGAGATTTCAACGATTTTGCAACAAAATGTCCTATAGCACAGGTCCAGTTCAGCCTGGATGGCTCCTTACTATCTACAGCTGCTGCAGCAAAATATCAGCTTGAGATTACCAGCAAGGCCAGGCATGGGGCTGGAAGGCCATGTATTAAACCCATTACACCCATTTTGGCATCTCCTCACTGGCTTCCTGTCCCTGTGAGATCAGATTTTAAGGTTCTGCTACTAACCTATAAAACTTTTCACGGACTGGCACCTCCCTACTTAGCTGACCTACTTAAACCCTACGTACAGACCCGGGCTCTGCATTCTCAGGGTGCAGGACTACTTTGTGTCCCAAGGGTGAATAAAAAGTCTGCGGGTCTTTCTCTTATCGTGCACCTGTTCTGTGGAATGATCTCCCTGCATTAATACAGTCAGATTCTGTAGAGAGTTTCAAGTCCAGACTTAAGACACACATATTTTCCCTTTCGTATGGCTAGCATACTGGCATAGTATGTTATTATGCTTTTTACCCTTTTAAATTCATTTTATTAGGAAATGGAGCAGGTCGCAGCCTCAACTTTATTTAAAGTCTGGGTCTGTTAGTGAAGCTTAGGGCTAGTGGCCGGCGATCACCTTAGTATTTCTTGTTTTTCTTGTTGCTTAATGCTGACAAATTATACTGCATTTGTTGTCTTTCTGATGCCTGATTTTGTTTTTTCTCTCTCTCCAGAGATGACTGTGGTGTCTACTTCTGCAACCCTCCCATCCTGTGCACCGGCAAAATTTCCTGTATATTGATTTTGTAAATTGTTTTGTCAATTGTGTTGGTATGGCCCAGGCAGAGGGTTGCCCCTTTGAGTCTGGTCTGCTTGAGGTTTCTTCCTCAAATCATCAGAGGGAGTTTTTCCTTACCACTGTCACCTGTGTGCTTGCTCTTGAGGTTGGGAAGGTTAGACCTTACTTGTGTGAAGTGCCTTGAGGCAACTTTGTTGTGATTTGGCGCTATATAATGAAAGTAAATTGAATTGAAATTGAAACTGAATGGAAAATTTAAATCCATCATGACAGACCTTCAACCTGCTCCTCGTTAAGTCTTGGAACTCATTCAATGTACAGTGCCCTTTAAAAGAATTGGAACACAGTATTTCACACATTATAATTTGTTTATACCATTTCAAATACAAAAGAATATACAAAAAAAAAAAAAAAAAACATCTAAAATGATCTTCCTTAAACTCAAACTGAAAGAAAATCTCTACAACCTTATATAAATTAATTAAAAATATAAAACCCAAGATGATGGGTTGCATAAATCATGGAACAGTTTGGTATGAAACCTGAAATAATCAGTTTTATTGCACGTTTTCTTCAGACAGGTCAGGGGATGGATACATGAACATTTCCAAGTCACTGAATATGTCTTGGACTTGTCAGTTATGAAGAAATACAAGCATGGCACTCTGTGGTAAATCGGTGTGTTATAGATAATTCTCAAAAACTGACTGTACAAGAAGAAGAGTGAAGAAAGCCACCAAGACACCCAGATAACCCAGACGTTATAGACTTCTGTTGCTGTGACTGGAGAAATTGTGCATAGTGCATGATTTGCATTTTGTATCCCCAGTTATACAGGTTCATGATGTAGTGGTATCGAGGAGGATTTTCTTTCACCAAAACATCAAATCGAGGCTTGCATCTCAGATGTACCTTTTGGCAAATTGTAGCTGAACTTTCAGGTCTTCTTTTTAAGAAAATCTTCCTCTATACCACAACAGGTAGTAATCGCTGACCATGCGTCAGTCTCTGGGTATATTTGTTTACAAGTATGGTATATTTTACTTGTTGGTCTTGTTGGTTCACTTAAAAAAAAAAGGTGTTTCCTATCTGCCTTGTCAGTCACTGACAGGCATGGATAGTTTGCAACAGCATTGCAGTTAAGTCAGGCTTTTAGAGATAAAAGCAACACAGGGTCAAAAACACACACCCATTCTGGGGTGTAAATATAGACAGCGCAGCAACACAGGAACCCGTATGGTGGGGGGTGTTAATGTGTCAGAAAGTCATGTTAATGTGTCAGAAACATGACAGGGTACTAAAAATCACAATTAATATTTAGTTTATAAATTCTCAAAAAGGTAAATTCATATGTGCCATTCTTCATGGGCTGCAAAGATTAAGATTCCACTGTAAAAAAAATAAATAAATAAAATTATATATATATATATATATATATATATATATATATATATATATATATATATATATATATATGTGTGTGTGTGTCTTGTTCCACTTGGAGTTTTATAGCTGCAGACCAAATTTGAACTCAATCAGATAAGATTTAGAGTGACACATTTTCCTCTCCCTCCGCTGGCAAGGCAACGTCACCCTAATGGGAGAAGACTCTTATGCCATTATTTTTCTTTTACAGGTACATGTGATGGCTTCTAATCGCAAAAAGTGGTGGTTGACTGGTCACCCAGAGGAGAACATTACTGGAAGTCATCTCCCCTTTTTGCTTGTGTGGGGAAAATTGTTGCTTTGTGGGGGACCCCTAAACAATGTCCAATTACAATAAAATTAGGCACTGATCTTTCATTTTATTAGTGGAACAAGAACAACATGGGGCCCAAAAGATTTTGTAACGTTTGACATTTTGAACATGTATGTATGTATGTGTATGTATATATATGTATATGTGCAGGGATGATTGCTTGTTAACATGTACAGCACTCAGCCATAACATTGTGACCACCTGCCTAATATTGTGTATGTTCCACTGTTGCCACTAAAACAGCCACTAGACCTCTGAAGGTGTGCTGTGGCATCTGTCACCAAGATGTAAGCAACAGATCCTTCTGTTGGATCAGCCCACACAAGCCAGCCTTTGATGCCCATGTGTGTCAGTGATCTTTGGCCAGCCATAATCCTGTCACAGTTAACTGGTTTTCCTTGCTTGGACCACTACAGACCAGAAACATGTCATAAGAGCTACAGCTTTGGAGATGCTCTAGCCCATTCCTCGAGCCATGACAATTTGGTCCTCAAATTTATGCGTTCCCATTTATCCTGCGTTCAACACAGCTTTGAGGACAAAATGTTAACTTTCTGCAGAGTGGGCGACCATGTCCAATGAATGTTTACAGCCCGGGAGTCAGACATTAGGGACACCGTTGAGGATTTTCCTTGATGCATAGTTTATTGAATGACACTTGTGTGTGTGAGATTTGACTGAATGTTTTTTTTTTTAATTCACATTGACCACACATTTGTGTTAGCCATCAATAAGCTTCTTGCAGAGTTATGGTTGGATATTTGACCGCTCTTCTTTGTACTGTTTGTAAAGTTAAAATTTGGTGATTTCGTGGTACAGACACACCTTTTAGGCACAGTCCAGGTACTTTAGACAGGGTTGAGGTCTGGACTTCAGGAAGAACATAACAAAAGCTGAATGTCAGCAACCAGGATTCAGGTATGATTTTGGTCTAGAAGTTCTGTTGGAACTCCCAAATATGACCAGGTTTTAACTGTCTCGCTGATTGATTGAGATTTTGCAGAAGAATACTGAGGTTCATTATTGGAGCCTCTTTGTGTAATGCCCCAGTTCCACTGGCTGCCACCACCATGCTTCACTGTAGGGATGGTGCCTGGTTTCCTCTAAACATGACACCTGGCATTGACGCCAAAGAGTTCAATGTTTGTCTCATCAGACCAGAGAATTTTGTTTTTCATGGTCTGAGAGTCCTTCAGGTGCCTTTTGGCAAACTCCAGGCAGGCTACCATGTGCCTTTTATCAAGGAGTGGTGTCGTTTGGCCACTCTAAATTTCCCAGTTGTGGGACTATGAAAGGATCATCTTATCTTATCTCTACCTTACAGGCCTGATTGGTGGATTGCTGCAGAGATGGTTGTCCTTCTAGAAGGTTCTCCTCTCTCCACAGAGGATTGTTAGAGCTCTGACAGAGTGACCATCAGGTTCTTGGTCACCTCCATGACTAAAGCCCTTCTCCCCAATTGCTCACGTTAGATGGGTGGTCAGCTCTAGGAAGAGTCCTCGTGGATCTGAATTTCTTCCATTGACAGATGATGGAGGCCACTGTGCTCACTGGGACCTTCAAAGCAGCAGAAATGTTTCTGTACCCTTCCCCAGATTTGTGCCTTGAGACAATCCTGTCTTGGAGATCTACAGACCCTTTGACTTCATGCTCAGTTTGTGCTCTGACATGCACTGTCAACTGTGGGACCTTATATGCAGACAGGTGTGCGTCTTTCCAAATCATGTCCGATCAACTGAAGTTACTCAAAATAAGCTGTCAAAAGATCTCAAGGATGATCCATGGAAACGGGATGCACCTGAGCTCAATTTTGAACTTCATGGCAAAGGCTGTGAATACTTATGTACATGTGATTTCTTAGTGTTTTTTTTTATTATTATTATTTTAATATATTTGCAAAAATCTTTTAAAAAAGTGTTTCACATTGTCATTATGGGGTATTATTTGCTGGAGGAAAAAATGATTTCATCCATTTTTCATAAAAATATGAAAAAGTGCAGCGCTGTAAATAATTTCTGAATGCAATATACATACCGTGAAATGTTTAACTTTTTAAATGTTCTCCTGGGTTAAGCCACCAACAAGAATTTGATCCCTGCACTGCCGCACAATTCTTCATGCCAATGCGTCCCGCTTGATGCCACACTATATAAGATAAAGCTTGTGTCATATAATTTTGTAACAGATTACGCATTTGCTCTCAGAACTTGGCTGATGAAACCATCCTTTCATCGCTCCCAGAATCACAGAGAAATTATTTACAGCTGCAGGTTGTCTCGTCTGCGTCGTGTGGTGGAGAACGCATTTGGAATCTTGTCTCAAAGGTAATTATTTATAATATATACAGTACTGTTCAGAATAATAGTAGTGCAATGTGACTAAAAAGATAAATCCAGATTTTGAGTATATTTCTTATTGTTACATGGGAAACAAGGTACTCTCATGGGTACAAGGTACACTCTTAAGGCTATGAAATTGGGCTATTAGTAAAAAAAATGTAGAAAAGGGGGTGTTCACAATAATAGTAATGTGGCATTCAGTCAGTGAGTTCATCAATTTTGTGGAACAAACAGGTGTGAATCAGGTGTCCCCTATTTAAGGATGAAGTCAGCAGCTGTTGAACGTGCTTTTCTCTTTGAAAGTCTGAAGAAAATGGGACGTTCAAGACATTGTTCAAAAGAACAGCGTAGTTTGATTAAAAAGTTGATTGGAGAGGGGAAAACCTATACGCAGATGCAAAACATTATAGGCTGTTCATCTACAATGATCTCCAATGCTTTAAAATGGACAAAAAAAAAAAAAAAAAAAAAAAAAAGAGACGCGTGGAAGAAAACGGAAAACAACAATGTATAGAAGAATAACCAGAATGGCAAAGGCTCACCCATTGATCAGCTCCAGGATGATCAAAGACAGTCTGGAGTTACCTGTAAGTGCTGTGACAGTTAGAAGACGCCTGTGTGAAGCTAATTTATTTGCAAGAATCCCCCGCAAAGTCCCTCTGTTAAATAAAAGATGTGCAGAAGAGGTTACAATTTGCCAAAGAACACATCAACTGGCCTAAAGAGAAATGGAGGAATATTTTGTGGACTGATGAGAGTAAAATTGTTCTTTTTGGGTCCAGGGGCCAAAGGCAGTTTGTGAGACGACCCCCAAACTTTGAATTCAAGCCACAGTTCACAGTGAAGACAGTGAAGCATGGTGGTGCAACCATCATGATATGGACATGTTTCTCCTACTATGGTGTTGGGCCTATATATCACATACCAGGTATCATGGATCAGTTTGGATATGTCAAAATACTTTAAGAGGTCATGTTGCCTTATGCTGAAGAGGACATGCCCTTGAAATGGGTGTTTCAACAAGACAATGACCCCAAGCACACGAGTAAATGAGCAAAATCTTGGTTCCAAACCAACAAAATTAATGCCTCGCAGATGTGAAGAAATCATGAAAAACTGTGGTTATACAACTAAATACTAGTTTAGTGATTCACAGGATTGGTAAAAAAGCAGTTTTTAGTTTGTAACATCAACAGCAGATGCTACTATTATTGTGAACACCCCCTTTTCTACTTTTTTCTACTAACAGCCCAATTTCATAGCCTTAAGAGTGTGCATATCATGAATGCTTGGTC